>NW_020838007.1:1128964-1764305 GCF_003676395.1 Aethalodelphis obliquidens
GGCGGCGGGGCCGGGGCCATGGGGCCGTACAACCAACAACCGGGCCCCCGGCCCCAAAGGGAGAAGACAAAAAAAAGAAAAAGCCCCCCGACCAAAAAAAAAAAAAAAAAAAAAAAAAAAGATATAAAGTATACTGCAGAAATTCTAACTTAACAAGTTAATCAACTTTGAAGAGAGAAATAAAATCAAGCAATCTGGGTTGTTTAGTGTCTTATAAGAAAGTCAAATGATATTTGTCTCTCCATGGTCCCTTATTTCTGAATTATAGAGCCAGAGGAGAAGCTGACACTCCAGCAGCCCTGTGCCTGTCATGCAGAAAGGTCTCGTTGTGTCATGGAACAGCAGAGGTCATTCTCCATCTTTTCTCCTTTCCACTGCAGGGCTACACCAAGTCCATTGATATTTGGTCTGTAGGCTGCATCCTGGCAGAGATGCTCTCCAACAGGCCCATCTTCCCGGGGAAGCATTACCTCGACCAGCTGAACCACATTCTGGGTAAGGTTCATGAGCATTCTGGGGACCCACTGTGTACATCAGAGTACCCTCAGGAAATTAAGAAGAGTTCCAGCAACTCTTCAGCCTGTGATGGACATGAGCTTTTTTTAAATCTTCCTTGATTTAAAACATTAAGGACTTTGTAAAAAGCATTGGGAGGTAGTGAGAAGACATTGAATGTCAGTGCCCATTCTGCCCCACTGCTGATGGTATGCAGTTGGTTTACCTTGGTCTTGATAATTAACAGCTGATTATTTTATCTGATAGGTATTCTTGGATCCCCATCCCAGGAAGACCTGAATTGTATAATAAATTTAAAAGCTAGGAACTATTTGCTTTCTCTTCCGCACAAAAATAAGGTGCCATGGAACAGGCTGTTCCCAAATGCTGACTCCAAAGGTAAATGTGATTTCATTGATTATTTTTCTTAGGCTTAGCTTTTGTTTCTTTGTCTTATTCATTAAAGCAGTAGGTCACTAGTCTGTGGCTGTTGGATAATGCCTTATTTGGTGCTCACTCTTCATTGCTTTCTTCCCTCTTATTTAGGAGCGGTAGCCATAGGGTAAGGGAGTCTGGAGGTGACTGTTTAGTTTTCCACGTTTTAGTTTCTTTGCTACTTTTTAACTTGGATTAAGTTCAATTTTTTTAAGGTCATCTTGTCATTTGATCATTTTGAAAGTCAGGTTTATCACAGAATAATTCACATAAAGTAAAATTCACCCTTTTTAGTTGTGCAAGTCTTTGAATTTTAACAAACGTATGCAGTCCTGTAACTTCACCACAGTCAAGTTTTGGAGCATTCCCATTGTCCCGAAAAGTTGCTTTGTGCCCCTTCGTAGTCAGTTCCCTCGCCTAGTCCCTGGCAATCAACATCTGATCTGGTTCCTGTCCCTATGGCTTTACCTTTTCCAGAATGTCATAGAATTGCAATTATGTAATATGTAGCCTTTTATGTCTGGATTCTTCCACTCAGCAGAATGCATTTCAGATTTAGATTTATCTGTACTGGTGCCTATGGCAGTCTCCTCAACAAATGATGCTGGAACAATTAGACATTTGTGTGCAAAAAATAAGTAACATGGACCTAAATAGAAGGAGTAAAGCTATTAAGCTTTGAGAAAAAACCAGGATAGAATCTTCATGGCCTTAGGTTGGGTGAAGATATCTTAGGTATGTTCCAAGAGCATGTTCCGTAACAGAGAAAGGTCATACATTCGATTTTAGTCTTTGATATCTTTTTTGTTTTGTTTTGTTTTTTTGTTTGTTTGTTTTGCGGTACGCGGGCCTCTCACTGCTGTGGCCTCTCCCGTTGCAGAGCACAGGCTCCGGACGTGCAGGCCCAGTGGCCATGGCTCACGGGCCCAGCCGCTCTACGGCATGTGGGATCTTCCCGGACTGGGGCACGAACCCGTGTCCCCTGCATCAGCAGGCGGACTCTCAACCACTGTGCCACCAGGGAAGCCCCTTTTTTTAATTTATTTTATTTTATTTTTTGCAGTATGCGGGCCTCTCACTGTTGTGGCCTCTCCCGTTGCAGAGCGCAGGCCCAGCGGCCATGGCTCACGGGCCCAGCCGCTCCGCAGCATGTAGGATCTTCCCGGACCGGGGCACGAACCCGTGTCCCCTGCATTGGCAGGTGGACGGACTCTCAACCACTGCGCCACCAGGGAAGCCCCAGTCTTTGATATCTTATAAGTTAATTTTGTTTAATAATTATATTATCCTTCATTCCTGCTTAACATGTACCTGTTAAATATATTAGGCAGCTATTTTTTTTTTACCTTTATGCTGTCATAAAAGTGTGGTAGGCAGAATAATGACCCCATGCCCAAAGATGTCCGTGTCCTAATTCCCGGAAACTGAATCCATGTTAGGTTACATGACAGAGAGGAGTAAGATTACTCATCAGCTAACTTTAAGGTGGGGAAATTAGCATGGGTTGTCCAGGTGAGCCTGTTGTCATCACAGGAGTCCTTAGAGTGGAAGGAAGAGGTCAGAGGAGGGAACCCAAGAACAGCTTGCTGACATGTTGGTGCAGTGATATTACAATATTTACATCCAGTCTGCTGTTGACTGAATTTTAGCTTTTTCTAATATGTGTGTATGCATATGTATGTGTGTGTGTGTACATATGTGTGTATTTTTTAACGTTAACAACGATTTACTTAGATGTTAAATTTGTTTTATGTGTTGACCTGAGCCAAGTTTCAGAAACACTTGGTTTAAAATTGAATTTCTTTTGGATATAAGAGGAACTGTCTTTTAAACTCTCTGATATAAAGGTAGTGTATGATTATGGTAGACAGTTTGGACGTATAGAAAAAATAAGTCAGAGAATAAGAAATAGTCTTAATTATCAGAATCCCAAAATAACCTTTAATGTTTGCTCTACCAAAGTGTGCACAGCTTCTACCTATTTAGTTATAGTTATATAATGTATTCTAGTTGCAGAATTTTCAAAATTAGAATTTCCCATGCCTTGCACATGTTGCTGATTAGATTGGCTTGTGTGCTGTATCGTCCATCCCAAGCATGTTACCTAGATCTGATTTCCTGAGTTGCCTTTTTTAAGAGGTGTGTACATAACAAAACTGTATAATTAAGACCTTACAAGAAACAGAACTCTTAGGCTTTTCTCCTGTTTGTTTCCTCATTCTTTTCTCTAGTTAGTCATAATTTGCATCAAATTATTTGAGGGTTTTTTAGCTTATTTTCCTTAGGTTAAGGTCATGAACTTTGAGATTGGTTCGTTCAGGTAATAATTAACCCCACTAAAATCCAGTTAAATTTGAATTGTAGGTATTTGGTGAATATAATGAAAAAGCGGGGAAAAACTATACATAGAATCAAGTGGAAAGATGGAGTTTAGTGCTGAAATGGGCATAAAATATCGTGTGTCCAGAGCACAGGCTTTACAGCCAGACCTCCCTGGTTCAGTCCACAGCCCAGCCGCTTACCAGCTGAGCATCCTTTGGACGAACTACTTAACCTCTCTGGGCCTCTGTTTTCCCATTTATAAAATATTAGTACCTGCATCACAGGGTTGTGTGAATGTCTATACTACTGGTTTTGGTAGGACTAGGTTCTGAGATCTCAAGACAAAGTTTTTCATTTATATATCTTGGGTCCTTTCTATGTCTCTGTAATAAAGAATGGGTACATAACGTTCCCTTGTGGGTGGCCTGTAGTGTCTTTCACAACCTCATGTTGGACATTGACATTTACATCAGTTATCTGTTGCTGTGCAACAAACCCCTCCACAACCCCGGGCCTTCAGATCACCCCATATGATGCTGCACACCTGAAACTTAGAAACAGTTCAGTCAAACCAAACCAAACCAAAACTAGGTTAATGTGGCACCTTGTGAAATAAGATATAGAAGAGGATCTTACTAAAATTGACCCTTATTACCAAAAATTTTAAAAACCCGACCAGCACATATTTGTTCCAAAGCCCACGGGGCTTGGTGCAGCTGGGCGGGTCTGCTCGGCTCGCCTCATGCTGCATGGCCTAAGGGTGCCTCACAGCACCTAGCACCCTGTTGGCTCTCGTCCTGCAGTGGACCAGACTGGGTTTCTCATGCTGGCAACAGCATTCCAAAAGAACCAGAGCAGGAGCTGCAAGGTCTCTCCTGGCTGGGTCTCAGAAATGGACATTTCTGCCACAGTCCGTTGGTCAGAGCACATCACAAGGTCAGGCCCGACTCAAGAGGGGGAGAAATGAATCCACCCCTTCATGGGAGCAGCTGCAAAGAAATGGGGGCCATATTTATATGCCACCAGGTTGCTTCTGGTTTCTTAGTACAGCATTGGTAAATGTATTCATTTAATAAATAGATGGGTGTCTGTTCTAAGGCCCTGGACATAGAACAGCAATAAGACAGATTTAAGAACCTGCATGCAGGTAGCTAATAGTCTAGATTTGCATGAAAATAACAGGAAGAAATGAATGGAAGACCTCGGGGATCTCAAGAAATTAAAACTTTCAAGCTGAAACACTGGCGCTTTTAAGTCTGGTCAATAGTATTGGGTTGGCCAAAATGTTTGTTCACATTTTTCCATAAGATCTTATGGGAAAACCCAAGTGAACTCAAATAGTTCACAGAAAAGGAAGTGTAAATGTCTCTTAAATATAGGAAAAGGGACTCATTGTTATTTATTATATGAGATATGAACATTGAAAGGTCAGTAATTCCATTTTTTTCCCACTCATCACAGTAGCAAGAATCACAGAGTTTGATAACCCACTGTGTGGTCAAGGCAGGGGATCTTCTCAGAGGCAGCTGGTGGAGTGTGAATCTGTGGAGTCTCTCTGAAAGGCAGCTTGGCAATTCTGTCACATGTCTTTTGTTCCAGCAATTCTGGGTATTGCACTTTTGGGTTTGCCAACCAAATGGGGGGGAAGTGACATTTTAATTTGTTTTTCTTTAATTAAGAGTGAGGTTGAATATTTTTTCACATGTTTGTTGGAAATTTCTGACTGCTGAGTCCCTTGAACCAGTAGTATTGTAGATTTTTCTTCAAAGGAATCTAGCTTAGGATTCTCTCCAAAATTACTCCTGTGAGGGGGAAGAAATGATTATTCTTCAGCAGATGGTACTGGGCTAGTTGAATAGCTGTTTGGAAGAAAACCAATTTAAATCACTATTCACACATCAAAGTGAATTCCAAAACAATTGATGAGCAAATACTTTTAAAAAAATCATACTATTAAAAACTAGCGATATTTAGAGCATTCAGTATTTTTCTGATCTCTGCGTGGGGGAAGAATATCTTCCTAAGCTTTAAAAACAAACCAAGGTGGTGCAGTGGATGAGAATCTGCCTGCCAGTGCAGGGGACGCGGGTTCAATCCCTGGTCTGGGAAGATCCCACATGCTGCGGAGCAATTAATCCTGTGTGCTACAACTACTGAGGCTGCACTCTAGAACCTGCATGCTGCAACTACTGAAGCCCACGCACCTAGAACCCGTGTTCCGCAACAAGAGAAGCCACCGCAAGGAGAAGCCTGCGCACCGCAATGAAGAGTAGCCCCACACTCGCCACAACTAGAGAAAGCCCGTGCGCGGCAACGAAGACCCAACGCAACCAAAAATAAATTAATTAATTAAAAAAAAAAAAGACAAACATAAATGAAAGGTAGTAGATTTAAAAGTTTAAAATTTAAACTAGATTAGACCAGGTGTCGACAAATAGGTATAATTTGTTCTAGATTGAATAACATCTAAAGAATCCCTGTCCTGTTTTGTTGATGGCCACACACATGGTGGTTAGGTCCTGTGCTCTACAATTGGCCTCCTGAGTGCAGACTTGTGACCTCACTTTTTCACATTTTCCTCATCTCAAAATTGGGGCAAGTTTTACCTACCTCATAGGATAATTGGGAAGGTTGAGAGCTAAGAATATTAGGCAGGGTTAAGAGCAGTAGTTCTTAATGTTAGACTTCTCGTTAATGTTATTAGTGTTTAAAGAGCAGAGAGAACTCTAAGACATCAGTGGATAAAATACATGAGCAAAGGACAAGAACACACAACTTCCACGAAGAGGTACTGAGCCGAGGGTCACTGTGGGAGGAGCCAGTCGGGAGTTAGCAGTTGCGAGTTTAGTCTGGGCCGTGTTAAATTGTTAGAAACGGCTTCCCTGGTGGCACAGTGGTTAAGAATCTGCCTGCCAATGCAGGAGACACGAGTTCGAGCCCTGCTCCGGGAAGATCCCACATGCCGCGGAGCAGCTACGCCTGTGCGTCAAAACTACTGAGCCTATGCTCTAGAGCCTGCGAGCCACAACTACTGAGCCTGCGTGCCACAAGTACTGAAGCCCACAGGCCTAGAGCCTGTGCTCCACAACAAGAGAAGCCACCACAGTGAGAAGCCCACACGGAACAATGAAGACCCAACGCAGCCAAGAATAAATAAATAAATTTTTTAAAAAATTGTTAGAAACAACCTCAGCGCTAACTGTTCATTGTTCATGGATCAGAGTCAACTGATACATCTACTCAAAGGAATATTATATCAAGTCCCTAAAAGTGATTTTTACAAAGTTTTTGTAGCATGGGAAAATACTAATGAGCAGAGTTGACTGAGGAGATAACACAGCCTTTGTTATGTATAATATGATCTCAACTGTGTGCAAGAAGATGCACAGGGAAATTCTACAAAATGTGTCCAGAGATGAGCAGTGGTTCCCACTGAGCAATGGGGCTGTGGGCGTGGGGTGAGTCATCACAGACTGGAGGGTCGGCTCTTTGAGGCCTTCTCTGTCCACTTCATGAGAACCCACTGGGACTGGCCTTGGCCTGAAGAAGGACTTCACCGGCTCTCGGAACCGACAGGCCCAGCCGGGCTTTGATTCCAGGCGTAGCTCCTTTGACCACAATCTGGACTTTGTCATTCAGCATTGCCTTCCTCTGTTCCATCTTTCTTGTTAACCAGCCTCTTTTCTCATGGTGACACGATGGCCACCAGCATCTCCAGGCTCACGCTGACCTGTTTCCTGATAGTTTTAGCCCAAGTGTGGGGCTGACACTCACTGCCTCTGTGTCCACACCCTTGACAGTCACTGTGGCCAGGAGAACCTGGTGAATGTGGCCGAGCTGGTGTCACCGCTCCCACGGGCAATCCTGAGAGCTCCCCCATGGCAAGTGCAGCTCCGTGTGGTTAGAGGTCAGGTGCGCAAAGCCAGCAGACGGCTGTCAGCGCGTAAAGAAAGATGAGAAATTCTGTTCTCTTGGTCCCACTTTTGTTTTTCATTTTTTAGTTTTTGGGGGGTTTTTTTGGCCATGCCATGCAGCATGCGGGATTTTAGTTCCCCGACCAGGGGTCAAACTGGTATCTCCTGCAGTGGAAGAGCGGAGTATTAACCACTGGACTGCCAGGGAATTCCCCTATTTTTTGAAATTTTAAAAAATGCCGTTCTTGTGAGAAGTCTGTGTCCATTTCTCAGATAACCTGGTATTTGAAAAGCCTCCAGACTTTATTACTGCTCCTGTAAATGCATATACATATATATGTTCTCAATGGGATAAGCTGTATTCTATTTCATTACCTACAGAGAGTCTCTGTATACAGAGAGTGAGAGTCCTGAGCTGACAGTAGATTTAGGAGTTTTTTAACAGATGGCATTTGAAATCCTGGAAGAGGCTGGGGAGGTGAAGAGTGAGATGTGTAAGGAACTGGACAAGAATCTTCCCTGGGCAGTGCAGGAGGGATGGGGATTCTCGCAACCTGTAGAGGAGATGGACACAGATAATGCCTTGTGAGAATGTGGCCGAGTTCAGCACCTCCACATGGCATAGAGACCTCCAGTTCAGGTCATGGGTGACCACATAAGAGGAATGGGAACATGGAGACAGAAAGGACTGGGCCAGGTGAGGGCAGCAGGGAGGATCGGCTTTGGGTGGGGAGAGGGTCTCCTCTTTGAACAGAAGGATGCATGTGGATCTGGTGGAGGAATGCCCAGGAAGGTCACCCCTGGGGATATTGATTTTCTCAGAAAGTTGTGCTGAGAGGAATGAGGGCCGGTGGGCAGGAAGGGCATGATCCACCCATGTGAGTAGAGAAGGGCTGACCAGGGCTTTCCCCGAGCTCTTGGGGACCATGATAAGATTAAAGATCTTGAGTTTTTGTGGCTCAGCAGTTCTTGGTAGTATGCTCCTTAGACCTCTAAGGTCCCCAAGATCCTTCCAGGGGGTTGGTGAGGTGAAAACTCCTTTCATGATGACACTGAGGCATCCTGCACCCTGTCCCTTGTGCTGCCATCTGTGCTCAGTGCAGGGCGAGGCGGCAGTGCCAGCCTCCCAGCTAAAACCAGGGCAGCTGCGTGTGAGGTGCCTTTGGTTAAGCAGCACAGAGAAGTCGCTTTGTTGTGTCCTGTCCTTTGTGCCAGTCTTTTTAGTGTTCCATGTGACAGCGCGGGATAAGTGCACGCAGAACACATCTGTCACGTACTGAGTGCAGTGGTTTCCTCAAAGGATGGTGCTGTGCAGTTGTTTGAATTGTGAGTTGAATTCGCTGCTTTTTAATAATTGATCCTCAGTTTTCAAGAGTAGGGCTCTGAGATCAGAAAGTTTGAGAAGCACTGTTGCAGTGGCACAGTCTGCACAGGTGGGCTTTTTCTCTGCCTCTGCTCAGAAATTCGAGCTGAGGATGGAAATGACAGATGGCAACCTTAATCTGGGATCAGAGTGTTGCTGGGTAGGTGAGACGGCCCCAGAGCAGTGCTGCCAGCCGGGTGACCCGCCCCAGGACCTGGAAGAAGTGACTGATGAGCCGGAAGGGTGGGGTCATGTTGCTGCACACCCCCCGGAGTTAGAGGGGAGGTGTGGGCTCATGGCCGCCACCAGGGAGAGTCAGGATCGTGGTCAGATGTCATCCTGGCCTTGAAGGGGCTTCAGTCTTTTAGGGAAAATAAAATCTGCATCCTATGCACAGCCAGCGTGATTCATACGTTGGAGTGGTGCCAGCGGGATGCTGAGCATGTGGGAGAAGGGAGGCCGGGCTCTCTGACTGGGAGCAGCACCTGCCAGCTGCTTCCCATCTCCCCCCCTCCCCTCCTGTAGCTGCAAGCAGTGCAGAAATAGCGCTGCAGTCAAAAGAGGCTGGAGAGCCAGTCAGTTTTCAAGTAGAAAAAAAAAAATTTAAAAAGCTCTTTTCTTTTGAAAGTGTTGCCTAGGATTGAACTTGAAGGAACTGAAAGGTCTGTTTTAGGAGTGTGTCAGCTGCAGAGCATCCAGTTGCCTTGGAGTGCATCCCTCCTTAATATCAACAAGACTTGGAATTTAAAAATAATGCTGTTAGACTCTTGACTGTGGCTGGGCCCTTGGCTTCTCCTGACATGGATGGAGGTTATCTGATCTCAAGGCATTCCTTGGGGAAATGTCTGTGAGCTCTAGGGGAGGGGGGCGGGAGCGGGAATTGAGGTCGGTTTTAGTACCTGTGTTAGGTATGGTAGGGCTCTGAGGCCCAGCAGGTGTGTTCGCCCATCTACCAGTTTGAAAATGTACTATTTGTAGAAATTCATTATGTGGGCTTTAAAAAAAACGTAGTTTTTCACACTTCACTTTATGGACATGAAAAAAGTCCTTTGCTGTGTGGAATTTCTTATGTCCATCACACAGTGTACCACATCGATGATCTCCTGATTGAAGGTGAGTAGGGGTGGTGTGCAGGGATGTGCACGTGGGGGCCACAACTTCGGGCAGTGGGGCACTCCACCCACTCGCTCTCTCCTGGCGACTTCCTGGCCAGCTGCCAGCTGCTCTCCATCGGGGAGCACATTTCCTAGTGACTACAGTGATTTTCCATCACCGTTCTTTATCCTAGAGCTTAGAGTCGGGTGCTCATTTGCAGATGGACGAGGTTGATAACCTAATAAGAAACTATCACCGTGAGTAACAAGGCTTCATTAAGTAGATGCCAGTGCTTTTGTTTTTGTTAGTGTCAATACATTTTCTAAAAATGTGTGTTCTTAATAATTACCTGGTAGGGTTTTTTTTGCGGTACGCGGGCCTCTCACTGTTGCGGCCTCTCACTGTTGCGGCCTCTCCCGTTGCGGAGCACAGGCTCCGGACGCGCAGGCTCAGCGGCCATGGCTCACGGGCCCAGCCGCTCTGCGGCATGTGGGATCTTCCCAGAGCGGGGCACGAACCCGTGTCCCCTGCATCGGCAGGCGGACTCTCAACCACTGCGCCACCATGGAAGCCCTACCTAGTAGTTGTTAGATTTATTTCTTGGAGCCCTTGGATTTCTCAGGGGTGTCTCAGGGCCGTGAGCACCACTGGTCTGAGCATTGTTAAATAAAAGAAGATAGTTTTAAAAGAAGCCCTCTTTGTTACCTCTTTACCAGAACAGTGATGTCTTTTCTAGCATGTATTCTCCCTCATTGAAACCTACTTCTGACACTAAATACAGGAAGTATTTTGTCACATGACCCTTAACCCTGGTCCCAGCCACTGTCAGCCGTGCCCCTTGGCTGTCCTCGCGGCCTGAGGTGGTACCTAGATACTCTGTAGAGGCCCCAGGGCAGGCTGCTCATTGGCCACCGCCTCCGGCTTGTTCCTGTTGGCCCTGCACTTGCTGCCTTGCTGCATCGTCGACATGAAAAAGGTGGTCAGGGCTGAACTGCCGGCCAGGTCGAGAGAATACTTGTAGTTTGGGGCCTTGGAGAAAGACGCCAGGCTGCAGAGCAGGCCAGGGGGCCTGTGCTTTACACATGCCTCTCAGCCAGGACCTGGAAGGAGGAGGCTGAAACCACATGGGAGGCAGTGACCATTGCAGAACTGACTTTGGAGTTGACTTAAGAGCGGTACATACATAAAACCTCTGCTTTTGACCCTGCGAGCAGAGCTGTGATTTAGGACAAGGCCAGGTTTTGGGGGCAGACTTGGGCTTGAATCCTGGCCACTATGTGGAGCCTTTGCTGAGCATATCACCTTCCTGAGTCTGGGTCTCTACTAACAGGTGCTCAGACTCAAGCTCAGAGATGGAACAGGCACCCCTGGGTGGTGGGGGCTCCTTTAGCTCGGTTGTCTTGTGGGTCAGTGGACTTAAACAGGAAGACGAGAGAGTATTTCATTGACTTTTTCTTTGGCTTCTCACCTCTTCAAAACCTTTCTCTTTGTAGCTCTGGATTTACTGGACAAGATGTTGACGTTCAACCCTCATAAGAGGATTGAGGTGGAACAGGCTCTGGCCCACCCGTACCTGGAGCAGTACTACGACCCAAGTGACGAGGTGAGAGCCTGCACCCCCCCGGCTGAGTGGCCCTGCCATCATGTGCCTGAGACTAGTGCTGTCCCCACAGCCTGAAACCCCTTCCTTTAGGTCCCCTGCACCGGGTGGGGCCGGGGAAATGGAAGGGGAGGGGAGCACAGGCAGGAAAGTGATCCCAGGACTGTGGTCATGGCCTGTGGCAGGAAGAGACATGGAACTGCAGGGCCCACCCTGAGGGTGGAGGGGAGGAGGGGACAGGTCAGCCAGGACAGTCCCACCAGAGCTTGGTGGCTTCGTGTCTGCCTCCGTGTGTGCCTCCCTAGAGACACGAGAGCCTGTCGTGATGAGGAATGCTGGTCGCAGAGGTGCGTGTGCGAGTCTCCAGTGCACACCGGGCATGCAGGTGAAGGTGCTGCATGTCGGGCATCTTCTGTCCAAAAGTCCCCGTTCCTTGGCTCTTTGATTCCTCTGGGGACTCACTTTTAACTTTGTTCTCTGGAGGATAATGAAGGAAAGTGCAGTAGGAACCAGAAATGTGGATCTTTCTAGTTGAGGTTCAAATGCATAGACAGTAAGCCTTCACACTTCTGTTTTTTAAAAAGGGAGAACCAAGAGGAATGTGTTAAAGGGGAAATGGAAGAGGAAAGGAAGAACTAACTACAAAAGTGAAAAGCAGTTACATGAAAAAGAGAAAGAGGAAATCAAACATATATCAGTCAGCTTCCCCTTCCACAGCCTTTCCCGGAAACAGTTGATGCGACCTCCGTGGTACATAACAGAGGAGCAGCTGAAAACATGGGACCTGGGGCTCTTACTGCCCTGTGAGCTGGCGGTTTCCTAAGCCCCACGTCCTACTTTCAGGCTGGGGTGGTACCCCACACCCAAAGGGGGCCAGGCGGATTAGAAGGGTGGCATGTGTAGGGTCCCGTATGTCGAGCCCTCCTTCAGGGAGAGGAGCTGCTTGTTTTTCTCTTTTCCCCCTTTCAAGAGGCCAGGGCCTAGCGCAGAGTTTGGGGTGCACGTTTCCTTTCCCTTAATACATGGTGTGAGGGTGACATGGATAAGGTCTGGGGTGCCTGGTAACAGCTGTATCGTCATCAGGTTCTGTAACATTGCATTCGTTTGGAGGGGGGTGCTTACAAATCAGAATATTAACTGACTACATCTTTTGTCGTTGAGTATGCATGGAGGTTTTTTGATATGAATAGACAGTATTAGATTTCTGGTTATTTATAGAGAAAGTATACTAAAGAAAAGCAAAAACTTGCAGAAAAATACAAGAAAGATCACTTTGTAGTCTTGTTATGCGGTTATCATTATTAAAATTTTGGAGTGTTTCCTTCTCAGTCTTATATTTCTATATCTAAATTTTAAAAATAGAGTTCATTCTGTTTAACACAAATATGGGCATTTTGCCATGATTTTCACCTTCCTTGCGGCTTCACTTTTTAATGGCTCCGTATTACTTCTTCATATAAAGATACCGTAATGTATGTAATCAAATGCATTTATTCAAGTATTGAGGGTCTTGATTGTATACACATACTACCACCAGCAGCAGCCCTCCCATCACAGCAGATTCCTGTGGCTGCCATGTGCATGCAGTGCCTGAAGACATTGGAGAATCATGTGGGGACGCTCCCTCTCACTGGTTCAGGGCTCTCGGGAGGTGCACTTCCGTGACTGGGGTGCAGCACAGGGCTGCTCATCACAGGTGCCAGTCCTGCCGTCTCAGTTCGAAAGCCTGAGCTATGGTCTTTCTGTGGAGCAGTGAATGACTGCCTCAGCCGCAACCACTTTTGTCTAAACGTTCTATTTTCTTTTCAAGCCCATCGCCGAAGCACCATTCAAGTTTGACATGGAATTGGATGACTTGCCCAAGGAAAAGCTCAAAGAACTCATTTTTGAAGAGACCGCTAGATTCCAGCCAGGATACAGATCTTAAATTTCTCAGGTACCTAGAGCTTTAACCATATAGTAAATCCTAGCAGAGGAGACAGGTAAAAAGTGTTCAAAAAGAGGAAACACAGATCTCAATTTTAGAGAATATACGGAATGGGAGAGAGAGCGGGGCTTGTTGTGTTAGAACTCTGTAGAAATGAGCAGTGAGATAAAGAATTATGACCAAGGGTTGAGGCACCTGCTGGGGAAATGCTTTGGACAGACCAGCCCGGGGCAGCTGGATGGCCTGGCAGTGGGGTCTGCAGACAGGTGACCGAGGGGGCTCCAGGCAGGGTTACGAACTGGGGGATTCTGCAGCAGTGGGCATTGGGGATTCTCAGCTGGATCTTAAGTCCATTCTCTCCTGCCTGGGCCTTTTTATTTATTTTCACATACTGGGGTCAGGCTGAGGGTTGGTCTGAGGTTGCCTGTGTTGGGCAGCGTCCAGGCTTGAGATCAGAAGCTGCCTGAGCTATTTCACACAGAGGGTGTGTGATCAGTCAGGAGGCTGTGGAAGGGCTGGAGAGCAAGAGCGGGGCGGTGGGGCTTCCTGCAGGCGGGGGTCTGCAGGGGCTGAGGGGAAGCGATGTGAGCCAGCATCTGTCTGGTCAGCAGGCCCGGAGGGTGCCGGGCCCCTGCCAGAACTGCAGCTGTTAGAGCATCACCATTGCTGAGGAGGGTCAGGAGCCCGACTGCCACTGACCCAGGGACCTCAGGGGCCTGAGTCACCACCACCCTCCAGTACCTCTGAAACCCAGGACCACCCCTCCCGAAGAGCCATGTGTCACTAGAGGCAGAAGAAGGAAGGCTTTTCCTCTCAGTGCCTGCCACTGGCAGTCCCACCAGAAGCAGCTGCCAAGGACAGGCAGCGGTGCTAAGGCAGGGTCCCAGCCCCGGAGCTCAGATCAGGGGATAGGGAAGGGCGGAAGGGGGGCTACAAGCAGATGCGATCAGCTCACCTACTCACAGAGCCACCAGGGCTGGACCAGGGCAGAGGAGAGGGTGGGAGAGGAGCTTCCAGACCTGGGGCTCAGACTGGGGTGTGGTCGGGAGAAGCAGTGACTGCAGGGGAGTGAGGGGAGCAGAGCCTAAAAGACCCCGATTCCCTAACCAAGCAAGGGAGGGGGACTGGCAGGCCCTTGCTGGGACACACTGGAGGCCAGACTCCAAGCCCGAGCACATGTGCCCCTAGCAGCCAACCTTCAGGAAGTGTCTGAGCAGGAAGGGGAGATGCCGCAGGGGACAGGGAGGCCAGTCCAGTGGGGTTGGAAGCGTTCATCCGTCCACACCTCACATCAGGACAATCTCTTGAAGAATTTGTTGCACACAAGGCACTGTGCGGTCATTCACCGACAGAAGGAAAACGGCCCCTGGGACCCAGCCGTTTTCACCCCTTCCTGGCCTCTCTGCCTGCATTCACAGTGGGGGGATTGTCTCTGCCAGGGGCCTGCTCTTCCGTCCCCGTGTCCGTGCCAGGTCAGCCTGGCTGCGTTGGGTGAATAAGCTTTTGGCTGGCTCTTTACAAATTAGGCCACTGACCCCTGGCCTGGAAGGTCGAGCTGAGCAACTTTCTGTATGGTCCCTTCCATGGGTTGCTTTCCTGTGTGTTCATGGCCCCTGATTTCCCTGCCTTCTGGTTTCAGGGCATACATGCTGTGTGCTCACCCCAGTGAGCAGAACAGACAGTACTGAACGTGGCCCCCGAGGAGCACGTGGCCTGAGAGGGGAGAAAGACACAGACCATCATGCACATCTTTGGTGTAGAACATCTGGGGGTGATGGAGCTATCAGTTTGTCATTGTTCATTTAATCCCTGTCACGTACTTTAGTGCCGGGTAGGAGGGAACGGATGGGTAAGACCCAGGCTTTGCTTTCTAGCAGCCTAATGGCAGGACCCGGGGAGTCAGGCCCAGCATTGTGGTGCTGCACCAGGGGAGGGTTCGACCCCAAAGATGCAGAGCGCCGGGAGGGGGCGCCCCGCTGGTGGGGAGGGGCCCGCCTCTCCTCACAGGTGGTCTCAGGTCCTGAAGTGTCAGGGCATCTGACACTGGGCAGTCTGGGTGGCGGGACCTCAGCAGGGACTTGTGGGGTGGCTGGTCAGGCAGCAGGCACAGGGGAACGTGACAGTGACTAGGGTCCTGGGCCACAGGACAAGGCTGCTGACTGGATGCCTACTGGAGGCCATTAGCACACGGGGACCAAGCCCACCCGGGGCCCACCCCAGCTCTGAGTATCCAGGGTTGGGGCCTGTCACCAGTGGAGGCGGTGGCAGGGGGGTTGCTCTGTGTTTAGTTCACTTCCTCCAGGCACACAGAAGGCACAGAATGTGCTTGTAGCCTGATTTTTTTCCCAAACGTTTTTTAAATGACAATTTTTACCTATTCTGAGAAGTTGAGGGTTTTACAGTAGACACCCATATTCCCACCACCCCGATCCTATGATTAACGTTTTATTATACTTTCTTTGCCTTTTCACGTATCTGTCCATGCATTCCTCCATCTGCCCATCAATCCATCTTGTTTTTTTCTGTGCATTTCAAAGGAAATTTCCAACATCTAGACTGACTTATAATTTAGTCATCTAGGATAGAAGAGTGAGTGCAGAGGAGGGTGGGTTGGGGGCGTTGTTAAGCTCTGGGCCAGGTTCTTTCACAGACATTGCCTTTTGATGATCACAGCAGCGTTTCCTGAAGTCAGCACACAGCCCAGGTCTACGCTTGACGAAACTGAAGGAGTGTGTTTAAGCATTTTGCTCAAGATTATACATCGGTGGCAAAACTAGGCAGAGAGTCCAGGTCCTTTAGACTCAGAAATATTTTTTCACCTAGATTTGCTCCCCAGGGAGGTGGAGGGACCGGGGTGTGAGTTCCCAGTCTGCAGCGAGGGCAGAACTGCACAGAGGAGAGCCTGGAGGTGTTGGTGCTGTGACACACGGGGCCGCCGGGGAAACGTGCTCATACAGCTGTGGGGGCTTTGCTGGAGGGGACAGCAGGGACCGCTCCAGAGGAGACCCTAGGTGTCCCCTGCTCGCTGATGTTCTTAGTGGCGGCTCTGAGTGATTGTAAAGAGTCAAAGTATGTTCATTATATTTTGTTTAAGGGGCTCTATTTTAGAAATGTTTTCACTGGAAAGGTAAAAAGGTATAAGTGGTTAATACATTGTGACAAGTCTCCGATTCCTCCAGCCTTGGGTCTCAGGCTCATCCTTACAGACCATCTCCTTACCTGCTTCCCTGAGAAGCTGGGGAAGAGGAGGTGGTGCCTGCCTTTCTTCCTCCTTCTCCAGCCTGTCGCTGGACTTTCTCGGGGGGTGGTGGGGGACTGATTACTAGGGGCATTAATCTGTTGTTTCCCTTTGGTTTCATTAAAGATAAAAGCATTTAGGGCAGTTTTAGTTTTCTGCCAGCTGCTAGGTGTGGCTGCAGTTCATGGTGGCACGCCTCTAGGGGGAGGTCACGTCTTGTCCCCCGAGCTCGTCTCCCCGAGCAGCAGACAAGGACTATCCACCTGGCAGTGCCTGTGAGCCAGGTGACACCTGCCGGTGGGCGTTTAACAGGCCACGTCTCCAGGGGAAGGAAGGTCTGCTTTGCTCGCATCCTGACACACTCGATTACCCTCATGCTGTCTCCACGCGGCTTCGTCGTGAGACAGAGAACGTGCGCTTCTCCTCCCCAGGATGGTCCTCGGGGTGGAGGGAATTCCCACGTCCACCCACGCCCCACCCCCAGCCGTCTGTGCTCACAGCCAAGAACTGCTAGTCTGGAAACAGGTGGAGTGGATTTAACCCAGAATATAATTTCCTCAAGTAAAATAGAGATGTTAGAGTGATGGGGGACCTCAGGGGCCTCCTGAGGGATCCTCGGACATCTGCAGGGCCAGGGGGGCCTGGCGGGACAGCAGCCATTGGGTCGCCTCCTGCACTTCCAGGGTCCAGGCCCACCAGCTTCACGCTTCCTACCAGTACTTGGTTGTGCTTGTTGTGCTTAGTCACAGAAAACTTGAGCATTAAAAAAAAAAACACTTTCTGCCTCCTGTGTGGTTGATTCTGACCTACCTGCTCATCCAGAGAGAGAGACGTGCTGAGAATAGGAGGCAGAAGCGTTTTCCACTTCACACATGTGTTTACAAAGATTCTCAGACTCTGGTTTGGACCGTTGGTTAATGGCATCTGGGGAACACTGACGCCGGCCTGGCTGTGAGCGAGCGTGCGTGTCTCCCCCTGAGTATTCTGGAAACATCCTCTGTGAAACGTCTGAGAGAAAAGGTGCCCGGGGATGGGGGCATGGAGGCAAGCCCACCCTTGAGGAGCCTCGGGTGTGACTCGTGCCACGTGGTTCTGAGGGAGATGACCTTTTCTGCAGGAGTGTTTTTCCTTTGCTTTTTCACTCTTCCGTTTTCCTAGCACTGCTGCTGCTGCTTTTCCCACGTGGTTCACCCTTAGCTCACAGTCGGTCTGTCTGTTTCCCAACAGGACATGGGCTCCGAGGACGGGCCACGCGCAGGCATCGCTGTTCTTCCTCCCAGCTCCTGACCCCGGGCCCGTCTCCAGCCTGTCTCGGCGTGTCCACCTGACTCCTTTGAGCCATTCGGAGGGGCAGTTTCTGGTAGTTGTGGCTTTTATGCTTTCAAAGAATTCCTTCAGTCCAGAGAACTGTTCCTGGCACCCCTGTGTGTGTCGCCCTCCGGTGACCTGTGGCAGTGTGTACTTCAGGGCACCTACTGCTCACCTTGCTTTAGTCACTAATCGCTTTCTGGTTTGAAAGATGCAGTGGTTCCACCCTCCCTAGTCCTCCCTCCCGATGCCCTGCTGACCCCGCCCTCACCGTCGGTCACTGCGTCTCACCTTCCGGGAGGGTGGCCGCTCCTCGGGCACTTTAAGGCAGTGACGGCCCCTCTTTGCACTCCTCTCCCACCCTGCCGGGGCCCCTGCAGCTCGTGCTCCCGCCCCTGGACCCTGTGGGTGCTCGTCAGCACCTCTCCTTTTGTCATATTAATCTCTAGCAGATGTAAGGTATATGTACTGCTTGCCCAACTTTTAGAAAATTCAGCCCTTTTTCTAAATAAAAGGAAGAAATCCTGCATCGGGCAGTTCCACCTGTACCATTTACAGGGGCACAGCACTTGCCAAAATGTGTTGTATACAGTTCTGGGTGTTTGCAAGACTTATGCAAAAAGACGTAAAGTGGCAGCTTCTCTCGGGATTTGGTGAGAGGTGCGCGAGGTCATGCAGGCTGCCCAGGTGGTGTGGGGCTGAGCTCCACGCCCAGTGGGCACAGGTGCCACGGGCGCTGTAGCCACGCTCGATGCCTGAGGGTCTAGCGGAGAGGAACACTGCGTCTTTCAATGAGAAAGTGTACACTTCCTTTTCCTCCTACAGCATGTCAGCATCTCAAGTTCATTTTCAACCTACGATATAACAGTTTGTAATAAAGCCTCCGTGAGCTCACGACTGGAGCACTGTTCTTTCGTCAAGTGCTCGCTCACGTCTCTGATGTCACCGAGCTCAGGCCGTCAGGAGCAGCTAGCACTAGGTCCTGCGTGCAAGGAGCCCTAGCCCCTGCCCTCCTGAGCCCTCTAGTGTTTGTTCCCGCCGCCGCACCCTGTGGTGTGGACTCGGTGTTCTGTCCCCGTGCGGTGCCTCCTCTTGACTCCCCCACTGCTCTGTGTGGTGAGAAATCTGCCTTGTTCAGTAATTACTGTACCCTCGCATGACTGTTACAGCTTTCTGTGCGGAGATGACTGTCCAAGTGCCACATGCCTATGATTGAAACAAAAAATCTATTGTTACCTCTGAGTTGTGTTCCACGGAAAATGCTATCCAGCAGATCACTTAGGAAAAATAATTCTATTTTTAGCTTTTCATTTCTCAGCTGTCCTTTTTTTCTTGTTTGATTTTTGACAGCAATGGAGAATGGGTTATATAAAGACTGCCTGCTAATATGAACAGCAATGCACTTGTAATTCATGGAAATAAATGTACATCTTCTATCTTCATATTCATGTTAAGATTCGGTGTTGATTTCCTCTGGATTAGCGGGTCCAAATGGACAGTCAGGCTCAGTCTGTGCTTTAGAACAGAAAGGCTTGCAGGCCTCCCCTTCCCACCAGGCACTGCCCGAACACTTAGCTTTACGTCAGGTGATTTAGAAAGCATTTCTGGAGGGTTCTTTTTTCCTTCCACACAGCAGAGAATCAATTCTGACATGTTCGTTTCTTCAGATCATAGGTCTACAGTGTTCTGTCAGGCTCTGATGAAGCAGCCCAAATGTCTCAGGTTGGATTCTCTGATTCTTTCTAAAGAGGGCCGGCCTGTGTCCCAGTTGAGTGCTGGAAAGGGCTCCACCCCCCCACCCCCCACCCCCCAGCCCAGCATGCTGGTGCTCACACCTCACGGGCCAGAGCAGGTGGCTGACTCATCCTCAGAAATCAAAACTACATCTAGGTTTTTGCCCTGAGATACGTGATTTTCACCTCCATGCACAGAGCTGCCTTGTGAAGGTCCACACAGCATTGAAAAGATACAGAGATTTGACTGTTCCTCGATACATTTTTAAAGGAGCATTGATAGTTTTATTGCTCTTGTTTCTTTGTACTTTTTAAATGGAATGTTAGCACTATTATGAGGTTAACCTGCAGTCCTCTAACTAGAAAGAAAGCCATAGCCTTGGTTACTAATCCCTGGGGACTCTAGGCTCTTCCCCCCCCCCCTCACTGGTACCATGGAGTCAGATGGGCATGAAACCACTAACTGCATCCTAGAGTCCCTGTAGCCACAGGTTGTGTGCTTTTTACTAATCATGCTAAACTTGGTTTAACAGGTCAGGAATTGTCTTAACCAAGGTACCTGTGAAAAGTACTAGCTGTTAGGTGTGAAAGACTCATCATTTGGATATTTCATCTCTAAAAATGTACAGGTTAGGTCATCTAAATTCATGCTGGTGATCCCGAATGCCTCCATTACTGCTCCACGCAGATAAGTTTCAGACTGATGGCTTTTTTGGTGTCTAAAATGTAAGCAAAAAATTCCTGTCGAAACATTCCAGTCCTTTCACTTAGTATGAAACAAAATACCTAGCAAGCCAGCAGGATGGACTTGAGAGAACTCAGGAGGACTGTGCAGACACAGCCTTCAAAGCTGGTAGAGACACGCAGACCGTGGACATGAGGGTAGAAGATCACTGCGTTGGTGTGCGGTGTGTTCACGTGACTCCTGCTACTGCATGCACAGCGACGGGTGTGGCGGGGCCACAGTAGTCGGTGGCTGTCCCTGAGGCAGACAGGTGTACTGCCTACGACAAGCCGAGTAACAGTCATGCGCAGACCATTCAGAGGAGACTGACCTTTATTTGCTTACGTGTTAATACAGATTTTAAATTGGTAATTTTTCTATAGTATGGTAATAGTATGTTAATACACATACATATGCACACATGCTTTGGGTCCTTCCATAATACTTTTATATTTGTAAATCAATGTTTTGGAGCAATCCCAAGTTTAAGGGAAATATTTTTGTAAATGTAGTGGTTTTGAAAATCTGAGCAGTCCTTTTGCTTATGTTTTAAAGCATTTGTGCTTTAAAATTGTTGTGCTGGTGTTTGAAATATGATCCTCCTAGTACAGATGAGAGGCATGTCCCAGCAGAGGAAGCGCTGTCTTCCTCACTGCAGCCAGCTTGGCATCGTGGGTCAGAGACGGGAAATCCAGAGGGATGCTGTAGGCTTGCACCAGCTTCCCTGAAGCTCGTGGCCTTTTCTGTGCTGTTTATCCGTGTAGAGCACTCAAGATCTGAAACTGCTTTGTTACCTGCTTTGTACTGTTGGTGCCTTCTTGGTATTGTACCCCAAAACTCTGCATAGATTATTTAGTATAATGGTAAGTTAAAAACAAATGTTAAGGGAAGATTTTATTAAGAATCTGAATGTTTATTCATTATATTGTTACAACTTAACATTTATTTGTGGTATTTGTGATTTGGTTAATCTGTATAAAAATTGTAAGTAGAAAGGTTTATATTTCATCTTAATTCTTTTGATGTTGTAAACGTACTTTTTAAAAGATGGATTATTTGACTGTTTATGGCACCTAACTTGTAAAAAAACAAAAACTACAAAAAAATTAGAATCATTAAATTGTGTCCGTGTTACCAAAATAACATAGTACTGTGCATGTCTAGTTTAACTGGAATTTCATACATGAAGATACGGAGTCACCTGGTCCTTTATTACATTTCCCAAGCAAGTGCGTTTTCTGGTTTGACTTTGCTCGTAGAACATGGCGGTAGTACCGTCAGCTGGTGCTCTGGAGGCACTGGAATCCTAGTCTGTCCAGAGTGGTCTTCAGACCTTTGGCCGTAGGGGGAGAAGGCATTGCCACACGCATCTCCTCTCATCTCCCTGAACTTAAGCGACCCCTGCTGCTGGGCAGGTGTCACTGGCCGCCTCTTTTCAGACCAAGAAATCATGACCACGGGAGGGACTGTTGGACATTTGGTTCCTGTCACTGTTGGTCATCGTGCAGTGGCTTATTTACGAGAAAAGATACCAGCAGTGTCCACGGTGAGACAGCAGGAGCTCGGCTCTGGGCCTCGGACCCACAGCTGCACCGTGGAGCTGGCACACTCGCCTTGAGCACGGTGAAGGTTATATACAGATACTTCAAGTGCCTAGCGTAGTACCTCCAAGCAAGCGGTAAATCTTCCTAAATGTGTTTTTATTTCTTTAAGTTTTGTTGTGAGGCAGCATGAGAGTGTCTGCTAAGCAAACTATTTTCTGTTCATCTGAGAGGAAAACTGCCCCAAACGTTCTTCAGGCAAATGAGCGGATCCCACCTGAACTGGGAGTTTCTGAGGGGTGTTTGAAGCACTGGTATTGCATTTGCTTTCCCTGGAGAGGTGAACACGCTTTGCTGTTGTCCCAATCCTCTAGACGATTCAAATGATCCTCCTGTTAGTGGACACAGGAGTCTGATAACCCTACGTTCCCCATTTTAATCGTGAGCCCCGGCCTTAGCAGCAGTGCAGCCATTCTGGTTGGCACTGTAGATGGCATCTCGGCTGGCCCAGTTCACTGTGTTCAGTCAGAACCAGAGTGTCCAGGGCTGACCGTGACTGCAGAGCAGGTGGAGATGGGAGGGAGCCGGAGAGGAGCTGGGGTGTCTGCAGAGGAGTAGCCGAGCGAGGCCTGGTGTCATGGGGGCTTGGCCACCTGCAGGGCTGAGGCTGGGGGTGTGGGTCCAGGCAGACCCAGGCCATGGGGGCGCTTTCTTTGAGTCCAGCGCCAAGGATGGCTGAGGACAAAGCTCATCTTCTAGAAGGGGTGGCAGTGCTCACGACATGTCTGTCCAGGTGAAATGGGAACGGTGTCGTGAGGAGGAGGAGGAGATCCGAGGAGGCCTGCAGTGGAGCTGACCTGAGGGGCCACGTCATCAGCGGTGACCCACGGCTGGACGATACGGGGCCTGGGAGAGACGGCTGAGTGACAGCCACGGCCACCAAGGCTGCACAGGCACCTGCCACTGCTGAGCATGCGTGGCGGGAGGTACAGGAAGGTAGGAGGGGATCTGATGCTGTCATACCCGGGTCCTGTGCAAATGAGGCTCCTGGGGCTCGCCAGGTCACCCTTGGGGGGTGACAACAGTGAGGGGAGGGGAGAGACCCATCACCTTGAGCTGTGACCACCCCTGGAAGACTCCGGTCACGCAGACCTTCTGCCGGCCTCAAGGCTGATCTGCTCGCAGTGGACTGGGTGCCAGGCCCTGCCTGTCGGGAAATCCGTGAAGTTGCCGGCCTGTGAGGGAAGGGGGACCTCTCAGCCAGAAGAGGCCCAGAGGACCGGAGTCTACCAGCTGTGCGATAATGACCATGTCTGCGCAGGTCCACAAAGATGTGTGGATTTAAAATCTGAATGATGACAACAGGAATGTGAAAACGAGTCATTTTTATCAGAAAGCAAAGTTTTGTCTTTTTCTGAGCAGATCAGGGAGACCCTGCAGGTCATCCTCACTCCCTTCATGAGGGCCTTGAAAGCCACCCCAGTGCTGTGGACACAGAAAATAGGCAAGAGCCTCCTCATTTCAAAATTAAGGCATCTTTAATCACTGATGTCTGGACAAGTTATTTCCTTTTTTCTCCTTCTCCTTCATCCTGTTTCCTAAATAATTTCTTTCTAAAATTGGGAGTCTAAGGAATTCTATATATAACAATGTGCATTCACATGTTGGGTGTCGACATGCTTTCCCCCAGACCAACCAGAAGCAGGTACTGGGGTCCTGACTCGGCCTGTGCTGAGCTGGGTCCGAGGACGGCCTCCAGCTCTTTTCTGCTGTGGCCGCAGGCTTGGGAAAGAGGTGTTGGGGGGTGAAGGTATTAGGTAAGGGGAGCACCGACTTGGGTGGGAGTTGGAGAGGATTACGCTTGAAATTCTTGGCCAGAGGGGCAGGGGAGCCACCGCCCCTTTTTCAGTAAGACCAGAAGGTAACAAGTCTGGTATCAGTCGTGGAAATAGTGGGAGGACCAGAAAGGGTGCAGCGGGGCTGGGGAGTGGAGCTGTGGCCTGGGGCACCGGGGCCAAAGCTTTCAGGTCCGAGCACTGGCGGGTGGTTGGGGGGTCTGCTCAGCCTGGCGGTGTGGGCACACAAGCCAGCTGTCCGTCCCCAGTGGGTCACCAGGCTGACCCTAAGGCCAGAATTGGGCAGGAACCAGTGGCCACATCGCCACTCCGAGAAATCTATGCCCACTTTTTACTTCTCTCAAAGCCCAAATGAGTGCTCTTACTCCACACTGAAGTGTTCCCATTCCGTGAGTGTGGGGAGCTGGCCAGCTCTGTAGGCTGGAGCGTGTGGGGTTCCTGAGGTTGAATCAAGCACCCAGGGAGCAGGAGAACACGGGTGCATGACCACAGCGATAGACCCGCCATGGGGACCAGTGGGAATAGCACCAGAGAGCCAGAGCTGATTTCTTCTGAAGAACTGGGGTTTCTTAGATTGTTTTTGAAAGTCTTTGCTGCACTTACACATCCGTTTTTCAAATTTTCAAGTATTTTTTATCACCAGTGCCCATTCATGAAGTGAACTCAAAATTCACCTGCTCTGAATAAGCAGGGGTGGGGCAGCCCAGCACCCCTACCTGTCTCCATCCCACAGAGCATGATGTTTCTTCCCCAGAAGAACCAAAAGATGATCATTTCAGAAGCCATAGAGAGAAGAGCAGATGCCACAAAAAGGCAGCAATTGAAGAAACGAGGCCACAGAGGACACCACGTCCACAGTGGACCAGGGAGGGCCAGCAGTGTGGGGGTTACCTGCAGGAGCGCCTCACCGGTGGATTAGCTGGGGTCAGCCTCCTGATTTAAAAGTGCAGGAAACAAGCTCGGCCTGGTGCTCTGTGATGGCCTAGTTGGGTGGGATGGTGGGGGAGGTCCAAGAGGGAGGGAATGTGTGTATGCGTGTGGCTGATTCACTTTGCTGTGTGGCAGAAACAGCATTGTAAAGCAATCGTATTCTAATAAAAACAAAATATATTTTAAAAAGGGCAGGAAACATTGTTAAGACCACTGAGAAGTACAAATAGGGAGTGGGGGGATAGATGATAAGGAAGAAGAGCTTGTAAGGATGGAGAATGAATTGTCCAGTGTTGATGCAGCGTCTGGCAAGGGCATGTCTGCAGAGGCAGCTGCGTCGTCTGTGAACATGCTGGTTCAGAAGGAAACGCTGGGCCAAGCAGGTTGCAAGGAGGAGGAGGTGACCGTCAGAGGAGGCCTCCCCTGGCCAGGAGGTACGGGGGGCTGAGGACAGGCGGGGGGTGTGTGCTGCCACCAGGGTACATTCCCTGAAAAGACAAGTAGCAGACAGTGCAGACAGAGCATGTGGGTGAAGTCAGGAGGACGAAAAAGGCAGATGATGGATGTCATGACGGCCAAGCAAACAGGACGCCTAGTCTGCTGTCTCCCAGACGGAGGCTGGGCACGGGGCCCCTCCCTGACCGCCCACCGGGTCGTGGGATGGCCCGGCCGCTCCACAAGGAATAAGGTCTTAGAATAGCCTGGAGCCTAAGAGTTTTGGAGGGATCACAGGCTCGTCTCGCCCTTTTTCAGATGTGGTGGCTTAGACTGGCCTGGCCAGAGACACGTAGCTGGGTGACTGTGGGGTCTGACCCCATCCCCCACGGTGGCCAGCGAGGGCGCCGACCTGGAATGACCTGTAATGTGCATTCTCTAGTTTCCCACACTGGCTGCTGCAGGTGCGGGTATTCAGCCCACCCACCCACCGCTTGATTTAAAATCGTGCGGCCATCAGGGTGGGATGCCCCGCCTGGGTTCAGAGGACGCAGGTCCACGGGCAGCAGGGGCTCCAAAAGGCAGGCAGACTCACCCCTAGTCCCCTGAGCTCCCGCTGTCTGGCCGCTGAGCCGTTGGCCAGGCCCACTTTGGTCCCTGCTGGGGGGAGGGGCGCAGCCCGGTGGGGGAGGGGTGGGAAGAGATGGAAGCCTAAGCCTGACCCTGTAGCTGAGGTACTTCAGGCCCTTGGGGTCTCCACTGGTGAAATTGGGATGGTGGCTCCCAGGACTCAGGAGGGCGGGTGTGTCCTGCATCTGCAGTGGGTTCCATACCGGTGCTTCCCCCCTCCCCCCCACACCTTCCTTGTCATTTGTGTTTTGCTGCTTGGCTTTGCCTTTTGTTTTTCCTTGAAGTAACAGGTGTACATTTCTGATTCTGGAAGCAGTATCAGGCCCCCAAGGGAGCTTGCCCCCATCCCTCTGGTCCTCGACACCACATCCCCACCTTTATCCACTTGGACAGCAGCCACGAGCCTCGGGGATGAGATCCCCAGGTCATGGTAACCTCCTACTCAAAACCTCTCCCCTCCTGTGGAGGGTCTGCCTTGCTGCCCACCTACTGCTCCAGCCCCATGACCCCACGCCCTTCCTGGTTCTTCCCTCCAAGCCCACCCACTGTCCTGGCTCCAGTGTCAGAACAAACTGGAGGCTGGAGACCACAGGCAGGGAGCAGAGAGCTGAGGCCCCCCCAGGATGGAGGCCAAGCCCCCCTTCGTGACAGCCCTGCCACCGGAACTGAAGAACTAAAGAATTGCACACTTTGACCAGCATCTCCCCATTCCCCCCACCCCCTAGCCCCTGGTAACCATTCTATTCTAGTTCATGACAGCTCATCGTTTTCATCACTGAAGAAGAGTTCACTGTATGGGGCTTCCCTGGTGGCGCAGTGGTTGAGAGTCCGCCTGCCGATGCAGGGGACACGGGTTCATGCCCCGGTCCGGGAAGATCCCACATGCCATGGAGCGGCTGGGCCCGTGAGCCATGGCTGCTGAGCCTGCGTGTCCGGAGCCTGTGCTCTGCAACGGGAGAGGCTACAACAGTGAGAGGCCCGCGTACCGCAAAACAAACAAACAAAGTTCACTGTATGGATGGACCACAGTTTGTTTATCCGTTCACCTACAGAAGGACATCTTGGTTGCTTCCAGTTTGGGGCAATAATAAAGTTGCTATAAACACTTGTGTGCAGGTTTCTGTGTGGACATAGGTTTTCAAGTCATTCAGGTAAATACCAAGGACCACAACTGCACCAGGCACAGGTTTAAGGAAGAAATTATATGGATTCTCTAAAGTTTATTCCAGAAAATAGAAGCAGAGGGAACACACCTAACTCATTCTATGAGGCCATCATTACCTTAATACCAAAACCAGATAAAGACATTACAAGAAAGGAAACTACAAACCAGTATCTTTTATGAATGTAGATGCAGAAGTGCTCAACCAAACACTAGAAAATGGAATCCAATAATGTATAAAAAGAATTATATGCCATGACCAAATGGATTTATTCCAGGCATGCAAGGCTGGTTCAATTCTTGGAAATCAGTTGACGTGAGCCATCACATCAACAAGCTAAAGAAAACTCATATGAGCACATCAATAAATGCAGAAAAAACATTTGACAAAATCCAACACCCATTCATCATTAAAATTCAGCAAATTAGGAATAGAGGGGAACTTGCTCAACTTGTTAAAAAGCATCTATAAAAAACCTACAGGTCACATGATAATGAGAAACTGCATGCTTTCCTCCCCAAGATGAGGAACAAGGTGAGGATGTCTCCTTTCACCACTCCTGTTAAACATTGTACTGAAAGAAAAAAAAAAAAAATCCTTGTTTCTTGTACCAGTGAAATTATCCTTCAAAAATGGAGAAATAGGGACTTCCCTGGCAGTCCAGCGGTTAAGACTCCACTCTTCCCCTGCAGGGGGCACAGGTTTGATCCCTGGTCAGGGAACTAGAATCCCGCATGCTGTGCGGTGTGGCCAAAAAAAAAAAAGAAAGACTTTCTTAGACAAAAACTAAAGGAGTTTATTGCTGGTAGATCTGCTTTGCAAAAAACGTTTAAGAATTCTTCAGAGAAAAGGAAAATGATACAGATCAGAAAGTTAGATCCATATAAGCATTTAAAATATTACAGTCCTCTCCTTGCTTGTGTGACTTCTGACAAGAAGTCTGCTGTGATTCCTATCCTTGTTTCTCTATAGTTAAGAGAGTTTGTTTGTTTGTTGTTTGTTTTATTCTGGCTTCTTTCAAGATACCCTCTTGGTCTTTGGTTTTCTGCAGCTTGGATATGATATACGTGCATGGAGATTTTTGGGTATTTATCCCATTCAGTGTTGTCTGAGATTCCTGGAATCACGATTTGTTTTGTCATTAATTTTGGAATATTCTCAGCCATTATTACTTTAACCATTTCTTCTGCCCACCTTTCCTTCTGGAATTCCCATTGTGTACATGTTATACCTTTTACAGTTGTCCCACAGTTCTTGAACATTCTGGGTTTTTTTTTTTTTTTCCATTCTTTTTTCTCTGTGTTTTACTTTGAGAAGTTTCTAGTGGCATATCTTCAAGTTCACTGACGCTTTCCTCAGTGGCATCCAATCTACATATGAGCCCATGAAAGGCGTTCTCCATTTCTGTTAGGTTTTTTTTCCCTAGAATTTTCTTTTGATTCTTTCTTAGCATTTCCATCTCTCTGCTTCCTTTACTCATCTGTTTCTGCATGTTGTCCATGTTTTCCATTAGAGCCCTTAGCATATTAATTGTAAGTGTTTTAAATTCCCAGTCCAGTAATTCCAAAATCTCATGTCTAGGTCTGGTTCTGATGCTTCCTTTGCTCTTCAGACTGTGTTTTTCCTTTTCTCTCAGCACATGGGTAACTTTCTGTTGAAAGTCAGACACAATCTATTGGGTAATAGAAATGGGGTAGACCGGCCTTTAGTGTGAGGTTTTTGTTTTTCTGGCTAGAGGTAAGGCTCTGCTTACTGTTTGTTCAGCTGTAGGTGTCAGAGGCTGAAATGTGCTCCAGTATCCCTGCTTTGTTTCCCCTGTTGTCCCTGGGTTTCCCTAGAGACTCCTCCTTCTTAGGTGGAATCTGAGCCTTGCAGTTCTTTCAGCGGTAATTCTCTGCAGTATACAGGAGCCCTGTTGATCAGTCAGAAGAAATGGAGGGAGAGGAAGCATTTTCTGATCATATGATTAGGTCTCAGTCTCCTAGTGGGCCTGTGACCCTCACAAGTGCTTCTCGGGGCTTTTTGGCCCCCTTAAGTAAGACAGAAAGGCTAGGGAGGTGATTTAGGTCTACCCTTCCCCTGTGTTGGATGAAGCTCTGAGAAAGTCCTCTCCCTTCCTTGCTAGCTGACCGACCTTGTGGAGAACAATCTGGGCATGTTTCCCGATGGTAATTTCCCCCACCCCTAGTCATGCACAGGGGATTTTGCTTCAGTCTTCACTGTGAGAACCTGGTGGGGTTCCTTGGAGGTAAAACTTGTGAAAGTGTGGGGCCCTCTTAGACTGGGTCCCTGTGACTTTTTAACTTTCAAGCCAGTCCACTCAGCCTCCAGCATTTCTTCGATGGTAACATCTTTGATGTTACCATTTATGGGGTCATTTGAGTGTTCCTGCCAGTTCCTGGCCCCGTGGCTTTTGTTGCTGGTAAGCTGTGATTCTCTCTTCCAGTTTGTGGGGTTGGGGTTGTCCTGTGACAACCATCTGATGGATCTAGAAGTCACAGTTTATTCAGCTTTTTTCTTGTTGTGAGGGCAGGTGATGACTTCCAAGCTCTTTACATGTTGAAGCTAAAACTGGAAGTTAGTTTTGCACTTGCTGCCCTTCCTAACAAAGGCATCTAGAAGGGCAAGGAGTTGGCGCAGCAGATGTAGCTGTAGAAAACTGTTAAGTCCAGTGTCTTGGACAAACTGGAGGATTGGAGAAAAACATGTCCACATCTGATTTCAACACAGACCCATAAGGACAACAGTGCAGGAGACACCACAGGAGCCAGGGGCACATCTGCCATGGGGACCCAACAAGAAAAGTCTATTTTCCAAAACATAAAAGAAGCTCAAAAATACAAACACCTTGCCTCATTCCCAGCTGATAGGTGATCAAAGAACATTGTCTGCTTACAAGAGGAAAAGTACCCAGTGTCATTAGTAAATAGGGAAATGCAAATGAAAATAAAGACACAGTGCCATTTTGTGCACACCCTACTTTCTGGGGGTTTTGTTGTTGGTGGTTTGTTTTTTTGTTTTTTGTTTTTTTAAGCAAAGGTGAAATTATAAAAGCCGAACATTGTGAGGTTGTAAGGCATTGCTAACAGTGCTGTAAATGAATATGTCCGGCAGAGTGACAGGAACAAATCAGAAGATGTGTTTTGACTCAGTAATTCCTTTACTGGGATTTTTTTCCCAGACAGTAATTCTAGGGAGAACGGCCACGTGTACAGAGGTGTTTGTCCAGCATTGTTTGTAACAGCAGAAAGAAGGTCAGTAGCCTGCATGCCCAGCATTAGGGAATGATCTAGGGGACTTAGCGAGTGGACACAGTGGTGACAGAGTCCGCGTGTCCTCACTCACCTCCCCTTCCCCGACATGCAAAGCCAAGCCTCACTGGGGAATCAGGTAGCTTTCTGTCCACTCCTCTGGAGTGACTTTGCCTCTTTTCTCATCCACTTGCCAGGAAGTTCCTGGAAAGCATGCTGCGTGGTTTGCTCGTTCGGGTATGGCCGTCGCCTCTCTCAGACTCTGGTACAGAGAAAGTCTCTACTGAAGCCTGATGCTCAAAATAATGGGCTGTGGACCAGCAGCATCACTGTCACCTGGAGCCCATTCAAAAGCAGAATCTCTGCTATAAGGTGGCAAACTTGACGGTATGTTTATTTTCCCACAATTAAACATTAAAATGCAGAATCTCAGGCCCCACCTCAGACATACTGCATTTCGGCAAACGTTTTAACAAATTCCCAGGTGATTTGTTTAAATTTTGAAAGTCTCTGTCCATTGATTATACAGTTATTCTCAAAATATAAATTTCTATCGTTAGTTACAATTTCTCGTGAAAACGCAGCCTTGATTTTTCTCCCTCACTGCGAGAGGCTGGTTTTAACTTCTCTCGGACCCCTTCATTTGGACCAAGAATGGAGAAATCACAGCAGCAGCTGACAGGCTCCAAGGACAGCAGGATGCCATGGCAACAGCTTCCATCGGTAATTTAATTTCATCTCTGCTTTTACATCTTTCTTTCATCAGTCCTGAAGCTGGGAAATTTTTTTAATTTGGAAGGAACGTAAGATGGCTTGTGGTTGCTATGCCGACAGCAGCTACTTCCTGATGGGCTGGAATATCACACAGGAAACCAGCAGCGACGCATAGATTTTAGACCTCAAGGGGCTACAGCGAACCTTCGTCCCCTCTCTTGGCTGAGGGCTCCAGGCCCCACAGCCACACACCGGCCTGCCTTGAATTCCCTACGCAGGCTGCTTGGCCAGGCTACCCAGGGGTCTTAGGCAGACAGGGATGGAAGGCAGGTGGGGGGACCCTGTTGGAGAATTGCTTTTGGTCTTTGTCTACCCCTAAAACCCAGTGTATTTGCTTGCTGGGGCCGTGATAACAAAGCACCACAGACTGGGCAGCTTAAACAGCAGGATTTATATCTCACGGTCTGGAGGCTGGGAGTCTCAGATCAGGGTGTCCGCCAGTTTGGTTTCTCCTGAGGCCTCTCTCCTTGGCTTGTAGACAGTCATCTTCTCCCTGTGTCCCTGTATGATCACCCTCTGTGTCTCCATCTTCTTATCTTATAAGGACATCAGTCAGACTAGATTAGGGCCCACCGTAATGGCCTCATTTTAATCTAATCACCTTTAAAGACCCCCATCTCCAAGTATAGTCACATCTGGGGGGACACAGTTCAGCCCGTTGACACCCACCTGACTGGGTCCTCGCGGAGGCTGCCTGCACCCCTGCCTCTGGGACACAGCTGAGAAGGAACCAAGCCCCTGCCTTCCGTGGCTGGTGTCCAGGTGAGGGGAGGGGGCAAGAAACCAAACCAAGAAGACGCTTGCTGGGGGGTGTTAAGGAGGGAAAACAAGTCCAGGGGATGTGAGGGGGTGAGTGGTGGACATGGTTGTCCCCCGAGCTTGGAGGGCATGGGGACACATTTGAGAAGAATCCCGGGAATGAGGGGCCTTCGGGAGAGGGGATGGCAGGTGCGGAGTCCCAGAGATGAGACGGAGCGGAATGACAGGAGGCGCTGTGTCTGGAGGCGGTGAGCAAGGGGGGGCTTCCTGGGAAAGAACTTACCATCGCCCCTTGCTTCTGGGAGGTGGTCTCTCAGCCCTCACAAGAGCGTCCATTTGCCTGGGGGACTGGAGCCTAAGATCAGTAAGTCATGCCTGTGTGATGGAGCCCCAGGAAGAACTCTGCCCTGACCCTGTGAAGGCCGAGTTTAATCTGGATCCTTTCTCTGCTGTAAACTGAAACCATGAGTGTGTAACACTTTCCACGAGTCCTTCTCTGAGACGGTCAAACCTGAGGGTCATCTTGGAGACCCCAAGCCTGCAGTTGGTGTCGGAAGTCCTCTCCCAACGTCCAGCTGCCTCAAAGCTTGAGGGGACAGAAGCGGGAAGTTAGGGGAGCTGGGGACCAGCCATGCCATGTGGGGCATTGGAGGGACTCTGGCTTTTAGTCTGTGCAAAGCAGAAAGCTCCTGGGAGCTTTCAGAGGTGGCGGATCTGGTTGTTGTTTTAAAACCATCTGTCCACAGAGAACACAGTTAAGGAGGCAAAGCCTGCAGCTCAGGGCCACGTGGGCTGGGGCAAGGATCTAGACGAGAGGAGTGTGGTGTGGCCCTGGGCGTGGGGGCGGCTGTGGGGTGTGATGGGGAGAGAGGAGGTGAGGGGCTGGGGGTTCTGGCCGGTGCTGGGAGGGGGCAGCACCTTCTGCCGAGGTGAGGAAGAAGGCAGCTTGATGGAGGGTGTGCAGAGCTTGAGGTCTCATGGACCTCTGAGGGGGATGCAGTCGGCAGCTGGACGTGAGCCTGGAGTGCAGGGCTCAAGGGAGTTGTCTGTGCTGGGAGCTGTTGGGGCCCCATCCTCAGGAGGGTGGGAGAGCCAGTGACGCGGGGCCAGAGAGGAGGAGAGAGCAGAGCCCGGGACCAGAGTGAGAAAGCGGTTAAAGAAGGTGACCAGCTGAGTGAAATGCTGCTCGGACTGTCCTGTCAGATGTGGCTAGGATCAGACCCGAGGTTTGGTGGGGAGGGTGGGATGGGAATCTCAGAGTGGGAGGAGCCGGGCTGGCTCTGCAGGGTTGCGGGGAAGCATGGTGACAGCGGAGAGGGGTGTGGAGATGACAGCAGGTCCCATAATCTGCTGGGACCACCCAGGGAAGAGGGGACCGAGGATACAGTAGAAAGGGTGTGTGCACTGGTGGACCACATGGACTGGTGGTGGCAGGTGGGCAGGGAGACGGCTGGGAGCAGGACACAGCAGAGGGGGAGGAGCAGAAGGAGGGAGGAGTGCCATCCAGGAAGGGGGCTTAGACGGACACAAGAGGTGTGGCAGGTAGGGTAGCCAGGAGGAGGGCACTGCCCCGGAACCCAGTCTCCCCGAGCCACGCAGAGTCCCATCCACCCGGGACAGGGTCTTCCCAGAAAGTTTGTGGTGTGAGAAGGGGGCTGAGGCAGGAGGTGAGACATGAGGGTGGGTAGGTGGGGGGGAACAGTGAGTGTGGCCCTGAGTGTGGTGACGGCGGCTGTGGTGGGGACGCCAGCAGGAGGGGGCCAGGGAGCAGAGTGGTGTCCCAGAGCGGGCTGCCCGTAACTGAGGGTATGGAGGGTGGTGACCAGGCAGTGGGTGGCAGCCTGCTGGCTGTCGCGGATGGAGGGCTTGTGAAATTGTGTAGGGAGTCATATGCAGGCTGTGGTTAAGTAAAATAAAACAGGAGAGTATAGAAAATATTAGGGCCTTGCACAAGGATGCAGATTAGATCATGAAACTTGTCCTATACATGTGGGTGCTGGATCATAATGTAGAATGTGTTTTGTACTATTTTTTACTATAGTAAAGCACAATAACGTAACATTTGCCATTTTAACCATTCTTAAGTTTGTAATGCAGTGGTGTTAAGTGCATGCACATTCTTAAGTGCAACCATCCCCCCGATTTTTCATCATCCGAAACAGAAATTTTGTACCCATAACATGTAAATTTTACTGTGGTCATAGTTAAAAACATTTGAAAGGCACTGGTCAGTGGCCAGCGAGGGGGTTCGTGTCTGGGCTCGCACAAAGGGCAAGATCCTTGCAGGAGAGGGCCAGTGAGCTGACAGGCCAGGGCACTGTGGCTGCACTCACTTCCATTCTAAGGGAAAGCTGTGTCTCCAAGAAGGAAGCCAGGAAATGCAAAGAACTACAGCGAATCTCGTGCTAAATTTTTCAAAGAATGAAGGGGTTTGAAGAAATAGTGCAAAACTAATCGAAGTGCCCAACTACCACTCATAGCTAGATATTTAGGTTAATATTGAGCAGCCAGGAAAAATGTTAAAAAACCTGCAATAAAAAAAAAAAACCTGCAATAACAGAAAAAAAGCAGGATACAAAATTATAAAACTTTGGCTCACATCAAAATTAGGATTTTTTTTTCAGCAGAGGACTGGCTGAGAAAAAATATTTGCAATAGCAAAAACAACCAAAGCTTAATATTTTAGACAATCAAAGGAATCTTGAAAATTCACAAGAAAAAAGAAACGCAGTTGGAGATGGAAGGAGACCTGAAAGGCTCAATAGTTCATGAAAAGGTGCAAGAACCGTCTTCAAGTCACTTAGCAGCGGGCTCTGTGGAAGCCGGGAGCTGGGGACGTGGCCGGGAGAACGGCCGCGCTCCAACAGCAGATGGGACTCACCCAGAGGCACCGAGAGCTGTGCGGATACATTGCATCGCGGGAAGGAAACAAGATCAAGGGCGCTACCATGTATAGAAAGGGTATCTACGCTGTGACCCAAACGGGGTGGGCTGATGCTGATGCTGGGATTTAAACATCAATCTACGGAGAAAGGCCGGGGGACCCACACAATGAACACAGGGGAGGCCTGCGGGGCGGAGTGCGGACGCGGGGCGGGGCGGGCTGTCCGGGGCTTCCCCACGGGCCACGTGTGCATCCAAGGCGCTCAGGTCTAGCAGCTTGGAGCGCCCGGGATGGGGGCGGGGTGGCGACGCGGAGGACCCGCCCTCGGGACGGGGTCGTCGAGGGGTCCGGCCAGGAAGCCCGGCCCGCGCCCCCTCCCCCAGCCCCCGGGGCTGTGAGCCGGCGTGGCCTCGGCCGACCCACGTGTGCCGGGAAGAGCAGGCGACCGCCAGCTTCCCGGACTCGTGATTCCGACCGCCACATAAACCGCTTGCCGAGATCTCAGCCCTGGACAACCCGCGCCTGCGCGCCGCGCTCCTCTTTTTGAGCCCGCCCCGCCCTAGCCCCGCCCCACACCCGCCCCTCGCGGCCCCGCCCCCGCTGCCCTCGACTCTCACTGGCGGGCTCCGAGGCCGCGCTCGGCGGGCCGGCCAATGGGAGCGCGACGCTCCCCCCCACCGCGGCACGTGCGCCTTGCCCTGCCCAGCCGAGGGCGAGCCGGCCGAGCTGTGGGCGGGGGCGCGCGGGACGGGGGCGCGCCGTCGGGGCGGGGCGAGGGGCGGGGCGCGCGGCGTGTCCGGGGGTAGGGGCGCGCGCTGATTGGTCGGCGCCGCGCTCCCAGGCCGTTAACGGCGGCGCGGCGGGGCAGCGGCTTCAAAACAAAGGGCAGGCGGCCCGGGGGCGGCGGCGGCGGCGGCGGACATGTCTCGCGCGCAGCTGGAGAGGCAACGGCCGCAGCGCGTCCCGGGCCGCGCCGGGGCCGCCGGAGAGCCGCGCCCGCGCTGAGCGAGGCCGGGCCGATGGGCGCTGCGGGCTGGGGCGCGGACCGGCGGGCGGCGGTGAGTAGGGCGGGCCCGGCGGGCGCACCGGGCGGTGTCGGCCGTGGGGCGGGGGGCGCGCTGCGGCGAGACCACCTGCGTTCGGCGCGGACCGCGACTCCGGGTCAGGACCGTTTCCCCGGTTCTCCCTCCTCCCGCCCCTCCCCACCCCGCCCTGGAGAAGGCTCGGGAGGAGCCGCCCGCCTGACGGTAACAGGCTTTTCCCCTAAAAGAAAGGTCGCGCCTGGGGAGGGAAATGAGGACAAAAGGGGCCTCCCAGCGTGTTCACGGAAGGGGGGCGTTTCAAGTTGCCCACGTGAAGGGCGAGGCCGAAATGCCTCGCTCCGCATTCGTTCCCCACTTGTGGCACCGACTGAGTTTCACGGGCGCAGAGCCTGCAGGAGCCTGACTCCTCTCCCGGGCGGGGCCGGTCTCCAACGGGCATCGCCGGGAGTCCAGGTTACGTGTCAAGTTCTGCGTGGGTAAGGGCTGCAGTTCCGTCTTAGATGGACCACGGTGTGGACGACGTTGGCGTCCCCACCCCAAGCTTCTTCTGTGCAGTTGCATTTTTCTTCTGTATGAAATATACATACCTCAACCTGTTGTTTCCTTGCTAAGAATGTTATTCTTTCCACCCATAACCCTCAATCTCTTGAACTCCCACCCAGGCCTCCTTCCTCCGGGGATGGCCTTCAGGTGCATGCCTGAGCAAGCTGCTGCTCTCCCTGCACCTGTGCCTGCTGCGGCCTCCGCTCTGCTCCAAGAGATGGAACACACGTTGGTTGAGCCCCTGCTCCTCCGCGACAGCTGTGCTTAATCCCGGTGTTGAGTGTTGCGATCCTGCCCGGGTCCCTCCGACCCTCGCCGTGGGACCTGGTCTGAGGGGAGCTAACTCAGGCTCTGGGAGCCCCTCCCGCTGCCTCCCCTTGCATCTCAGGGGCTAGAGTGTCTTCTGCGTGTGGGAGCCCCTCAGCCAGGACCAGGGGGACCCCATCTTAGCACAGCTGTAGCACAAGTCTTGGCCTGTAGTGGGCACTTTAAAAAAGTAACTGAATGATCTTAATCACCAATCTGATTAATCGTTTTTCTGATTTTATTTTTTTTTAATTTTATTTATTTTAGGCTGCATTGGGTCTTTGTTGCTGCGCGCGGGCTTTCTCTAGCTGTGGCGAGTGGGGGCTACTCTTTGTTGTGGTGTGCGGGCTTCTCGCAGTGGCTTGTTGCGGAGCCCGGTCTAGGTGTTCAGGCTTCAGTAGTTGTGGCACACGGGCTCAGTAGTTGTGGCTCTTGGGCTCTAGAGCGCAGGCTCAGTAGTTGTGGCGCACGGGCTTAGTTGCTCCATGGCATGTGGGATCTTCCCGGACCAGGGCCCAAACCCGTGTCCCCTGCATTGGCAGGCGGATTCTTAACCACTGCAGTCTCAGGGAAGTCCCCGTCTTTCTGATTTTAAATCAACTTCTTTATTTTGGAAACTTAGATTTACATAAAAGTTGCAAGGATAGTACAGACAGTCCCAACATGCCCCGCACTCCGTGTCCCCGGTGTTACCACCCCATGTTGCCATGGTATGTTTGCCAAAATTAAAAACTGTTAGAGGTATATGCCTTTGACTAAACTCCAGACATTACTTTTTCCATTTTTGAAGCACTAAAATTTATAAAGCTCTTTATGTTGAGAGCCTTTGACCCCTACCTGCCTTCACCAGGTTCCGCCAGGATCCTCTCGAGGGGCGGGGGTGGCCGGTACAGAGGGCAAGGACTTTCCATGCAGTGTCTTTTTCTCCCTGGTAGGCTGATGAGTGGAACATAGTTTCAAATATGAAGAAGCAGTAGAAGTTCCTTGCTTAAAACCTTCTCATCTCTGACACTTTATTTGCAAGTCACTTGCTTTTAACTTCTTAGAAAGTAGTTAGATCTGCTAATCAGCAAAACCTGCAGGGAGTGGGAATTGTGAGCAGAGAGTTGAGTGAGGGGTGGATGGAGAAAGTTCTGAACCACCAGGTCACTGGAGGCTGAGGGTTCCGGGGAGGGCAGTGTGAGTTGAATTCAGGAAAGAAGTCGAGAGAATGAGGTCCAGTCAGCTGCCGGCGACATCACTCCCGTGATAGTGGCACCGGCACTGCTGAAAGCCTGTCGCCGGTGATGGAGCCAAGCCACGTAGTAGTCCATACCTGGGAAGCCTGAGAACCAGGACCAGGGTTCCCCATGGGGTTTGTGAGGCGTTGAGACAGCTTGCCAACCCTCGGCTACTGCAACAGCAACCTGACACCTGGTGTGATTCTTGGGTCCTCCGTGGGACTCACGATTCACCCCCATTTTACAGACTGGGTACCAGCTCAGCTTGAGGCCCCACAGGCTCTGCGTGTGTGGCTTGGTTGGGTCGAGCCCCCTCAGCAGCCTGACTCCCGCAGCCACACGGGTCCCAAACCCCCAGCACCGGCCCCATTCTGGCTTCTCTCTGCCACTGTTTTTTCCCTTCCCTTCCCCAGCACAGGGATGCTTAATTATGTTTCAATTAGCATGTGCTTAATAAAATGGCGTAAGATTCCCAGGCTCTTTCCTCCCACTTCCAGCTGAAGACAGGGCAGCCCTCCCTCTGTCATGCCTGCATCTTCCCTTCTTAGCGAGGAAAAAGGCAACCTCTGCTAGGAGGCATCCCAGGGCCACGGCTGGGAAACTTAGTTAGTGGGAGAAATTAAAAAGAATGTATCACAGGTTCTTAGAAAAGAAAGGCTCAGTGCCAGCGCCCTCCTCAGCAGTCTGGTGGGAGGAGGTGGAGGCAGACCACGCTGGGGGAATGAGGAGGCTGGTTACGGGGGGACGTGGGGGCAGCTGGTGGGGCATGAGGGCAGAGGGGGCTTCATCTGAGGGCGCAGGAGGCGGCCGGGAGAACTGAAGGAGTCTTCTCGCCCCTCCCAGCGGGTCCAGGAGTCCAGGAAGGCTGCGGTTCCAGGGACGTGGAAAAAAGCTTTTCACCCTGTAATTTAAGTAGGAAGTCCATGTGTGCGAAGGGAAGCTGGTACTGCCCGAAGCAAATTGTACACGTGCTGTTGCTCTTTGATGGACACCTTCCATGCCCCCCCCCCAACGCCTGTGGGCCCATGTGCTGTGTGTGTGTGTTTGTGATCAGTACCTACAGTTGGTATCAAAATCAAAAGTTACAAAAAAGTAGATGGTGAGAAGGAAGTGGCTGAGGCCCCACCTTAGAAACAGTTCCGATAAGTCCATCAGTGCGTTTGGCCAGTCTCTCTTGGTGAGACGGGAGATGGTTTCTAATCTCTCGTTATTATAGGCAATGTTGTAACAGCCTTTTCCGGGTTACTTTGCGGAATGCCGGCGATGGACCCTGGGCCTGGGGCCTGCGCCTGGGAGCGCCAGTGGGTGCTGCCAGATGGAAGTGATGTCCCAGGTGCCTTCGCCAGTGGGGTTGTCAACTTTTTAAAATTTTTGCCAACCTGCTAGGTTGTAAGACAGGTACAGTGTGCCTTTGGTTTGCATCCGTTTGTGATGTTCACACCTGCTCACGTGTCTACAGACACGTGTTTACAGGGGTCCAGGGTGTAGATTCTCAGCTTTGAATCCAGCTGCACAGCTTGCTTACTAGCTCTTGGGGTGTCCGTTTCCCTGTCTGAACGGTGGGACTAATCAGACCACTCGTGTCTTAGGGCTGCTGTTAATTCATGGGATTCTCATAGACCAGCAGCAGCCTGGGCCACAAGGCTCTTGGGCACCTCGTGATGGTGCTGGATGGGCTGCTCTCTCCTTGCTGGATGGGACAGGCGCGTGGGCAGCACCTTGGCCTTCTGAGCTGTGTTCTTCCCCACTGTTGCCAGCGCTGGAGCTTGTGCACCAGCCCCAGGGAGACCCGCTTCCCTGCCCGCCTGTGCCTCCGTCCCTCCCCGCAGCCAGATGGGCGAGGCAGGGCTGGGAGGACAAGTGAACCCGTATGGGGACGAGAAGGGCCGGGAGCCCACGCCCTCCCGGGAGTGTCAGCTGCTTGGGTGCTGGTTCTCAGGGTTTGTCTTTGGAAGCGTGGTAACAGCACCATATGGACATGGGCCTGATTTACGCTGTCTTAAAATAAATATCCATGCTTATTTTAGGAGAGAAACTTCTGGAATCCAGAATGTTGTTTTTGGCCTAAGAACTTACCCCACACTAACATCTTTGTGGGGTGGTGGCTGCTCCCCAAACCCTGGGGACACAGCGGCTGCAGTAGAAGTGAGGCACGTGATGCATTGCACCTCAGGTACAAAGGTGGGTCCTGACTTGTCAGCAGGTGTGGTTGGAAGAGCCCATCTGTGTACTCGTGGCTGGAGAACTTGGCCAGGATTTCCCTGCCTCGGGGACATCCAGCCTGAAAGCCTAGTTAAATCATGACATGCTTCTCTGTGACTGAGATCCAGCCAGGTTGAGCCGCTACTCCGCTAGGACCCCTGGGAGGGCGGTGACAGGGGCGGAGGGCAGGACACAGAGGGCGGGACGCCAGGGTGGGAGGCACACCCAGCCTTTGAAGGGTGACTGTGGGTGCTGAGGATGGACCAGGCTCCACAAAGGTGACAGGGGCCCGAGAGTGGGGCTGCTCCGAGGGAAGGGGCGTTCAGGTAGGCCCCCGGCATGTGGGGGGCATTCACGGCATACAGAAATTCAAAGAAACAGAAACACTTGGCAAGTTGCCACTTTATTTTATTTGCGGGATCTTAGTTCCCCAACCAGGGACTAAACCCAGGCCGCCTGCAGTGGGGGACGGAGTCCTAACTTCTGGACTGCCGGGGACGTCCTAAGTTGCCCCTTTAAATAAGAGTCGCCCCATCAGAGGCCACTCTGATTTAGAAATGAGGGGTGTCCTGCTTTCTAATTATGAGTCAGAGTGTTGTCATTTGTCTAAAGGATGGGCTAAGTGAAGGCCGTTTCTTTAGTCTCTGTTCAGGTCACTGGGAGCCGTGCTTCTGCCACTAACGGGGCCCAGGACTCTGAAGGCCTGAACCACCAGGGATAAGAGAGGAGTTTATTCATTTAAGGGTCCTTTAAATACAAAGAGAAAAACTCAGGTGAAGATACTGAAACAGACAACATGTGTTCAGTCAGCACTGCAGTCAGAACAAGCGCTTTCCGTCCTTGCTAAGGCTGGTTTTTCTGTCCTGAGCCAGGATACCCCAGCCTTGGTGAGTCTGAATGACCCTGAAATGACCGCTCCCAGGCCGGCTCCGGCGCAGCACGAGCTTCCCTCTGGCTGCTTCTGGCCTCTGACGTGATGGAGTTCAGGACACGCCACCCCAACGTGTGGCACCTAGGCTTCCTGAGTATCTTAAGCTTGAAGGAGTTTGAGAAAACAGCAGAAGCGGGGTGGTCAGAGTGACCTTCTTCCCTGAACCCGGCCATGAAACTCTCCTTTGAGAGGGCCCCCTCCCTGCACCAGGAAGAGGGAAGGCAGGGAATTGGGGCCGAGAAATCTGTATAAACAAATTGTCTTGTCTTGTCTGTCTTGTCTTCCTAGTTACTCCTTCACCATGGACCACCCCAGCCCAAACCCCTCCAGCCTCATCAGTTCTTCACAAACTTATTGATTCCTTGTCTAAAAGGTATAAAAGCTTCCTGCTCCTGTTACTGTTAGTTTCATTTTCAGACCCAGCCAGGGACCCTAAGAGGGTCAAGGAAAACTTTCCCTCCCCTGCAGACACTTGTAAGATAAGTTCTAGACTCAAAGCTCTCTCTGTCTCGCTGACTCCCTGGCTCATTTGTACACACACATACACCCTCCTGGATTGTGATTTAAATTGCATTTAACAATTACTTTGGGGACGGTTCATATATTTACAGTATCTTCCAGTCCTGGTCATGATTTAGCTCTCCATTGCTTTAGGTTTTTATTATACCCCTCAGAGTTTTCTAATGTCCTCTGTAAAGGTGTTTCCGGTCTTTGAATGTGCTCTTAGATACTTTATTGTTACCCTGTTGTATGAGAGTATGTTTTCCCTTATAAGCCTTTCCTTGATTTACCAGCTGGCTGGGACTTCTGGTACCGTTGAATGGAAGTGGCAGTGTAGAGAGCATCCTGGTTTATTCCTGATGTCAAAGATAATGTTTTCTAAGTTTTACCATTAAGCATGAGGTTTGCTGTGAGTGGTTTTGGGATTTTTTTATTTGTTTGGTAGATGCCTTGTAAAAGGTAAGGAAGTTCTCTTACAATCTTAGTTTGTGTGGAATGTTTTTTAAATTGTGAATGGATGTTAAATTTTTGTTGAATGCTTTTTTTTTTGCATTGAGATAAACAGAACAATTGGTGGTAAATTTTTCTGATATTAAATGATCTTGCATTCCTGTGATAAAATCACCTTAATTATATTGTACCATCCTTTAAAATACTGCTAGACCCTGTTTGGTCATATTAGGATGTTTGCATCTTGGTTTCTTTGAAGAAACTTACAGTGAATTCCCTTTTTTTTTTTCCTGCACCGCGGGTCTTTCAGGATCTGTTCCCTGACCAGGGGTTGAACCGGGGCCACAGCAGTGAAAGCCCAGAATCCTAACCACTAGGTCACCAGGGAACTCCCCTGAATTCCATTCTTGTACTGCCCTGACCCAGGTTTGGTGTCAGTTTATGAATTCCATTCTTGTACTGCCCTGACCCAGGTTTGGTGTCAGTTTAAGCTACATCAGGTGGTTGGAGAGTGCTTCCCCTTTCTCTTTCCTGAAAGAGTTTGTGTTGGATTGGAATGAATTCTTCCTTGAAGTATGGTGGAACTCTTCAGGGAAGCTCCTTGCCTGTAGGTGTGTTTGATTTGCATTGATATGTGTGCATATTGGGGGAGGAGACTTTTTACCAGTGATTTGATTTCCTTGATGTTTATAGGATTATTCAGGTTTTCTATTTCTTCTTGAATCATATATATTTTTTTATTTTTTATTTTTATTTTTCTTTTTTTGCGGTATGCGGGCCTCTCACTGTTGTGGCCTCGCCCGTTGCAGAGCAAAGCCTCCGGAAGCGCAGGCTCAGCAGCCATGGCTCACGGGCCCAGCCGCTCCGTGACATGTGGGATCTTCCTGGGGCGCGAACCCGTGTCCCCTGCATCGGCAGGCAGACTCTCAACCACTGCGCCACCAGGGAAGCCCTTGAATCATATTTTTAACTTAATGTTTTCCAGTAATTTATCTGTGTGGTTTACATTTTCCAATATATTGACTTAAAGTGACCGCAGCACCTCTTCCCCATGAGACTTGCCCCCAGAAGGCATTTCTGATGGCTGGCTCTGCTGTCAGAGGTCATTAGTCTTTTCCGAGAATGCACATTTGCCTTGGCGATCCCCCCTAGTGGATCCAAGTTTTCCTTTTCTGTTTCAATATTTTTTTCCTATTTCTTTCCCTCCTTACATTTTTTGGGGGTTGTTTTCCTGTTACTTCTCAAACTTCTTAAAGACGGGTGTTTAGCTCATTAATTCCACCTGCTTATTTTCTAATAAGAGTCTACATTCCCCTTTAAGTTCTGGTAAGTACCTATTTTGTTATTGTTTAGTTCAAAATATTTTCTAATTTCCATTATTCTTAGACGCATGGGTATATAGAAGTACATTTCCTAAATTATAAACATATGAGGATTTTCTTTTTTCTTTTTTTTTTTTGCGGTACACGGGCCTCTCACTGTTGTAGCCTCTCCTGTTGCGGAGCACAGGCTCCAGACGTGCAGGCTCAGCAGCCATGGCTCACGGGCCCAGCCGCTCCGCGACATGTGGGATCTTCCTGGGGCGCGAACCCGTGTCCCCTGCATCGGCAGGCGGACTCTCAACCACTGTGCCACCAGGGAAGCCCGAGGGTTTTTCTAGTTATACTTTATTATTGATTTCTAATTTAATTGTATTGTGGTCATCAGAGAATATACTGTGGTTTCAGTCATTGAATTTGTTGAGATGTGCTGTGTGGTCAACTTTTGTAAATGTGTGCAGTAAATGAGTCTGTGGTTCTTAGATACAGTTTTCTACATGTATTTTAATTCCAGTTTCTTCATCACAATGTGCAAATCCTGTATATCTGCCCTCGTTTGTGTTGTTCTACCAGTTAGTGAAAGATGCAGTAAAATATATACTATATTTTATACAAATATGTACTATGTATTTATATATACTAAATATACTATAAATATATAAATTACTATGTAAACTATTTATATACTACAATTACTAGTCCTATTTTGATTATAAATTTATCTCAAGGTTTTTTCAATTTTTGACTTACGTATTTTGAGACTGTGTTATTAGGTAACAAGATTTACGCTTGCTGTTTATCTCCCTGGTTTTATCTCATAAAGTTTTTCGATTAAATATTACTGTGTAGGGACTTCCCTGGTGGCACAGTGGTTAAGAATCCACCTGCCAATGCAGGGGACATGGGTTCGATCCCTGGTCCAGGAAGATCCCACATACCCCAGAGCAATTAAGCCCATATGCCACAACTACTGAAGCCTGTGTGCCACAACTACTGAAGCCTGTACACCTAGAGCCCGTGCTCTGCAACAAGAGAAGCCACTGCAGTGAGAAGCCCGCACACCACAACGAAGAGTAGCCGCTGCTCGTGGCAACTAGAGAAAGCCTGCGCGCAGCAACAGAGACCCAATACAGCCAAAAATAATTTAAAAAAATTTTTAAATGTTACTATATAAGCAAAATATGAATATATTTAATATAGTTTTTACTTTATTATTATTTTTCAATATTTGTTTTTAGTTTGGCTGCGCTGGGTCTTTGTTGTGGCATGTGGGCTTCTTAGTTGCGGCATGCAGGATCTAGTTCCCTGACCAGGAATCGAACCCGGGCCCCCTGCATTGGGAGTGCGGAGTCTTACCCACTGTACCACCAGGGAAGTCCCTTTACTTTATTATTTAAATATCTTTTTCTATCCTTTTGCTACTTTAACTTCTTTTTTTTGTTAATTTTTATTGAAATATAGTTGATCTACAATGTTGTGTTAGTTTCAAGTATACAGCAGAATGATTCAGTTATACATATATACATATACTCATTCTTTTTCAGATATTTTTCCCTATATGGGAAAGATTACAGAATATTTAGTAGAGTTCTCTGTGCTATACAGCAGGTTCTTGTTGGTTATCTATTTATATATAGTAGATGTGTGTAAATTAATCCCAAGCTCCTAATTTATCCCTCCCCCCCGCAACCCCCTGCCCTACCTTTCCCCTTTGGGAACCATAAGTTTGTTTTCTAAGTCTGTGAGTCTGCTTCTGTTTTGTAAATTAGTTCATTTGTATCAGTTTTTAGATTGTACCTGTAAGTCGTATCATATAATAGTTATCTTTCTCTGTCTGACTTAACTTCACTTAGTATGATCATCTCTAAGTCAGTCCATGTTGCTGCAAGTGGAATTATTTCATTCTTTTTTATGGCTGAGTAATATTCCATTGTAGAAATATACCACATCTTCTTTATCCATTTATCTGTCTATGGACACTTAGGTTGCTTCTGTATCTTGTCTATTGTAAATAGTGCTGCAATGAACATTGGGATGCATGTATCTCTTCAAAGTATGATTTTCTTCGGATATTTGCCCAGGAGTGGGATTGTTGGATCATATGGTAGCTCTGTTTTTAGTTTTTAAGAAACCTTCATACCGTTCGCAATAGTGGCTGCACCAATTTACATTCCCACCAACAGTGTAGGAGGGCTCCCTTTTCTCCACATCCTCACCAACATTTGTTATTTGTGTTCTTTTTGATGATAGCCATTCTGACAGGTGTGAGGTGATATCTCATTGTGGTTTTGATTTGCATTTTTCTATTTTAACTTCTTTGTGTGAATCACATACATACAAGATATCCATAAAACAAATATACTGTTAGCAAATAATTATGATTCATAGGTCTGTGTTGCCACCACCCAGGTTCTAGCCATATCTTTTTATCCTTTCTGCATCCTTGTTTAAGGTGTGTGTCTCATAAGTAGCATCTAGATAAAGTTTGTTTTCTGTCTAGTTGAAACCTTCAACTCTAACATTTAGTTCATTTATATTTAATATATGCATTGAAATATTTGGGTTTAAATCTTCCTTCTGTCGTTGTGCTTCCTGTTCTTCCCATGGTGTTTTTCCTCCCTTCCTCACCTCCCTTTACAGGTTTGGAAGTTATACACCTGCTCTTTGTTCTTGCAGACATTTCATCAGAAATTACAACATTTATCCTTAATGTACCAGAATCTACATTTAATCCATACATGGGTCTTCTTTTTTGGACAGTACCCAGACTCTGGGAGTCATTGGTCTGCGCCTTCACCCTGGCTTCTCCTGCTCACATATCATGAGCGGATCTCTTCAAAGTTCTGTGAGACGCTGCTGCTCTGCCCACCTGCACATTGACCATTTTCTTTACTCACCATTCTGCCTTCTTTTAGAGTCTGAAGTTTAGACTTTAGTGGGGGTTTTTTGTTTTGTTTTTCTGTCTGAATCATATCCTTGGATTTCCTTTAGAGATATTTTGCAGAAGTCAAACTTTTTAGTTGTCTGCAAATGTCATTTCCTGAATTCTTTTTATTTATTTATCTATCTATCTATCTATTTATTTATTTATGGCTGTGTTGGGTCTTCGTTGCTGCGCACAGGCTTTCTCTAGTTGCGTCAAGCAGGGGCTGCTCTTCATTCCAGTGTGTGGGCTTCTCACTGAGGTGGCTTGTCTTGTTGTGGAGCACGGACTCTAGGTGCATGGGCTTCAGTAGTTGTGGCTCGCGGGCTCTAGACCGCAGGCTCAGTAGTTGCGGCACACAGGCCTAGTTGCTCTGCGGCATGTGGGATCTTCCCGGACCAGGGCTTGAACCCGTGTCCCCTGCATTGGCAGGCGGATTCTTAACCACTGCGCCACCAGGGAAGCCCCCATTTCCTGAATTCTTGAAAGATATTTTCACTGCATGTAGAATTCTGGGAAAGCAGTTATTATCTTTCAGGACTTTACAGGTACCTTCCCCTACTGCCTTCTGCGTTCCACTGTTTTACTTGGGAAGTTGCTGTTGAAAAGTAATTTTCCCTTCCTTTCTGGATGCTTCTAAGACTTTTTTTCTTTTTTCTTTGGTGTTCTGCAGTTTCACTATTAGGTGATCAGGTGTGGCTTTTTTATTTATCTTGCTTGGGATTGTTGGACTTGTCTGTGGATTGGTGTCTTTCTTCAGTTCTGGAATCACCTCCTCATCTCCTCACATAGTGCCTCTGCCCCATTTTCCTCTCACTTTACCTTCTGTAAATCCACACACATCTGTGCTTTTGCTGTCAGATCCAAGAAGTCACTGCCAAATCCAACATCATGAAGATTATTCCCTACATTTTCTTCTAAGGGTCTTACAGTTTTTACATTTAGTTCCTTGATCCATTTTGAGTGCATTTTTGTATATGGTGTGAGGCAGGGGTCCAACTTCATTCTTTCACATGTCAATATCTTGTTTTCCCACACCGTTTGTTGAAAAGACTGTTCTTTCCACATTGAATGGTTGTGACACCCTTGTTGAAAATCACTTGACTTTATATGTGAGGGTTTACTTCTGGACTGACACATAATTTCTCAGAGATTAATACTGGATCCATCACACACGTATTCATAAATGTCATGGTGCTTTGAGTCACCAGTTCCATTGTTTGGGACAAGATGTATGCAGTGCTGCTGGCCTCACTCAGATGGGAGTCATGTTGGCTGCTGTTTCACATTTTCTGAAGCCACACAATATAAGATGTATTTGGGCAAAAGTTTTCTCAAATTATTTATGTGTAAAACTAGTTCACCTGCCACTTCCACCTAAATTTAGAATGGCTAAGCCATGATTAGCTATTAGTGTTTTATGTACTCATATTACTATTGAAGTATTAGATCTTTAACGTCTAGGCCTGCACTTCCCTTCTTCACAACAGGCTTCCTAAACACACTTTTTGTGTTTCATTCTCTCTGTGACCCTCTGCTCTGTGTTGACTTGTTGACAGGTTGTGGCGTTTTTCTCTCACCCCAGCTGTGTGGACAGAGCCACACGCCCTCTGAACAACAACGGCTCTTGCGTGCATGTTCCAGTGTTTCTTCTGTCAGAGAGCCCAGCAGAGCTGCAGCTCCTCCCGTGCCAGCCCTGAGCTGAGCCAGGAGTGCCCAGCGGAGATGGTGAAAATGACAAGGTCCAAAACTTTCCAAGCGTATCTGCCAAACTGCCACCGAACATACAGTTGTGTCCACTGCAGGGCCCACCTGGCCAATCACGATGAGCTGATCTCCAAGGCAAGTGTCTGGTCAAGAACTCGGTAGGCTGTCCTCAGCCATGATCACTGAGCCTAAGTGTAGACAAATACTGAACCACCCCATGGCCTCCTGGGTTTGCTGGGCCCAGAACGTCTGGAGCCCTGTGGATGGCACTGAGGGAAATTGTGTGTGTGAGTGAGGGCAGCTACATCGTGGTCTTGGCCGAGTGGTGGGTTTTGGGGGCCAGGCCACGGGCCTCTGAAGATCCCACAGTAAGATGAGTCAGTGACTTGTAAGAGCAGTTAAATTCATGTAAAGCCAGGGGACGTGGACAGTACAAAGGAAGCCTGGAAAATCTGTGGAAATAGTTTCATAATAAGGGAATTAAGAAAATTTTAAAACTCAGAATAGTTAAGAAGAGAAGAGGCTGCCTTGGGGGCAATTGGATCTTTCAGGAAAGAGCCTGGGAGGGAAGCTCTGCCAGGGCCACGGCGCTGTGGGGGCCACGAGCAGCCCCCTGGGGGTGAAGAGGGCAGGACCTGCCTCATTGCCTTGAACTCTTGACTAGCAGTTTGTCCTGTTTATAACCAACCACTTGGGAACATTTAAAACAATCTCTCGGGAGACAGTGATTGTCCTCCCTCCCCGTGCTTGTGGGTCACGACCCCCACCCGTCCTCTTAAGTCTGCCTCCCTGGGCAGGAGCCTTCTGCTCCTTTGAAAACAAAGTCATCAAGAAGTTTCTGGAATCCATGCTTAGGCCTCTTGTTTCAGGCAGTTAGAACATCATCTCTGTACTTGTGATAAGGAAGTGACAGGGTCCTTTTTTCGGGGGGAGACACACGTGCGGCTTGCAGGATCTTAGTTCCCTGACCAGGGATGGAACCCGTGCCCCGTGTAGTGGAAGTGCAGAGTCCTAACCACTGGACCACCAGGGAAGTCCTGGGTCCATCATCTTAAGGGATAGCCATCAGATAAGGTGGTGTCTGTGCCATCACTGCTTCTGTGGCCCCTCTGTGCATTCAGAAGTTTCAGTGGAAGGGCAGGCCCTCAGCACCAGCTTCGGAGGGAGAGCTGCTCCGGGGCCTCCAGATCGGCCGTGTAGCTCAGGCACTGCTCTGGCCACACGGTGGGGGGAGTGGGTTGTTAGTGTCGAAAAGGAATTTGAGGTGCTTCTTTCAAAGGACCCCAAAGCCAGTAGTAAGCTGTTCTTTAAAATAATCAAGCACAGAGGCCCTCTGGGTGGAGCCGCCCCGACGTGGCCTCGCGTTCCAGCTGGTGATGAATGGCGTCACTTCCATCTGACCACGACAAAGCCTTTAACCCCTCTTTCTTCTTTGCAGTCCTTTCAGGGAAGTCAGGGACGAGCCTACCTCTTCAACTCAGTGTGAGTATCGCTGCCTTGGCCTCGCCAGTGCCGTGTCTGCCACCAGGCCCCGCGTGCTGCTTCTGAGAGCCTGCCAGTGCTCGCTGCCATCGAGGGCTCAGAAAAGCAGATGCTTTTTTCCCAGGCTGGGTGTGGTTTGTTTCCCACTGGGGTAGATCTTGATTTCCACCGAGACAGCAGGACTGTGGGCCCCTCCCCACAGCCTGTCCCATCCTGGATTCTCGGGGGAGGCAAGAAGTTGTTCAAAGGTGGGGGGAGTCAGGAAGGACACCCTGTATCCTGGGAACAGGTGGTGGGGGCGGAACTGTGGGCCCGGGGCCCCATGAGGGTCCCAGCGCCTCCTCCCCACAGGGTGAACGTGGGCTGCGGCCCTGCGGAGGAGCGGGTCCTTCTCACCGGCCTGCATGCCGTGGCGGACATCTACTGTGAGAACTGCAAGACCACACTTGGGTGGAAATACGTGAGTGACCGCGGGTCCGCTGTAATAAAGAACACATTCCCTGTGGAAACAAAACATGCCAGGAAGCGGGATAGGTGCTGCCAGTCAAGGAACATGTTTAAAAACCACACCTTTTAGAGTCCATGGACTGGGGGAGGGAGGGATGGTCACCAGCCAGGTGGGAGGTGGGGGACTGGACATGACCCTGCAGTTGTGCTCACAGCAGACCCCTCGGGGCCCACCCCCAGGACCCGCCTGGGCCCTGGGCCCTGGTCCTGTCCCACACACCACCCACCCCCAGACTCCAGCACGGGGTGGGGGCTGTGTCTGAGCCACTGCATCCCTCGCCCCCGAGAAGGGCCTTCCCCTGTCCACCATCTGTGACCCTGAGGACTTCACTCCCCTGTATCTGAGTCCCGGGAAGGAGGCCTTTGCTTGGCTTCCTTTCCCAAACTGTCCTGCACATGGTCGGTACTCAGTAACAAACTTGAATCAGTAGTTCCCGACAAGTTTCACCATCATTCTGCGAGTCCAGGCCAGACCTGCCCTGCTCCTGAGGGCTGGTCACCCAGATAGCCACCCCTCCCCCGCCCTGGACCACACGGCGCAAGGGGCGTCTGGGGAGACGTGATACTGCAGTTATTTTCTTTGCAAAGTGTAAAATGAAGTTGAAAAACAAAACCGATTCTGTCCTGAAACCTTGTCTCTCTCTTTTCAAGGAACACGCCTTTGAGAGCAGTCAGAAATACAAGGAAGGAAAATTTATCATTGAGCTTGCTCACATGATCAAAGACAATGGTTGGGAGTAAAGTGAAAACTTCCTGTTCTCTTTTGAATACGATTTTGTGAAAAAGACGGTATAAGTAATGGAAACATAGGCACATCTGATGGCAGTGTTTCTTGAACTCGAGCCTCACAGGCGGCCTCTCCAGGCCAATCCCCTGGGTAAGGCGTCCCTCTGATCTGTGTCTTCTTCAATAACACGGTTATTTCTGAAAAGTTTCAATGCCCTTTTTCTAATTTCTCAAGGTGTAGAGAAAAGACCTAACCAACTGCTGACTTATCCATCCAGCTAACACCTTCTTTAACCAATGCCTTTAAGATAGTATGGCTGTGCTCTTTCGTGTTTGATAGAAAACCAGACCGAAGCCCCAAAGCCCACAGGGAGGTCTCTTCGGAGAGCCAGGTTCCCCTCTTGTTTGGAGAGAAGGTATGGTAACTTCTCCCCGATTCGCGGAACAACAACGTTGGTTATTCTTCTTGCAGATGAGCTGTGAGGGCAGTGCTTACTTAGGAATCTCTCAGAAATCTATGAATCTATGCACCAAGGGTGTTTTTAGCCTTGTTCAAAAACAGAGGCCACCAGTAATAACATTTTAGATAAGCTATAGAGAAATGCGTCTAATGTAACATGTTTATTTAAGCCAGTAGCTTCCTTATCTCACAGGCGAGTGAACGAGTCGTTAGCAGAGACGGTCTTGGGCCAGTGTGCAGGCCCAGGCCCAGGCCCATGGGGGCTCCAGGTCAGGCACTGGGCGGCTGGTCCATGGAGTTAAGAGTGGAACGCGCTGGACCAAGGGAAATCAGGTTTCCTTTTCTACTCTGATGTACTTGAAAAAAAAGAATTATTTTTTGCATATTTGAAAGAGGCCAGAGCAGGCTAAGCTTCCAAATTTAACATTTGCCAGATAGTTTTAAAATTTTGGAAAAGGTTACAGTTGGAAGACAGGTTTAAACTTTGCAGTGAAGATGTTTGGTTTGCTCAACAGGTCCCCGTGCCTCCCTGGTTCTGTCCTGTGGGCCGACACAGGCAAGGCCCAGCAGCCGGCCTCCCGAGTCCTGCGTTTCTGCCACAGGTTCAAGTTCCGACTTACTGTGCCTATGCACGGAGTGGGCACCACCCACGGGTTTTGGCCGCTTTGCAGGGAATGGAGGCCGAAAGGCATTCCCACAACAGTTTTCGTTTTCAGTGTTCTACCTGGCTCTGGCCAGTGGGCCCAGCCTGCCACTGGGCGTCTGGGGGCCATCAGTGTGGTCACCGGGTCATGAGACTCCCGGGACCCCAGTGCTGAGGGTCAGAGAGAGGGCTGAGGGCGGGGGGAAGAGAGGAGGGTACAGGCCGGCTCCCAAACTCCTTCAGACGAGGTTAGTCCTATGGCCACAAGCGTGAGCTGGCTGGGGACAGAGAGGGACTGGCTGCCAGTTGGTGGGTGGCCCTCCCCTGACCCCCAGCCACTCACCTGGGCTTCCCTTTGACACCATCTCTGCCTGGACCTGCAGCCTGGATCGTGGGGAGTGCGCTGCCTGCCGGGTCGTCCACGAGGGTGACCAGCGGGCCTGAATGCATCTCAAGTTGCCAAGGGAAGTGCTTGGCACAGCGCAGACCTCCACTGCAGGCACTCTGCCGCCTCCCAAGCTGGGCCCTGGGCCTGGTCCTCAGTGCCCCGTGAAGGCCCAGCCAGCACCTTCCCTGAGACGTGAGTACAAATCCCTGAGACCCCACCTGAGCCAGCGGCTCCTCAGCCGGGCCTCCTCCCCAAGCTTCAGCCTGTGGCCCAGCTGCTTCTCCAAAAGATGCTTCCTGACGCTGAGGAACCTCCTAAAATTCCTTTGTATACACTCAACTTATATTTAGAGGTTTTGTATGTTCTGGGCACAGTTACTGCTCCTCTGCTCTGAGCACTTTGGTTTTGTGCCGTCTCTGTGGTGGCATCGAAGTGTTTTTACCAGTGGTCCATGATGACTTTTGTATTTTTGTAGCTGACACCAACAAAGACTCTTAACACTTTTCTTGTTAGTCTTCTGCAAAATCCGAGCTCCTTTTGAAACCAAATGAACTGACCGTGAGCAGCTTCGAGGACGGACACTCACGAGACCTGGTCAAGTGCTGGGATGCGCCACCCTTTTAAATTCCTAAACAGTAAATATCACCCTGTGACTTTTATTTATTTAAGATATTTTTTTTCCTTGCGAAGAGTGGGAGGTGATGCCAGGATTATGAATGCATTTAAGTTAAACTATGTAATGTCTTCTGCACAGTACATATACAGTATTTTTATACCTTAATGCTTATTCTTGATGGCATCTGTCAGATATTAGGAGGGATCAGAAATGGGAGTTGTTTAAAAAGTCGTTTAAATTTACCTGATAACCTCACCAGGGAATTAACAAAATCTGAATGTTTTTAATGTCTAGAAAACTACAATTTAAGCTCAAAACGACCTACAGAAATGTAAACCCTCATTTGTCAAAGACTCTGGGCAGGCCTGTCCTTCACTGTGGGTGGCACCGCGGGGCTGCAGCCCAGGGTGGCTGGCCTTCCCTCAGGGCAGTTGGGCATGGCTGCCAGACAGACGGATGGACAGAAGCCCAGGCCAGCCCGAAGGTTTGCCCCTCAAGCAGGACTGCCAAGCTCACATGCACAGGCTTCCTCTGGCCCCACGTCCGGCTCTCCGTCCTCTGTCTGTGAGGTTTAAAAATAAAGCTTCCAACATCCAATGTCTCCTAGTTAGCGGCATCACGGGTCTCGTGACCTGACGGGGTAGCCAAGGAGCTGCTGAGGGTGGAGCCCCCAGTCTGGGGGTCCAGGCGCCCTAGGCAAGCGTCCCTGTGTGGCCCACAAGGGCACTTAGGCTGGCCGTCACCAGGCCCGGCCACCTCCTCCCCGTGACCCCAGCTCCCGGAGACAGCACGGGCGTGTAAGCCCCTCAATGGAGAGGGTTGGGAAGACGTGAGGGACAGCAGCCTGGCCCAAGGCATCGGGGGAATGGAAAGGTCACCGTCGAGCCCAGGTCCCAGCTGATGGTCATGGGCAGGGGCCTCGGAGGACGGGCTGCACGGTGGGTCCGTGTGCAGGGAAGGCACCGCCATCTGTGGGGACCTGCACATGAGGCTCAGAGGAGGCAGGTGAGACAGGCCCAGGGCTCAGAAGCAGAGACGCGGAAAGAGCCACAGTACCTTCTAGAAGTAAGAGCTGTTGGCACTCACTGACGTGAGGTTTCGGGTGAGGCAGGAAAGGAGAGAAACGGGACCAGAGCCCAAGGGGGTGGTGGCCCTTCTGACCCGAGGACACAAGTGCTGAGTAGGGGAGGGCAGTGATGACCCTGTTGGCCTTGCAGAGGGAGTAGACGGGTCCTGGGAGGAGGCAGCTGTCCCTCAGCTTCCATGGGAGCTTCTGGAAGCCAAGGGAGCAGCGTCACAGTCAGGAGGACTGTGGGATGGAGGGCGCGGAAAGGGCAGGCTTTGAAGATCTTCAGTAGAAAGAGACACCACCGAGCAGGTCCCCAGGTCGTGTGTGAGCACAAGGCCAGGCCCTGAGGCTGGAGAGGAGTTGGCAGGGGCTGGGGGGACGACAGACACCAGCTCCCAGGACCTCTGCTCGCCCTTTGCCAGGAACAGCGGGAGCCAGCTGGCTTCACCCTCCTGACTGAGGCAGAGGAGCAGACGTGGAGACAGGGCCAGGCCGTCCTACCCAGGGAGAGAAGAGGTGGCCCGTGGACTCCCAAGGCCAGGAAAGAGGACCCAGGCCAATAGACCAGAGCTTTATTGAGTTGCAGCTCAAAGGGCAGACAACTCGGGACTCGGGACACAGTCCAAGTCCCTACCAGAATCCAGAGCAGCCAGCCTGCTACCACGAGCTGAAGTCCCCAAAACCTCGGCTGGGCTTTTTCTTGGCCACGGGGACAGCTGCACTGGTGGAGGGCTCTTCCTCTGCTACCCGTTTCCTGGGGAGAGAAGCAGCAGACGAGAGCTGCCATGTGGGTACCAGGCCCCGACCCCCCCTTCCTTCACCCTGCACCAAGGCGCCCCCAGCAGCCAGCTCATGCTGGTGCCCCCGGCTGCCCACCCCCTGGCGGTAAGTGCAGGGAGAGCACCGTGGAGACTCACGTGACCACCGGGCTGATGTACTTGCCCACTCCCTGGCGGTACGTCTGGGGGCCCTGGCTCCCCTGCTGGGGCTGGCTGGTCTTGGCTGTGCTCTCCAGGGCCGCTGCCTCCAGCCGCGTCTTCTTCCGCTCCTCAGCGATCTGTGGCAGGCAGGGGAGTGTCTGGCCTGGAGCCCTTGGGCCGGGTGGGGCTCCTGGGGACGGAACGGGCCCCGAGTGCCCCCCTCACCTTGGCGTCGGCTTCCTCGTAGGGGTCCACAAACACTGTGGTGGAGTCCATGCGAATCTCCTCCTGGTGGGGGCGGGAGGGGGTGAGCAGAGCCGGCGCATGCCCCCAGCCCGCCTAGGGCCTGCCCAGTGCCAAGCCTGAGGAACAGCCCCCATGCTCCCGGGCACATACCTTAGGGCGGTCAGTTTTGGGGTCACTCTCCACATTCTCCATGGCCGTCAGTGTGTCAAAGCCTCCAACAACCCTGCAGCAGAGCGATGGGGCACCTGAGAATGTGCCCAGGGCAGGGCACCCCCAAAGGCCATGTTCCTGTGCAGGCCAGGGGCACAGAGTGGCTCCAGAAGGAGCCAGTAGGACCCAGAGATGAGGGGCGGGGTCCCCGGGCCCGGCTGGTGGCCAAGTCCAGCTGCCTGCCAGCTCTGTCAACAAGATTGATCGGGACCCGTCCACGCTCATAATGCCTGTAGCTGATTTTGTGCTACGACCAGAGACGGGGTGTGACAGAGACCATGAAGCCACAGAGCTGGAAATACCATCTGGGCCTTCACAGGATGGGTACCGAGCTCCAGACAGGAGATGGGGAGAGAGACAGGATGTGGCCCAGCTTTAAGATTCGGGACCATTCAAGGGAGAGCCTGAGGGTGCAGGCAGGGCGCTGGGTAGGCCACTGGGACGGGTCTCAGGTCCAGAGGGCCCAACTCCCTGCCCACCCCCATCCCCCGCCAGAGAAGCCCCAAGCCCCCACTTGTGCAGAGACACAGACGGGGCAAGTGGGAGCAGGCCCAGCCCAGGGGAAGGTAGCCGCCCACCCCCGACACACACAGACCTCATGTGCAGCTCCTTACCGCCCGAAGATGGTGTGCTTCCTGTCCAGGTAAGCGCAGGAGCGGAAGGTGATGAAGCTGGGGAAAGAGGGATGGTCAGGGAGAGCCTGCGCCTCCCCACCTGCCTGCCTCGGCCCCCTACCAGGCCGTGCAGGAAGGGGCAGGGGCTCTGCCTCCAGGCCTGACCGCAGCCAACCTCCTACTGGGCCGACGCTGTGCCCACAGCCCGTCCCATCAAGAGACTGACTACAGGACCACAGACTGTAGCCCGGAAGAAAGGAGGCAACAAGCAAGAAGGGGTCCAGACACAGACACACATGGGAAAGGGACACAAGGGCCAACCTCAAAAATCTTCATGTTTAATTTGGTATAAAAAGGGGCAAATTAGGGGGCTTCCCTGGTGATGCAGTGGTTGAGAATCCATCTGCCAATGCAGGGGACACAGGTTCAAGCCCCGGTCCGGGAGGATCCCACATGCCATGGAGCAACTAAGCCCATGCGCCACAACCACTGAGCCTGCGCTCTAGAGCCCAGAAGCCACAGCTACTGAAGTCCACGTGCCACAACTACTGAAGCCCGCGCGCCTAGAGCCCGTGCTCCGCAACAAGAGAAGCCACCGCACCACAACAGAGTAGCCCCTGCTCGCCGCAACTAGAGAGAAAGCCCGCATGCAGCAACGAAGACCCAACACAGCCAAAAATAAATAAATTAATTTTTTAAAAAAGGCAAATTAAACTCCCCGAGGACACGGATGTGAGAGCCGGCGGGTTGACTGGGGGGGGGAGGGGGCGCTAACCAGTAACTTCAGACATTAGACGGATGTACTTCGTGGCCACAAGGAAAACGTCTAAGTTCCAAACCAGGAGAGAGCGAAAAGAAGGAAACAAAAAGAAATAGAAGAAAAGACTAAGTAGAAAACAAATTAAGATCACCAGAAGCAGCACAGTGACTAGAAAGTTAAATACGCTCAGGACTGTCAGGCTGAATTAAAATAAACCGAGATCTAGGCGTGTGCTGCGGAAGACGCTGCGTTAAGACTTCAAGACTCTACAAGGCCAAAAGCAGAAGGATGGAAGCAGACAGAAGGGATACAGGCAGGGAGTGTGGCGATGGTCGCAACATGGAGCAGTCCCCAGAGAAGTGCAGCAATGCCCCCACATCCCCACAGCCCGTGCGGGACCGAGCTCCATCAACACGCGTCAGCGGCTGCCCAGGGAGCGCACGCCTTCCAAGCCCATCGGGCTGCCAGACGTCAAAAATCGCGGAATCGTGCATCCCCGACCTCCGGCCGCCAGGCAGGTCTCCTATTCTCACTTCTAACACAGTTAAAGAAACTCAAGAGAGAATGGAATAAACCTAAAGTAACAGGAGGAAAACAGAAGAACAACAAAAGGGAGACCAAGACATAACAGAAAGGAAATAAAGTCTAAAATTAGCTCTTTGAAAAGACAAAACACCCGATAATATTAGAAATAAAAAGAGAAAACTGCCACCAATCCAGCAGCGGTTTTACTGGCTATTTAAGCAGAGTTGGAAATAATAATAAAAGGTGACACCACCGGCCCTGCCAACAGCATGCAGAGCACCCACCCAGCCCCATGGGGCTAAGAAACCTGCCACATAGCCCTGCCAGGATGAGAGAGACGGAACCACCAGCCACCAGCAAGCAGTGGGCGGGGGACGCACAGGCCGATAAGAAAGGAGAGAACAGAAACCAGGAAGAAGCAATTCGAAGTAGAAACTGAAAATAACTACAGAGAAAGTGAGAGCAGACAACCCTTGTGAGCCCTGAGGAAGAACGGACACAGATGTGGTCAGGGATGGGGAGAGAGGGGGATGCATGGACACAGGCTGAGAATCCAGAGATGGGTGAGTCCCATTCCAGCAAAATGTGAATCAGTGCTTGGCCGGAGCAGCAAAGCCCACCTAAGGGTCAGCAGGACGCTCTGCGGCCGTCCCTGCCCAGCAAGGTCACGACAGCTGCCTCACCTCCAAAGCTGGTCAGCTGTCCCCCCAGAAGGTGCCAGCCACCTCGCCCCATGGGCAGCTCCTACGGTACTCGGATCCCCATCAAACCTGCACAGATGACCCAGGCCGGCCCCCATGTGGAGGGAGCAGCAGTCTACAATCTTGGCCAGGACAGACACACGGACACAGCAGAAAGGCTGGCCCACAGCCTCCGGGAGAAAAACAGCATATGTTACAGTGACAGACGCTACAGGAAAGCATCTGCAAACTCAGCAACCTCGCTTGAAAAAGTAGGCCCAACAGCAAACCTGATCGGGTGACACAACAGAGCCCATGTCCTCCCACACACAGCCTGATGGTGAGGGGACCATGTTTGCACCAGGAAGGAGAGGACATCCCCTCAAGCTGATAACGTGAATGTCTACGAAGCCTAAGACAGTTTCAGTAAACTACTGGAAATATAAGAGAATTTGATAAAGTGCCTAAATAATAGTTTTTCTCTACATGAAAAATAACCACCCAGAATTAGGGGAAAAAAAATCTGTTTACAAAAATATCACAAACTACAAAATCCTTAAGGAATTGCTTTATCCAGGAAGGCAAAGGACCCATGTGAAGAAACTGTAAAATCGCATTAGAAGATAGAAGACATCCAAGGAGAAGTCAAGGCACATCCTTAGATGGAAACTACCCCACGCACGTCCGTTGTTCCAAAGCACACATCACAAAAAAATTTTTTTAATTAAATAAATAAATAAAACACACGTCACATCGCTCCAATTAAAATAAAATCCAGATTAGAGAATAAGCAATCAAAGCCAAAGCAACGTGCAAACAAATAGTGAGGGTGGACCTCCTGGAACTCACTGCAGAGCCCAGTGCGGAGCTGGTGTGAGCAGGTTAAGTGTAACGTTGGCGGAAGGAACAACAAACAGAGTGAGAGCCAATTCCCACAGGAAGGTGCCGAGTGCCGGGGCACGAGGAGGACGACCCCAGGCCCTCATGGCTGGCGGGAAGTGCCTTCTCTGTGGGAAGCTCTCTCAGGGGCTCCGCTGGAGGATGAGCAGGGAAATCACTGGGAACAAGTCACCTAAGACAGGGGACCACCCATCAGGCAGGAGGGCGTGTTCCGCCCTTCGGGGGCCCCTCCCCACTCCACCAGTGCCCGCAATGGCCGAGGGGCCAACTAGCTACCTGACAGACCGTGACGGGCATCCTGACTGTTCAGTTGCCAGCAAGGCTGCCATCCACCTGGGGAGGGGACTGCTCTGAGTGACACCAGCACAACTGGGAGGAAACAAACGCTGTGCCCACGTCACACACAATCACCACGGACAAGTGAGATCCCAAAACCAAAGCCTTCCACAACTTCCCCGAGACACAACGCACGATGGCACTGGGGACTCCTGAAGCACAAGGGGAAATGCCACAGGAGAGATGTAAAAACATGTGCCACCTTTCCCCGAAATTTTTAAAGTCTGGGAAAATATCTGGAACACAGGTAAAAAATTAAGGATTTTTAAGAATCATGAATCAAGAAACGTAGATGAACTCATAAAGCTCCTAGAGAAGGCTGAGCGGGAGAGAAACACTCCACCTGGGGCCCCATTCCACCAAGCCAGGCGGCTCTGCAGGTGAAGCCAGCAAAGGTGCATGCGACCCGCCACCCAAACCGTCCTCGACGCGCCATCAGTGGCCATGTGGCCCAAACCAACCTCCGCAGGCAGCGTGTGGCTCCTGGGAAAATACTCTCCTCTGAGGCCCTGCAGCTCCCCTGCGCCGCCCCCCACCTTCCACTGACACTTGGACACAGGCCCCCACCCCCCAGACACTTGGACACAGGCCGCCCAAGCCTGTACATCTAGCCTGTTCTCACCCTCTCAGCACCAAAACTTAGACCTACTAGGACCAAGGTGGGTGACCCGGGCATCTAACGCCAAAACACTCACAGTAGAATTCCCGACCCCTCACTGGGTCTCTGCCCCCCGGCCAGGCATCCACATCCACACCCACATCTGGTGCCGCCCTGGCCTGTCGCAGGCACCACCACGAGGCGTGGGGTTGCCGGCTGACTCGTTTTACGTGCAGGTGCACAGGCCCAGTGCTCAGGCAGGTCTGCGCGTGTCCCCACACTTTCTGGATTGGATTCGGGGTCGGGGGCACAATATGTAGGGCGAGGCTGACGGAGAACGTGCAGGAGCCACCCCCTCCCCGGGCCCCTCCCATGACCGCCCATTGACTCACAACTGAGACTTGTTGGTGTTGGGCCCCGAGTTGGCCATGCTGAGGACACCGCGGCCCGTGTGCGAGAGGTTGGGCCGGAACTCGTCTCGGAAGGGCTTTCCCCAGTACGACTCCCCCCCTGGAGGAGGAGGGGGCACGTGGCAGCAAGAATGACCAGGTCCCAGCTGAGCGCATCTCTTGGGATGCGGCCCAGCTCAAAAACCCGTGCACAATCCCTGGGGTCCTCATCACCAACCCCCCCCTCCGCAGGACACCCCCGCAGCCCCAGGGCCCTCAGAGCCCCTGGTTAGGGCCCGGCCCACAGAACAGGGAGTAAAGTGCCAAGGAGACGGGTGGTTCCTGCTCACACCACACAGGGTGAGGGATGAGCTGGCCCAAGCAGCTGGCAGGCTAAGGGGGGCTTTGGAGGGGCAGCGTCCAGGGTGGGGCCCAACCTCCACCCACTGTAGGCCCCCTTGGTCTGTGGACAGAGGGGGTCCCCCTGGAGGCCCAGTGGGAGGTAACGTGCCCCCAACCCTTCATCTGTGGCTGAGGCCTCACAACCACCTTGGAATGAGGAAACAGCACGTGGGGCTATCAGAGTCCCCACGCCCCTGCCCTCAGAGACTGTGGCGCAGCCAGAGTTCCCAGGGGCCCAGCACGAGCACCTACCTGTGCCTGTGCCCGTGGGGTCACCCCCCTGTATCTGCAGGAAGAACCAGCCAGTGAGAAGCCGTGCCCATGAGCCTCAGCCCCCCTGCCCCCCGTCCCCCAGCTGCTCCTGGTGAGAATGGGGCCCTCCTGGTTCACCCCCGGGAGGCCTGGTGTGGCCAGCTGGCCCCCGGGCACACGTGGGTCACTGCAGGACTCCGCACGTGGGCACTGGGAGGCTGGCGCACAGCACTCACCACGAAGTTTCGGATGGACCTGTGGAAGAGGGTGCCATCGTAGTACTGCTTCTTACAAAGCTTGATGAAGTTCTCACAGGTTTTTGGCGTCTACAAAAAAGGCAAGGTGCTCCGCTGAGGCACATGGCGGCCAGGGAAGGGTACCGAGGACCCCCAGGGCCCTTGGGCAGTGGAAGGCGGCCCCGACAGTGATGAAGGACTTGCAAGGCCCAGCAGCCAGGCACTCACAGGCGGCCACCTCACCCACCAGGTCGCAGTGCAGCTCCAGGTTGAGGTCACCCAAGTTGGTGTGCAGCCGCACATAGCCCTTCTTCTTCACGAACTGGTAGCGCAGCACGTCCTCATCAATGGCAGCTGCAAGCAAAGGCCTGAGCTGCCTGCCTGCCTGCCCGCGGCCCGGAGCCCCCAGGGGCATCGGGGAGGGTGGGGCAGCGGGGCCTGACGGCTCCTCGATGTAGGGAGGGGAGGGCTGGGGGGAGGGGGGCCCGACCAGCCAAGAACAGGAGAGGAAGGGGGCTTGGGGGCAACGCCAAGGTGGGACTTGGGCTGGAGCCTGAGGTGGGGTGGCCCCAGCATGGGGAGGGCCTCCCATCACCAGGGAGCCCCCTGGACAGCCGCCCCTATCCCAAGCACAAGCCCACTTTCAAAAGGGGCCGTGCCTGGCCACTCCTGAGTTGCCCACGAGCCCACAAAGCCCAGGCGCGACAGAGCAGCGCTGAGAAGGGCATGGACGAGGGCACCCCACCCTTGGCCGCTGTTAATGCTGGTGGTGGAGACAAAGGCCACTACCTGCTTCATGCGTGGTCTCGGGAACCATGGCAGTGGAGGTGAAGGAGGCGCTGACCTTCCCGGTGGAATAGTGGGCCTGCCAAGAAACCACGGTGGCTCCTCAGCCCGAGGCCACCCCGCGGCTCAGGCCCTGCTTGGTGCCTCTCCTCCAGGAAGGTGTCCCTGACCACCACCCACAGGCACCTGCAGGGGTCTACCAAGGGGGACAGGACAGCCCAGCCCACACTGGCCTCTCCCCAAGGGCCCAGGGAGCAGGGGCACAGTGAGCCAGCAGCCCATGGGTCTCAACTGGGCTGAAGGCCTGGCTGCCAAAGCTCTCACGTTAAGTGAAACCCAGAAAAACACACCAGGCAGAGCCTGGGCATCTCTGGGGTTCAGAGCACCAAGAACTGGAGCTTCTTTTTAAATGTGTTAAGTCCCTACAGGAAAAAATAAGCCTCGATAAACGATTTTTTTCCCTCTAAACAGAAGGACAAAAAAGTTTCTTCCCATGAGAAAGAAATACACCAAAATTCTAAGAACCATCGTGTTAGAGCTGGGATTAGATCATAAACAACAAACCTTCTTTTTTTAGCACGCTTAGTTTTCTGGACAGTTCTTTAGGGGGGCACCTCAGAGGTCCCCCCTCCCAGGGTCCCCCAGCCCCAGCTCACCAGGTCCTGCCTGAATAGAGGAAGGGGGGCTTGACAAGCCAGGGTGCAAATCCTGGTGCCCTCACTGCCAACTGGGGGTCCCAGGACCAACCGTGGGCTGTGTCGGACGAGAAGGTAAGGACGGGTGCCAGGTACCCCCAGTACCACTGGCTCCCTCCCCCCAGCAGCTTGGCACCCCTGAGGTTGCTCTGGGCACCGAGTAACCAGCTTCGCAGGGCAGTGACTCTGCCCATACCCCAGGCAGCTGTGGGGCGAGGAACCACTGAAGCTACCGGGCAGCTGTCCACCTAGCACATCTGCTCCGGGCCGGCCACACCTGTCCGTGGCCCCAGGTTTGCCGGGCCAGCCTCAGTGCAGCCCCATCCCCAGGAGTGCCCCAAGGGGCAAAGAGGGCAGCGGCAAGGCCTGCTGCCTACTCACAGCGTTCAACCTGTCCACCTTTGTCTTCTCGGGGACCTTCATGGTGGCCGCCAGCATCTCGTCCCCTTTGAACTCCTTGTAGAGCTCCTGCAGCGTCTCTCGGGTCTCCGTGTTCGTGTTTTTCAAATAATAAGATGGGTCCTGCTTGGCCTTTTCTTCATCTACAAAACAGCACAGTCGCCCTGAGCAGCCGAGACCCAGCAGCATCCCCAGATGTTGTGACGGGGACAGGAGGCCAGAGCCACTGAGCCCCGGCCGGGAAACGAGTCTGAAATGACCAGAGCTTCTGTCACAGTCACAGCCTCCTGGTCACAACAACCCAGGGAGGACCCAGTGGGGGAAGAAAGAGCGAGGCCACTGCCCTGTCCCCAGACCGGCCCCAGCCCCAGGGGTCACAACCTCGCATCACAGGACCCCTGGCCACGAGAAGTCACCACCCTTCATGGGACCTCCATACCCACCCAGCGGCCGGCACGAATGGCCCATCCCTGTGGTGGGACACAATCTCTGAGGAGAAGGCCCATCCAGGCCCCCGAACACATGGGAAAGAAAGCAGCTCTGAGAGACCTAGAGCCAAGTCCTGACGGTGCGGGGGTGGCAGGGAGATGGCCAGGCCGGGCACCATGGTGATGGCCCGGCTGGCACCGACATGTCTGGCCCCCGATGGCAGGCATGGGCCAGGGTGGTCTGCCAACCCCAGCACAGAACAATGGAGCGTGGGCTCAGGAAATGCAAGATCTGTGAAAACCTGGGTGAGACTCCCAGACACTCAAGCCCCAGGGAGGTAGGGGCTTCACCCAGGAGCACAGGCTCTTCTACCTAAGTCCCTGGCACCCGGGCCAGCCCTGGCCATACATACCTGGGTCTATTATTTTCATGTTATTCTTAACATGAAAGAAGTTGGAGACATTGAATTTGTCCAAACTGGTGGGGTCCTATGGCAAAAAGAACACATGTGGCAGTGAACCTGGCACCACAGCCAGACCCATCCTGGGCCGTGTGGCTGCTGGGCAGCAAAGGACGGGTGGACCGGCAGAGGGACCAGGCTGGAGGGGAGAGGCTGGGGGCTGCATGGGCATTGCAGGTCAGCAGGGACTGTGCCCTGTGCAGGGTGACGAGCAGGGGTGGGGCAGGGACAGTGGCACAGATGGCGGCTCAGCCAGCTGCGTCCCCTTCTCCCCGCACACAGCCGAGCACCCTTGGCTGTTAGCGCGGGACGTGGGGTGCCCACCTCCAGGCCTCCTGCAGGCCGCCCCCCTTCAGCCCGGCTGCCAGACTGACCCCACGGTCTGCCCTGGGGACAGCGAGCCCATCACTGGGGAGAGCCATGCACCGGCCTCTGATTAGAACGGGATGAGCCACACAGGAGGATCTAGACACCCTGATTTTCTAGGGCCGGGTTCTCATGAACTCACTCGGGGCTCTGACACCTACAGGCACACCCTACACTCGCCCCTGGGTCCTGAGCACACCAGCCCCAGCCCTCAGGCCTGCAACGGGGCTGCTGGGACATGGAGGTGGCTCTGGGGGCAGAGACGAGGGCCCTGACATGGCAGGGGCAGCCTCAGAGGGGAGCAGTGAGCCCCGGACTGAGCAGGCTGCCTGTGTGGAGGCCCAGGGTGACTGAGGGCAGGGAGGGTGGGAGGGGCTCTGCCAACGGCCGGGACAGCTGGGAGCTACACAGGCAGGGGGCTGCGAGACCACTGAGGCAGGAGGAGCCAAGGTCCTGGGTGGGTGGTCCCTGGGCAGGCAGGGAAGGGGACACCCACCTGTAGGGTGATGATGTCCTGCCGGGAGAAGGGCTCGTCGGTCAGCAGGTCTCGGAAGTTCTTGGCCTTGATGTTTAGCTGCTCCACCGCCTAAAGCCAGGAGAAAGTCCGCTGTCACGTTGCCTGCCCCCCGACCTGGCAGCCCAGAGCCCACCCAGAGGTAGGGAAAGGACCAAGTGGGGGGGACAAGTATGTGCCACCAAGGGGCGGGGCTTCCTGCGCCCCAGACAGGTTGCTGTTGTCACACATCTGTCTCCCAATGAGCCACCCGAATCCATGACCCCAGAGCCCCGCGGGGCCAACCTCCATGGATGGGCATGAAAAAGGCTTAGGGAGGGTTTCCCGCATCATGGGGCCACAGCCCTGCCATCTGCACCCAGCCCAAAGCAGGCCCAGAGCAGGACGGGTGTGGAAATCGGGACCCCCCCCCCAACAACATGTGATCCCCTGGGGCGGCACTAGGAACTGAGGTCCCTCCAAGGTCTTTGCCGATGCCTGTGGGGGGCACCAGGGAACAAGGACCTGCTCAGTGGGCAGAACTGCCCCGGTCCAGTCTGGAGGACACGAGCAGGCCCTGCCATCTCCTGGATGCGCCGGTGGCTCTCACCCCATGAGCCGGCCTGGGGCTCCCCAAGGACCCACCTCGTGGGCGTAGACGTTGCCAGTGGTCCTGATGGCCACGATGTGGCTGTTGTTGGTGAAGACGGTGAACAGCACAGGGCAGTGGTACTTCCCTGGAGAGGAGGCACACACCCAAGGTCAGAGAGCCAAGGTCAGAGAGCCAAGGTCAGAGAGCGGGAGAGGCGGAATCCTGCGTCAGCACAACTAGGGCGACCCGAGGGACAGCCCACAGCTCAAGCTCCTCCTCCAAGAGCATGAATTCCCATTCATCCCGCAAGACCCAACCCCTGCAGGGTCTTCCTCAGCAAAGTCGGCCTTGTCAGCCCCCAGCCTACCTGGCCTCCCTCTCCACCTCGGGCATCCGTCACCCTTGCCCACCCACCAGTAGCCCATCCTTCAGACCCTGCCTCGTCCCCGTACCTCCTGCGTCCCTCGCCTGGGTTACTGCAACCAGCCCCGGCTGCCCTCCGTGCCCTGCCCCACCCCACCAACACCCGCCCACAGCCAGGGAGCCTGTTCAAGTCCCAGCAAGAACACTGCAGAAAGGGGAACACTTAGAGATGAAAGACCTTGAGTTGTATGAACTCTAAAAATCCTGATTTCAAAACTACAAAAAATAATTATGAGAGCATTCTGGAAACTTGACCACTGGCTGGACAGTCAATGATACTACGGCATTCCTACTAACTTTTTAGATGTGACAACGGTATTGTGGTTATTATTTCTTAAATCTTTAGCTTTTAGAGATGTACACTGAAGTACTTAAGCACAAGATAGTATGATGTCAAGGATCTGCTTAAAATCACCTGAGTAGGTGCAGAATGCGAGCATAAGTAAAATCAGACACGTTGACAATGGATGGGAGCTGAAGCTGGGGATGGATATGGGGGAGTCACACAGTAATTCTACTTTCTTTTTTTTTGGCCACACCACGGGATCCTAGTTCCCAGACCAGAGATCAAACCTGGGCCCCCCCACAGTGGAAGTGCAGAGTCCCAACCACTGGACTGCCAGGGAAGTCCTGAATTCTCTCTACTTTCACATCCCTGAAAATGTCAACTTGGGACTTCCCTGGTGGCACAGTGGTTAAGAATCCACCTGCCAATGCAGGGGACACAGGTTCGAGCTCTGGTCCAGGAAGATCCCACATGCCGTGAAGCAACTAAGCCCGTGTGCCACAACTAGTGAGCCTGTGCTCTAGAGCCTGTGAGCCACAACTACTGAGCCCACATGCCACAACTACTGAAGCCCACACACCTAGAGCCCATGCTCTGCAACAGGAGAAGCCACCGCAATGAGAAGCACGCCCACCGCAATGAAGAGTAGCCCCTGCTTGCTGCAACTAGAGAAAGCCCACATGCAGCAATGAAGACCCAATGCAGCCAAGAATAAATTAATTAACAAAAAAAAATAGAAAGAAAATAAATGATGCTGTCTTTAAAAAAAAAAAAGAGGACTTCCCTGGTGGCACAGTGGTTAAGAATCTACCTGCCAATGCAGGGGACATGGGTTCAATCCCTGGTCTAGGAAGATCCCACATGCCACGGAGCAACTAAGCCTGTGTGCCACAACTGCTGAGCCTGCGCTCTAGAGCCCGCAAGCCACAACTACTAATCCTGCATGCCACAACTACTGAAGCCCACGCGCCTAGAGCCCATGTTCTGCAACAAGAAAAGCCTGAACACTGCAACGAAGAGCAGCCCCTGCTCGCCGCAACTAGAGAAAGCCCACGCGCAGCAACGAAGACCCAACGCAGCCAAAAATAAATTAATTTAAAAAAAAAATTTTAATTAAAAGACAAAACAAAGCCAAAAAAAGGCAATCTCTAGATCAAAGTTAGTAAATTTTTTTTTTTAGTAAAAATTTTAAAAAAGGCAAAGTTAGGTCAGATCTTTCTTGCTGTAATCTCTGAGTTCTCCCGTGGCCACCCGAGCCCCACATGACTGCTCTGCACCCCATCCCACCTGACTCTGGACCACAGACCCTGCTTCCCGCTCCGCTCACCCTGATGCAGCAACACTGGACTCCTGGCTGTGCCTCGGGGCCTTTGCACAGGCTGAGCCCGTTGCCTGGAATGGTCTCTCCACATCCCCACAGGGCTCCCCTCCCCTGCCCTTCCTCCCCCTCCCCCCAGATTTATACTCAAACCCTGTCAGCGAGTCATCCTGTGACCCTCTCTCACCCTGCTTTACCTCTGACCTGTTACATGCAGCACCTGACGCACTACAGTGATCTCATTTCCAATTTCCTCCCTCCCTTTCGTTCCAGGAGAGACCCGGCCTGTCTTGGTCTTCACACACAGCAGGCGCTCAGTAAACACTTGTGAAGGAGACACACCGAGGGCCTCCCCGAATCACCCGCTCTCAGAGCAGGGAGCCACATGGCACCCAGGGACCATCCATGGGGTGCTGTGCTCCTGGTCACCAAGGCCCGCTTGCTCGTTCACTGCCATCTGGCACCTGCTGGGAGCCAGGCCAGCCTCAGCTGCTCCAGAATCTCCCGGAACACACCCGCCCAGTGAGCCCCAACACCGACCTCAACCACAGCACCCGCACGCGCCCAGGGCACGGCGCCAGGCCCACAGAGAACCGAGAACAAGGTGGGTGTCCACGGAGGTCGCCTTGGCGCAGGCGTCTGGCCAATGAGAACAATGGAGGGTGTGGAGGAGTGCAGAGCAGGACCCCAGGCCTGGACTGGGGCTTTATGACCAGTGCCAAGTGGAAACCAGCCCAAGAGCCACCTGGCAAATCCGTCAGACCCCCCACACCCACTGCCCGGCCGCCTGCCCTGGGCTGCAGCCTGAGCAGCTTGTCTCCAGCGATGACTGGACCAGAGCCACAGCCAGGCAGGGCCTGTCTCCCGTGGGGCCCAGCTGGACCCATAAAGGCCACCGGAGGCCCACACGGCCCAAGTGCCCTTGTGGGAAGAAGTGCCCCAAGACGGAGGTTTCACCCCCACCCCAGCTTTAAACTATCTGGACCTGGGCTTCCCTGGTGGCGCAGTGGTTGAGAGTCCGCCAGCCGATGCAGGGGACACGGGTTCGTGCCCCGGTCCGGGAAGATCCCACGTGCCGCGGAGCAGCTGGGCCCGTGAGCCATGGCCGCTGAGCCTACGCGTCCGGAGCCTACGCGTCAGGAGCCTACGCGTTGGGAGCCTACGCGTCGGGAGCCTGTGCTCCACAACGGGAGAGGCCACAACAGTGAGAGGCCCGCATACCGCAAAAAAAAAACAACAACTATCTGGACCTTTAAGAAAAAATTATTAGCCTTTGAGAAATCAAAAGCAAGCCTCCAGCCTGATCAGAAAGGAACAAAAACTTGGTGAGAGGCGGGGGCCTCGGGTCCTGCGGGCCAATCCTAAAACTGACTGTAAAGAATTACTCACCTTCACTGTTCTTTGCAAAGTTCAGCTTGATCAGGGACCTCCCGTCCAGTTTCTGAAAAAAGCGTAATTAATAATAACAAGTAACTCACATGAAAAAGGGCAGAGGCATCTGAACAAACTTTTTGGCCAAATCAATATCTCCTCAGCTGGGCAGTGGGGACCCAGGCATTTGCCCTGCTGTTCTGCTGTGTGACGACCCAAGAAACACCAGGCACTACAACGTGGGGGAAGAGGAGTCAATACACGCAAATGCCAAGAGGGGATGGGACGGGATCCTTTCTCAAAACTTCTGGACTTCGTCTGCGGCTCACCTCTTCTCCAGGAACCTGGACAATAAAGCAAAGTCCAGCAGCTGGAGGAAAGCTGCCCAGTGGGGAGGCCTCTGTCAGAGGAAGCGAGGGGGCAGCAGGGAGACCCTGGATGGGGAGGCACAGGCCCTGCAGCAACCAAGGGCCAGCTCCAAGGGCCACGCGGAAGAGACGCCGGGCATCCTTCCGCCAGGGCCGAACTCAGTTCTGCCCCACGTCCTCCCTCCCCTGGCACAGTCCCTGCACCCAGCCCAGTGCCCACTCCCTGAGTCACCTCGGCCCTGCCTTCGTTAGCCAACCACCCCCACACACACACCTATGGACAGATGGTGGGTGCCCGCCCCAGGCACAGCCAACCCAGGGAGACCCACACGCAGCACCCTCCTCCCGGGGTCCCAGGAGGCGACAGGAGCTCACAGCAGCTGACACCACAGGGACGGTCCTCAGGGCCGCGGCGACTCTGGGCACAGGCCAGGAGGGGCACGGGCCCCACTTGAGGACGCACCACAGACTCCCTGACAGGACACCTGCAGCAGAGGTGATGGCTGGGGGCAGGCGATTGGCATGCTGTGGGGCTGGGGAGCACCCGGGGAGCGGCTGGCCACAGTAACCGAGGAGACCGAGGACAGGGGGGCCAGAGGTGGATCAGGAAACACGGGGGGCTGGGGGGCGATGGCAAAGCGCAGCCCCCACCAACAGAGGAGCGAGCCCCAGCCTCGACACAGCCGCAGCCTGATCCCAGGGGAGGCAGTGCATCCCAAAAACAAGGCTACCGCCCAGGGCCCCAGACTACACATCCACCTCCAGAACACAGGTAACAAGCGCACAGCTGAGCAAAGACTGAACCCACGACACTTCACACGTCCGAGGCTGGTGACCAGTACCCTGCTCACACCCCTCTTCCACCTCCCTCCCTCCCCCTAGCCTCACCGCACCCGGGTCCTCTTGGGCCTCCCCAAAGACGATGACAATGACAGCCTCCACTCTCCACAGGGCCCCCAGGGTCTGTCACAGAGCTGACCAGGCCTCATCCCGGCAGACAGGGCTCTGACTACCACCCAGCCCAGCTCCCAGCTCCGCAGTGCCAGTCACCACACTGCCCGCCACTCCCCCAACGCAGGCTGGACTTCTATCAGGCTGACACCCTGGGGGAGCCAACCTGGCTTCCAGGGTCTGCAGAAGGCCCTGCCCTCCCTGCTCGCCCACCTCTAGCCCCTGCACTGCACCTCCTCAGCCTGCACCCTAGCCCAGGCTCACCCAGCACCTCTTGCCCAGAAAGTACACGGCCCCTGCTGCCTCCCTGTTTCCACCCTCACTTCCCGGAGGTCTGGTCCCGACACAGCAGCCAGAGCCAGGCTTCCAAACAGGCCAGATCACAGCTCGCTACAGCTTAACCCATCTGGCCTCCAGCCCATCCAGAACGAAGCCAGGCTCCCTCCAGGGATGGCAAGACCCCCCCGATGTAACTCAGACTATCTGCCACCATCTCCCCTCGTCCCCAGGTCACAGCTTCCATAGCACTGCTCCACAGACGTCCCCAGGTCCCCCATCCTCCTCTGGTGAGCATCCCGTCCCACTCTGCTCACAGCGCCAGGCCCCATGCTGCACCCCTTTCTAAGGCTAACCCCTTTCTGTGAGTGAATGGGTGCAACCGAATAAATGTGGCAGAGGGAAGGCAAGCTGAGAAGTGAACAGAGAGCAGCAGGAGGAACGGAAAGTGGGCGCCCTGGGGCTTTACAACAAGGCATGCGGAGGGGCGGGGGGTGTCCAGCAGGGAAGTATGCTGGAACTCGACTCCAGATTCTCTCCTGCACCTGTACGTGTGACACATCAACAGCTGCTTAACCTAACTCTCCACAGAGTACACGTCACAGAACGCTGGTGCCCACAAGTTACATCACCCAAAGAGACAGGTGACTCCTAGAGCTGCCGAGGGTCTAGGACACGCATCTCCCCTGACACGCCGCTGATGAGAGTTTGGAACAGTGCGACTCCTCCAGGGGGCAATTTGCCAGGAGCTACCAAGCCGAAAACGCAGCCCCCAGCGTCCAGCAGTCCCAGGGGTACACCGCATGTGTGACCACCATCTGCAACAGCAGAACTCCAAATGCCCCCCCGAACTGTGCCACCACAGGAGGGCGCACGGACGCACTGACACCTCGGGGGTGGAAGCAAGGGGCAGTGGGGTCACCAATCAACTGCGTCCATGACCGAGGTAAGACAGATGCCTGCACATGTGCACACAAGTGGGGAACACTCCAGAAAGGACCGGTGTGGGTCCTCCACCACGTTCCTGTACCTGACACCTGGTGTTCACCGGCATCACCAAAGCTCCTGCACAGCCACCTACCTCTCCGTTGCTGGGGTTGGTCCCATACTTCTTAAGCCAAGGGACAATGTTCCTGAAGGGAAGAGGACAGTGCGCGTCAGCGGGAGGGCGGGTGCAGCCTGGCGACAGGGCCACAGTGCAGGGCGTCTGCCTCCAGGGGGAGCTGGGAAGGGGCTACACTCCACTTCACTTTTTGCCTCATCAGAGGAAACGGGGGAATATTTCTGGCTACATGGGCTTCAAAGTATGTTCAGGGTTTTTACTCTAGTTATGCATAAACATGGATAAATGACGTTAACAGAAAAAGACGTACATACAATGAGATACTGGGCCAGAATCAAAAATCACACTTCCAGAGAATTCTGAATGACATAGGGGAAAAAAGCTCTCATCTGAGTGAAAAATGGATCCTGAACTATCTTCTACAGTATGATCTCAAACAGGTTACCACAAATACACTCCCAGAAGAAGAGCACTACAGATATTGACAGTGCTTTCCCTGGACAATGCAATTATGGCCAATTTTCCCTTTTCCTTTGCAGTATTTGGCAAATCTTCTAAACTGAATCTGAACTATGAGACAATTACAGAAGCTGGCTTACATTGGGACATAAAACTGAGCATAAAGCTTCAAAGGGAAGGACTAGGAAATTATGCGCCTCAACTATGGCTCTGCCTTCATGAAGTGAAAGCTACTCCGCTCATTAACACTCTAACAGGTACAGGGTGCGAATTAGAGCACTAGGGACCCCCACACGGGGAGAGGCCAACGCCCCTCCAGGCAGAGGTCACAGCAGCACTGCCACCCCATGCCTGAGGCCCATCCAGGGCTCCCAAGGCTGCTGGGACCTCGGTGTGTCCAGGCTCAGCACTGCCTGGAGCCCAAACACTCCAGCTGGCCCCACAGCCCCTTCCTGAGTGGGTGTCAACAATCTCACCACATCTGTTAGTCAGAAGTCAAGGGAAAACTCACAGCAAGTCAAAGACGACGCCTTCTGGGGTGCAGACCGGGTAGACAAAGGGCTGTAGAGAGAGACTGAGGAAGGACAGGGTCACTGCTGAGCACTGCCCCCTCCCATCGCAGGAGACTCTGGGGGCGCGGGGTTACCATGGTCTGGAGGAGCCCTGCCTGCTCCTGGCTGCACAGCAGGCTCCGTTCCCGCCATGTTTCCAAGGAGTGGGTAAGTGACTCAGACAAGACCTGACGCCCGGGAGCCCTGGGTAAGTTCCAGTGCAGGGATATGGGTGTCGAAGGCCACTTCCTGCCTCGTGGAGGGTCTGCTTAGGAAAAGCAGAGCCCACAGGTGGAGGAGGATGGTATCCAGTGGACTTCCTTGAGCCAATAACCTTTTCTTCTGGCATGGGGTCTCCATCACTAGTCATCAAGAGCCCTGGCTGACCTGGCTTGTTTGTATATCAGTCACCTATGAGTTCGGTCAGCACAGGTCAGGCACCAGGACCTGGACAGCCTGGCAGCATTGGGGTCACCTCCCCGAATGCTGCCCCAGGGAGCCCTTGTGGAGAGTCCTCACCACCGCCCCCTCTGGCCCAACCTTCTACTCTAACCCAGTAGTACTGCTGGGGACTGACCAGAGCAGGACCCAACAACAAGGCAAGCTCCAAACAGCAAGACAGTGAACATGCATCTTCTCCTAACAGGGCCTGAAGGGCACATTCTCAAAGCACGTATTACCCAGAACCCAAGGTAGTTACAAAATGGGCGAGACACAGAGCAGAGACCTCTTGGAAGAACTGGGAACCAAAGATTTCCATCGAACCAATTTACAAGACTACATTTCCAGGAGGCTGATGACAAAACTGGTGGCGGTGGTGAGAAATGCAGCTGATGATGTCTGGGCCTCACTTGTTCTTACTTCCTGAGCCAAGCGAAACAGGTGAAGCCCTCACTCACCACGTGGGGAGCCTCCTGGAAGCCCTGGGCAGATTCAGCGGCTGCACCCCCAGCCTCCCCTGCCCCCTCACTGCCCTGTGGTATCGGCTGACCTGCCTCACCACAGTTGTGGGATCACCAGGAGAGCTTGGTCAGCTCTCAAGGCTCACCCTGACCTATGGTATCAGAACTTTGGTCGGAGGGAGAGGAGGGCAAGATGGGGAGAATGCTGTGTAGACACATGTGTCCAGGACAGAGCTGACCACTGCTCAAACCTGGGGAAACTCAAGCCCATGGGGACCACCAGACCTGCCCACTCCCCCAAGCCCCAATGTGTTGGGGTTCATTAGTCTAACAAGGGTGGGAAGAGACATCCAAGTGGCTGTGCAGCTGGGTCCCTCCCCGCCCCCACAGTGACCTGCATTCTCAGGGAAGGGGGAGGGGCCACAGTATCAGGACTCTCTGGGCTGCTGTTACTACTCAGACTCTGGACCAAAAGGAAAGCATGAAAGCCCTGGGCTCAGAGTCAGACCACTTCCTAGATGGGATACCTGGGAGAGGGAGCTCACTCTTCGAAGCACTGATTCTCTCAACTATAAGGCAGGCTTGATGACAGAGCCTACCTGCCTCTGTAGGTAAGAACAAGGTTAAAAGACAATGCACATAAATGGAGACACAGAACAAGCAGAAAACCATCATCATTTCTTTCCATTGCTGGGTCCCTTCTTCCAGTCCACAGAAGATCTGGGTGGGAGAACGCAGACAGAAGCTACACCTGCATCTCCAGGGATCAGATTCACTGTCAAACAGTTGAGTACCCGAGAACAATCACGAGGGAAAGGTTAAACTCTCCAAACTCTTACCTGCAGTGGTCAAAAGGTAGACGACGAAAATCTGTTTGTGCGATATCTGTGTAAAATGAAAATAAAGGACAGAAAACTTACTCTGTAAAAAATTTCACGTATGTGCTCTATCAACAAGTCAACTACGTTTTAAGAAAAAGTGCATGTAAGTCACGGGGATGAAACGCACGGCATGGGGACTGTAGTCAATGATATCTTAAAAATTGTGTGGGGGGCTTCCCTGGTGGCTCAGTGGTTAAGAATCTACCTACCAATGCAGGGGAAACGGTTTGAGGCCTTGTCCAGGAAGATCCCACGTGCCGCGGAGCAATGAAGCCCGTGCATCACAACGACTGAGCCTGTGCTCTACAGCCCACGAGCCACAATTACTGAGCCCGTGTGCCACAACTACTGAAGCCCGTGCGCCTAGAGTCCATGCTCCTCAACAACAGAAGCCACTGCAATGAGAAGCCCACGCACTGAAACAAAAAATAGCCCCTGCTCGCCGCAACTAGAAAAAGCCCACGTGCAGCAACGAAGACCCAACACAGTCAAAAATAAATAAAATAAATAAATTTTAATAAATAAATAATAATAATAATTGTGTGTAGTGACAGACGGTAACTAGACCTATTTTGGGTTTTGTTTTGCAATGCACAGAAATATCAGACCACTGCATTGTGCACCTGGAAGTCACTCAGTGTTACAGGTCAACAATACATCGATAAAAAAATAAAAATCTGTTAAGATTAAAAAAAAAAAAGAAAAAAACAAAAGAAAACGCTGATGTAAATTACCCAGTGCAAAAATTGCTGTGTACTAATACCTTTCTCTAGACAGAACCAAAACGTGGGGTACATCAAGAAAGAGCTTAGAGGAAAAAGTACATACCGCAGGTGGGTTTCTGCCACAACCCTAACTAACACCCCTGCTGTGGGGCTCCCTCTTGGCTTTGCTTTCCAAGAGGCTGGGCCAGTTTTGCTTCCACCAGTGACCATGACAGTGCTCTTTTGACTGCAGCCTTGATAGCTTTAGGTATTATTGCTCTTTGCATTCTTTTTTTTTTTAATTTATTTATTTTTGGCTGCATTGGGTCTTTGTTGCTGCACGCGGGCTTTCTCTAGTTGCAGTGAGCAGGGGCTACTCTTTGTTGCAGTAAGCAGGCTTCTCATAGCGGTGGCTTGTCTTTGTTGCAGAGCACAGGCTCTAGGCACGTGGGCTTCAACAGTTGTGACATGTGGGGGCTCAGCAGTTGCGGCTCGTGGGCTCTAGAGCACAGGCTCAGTAGTTGTGGCACACAGGCTTAGCTGCTCCACGGCATGTGGGATCTTCCTGGACCAGGGCTCGAACCCATGTCCCTTGCATTGGCAGGCAGATTCTTAACCACTGCGCCACCAAGGAAGTCCCCGTTCTTTGTATTCTTTATTAACATGACAGAGAAAATATTATTGTAACCTATGTTAAAAAAAATCACCAATATTAAACATTTTCTCCTATGTTTAGTGTATTTCCTCTTTTGTGAACTGTGTCCTCAACCCATTTGTCTACTATAGTTTCCATGTTCTTATTAACTGTTCATTTTTACACTTACTGCATTGTGAAGACATCATTCCTTAATTATACCCACACACACACACCAAAAGGAACAGAAGGATTTCATGCCTTACCTGGTTTCTTGCCACCATAGAAGTGAGTGTATTCAGCACAGGTAATGTACCTGGAGAGAGAGATAATCTTACTACCACCTCTTTATAAAAAGAATAGTCTCTGGAAGTAAGAAGTTGATAACCGAAATCATTTCACTCATTTGGAAAATGCTTTTTTAACACGTACTATGTGTCAGGCACATAGTGAAAAAACAAGAGAACAAGGGGATACACAAACTAGTAAGCAAACCCAAACGGTCCTGCTCCAAAGGGCAGGGTTAACAATGAGAAGCAGCTGGCCACACGAAGACCTGGGGAGAGAGCTTTCCGGGGCAGAGGGACCAAGCCGACTAATCACGTATAAAAGCCCTGAGGCAAGGGCTTCCCTGGTGGCGCAGTGGTTGAGAGTCCGCCTGCCGATGCAGGGGACACGGGTTCGTGCCCCGGTCCGGGGGGATCCCACATGCCGCGGAGCGGCTGGGCCCGTGGGCCACGGCCGCTGAGCCTGCGCGTCCGGAGCCTGCGCGTCCGGAGCCTGTGCTCCGCAACGGGAGGGGCCGCAGCAGTGAGAGGCCCGCGTACTGCAAAAAAAAAAAAAAAAAACCCCTGAGGCAAGAAAAGCTAGTGTGTTCCCAAAGAAGGGCAAAGCCACTGAAAAAGAGTGCACATGGGGGCACGGGGCCACTGATCATGGAAACGCAGGTGGTGGTCGTATCACAAAGGGCCTCAGGGGCCGTGGGAGGACTCTGGATTTGCTTCAGGCGGGATGAAAGGACCCTGATCCAGCATAAGTCCTCAAAGCATGACTCTGGCTACTGTGTGCAGAGAGTCAAGCAATAGGCAGCAGAAAACCAATCTGAGGGCGACTACAAAGGTTCAAGAAGGAGCTGGCATCAACTTCACCTGTGGGAGGACTGGTGGACGAGTGCGAAGCGGTCAATTCCTGGAAGAGCCAGCAGGACGTACTGATGGACAGGAGGCAGAGGGAGCTAAGGGAAACTCCCAGGCTTCTGACCCCCAGCGAGGAGAGAGCGGTGTGACCACTGAGATGGGAAAATGGGGGAGGAACAGGCTCAAGTGCTGAAAATCAAGAGTTGCTTCCCCGTGGGGCACACTGAATTCGAGAAGCCCATCGGATCTCCAAGTGGAGGTGTCCTAAGCAAGACTGGAGAGATCCCACCGGGCAGGATGTAAATGGAGAGGAAGCCTGGGGGAGGAGACGTAGGAGGTCCGGAACGGGGGGAGGAGGATCCAGCAGAAGAGACCAACAAAGAAAGACCCCTGAGGTAGCCTGAAAACAAAGAGTGTGGTGTCCCAGGCACCGTACAAGGGCTTCAGAGGGAGAGAGGCGGTCAGCCGCGTCCTACGCTGCTGAGAAGCCCAACAAAACGAGGACTGAGAACCGACTGACCCCCGGATGGAGTCGCACGGAAGTTACAGGATCACGACAAGAGTAGTGCAGCGGGCAGAGCCCGACTGGAGTGGTTTCAAAGGGAAAGCAGAAAACAGCCGATCGACACAGATGTTCCTCTTCTTGTCATAAAAAAAATCAAAGAAACTCGGTGGCAGCTGGTGGTGCCAGGTGGGTTTGTTTTAATTGGAAGGTGCTGTAGCCCGTGAGCAGGCTGGGGAGCGAGAACCGCGCCCGGGGAAAGCCGGCGGGGTCAGAGCTGGCGAGCGGAGGGGCCGAGGGGACAGGACCCCGAGAGACCCGCGCCTGAGGGAGCCGCCCCGCCGGGGGACGGCGGAGGCTCCCGGGGAAGTGACGTCGAGAGGGACTCGGCACGGCGCAGAGTGCGGACAGGCCCGCTCCCGGCGGCGGCTCAACTTACATCTTGTCCTTCTGGTGCTGTCGCTTCCCCATGATGGCGGCGGCGGCGGCGGCGGCGGCGGCGGCGGCGGCGGCGGCGGCGGCGGCGGCGGCGGCGGCAGGACCAGCAAGCGAGGGAAAACAACGGCACACAACTCACACCGCGCCCTCTCGGCCGAGCTCCGTAACTACTTCCGGGTATCTCGGACCCGCCCCGGAAGTGGGCGGTGGGCACGCCGGGAATTGTGGTTCCTGGTGCCCAGGCGCATGGCCGGCCGGCGCAGGCGGCTCCCTGGGTCCCTGGGCTGAGCTCGCGGTTGGCTCGGCCACGTCGGGGCTGAGCTGCTTCCGCCTCGAAACCCCGTCTTCCCGGGGGCCTCTAGCTGGACCGCCTCACCCAACCGGCCCCGGCTCAACGCCATCCCCGCCCAAACCCGCCCTGGATTCTCAGGTCTTAGGCCTGGAGCCCCAAGAACCCCCAGCCTCGGCCCCATCACCGCTCCCCGCCAGGCCGAAACCTCCAAAGCGACGTACACATTCCCTGCCTGCCCACTTACCGCCCATTTGGTCCCCACCGCCTGCAGGCCTCTCTCCTGGGCGGCCCAGGGGCCGGTGGCCATGAAGCCTGAAGGTCTAAAGCCCTGATGATCCCTTCGGTCTCTTCTGACTGACCCTTCCTTCGGCTGGACCACCACGTTTGTATGCCCCGGCCGAGCCCTGGACCTCCCTCTACACTCAAGCACTGGGTGACCTTGCCCAGGCTCATGGCTTTAAACACCTGTATCCCTTGTCTCCAAACACGAAATGGCCAGCACTTCTGCCTTCTGACCTCTACCTGGGCACCGACTGAACTCAAATTTAACATGTCTGGTAAAAGCATAATTCTCCACCCCCATCTACCCCTAGTGTCCACTCTCCTCAAGGTACCACTGTCCACCCAGTCACCCCATACACCTCGATCTCAGCTCCCACAAGGGCTTATCACAATTTGTAATCCTGTACTAATTTATCTATGTACTGGCTTACCACACACACATGGATGGGACATAAGCTCCTTAAGGGCCAGGACCCCAACTGCTTGGTCTATTATCTCCAGTAGCAAGCAAGGTGCAGGGCATCCACAGGGCTCAACCGACATCTGCTAATGGCCAGCATCATTGGGCACTTTGTGAGGACTCATGTCTCACATGCAGGTTTGATTCTAAAGTCAGCGTGGGAGGTAATCAGAGTCACGTGTCTTTGAAACTCTTTAGGGAGGTGCCAAATTGGAAACTGACTCGCCAGCTCATTTTCCTCCCAGGAGGGAACAGACCACTGTTTCTAAACTTGCACCCAGATAAGCCTTGTGTTTAGGAGCCAGGTGTAGCAAAAACTGGTAGTCTTGCAACTCAGTGGGGTCAAGTGAGGCACAACGGGGCCACAGAGTTACTGCAGGGAGGGGCAACACACTCCCCGCACTCAACACTCTTTCAAAGTGCACAGGACTGAGTTCCCAGGTTAGGTGCAAGTGAGGGGACTTCACTGACCTGACCACCTACTGTGTGCAGTCTCAGGCCAAAGAGCCTCAGGCTTGCGCTACCCTGACCACCTCTTGGGGTTGCAGAGAGCCCGTGGGACTGCACGGCCCCTGGGTAGCGTGGCACGAGGAAGGAACCACCAGGGGAACTTTATTCATTCTCCTGCCGTGGTCTGTACAGAAGAGGTTATGGGTCCCTCTGGTGGGGCGTGGACTCTGCGCTGCCAGGGTCATTCTCTGATTCATCTTTGGGTCTGGGCACAGGCTGGAACTTGAGCAGGACAGGCAGGGTGAAGATGGAGGCCTTCACAGATGGGGATAGCATCTCCTCGGTGCTGGCAGAACCACTACAGGCTGAGGGCCTGTTCAGGAAACACACAAGACATGGGTCCATGAGGGGGACACGGCACACAGGGCCATCAGAGGAACACACGACAAAACCCAGGCTGTGGGATGGCTCTCGATACATTACTGCTGCTGGAAATCCCTCCCATGGATGTTTGCTCAAGGCTGTTCATTGCAGCAATGTTTGTGATTGTGTAAACCTGGAGACAATCCAAACGTCCATCAGGGAACAGCTAAAAAAACCATGGTACAGGCATGCAGTGGACTATTCCACAGCTGTTTAAGGAACAAAGTTGGTCTGTACATCCCAGCAAGTAAAGACACCCCAATGGTACAGTAATGGAAAGAACAAGTAGCTGAGAAGTACGTGCAGTATGATCCTGATTTGATTTAAAAAATTAACCAATGTATTGGGACTCATATTTCATGTATTCATTTCTATATTGTGACCTTTTTTCCATAGAGTATGTTATGCTTTTGTAAACTTTTAGAAAACAATTTAAAATAACCCATTTTGGGGGATAGTGCCAAGACAGCACAGCTCACTCAGAAAGCAATACATAACAGGAGGCTAAACATTGTCCCCATTAATGAAATATTTCAACAAGCAAGGGTAGTTGAATAAATGATGCTCCGTCCACACAATGGGGTGGGTATTCTGCATCTATGATTACTGGTGAATTTCTAGGTATTTTTAATGACAGGGAAGCAACATGTTCCAGAACTGGCTGCAAAACTGCTCACAGGACGCTCCTGATTACGTGACAAACTACTACCTGTGCACGTACACTCGTGTCCATGGGGAACACCTACAGTGAAACAGGGATATGTGCCAACAATGGTTATTTCTGACCTTGGGAGTGAGAGTGATTGGTGTCTTTTTTGGGTAGTTTTCAAACTGTCTACAGTAACTAGATCCTGTTTCAGAATCTGAAAAATGGTAGTGCTTTTGAAAACTGTTCCTACCCTTTCCCTTGTAATTTCACTTCTGGAAATTCATCTTGAGATTCAGGGACAGCTTAGCACATAAAGATAGTGATGCCAGGGAATTCCCTGGCGGTCCAGTGGTTAGGACCCCACATCTCACTGCCAAGGGCCCAGGCTCAATCCCTGGTCAGGGAACTAAGACCCCACAAGCCGCGCAGCAGGTGCAAGAAGGGCATGTTGACCTTCACCCGTTTTCTCTGGAAGTGGGAGATAACATATTTATGCCCACCCACCACACGCATAGACACACACGCATGCACACACACACGCTGAGTGAGGGTACCGCACATGCTGGACGTCTGTCACACGGCCAAGGAAGCTGACCAATTTATGGTATGGTTTCATTTATATAAAATGTCCAGAACTGACAAACCTATAGCGACAGAAAGTAGGTTAGTGGCTGTCTAGGGCTGAGGGAGAGGGAGGGCCAAATAGGCAGAGGACTTTCAGGGCAGGGAAACTATTCCATACAACACTGTAATAGTGGACACACGTCATTATACATTTGTCCAAAACCATAAGATGTACGTCACCAGGAGTGACCCTAATGTGAACCACGGACTTTACATAATGACACGTCAATGTAGGTCATAGTTTGTATTAAAGGTCCCACTCTCTGGCAGATGTTGATCGCGGGGGAGGCTGTGTGGGGAGGGCAGAGGGATATGGAACTCTCTGTACTTTCAGCTCAGTTTTACTGTAAACCCTAAACTACTCTAAAAAATGAAATCTATTTGAAAATTTTAAAAAGAATGAGTACTGCTACAACATGGATGAACTGCAAAAACATTAACCAACTGAAAGGAGCCAGATACAAAGACCACATATCTTACAATACCATTTATAGCAAACGTCCAGAACAAGCAAATCTATAGACAGAAAGTGCTGAAGAGGGGCGAGTGGAAGAGTGAGGGCTATGGGTTTCTGGGGTGAGGAAAGTGTGCTAAAATTAATTGTGGTGATGCATTCATAACTGTGACTATACCAAAGACCATAGAATTGTGTGTTTATTTATTTATTTATTTATTTATTTAATCATTTTTGGCCACACCGTGCAGCTTGCGGGATCTTAGTTCCCCAACCAGGGATGGAACCTCAGCCCCCTGCAGTGGAAGCACGGAGTCCTAACCACTGGACTGCCAAGGAAATCCCAGGAATTGTATTTATTAAATGGGTGAATTATACCATGTGAATAATACCTCAATAAAGCTGTTTTAAAAAAAAGTCATCTGATGCAATGAAGCAGCCAATCCAAACACTCAATGATGTGGGAAATACTTGACAAAAACGGTAATAAAAAACCCATATTCAGGGGCTTCCCTGGTGGCGCAGTGGTTGAGAGTCCACCTGCTGATACAGGGGACGCGGGTTCGTGCCCCGGTCCGGGAAGATCCCACATGCCGCGGAGCGGCTGGGCCCGTGAGCCATGGCTGCTGAGCCTGTGCATCCGGAGACTGTGCTCCGCAACGGGAGAGGCCACAACAGTGAGAGGCCCGCGGACCGCAATAAAAAAAACAAACAAAAAAACCCCCATATTCAGTAAATCCCTGCTTTGCAAAACACACATGTAGATAAAGCACGGGGCTGCCCACAGCTGATTGAATCGTTCCCTTCTGTTGGCCTCTGGGCTGTTTGTTTCTGGTTTCCCACCAGCACAAACACTAGGAAGGGGAAGCAACTTTCCAGCACGCCTGACGACATTAGGGTCCATCCTGGAAGTGGGAGCGACCATCACACTGAATATCCTTCCAGCCCTCACGCACGCTGCTCAGAGGCCAGACGGTTCGGGGGCACACTTACCAGGGGAAGCCAGGGCAGTGGAGCTTGTGCGCATTGTTCCTGGCCAAGTACGAGAAGTGAAAGCCTCCAGGATTGAGGACCAAGGGGGTCAGATCGACTACGCGGCTGCAAGACAGGGCGGGGCAGGGGACACACTCAGCTCTGGGCTCCTCCAGGGCAGGGGGTGCCTCCCCAGCCTCGGGGGGTACGGGGGCTCCGTACACAGGCAGATCTCTGAGCCCCAACTCCTCCCCAGGACCAAGAGGGGAAGGACCACTCAGGATTGTGGGATGGATCCACTACGAGAGGGGAGGGAATCATAGCCCAGCTGGCACACAGCAGGCTCCCCCAAACCCTCCCGTCTCATTTGCCTCGGGCCCAGGATAAATCCTCCCACCTCTTCGGGCCAGTCCAGTCCAATTTTGCTTCAGACCTCGAAACTTCCAATTACTCCATCTTCAGCAAACAAAAGAAACTTTAGGACAAGGGTGGGATCCTCATCGTGAAGAGAAACACCTTCTCCAAGAACTATGAGAACGATGTGCCTTCCAGTCAATCAGCAAACACATCAGGCTCATCCTCGGTGCCACCTGGAGCTTGGTGTTAGGGGGATGGGGCCCGGCGTGCGGGCTGGGAGCCAACAGAGGAGATCCCAGCCCCGCCTGGGGGACAGGTGACGAGCGGGAGTTAGGAAGGGTAGGCGAGTCGGAAGAGCACTGCAGAGGCACTTAGAGGGTGGCCTGGAGAATGACACCCACGGGGAGAGGCAGGTTTCAGGCATCCCCTGGAAGCCCCGGGATTGCGCTGAGTGCACTGAGGCCAGGCAGGCGGAGTCCTGTGCCTCCCCCAGCCCAACTCTGCGAGCAGAGCAGCCCCCTTTCATCTATCTACTGCTGCCTGCAGAGGAAGTTCTGGGAACCACTGCTGTGGGCCCGGGCATCGCTGGGGTGCTTCTGAGCAGGGGGTTAGAGGCTGCCCCTCCCAGGGCCACTGACCGATGTGCTGGGCAGCGGAGGGAAGGGGCCAAAGACCCTGGGCAGAGTGTAGACAGAGGTTGATGGGGCCACGATGGAGGCCATGGTGGTGGCAGGCAGTGGCAGCAGGGTTGGTGGCAGGCACGGGGAGGTCGACCGGTCCCACAAGAGGATGGGTTCTGGTTTCTTCGGTTTTCGCTTGCTTCTCTTCTTGGCATCTGGGACAGAAGGTGTCGGTGATCACCTATCCCAAGGCCCGAACAGGTTGGGGGGGCGCCAAACACAGGCCCTCCAACAAGGAGGGAGGCAGGCCCACAAAGGGCACCACTACCGACAGGCACGAACACACGCCACCTCACTGGCCCCAAAACCGCCCCACAGGGAAACGGTACTTTTGTCTCTATCTTACGAGTGAAGTGGGAAGCTCGAACTATACAAGGCCCATGCAGGGACCATGCCAGGCTGTCTGCCTTCCAGGACAGAATTTCACAGGAAGTGATGGAGTGTCACCGCCAAGGAGGGCTGGGCTTGGCCCGAGCAGGTTGGCCTGCCACCCACTCTCCCAGGCATGGCACAAAGCCCTGGAGCCTGCCAGCACCCCAGTGGGTTGTCCAGTCCCCAGACAGTGAGCCCACCGAATACACGCAGCCCCGGGTCATCCTGGGGGTGCGCAAAGGGTGCATGGGGAGGAAGTCTTGCAGAGGTGGGCTTGGGGAGGAACCTAAGGCCTGCACCTCCTCTCTCCTGTTCTGATGAGTCTGGCTCTTTCTACTGTTCAAAGCTGGGTCCCACCAGCAAAGTAGGAGGTAACAAGCCCCTCCTGCAGCCTCTCAGACGGCTCATCTAGAGTGAGATAAGCACTGCCAGGGAGCACTGGTTGGAGGCTGAGCACCAGCCCTGAGTCTCAGTCCAGCTCCACCACACCTGTGTGGCCTACACAGGCCGGACAACCTCCCCGGGCCTCCATTTCCTCTTCTGTAAAACAGGGATAAATAACACCACACCAGCATCTTGGGAGACCGCGGTAAGAGCTACACATGCTGTGGGTCCAGCTGTTGGATGAAACGGTGCTGTGGGACCCCCCCCAGATGAGCTGGGCCCCCCGATGTGAGGCGAGACAAAGAAGCCCAACACCACCATCCATCCCTGAACACGGACACTCCCAAGGACCAAATCCAAACTTCATCAAGGCTTTAGAACGACTATCCAAGAAATAACAGGCAGAGGGGGAAGAGCAAACACACCAGTGGACCCAGACAACAGATACAAACCCATCGAGTGGGTCCCCCAAAGGACAACACAGTTTTTTAGTCCATAGCATCGGGGAAAAGTGAGGGCATCCCGCGTCAAAAGTAACTTCAAAAGACGAGGCCAGAATCCCCACCTGCCACCCTGTGTGGCCACTAATGAGGTCACCTCTCATTTCACTCTCCCAGGGCCCGGGGTGTACACGAATTTGCCTCCCACCCAAACAGTATGCGGGCCTTGCCGAGTCCTGATTGACAGACCAAGTGTAGATAGCCTTCTGTGGACCACCGGGGAGATGTGAGTCAGGTCAACCAGGCCGCTCGAGCCCAGTGCGGATGGAGCCTCACCCTGGGAGTATAAGTGCACGCGGTGGATGCGCCTCTTGAGCTGCTCCAAGCGCTGGTGCATCTCCAGGGCGCCCATGCTGTTGCAACAGTTCAGCTCCCCCTGGACGGCACACGAGACCTTGGCCTGCGACGACAGCGGGAGAGGAAGGGAGGAGGAAGCTGGACGGGTGAGCCGCCTAGCCGGGGCCGCCTCCTTAAAGTCCCCTACCAGCAGCTCAAGCAGGGCGGACACCGGCGCCCCGCCCCCACCTCGGAACCCCGGAGCCCCGCCCTCCCGGGCCCGCACCCAGAGGAAGGACAGGAGCCCACGCCGCTCGCACTCCGCCTGCTTGCCCTTGCGCACCACGCTCTCATCCAGCGCCGGGTTGCGGTCGAGGCTAAGGAAGAGGAGGCGCAGCGCGCTCTCAGTGTAGGTCGCCGCTTGCCTCTCGAAGTCCTCCTCGGGGATGAGCTGGCAGAAGGTCACACTCTGCGGGAACTCGCTGTCGAACTCGTCCAGAACCTCCATTCTCGAGGGCTTCGGCTGCCCGGCTGCCTGGGGGCGGAGCGGCCGTCGGGGCGGGGCCCCGGACGCGCCCACTCCACCGGCCCCAGGAGGGGAGGAGGGAGACCCCCCCCCCCGAGGGCCAGAGCTCGGGTCACTATCCAGGCGGGGCCACCGGGGTCCGGGCGCGCCCATCCTCCCGCCCAGGTCAGGGAGAGGAGGGGTCGGCCCCAGAGGGCCAGGCCCGGGGACGCACCGTGGTCCCCTTCCCGCCGCGCCGCGCCTACGCAGGATCCCTCCGCGCGCGCCGCCGCACGGACAGCTCGGGCCAGTCTCGGGAGACCGCGGGCCAATCCGCGCGAGACAGCCGCACGTGACAATGCCCGCCGCTCTGCGCATGCGCCTTCACGCTTCGACGGGGCGGACGGCGGGACGCAGCTACCCCTGCAGGAGGCCCATACCCCGGGGTGCCGCCCGTGGCCAAGCCAATTCTCACAACTTCTTTGAGGCGCTCGGCCCCCGGCCGGACTCCAGTACCTCCCATCTTGGCTGCTCCCCTCCTCCTCACCGTCTGTAGACAAGGCCCCAAGAGTTCTTTCTGCCCCCAACTCCTCTAGCCCCGGACTTTTCACGCTCTTCTGACTTCCTCTCCCGCTTCTATCCCGTCTCCTCTCCTCATGAGGGTCCTGTCTTTACCATACCTTCTTGGACATCTTACCCACTTCTTAGTCCCAACCCAGAACTGACTTTAACCCCAAGTCCCTTGAGTTACAGACCCACATCTAAGTGTCCCCAGGGGACGTTTCCTGGGCATCTCACGCTCAGCACATCCGAATTGGCATGCAGCTTCTTCCCTTCCACCCAGAAATCTGCTTCTCTTTTCCCTCTCCTACTTGGTCAGTGGCCGACCCCACCATCCACCCCTGCTGCTGATGAGGGGGTGTGCCCTGGACTGCTTAGTTCAGGTCCCCTCCTAACCCAGCCCCCTCTCCATCAGCCCTGTGATCCATGGAGTGCACCTGAGATTTTTTCACTTCCTACCACCAAACGGCCAGCCCCAGCTCTCCCCAACACAAGAGGTGGCATTCACTTCCTCTTGCTTTGATGTCACAGATCAAGATGGACACAACCAAAAAAAAAAAAAAAAAAAAGATGGACACAACCAAGGAGGGAGAAGGTATGGCCTGTGCATCTCGCCTACAGGTGCAGGCAGACTCAGATACACCTGCATCCAAATCTCTGCCACCATTCTGCCACCTGCCCCGGGCAGGTGGCCCCGGATGTGAGGCTGGGCCCATATGACTTACAAAATCAGATTTGACTTTAAAATACATAGTAGGTGCCTTTTTAAAAACAGGACAAGCATCCTCTGAGAGGTCGGGCAGACCCCTGATTAACACCCCCATCATGTTATGCTTATAATACTTTACACTTTTTCTGTTTATTTGGATTTTTAAAGTGTATTGTGCCAGGTACTGCCAAACTACATGCTCCCTGCCTTCAGGGGCTCCCCGTTTAAAGAGGGCTTCAGCCACAGGGAGAAAAATGTGATCTAACATGCTCTGGTGGAGGAACATTGGATGTCTTGGAGTCCAGGGAAGTCTTCCCATAGGAGGGGACATTTGAGCAGTGCCCTGAGTTCACAAGCCTCTCCGAGCAAGGGCAGGAGACAGCTGCATGGGGGTCTTTGGCCAATGGGTACATAATCTGCACGAGAGCAAGAGGTGGCCACCTCCAGCCATGGGCCTAAGTCAGGTGACCTTGGGATGGAGGAACCCCAAGGGGTCAGGCCTAGGAGACAGAGGAGCATGTGTCATTTCCCCTCATCCTCCCCGGATGCCAGGGCTTCTACGCCCAGGGTGGGGGTGAAGCCAGGGTCCCTCTGTGCTCAACCATTGGTGAGGGGTACTCCCAAATGCCCATCCGGAGACCTGGGCCTCCTCTCAAGGAGACAGGCTTGAGTGGCTGTCACTGGGTACATCAAAATCTTTTGTGTCTGGTCCTGATGCTGAAGGTGACCCTGCAAGCACGCCTGGGGCCAGGCTTCTTGGCAGTTGGGCTCCACTCCCCCCGATTCCAGCTGTGAGGGTGGGCATGCCAGGCACCTCACAGTCTCTCCTGCAGGCTCAGGGCAGCACATGTCCCTGTAAGAGAACAAGTGGGCATGGTTGGAGGACGTGAGCTGCAGGCTTTGTATCCCGAGTCCACTGTCCGCCCAGCTAGTACTGCTCCTGCTGAGAACACAGGAGAACATTCTCTCCAGAGCTTGGCCCTCCCCAGGCCTTCCAGGAAGGCTGGGCCCAGGGCACCTCCACGGAGTCAAGGTTGTTGAGCTGGCTCTGAGCCAGGCCCGGGCAAACCCTCCGTGCAAAGCAATGGGCCTCTTTCTCCACAGGGCCCTGACCAAACCTCAAGCCCACAGGCTTACCTGGGAGCTGGTTGTAAAGATCCTCTTCAAACCATAGCATTTCTGAGTCGGAGGCCTCTGCCCCTTCCCCCTGTCCAGCCATGACCCAGATGGACAGGTTGGCGGAGGACCCCCCAGCTCTGCCCTCACCTGATCCTCCGATGGAGAGTCCAGACCAGCTCCGCACCTGCGCCTTACTGCTGGTTAGTGGAGTGAGGCAGCAAGACTCCCCCCCACCTCCCAGGCACTGTGGGTGGTGGGCTGGGCCTGACCGATGCCCTTTCATCATTGCACTGCTTCCCAGTGGCCCACAGTAGTGCAACAGGGAAAGAGTGTCAGGCAGGCCTGCCAGTGCCTCTCCCAGTGGTAGGTGGGGATCTGAGACCTGGAATGCAGGCCCACTGGGGCCTGGGGCGGGGCCTCTGCCTGGGGAAAGGGTGCCCTCTGACCCCAGAGGCCCAGGCCTGGCCAGGATCTCAAGTTTCCATGGAGAAGGGATAGGAGCTGGGCAAGGGGGAGGGGAGGGCCTGCAGGTCCAGGGGCCAGGCCTGGGGAGGGAAAGTAGCAGTATGGGGGAAGGGGTCCCCAAGGCTGGTCCCCGATGCTTTGACAATATCATTGCACTGCTCCTCAAAGCACAGTAGTGCAACCTCGTCAGAGCACCTGCGGCCAGCAGGGGGGAGCCCCATCACCCCCAATACACGCAGAGCGGGAAGCCCAACCGTAGGTGGGTGGGGCTAGGGCCCCATTCCTAGACAGCAGGGCGGGGAGGGGATTTCAGCGGGGCTGCGGTCCTCGGAGTCCTCAGGACCCCAGAGGGGCCGGACCCTCCCCAGCACCCTCCAGATTGCCGTGGGGTTGCGACCCCAGACTGAGGGGGGCAGCTCCACACCCTGAGCGGGAGCGCGCCCGGGAAAGGGCGCACACACAAAGGAGAGGGGCCCGCGCTTCAACGCGGTCCGAAACCCACTCGCGCCTGGGGCGGGAGTGGATATAGCCCGACGACCCTGCGCCCTCCCACGGCCTGAGGCTCCGGGAGAAGAAGGGTGGTCCCACTCCGGGCCGACGCGCCCCTGCCGGCCCCCATCCTTGGCCTCTGGCTCTTGGCCCCCAAGTTGGGCTCCGCATTCTGTCCCAACAGATTCCCTGCCCGGCGGCCCAGAGCGGAGAAGAGGAATGGGGGCTTCCCGCCCCTCTGAGGTCCCCTGCCCGGAGGGGGCGCCCGGGGTCTGGGCTGCGCCCCTCCACACCGCCCGCCGGGTAGGGCCGCCCTGCCCGCGCCCCCACCTCGGACCCAGCTACTCACGCGGCGGGACGCCCTTTCCGTCCCGGGCCGGGGCAGGACTCGGGAGGTTGCGGGGACAGGTCCCGGCGGCCGTCAGCCCGCGCTGCCCCCCAGGACCACCCCGCACCTCGTGGCGCCCTCCCGCCGCCGGCTCCATCTTTAACTCGCTGACAGGCGGCGGCCCAGCCCCCGGCTCCTTAGCATAGCGCCGCGCTCATTGGCCGGCGCCGGCGGGGGCTTCGCCTTCTGCACGCCCATTGGCTGAGGCCGGAGAGATTTCAAAATAGCCTGCGGGCCCGGATTGGCCCGGCGCGGGCAGAGGCTGAGGCTCCGCGGTTTTAACAATGAGTTCTACAAACACTTTCTCCCCATTCATAACTTATCAAAGGGAACTTTGCCCGCCTTTTCGCAGCTCTAGTCTCGGTGAGTTTTCTCGCCGCGCGGGCGAGCGCTCTTGGTAGCCCAGTCGGGGGCGCCGGCCGCGCGGCCAAGCCCGCTGGGGAGGGGGCTACGACTGGAGGAAAATGTCCGGACCCGCGGTCAAGCCTGCACCAACCGGGCCGCAGGTTGCCCCGTTTTGCAAACTGAAATTGCTCCCTGTGCCTCTCGGATGGCATGTTCGGCTGCGGTGGGCTTCCTGGCTGGGATAGCCACCTCCCCACCCAAACCCCACCGCATCGCCCGACTTGACCCAAATGAGATTTGTCTGAAGCCCAAGGGTGGGCCTGGGCTGCGGGACCTGGTCTTGGAGCCCCCGGAGGCTTGTGGATCTGTGGGAGGCACGGGGAAGGGGGCGTCGCTTGGGTCCCTGCGTGACTGCGGATAAGCATTCATTAAATGCTTTCGCAGAGCTGATGACCCGGAAGGATGTACGCGGCCCGCCTGGCCCTCATAGAGCTGCAGTGTGTGTTGGAGCGGGTGGTGCTTAGGCTACTGTGGATCTGTGGCCCCTCCTCTTTTATTCTCTCAGTCCAGTGGCTGAGAGCAAATGCTTTGGAGGCAGGCAGAGCTGGGTTTGAATCTTTAGCAACCTCGGTTGCCTCCTCTGCAAAATTAAGATAACAGTTGAACGTGCTATGCTTCGTAGGGTTGTTGCCAGGAGCAAATGAGATGCTCTGTAAATCGTTGGCCCAGTGCCTGGCACTTAGTTTTCAATAAATGAGAGCTCGGCTGCTGCTGCGGTTTTAATTTTTGGTCTTGTACTGCATTCTGCCTGCAGCCCTCTCACCTGCTCCCACAGCTTTGGCCTTGATTTCCCAAGGATTTTTACATGCTGTGTACTGTTGGAGTCTGCTCTTAATTAACACTCCTCACTTTTTGTATGTGTGGTGGTAGGGAGGTAACAGAGGCAGAAGTGGGTTCTTACAGCCCAGAGGGGCCGGGGTGGATCAGAGGAATGCCCCTTAGATTTGCAGTGTGCGTCACACTTTTGGTGCCCCGCCTACACCCCCTTGGCACTCACCTCTACCAAAAGGATGTTCCCTGCTGGCACCTGCGGCTCTGCCTAAGGTCTTCATTCTGGCTGTAGAATACAGGGCAAGTGGGAAGTGCTGCAGAGTAATCCTCCCACCTGCCCAGCAGCCCTCAGCCAATGAGAGAAGATATGCTGGTTGGATAAGTACCCCCACTTTCTTGCCCCTTGGTTGGGACAACTTTTTTTTTTTTTTTTTTTTTTTGCGGTACGCGGGCCTCACACTGTTGTGGCCTCTCCTGTTGTGGAGCACAGGCTCCAGACGCGCAGGCTCAGCGGCCATGGCTCACGGGCCCAGCCGCTCCGCGGCATGTGGGATCTTCCCGGACCGGGGCACGAACCCATGTCCCCTGCATCGGCAGGCGGACTCTCAACCACTGCGCCACCAGGGAAGCCCGGTTGGGACAACTTTGATGCATGTTCTACATGGAGACCCGGTGCTCCCCGGTGGGATGAAGCCCTAGTTGCCCACAGGGGTGACTTGCTCAGTAATGCAACCTTCACCAGCTGCCTTGCCTGCTCCTCTGAGCCCCACTCCTCTGCCCCAGTGTTTTCTGGGATCACTTCCCAACCATCTGCTTGCACTCCTGTCTCAGGTCAGGTGAGTGATGGGAGAGAAGTGGAGACTTGTAGACGATGCTCAAGAGGTTTGAGCAGAGCAGGACCTCATGGGGGAGGGGGCAGGGGCGTAAAGGGCCTAATTATGACCCTCCTCCCCTCAGGTCTCACAATTGGCTAGAGCTTTTCTCCCACCCCCTAAGGTCAATTGATTTCTCAGAAGTAAGGTGCTCTGCTCACCCTCCTCTAAGACCCTTCCAACCAGTTGCCACCCCCAGCCTCTCCTTCGGCTCTTTCATTCTCCTGCAGGAAAGTGGCAGCTGCCCAAGCCTCTCTGACTGTAATCTCCGCCATAACCTCTAGAGGTCACCCACGCACCAGCAAAATAGCTATTACCTTCCTTTATCAGGGCCCGCCTATTTATTGCTCCTTTCTTTAAATTGCAATGCTTTGCCGGCTCAAATTGTGCCTCTTCTTCCAGGAAGCCTTCTCAGATGTCTGCAGCTGGCAGTTCTCTGTGGTTATCTTCCTTTGCAATATCTTTTGAAGTTTTGTTAGGGCCTCCGGACTTTGAAAGGTTATAGTGGGGCGTGAGATGCCACACGTCTGGGCTGGCTGGGTGTGTGGGGTGCCATCTGCACCGAGAGGGATCCTGCGATGCAAATTTCCAGCAGATAAGCAGAGTCCTGACCCAGTGCTTGGTCAAAGGCAAGTGTCCAGACTGTCACAACTGCCAGTGGAGGGGTGCCAGGAGGAGGGGGTGCACCTCAAGGGATGAGGGGCTGGAGAGCTTGTGCCCATCCCAGCTGGTAGGGAGTGGGGCCTCTGCTACCTCGCTGAGGCCCCAGCCCTCATCAGGAAGGTTCATGAAGCTCAGGGGCTGGGGAACTGGAGTCACTGGGGCCATTGGACCATCTGAGGGTGGAGAGGGAGCTGTGATGGCCCTGGGCAGTGTTGGGAGTGCACGGAAGAGCATCAGAGAGGTTTGGATGGGTTAAGCTGCCATCTGTGGGACAGAGGATTTGCACTGAGGAAGAGATGCTGACCTGGGCCAGCTGGCAGCTCCTGGTCGCCCCCAGGCTCACAGCAAAATGCAACCACAGGCCAATATTCTTTAATCATAAAGGCACTTGAGAACCCCTACAAACTCAAAGTCTCCCCCAAGAGTGGCCCTGCAGATGACCCACCCTGCTGCCCTCCACCCGCAGGTCCACGGCACTCAGAGTTCATCGTGGCCTGCAGAGGCCTCCACGCTGGGCTTGATGAAGATGCCTTCCATGGCCTTCCACCTATTGTGGGTGTTGGCGCTGGGCATGCCGTGCACCTCGAGCTGCCCCCGGATGGGGCTCCCGTACTGCTCGCCGGTGACCGACAGGAACACGGAAGTGCCCACGTGCTGGAAGCGCACGGCGGCCTCCCGCTCCCAGTGCTGCCCCGAGCAGCGTACCGTCCACAGGTCCAGGTCATCACCCTCGCCGTCCTCCCCAAAGGCGCTCACCTCCTGTGGGGGCGGTGGTGGTGTGGGAGGACAGTGGTCACGCATGACAAAGGGCACACTGAGTCCGCCATGGGCAATTGCCTGGCAGCTGCACTCACACCCAGGTCCTTCCCTGCACCTCTCTGAGCCTCAGCTTCCACAGCTGCAAACTGGGACACCCCCACCCCCATCCCCAGCATCCAGAAGGGCCTCCCCAACACCAGCTCTTCAAACACATGCACACCCCACCTCAGCTGCCTGGACGGTGACCAGTGGCCCCCACAGAACCAAGTCATCCCCCTCCTTCCTCCGCTGGGTTTCTCCTGTCCTAACCCCTCTGACCCTCACTCAGCATCAAGTCTACCCTTCAGGCTGACAGCCAAGGTTCTATTATCTCATCCTTTCCTTCTGATAACCTCCCCAAAGCACCCTCTGTTCCAGTACCACCTCCCACCCAGTTCCAATGAACTCCGCTCACAGGCTCTTCCCCAGGCTTGGAAAGATGCCCTTCTCCTCTCTGCGGCCTGGCGGACTCCTACTCATCCTTCCAGGCCCAGCCCCAGTTCCTCCTCCCCGCGGGGTTCCCATTCCCCACCCCAACGGCCATGCGGATCCCCCTCCTGTGTCCAACTCGCCCCCAGGAGTGGAGCTATCCAGACGGACAGCTCTTCCTGTTTGTGTCCCCGCTGGGCTGAGGGCTCCAGGGGACAGGACCCTGGAGTAGTCACCTCTGCATCCCCCGAGGGGGCGCTCGGCAAACACTTCTGACTTGTAATTCCCGTTTCACCCAGGAAGCTGGGGCTCCGAGCAGATGCCGGGCCCCTCGCACACACGCCAGGGGCTCACCTGGTTGTGGGACAGCGGCGACGGGAAGTGGTGCGTGTGCAGGTTCTTGCCGGTGAGCACGTGCGTCAGCCGCACAGCCTGCCCGCAGCGCACCGGGGACCCGCGCGGACACCCGCCCTCGGAGCCGCCGCGGATCCGCCAGTAGCTGTTGGCGTCGTCAGACGCCTCCACGCCGGTCACCGACTGCTGGCCGCTGCCTGGGGGGCGACACCCCACCCCCGGGGTCGCTGTCAACGCGGGAACTCCGACCCTCGACCCGGACACCATCAGCTTTCCCGGACAACCTCAACCCTGGGATCCAACGGCTCCCCCAGCCCCCGCCCGCCTCCGGCCGCACTCCAAGTCCCTTGGCCCACAGCTCCGAACGGCATCCCGAAGACCCCCTCGAACCGCCGGCCTGTGGCCCTCGGCCCCCAACTACTCCAGCCCCTGATGACCCCCAGCCCCCTGGTCCGCAGAACCCCGACGTCAGACCCCCGCCCCGGCCCGCGCACCGGATCCGTATTTGATGTCGTGCGAGTGCAGCCGCACCCGGTGCTGCGTGTTGAGCAGCTTCAGCACCGACCCGCAGGTCACGACCCCCGCGCCGGTCTTGACGGCACAGCTGCCCGGGACCGAGATCGCCAGCAGCAGCCCCAGCAGCGCCGGGCCGGCAGCTCGGCCGCGGCCCGCGCTCCTCATCGCCCCGGCCGGGCTCCGGCAACTCGGGCCCTGGTCGCTTCCGTCTCCGCCGCCGGCCAATCCGGCTCTGACAGTGCCCGCCACGGCAGCCAATCGCCAGCCCGCACGGCGCTCCGCCTGCACTTCCATTGGGTCCGCGTGGAAAGGACCCGCCCATAGCCTTCCAGAGCAGCGGCTGGGAGGGGACTGGAGACACGAGGAGTGTTTTGATTGGTCCACGCTTCCGAGGACTCACTAATGAGTAAGCCAGGGCAGCGTCGAGCGGAGGGAGTGTGGACAGAGGCGAGGGCGACCGTCCAGCGACCGCCAGGTCCCGGGACACTCGGTTCGCCAGTTCACGAAGCCCCATGATCCTAGACCCCCGAGCCCTCAATCATGGTCTCTCCCTTGGACCCTGGGCCCGCAGCTGCAGGGTCTTGAGGTTGCTCGACCACTAGATTATGTGGTCACAAGTGGGGGCATCTCAGGTACTCAGTCACCTGGTCCTTCAGTCCCTGGACCCCGGGATTAACTAATCCCCCAGTTGCTCGGTCATTGCCCACTCTCTGACATTGAGTCACCTCAGTCCCTGGACCCTGGGGTTTCTGAATTCCCTGAGCCACTCATTGACCCCTTCCAGGGCTTCTCATGGTCTCTAGGCCACTGGGCAGCAGAGGGCAGCAGGGAGCTGTGATGTAGAGGGTAGTGGCAGGTGGTCACCAGAAAGCCCCAGAGCTGTCTTGGGAACCTGGAGCCCTGGGAGACCAAGCGACTGGGAACCAAGCCTGGGTGACTGTGTGTCCCAGGCTTGGGACTCACTGCCTTCTCAGAGGGCTGTCAGCTCAGTCGGTATAAGGGGGGAAACTTAAACCACTGTTTATTTATTCATTCGTGGAACATTCTTACATTGAATTCACTCCAGACCCATCAATTCAGCCCAGCCCAGGAACCGGCTCTGGGATATGTTACTCAATAGGCTGACCACCCGCGCACTTGGTGCACCAGCAAAGCAGGGAGAAAAATTCGTGTTTAATTAAATCATCCAGAATTTTGCATTCAGAAAATCCAGCGTAGAGCCATTTTAATTACAACAATGGGTTATTTTTTGGTTTTCATGTCTCCCTACCCCCACCCCTGGGGCCATGGGGCTTGTGGGATCTTAGTTCCCTGACCAGGGATAGAAGCCAGGCCCCCTGCAGTGGAAGCACAGAGTCTTAACCACCTGACAGTCAGGGAAGTCCTGGTTTTCATGTTTAACATTGTCTTTATTTTGAATTCTATATGGGTCAAGGTGTCTTGATCTTTTCAGTGTTTAGAGTGTCTAATATGCTTACGGTAACTTCCCTGGTGGAGCAGTGGTTAAGAATCCGCCTGCCAACGCAGGGAACACGGGTTCAAGCCCTGGTCTGGGAAGATCCCACATGCTGAGGAGCAACTAAGTAAGTCCAGTGCACCACAACTGCTGAGCCTGCGCTCTAGAGCCCATGAGCCACAATTACTGAGCCCACATGCCACAACTACTGAAGGCCGTGCACCTAGAGCCCATGCTCTGCAACAAGAGAAGCCACCGCAATGAGAAGCCCGCGCAACGCAACGAAGAGTAGCTCCCGCTCGACGCAACTAGAGAAAGCCCACGTGCAGCAATGAAGACCTAATGCAGCCAAAAATAAATAAATAACTGTGTGTCTGTTAAAAAAATGCTTACAGTCTGCCCTGGATTTGGCAGACCCTGCCCTTGAGGGCTAGAGTACAATCTGGGTGTGTCTTCTCGGACACACCAACAAGCATCTCCAACCTAATATGCCCCAAGAAGGACTCCCCGGTCTCCCTCACACTGCTCCTCCCCCAGGCTTCCAAGTCTCAGGAACAGCACCTCATTTACAAGTTGTTCAAGCCCCAAACATGGGATTCATCTTTGATTCCTCTCTTTACCACACTCCTCACATCTACCCCAGCATGTCTTGATGGCTCTGACTCCAAAACAGATTGGAAGGCATCTCTCCTGCGTCCCCCGTCACCACCCTAATCCAAGCCACTCCATCTCCCCTTCAGATATCGACCACCCCTCCTAGAAGATTTCCCTGCTACTCGGGCCCCTCTAAGACATTCTCCACCCAGGAAAGTGATTTCTGTCTTAAAAAGCATAAATCAAGGCACTTCCCTCGTGGTCCAGTGATTAAGACTTTGCCTTCCAATGCAGGGCATGCAGGTTTGATCCCTGGTCAGGGAGCTAAGATCCCACATGCCTTGGGGCCAAAAAACCAAAACATAAAACAGAAGCGATATTGTAACAAATTCAATAAAAACTTTAAAAAAAAAAGTATAAATCAGATCATGCCAGGTGCCTGCTGAAAGCTGCCAACAGCTTCCCATTGCACTGGGAGCAGACAATGGTAAGGACACAGCGAGTAATCTCCCTGACAGGCAAAGAAAGGGTTCCAAGAGCAGCAGAGACCCCAGGGCTGAAGTCGGGAAGCCAACACGGCTCTCCCTGAGTCTCTGGAGCCTCATGGCTTCTCCTAGCTGTTCCTTTTTCCTGCTCACCTCATGGGCAGATGCTCGGGGCCCTCCACCTGGATACCACAGTTTGTCTCCAGGTTCAGATTCTCAAGAGGGGACGTGATTGACTCAACTCAGTTCCAGGCACTGCTCAAGGTGCAGTCAGCCAAGGAGGATGGAGAGGTGTTAGTCTCCAAATACATCTGCTAACAATGCCTCCCACCCCTGTGAGCACAACCTGCTCCTCTCCCCAGTCGTGGAGTCCCTTCCCCCTCTGCTTGGATCTGGGCACGCATCATAATTGGCTTTGACCACAAGAATGCTACAGAAGTGCTGTTTGGGGACTTCTGAGCACAGGCTGCCAGAGCACTCACTGGTGGTTCTTGCTTCCTCCCTCTAGGAAGCCAGCCCCTGCCCAGACAGACCCTTGAATGGCCAGGGGCAACGGGGAGAGAGATGATGTAAGGGGAGAGTCCACGAGGGATGTCCTAGCCTCAGCCCAGTCCCCAGCCGAAAGCAGCACTCCCACCCCAGCTGCTCTGGCTACACCACTGCCAGCTGAGCCCGTAGAACCCCCTCAGAATCATTACAGATGATGATTTTGTTTGAAGCCACTTAAATCTTGGTTTGTTACATGGCAACAGATGCCTGAAACAGGAGCTAAGGGGACCAGTCTGTAGCATCATGTGCCAGTGGTGCCCAAAGGGGCTGCTCCCACCCCAGGGCCTAGATGTGTGCCTCTGAGGCTGGGGTGGGGACATACACTCTTCTCCCTTGAAGACTGGGCAGCAGGACCTGGAAGCCAGAGGGTATTGGATGCACCAGTAGGGCCAATCAACTGTGGCCAAGTGATATGGCAGTAATGTACAAAGCGGCTGTTGTGGCCTCACATGGTGGCGGTGGTGGCAGTGGTGGCCTCGGAGGATAGGCATCAGCACCAAGCATGTGCTTTGAAGGATCCTTGTCACAACAGCTCTGTGGGAAAATGGGTCCCTGACTCCCCACCTAGGACCCTGGCCCCTCTGCCAGTCAGAGGAGCAGGTCCTCCTCCCCGAATCGCGGGGTCCTCCCTGCCTGGTTCCAGAGGAAGCTCCATAGTTGCTGTGTCCTCACCTGTGGGCCACTGAGCACGGTCAGGCCGAGCCGAGCAGGTCTGGCCTCTGCGCACCTGGCGGGCTCCAGGGGAGGCATGAGAGATCCACCAGCCTCCCCGAAATGGCGGCCTGCTCAGCGAGGCTAAGCATCTTCTCTCCACCATAGGGGCAGGGTGGGGGTAGGGGTGGAGCTGCTCCCTGGGTGAAGATGCCTGAAGGGGAACAAACAGGCTGCCTGAGGAAGGCAGAGGGGAGGAGCTGGGGGCACCGGATGGCCAGAAGCTCCAGGAGAACCTTGGACGTGAGATCCTCTGAGCACAGCACCAGCCGAGCCCACAGACCCTTCAAGAAAGAGAGCTGCCTTGCCCAGGGCCTCTGCGGAAGGGATAGTCACACAGCCAGCTGGGTCAGCCAATCCATGGCTTGACCTACCAGCAGCCCCTGCGTGACCTCAGGAGCACGAGCTGAGAAATACAAATTAGGAAGACAGGGGCTTCCCTGGTGGCGCAGTGGCTGAGAGTCCGCCTGCCAATGCAGGGGACACGGGTTCGTGCCCCAGTCCGGGAGGATCCCACATGCTGCGGAGTGGCTGGGCCCGTGAGCCATGGCCGCTGAGCCTGTGCATCCGGAGCCTGTGCTCCGCAACGGGAGAGGCCACAACAGTGAGAGGCATGCGTACAACAACAACAAAAATTAGGAAGACAGGTAGTGGTGGGAGCATCAGGAGAGGGAGGATACGCCCTGGCAGAGGAGGAGCCCTAGGGAAGTGGGAGTGTGATGCACAGGGGCTGTGAGGGTGGGGACCATGAGTCCTAAGAGGCTTGAAGAGGCAGGAAGGTGCAGACTGGAGTGCAGAAGAGCCAGCAGCAGAGCCCAGGAGGTCACGGGGCTCAGGGCACCGGCAGCTGCCGTGGAGGCCTGGCCCAGCTCTCCAGAGATGCTCCCCGGGGGCAGGTGGTCAGAAGGATGGCTGAGATCTCTGACAGGAAAACCGTGTTTCATCAACACAAGCTTTATTTCTCCCGTTGGCTCCCCTGAGAGGCTCAGCAGAGCTCCTCGTGGGCACCAGCTGCTCTGACCTCTGCTCAGGGTGGGATGGCTGTGAGGGCAGTGGCCGCTGGGGTGGAAGGAGTGGGGCATGGAGCACTCGGTGCACTTCAGGGGCCCCATGGGCAGTCACCATGGCCCACACCTGAGCCTGCCGCCGTGGCACTGACCACGGCCTCCTCTTGAGGCTCCAGGGAGCTCTGGGGTTCGCCCTCATCTCCAAAGTCATCCTCGTCCTCTTCCTCCTCCTCTCCATCCTCCTCCTTGTCCTCCTCCTCCTCCTCGATGCTCTGGTGGCCCTCCACGTCCATTGTCTGGTCGGACTGATGGGACGCCACGCCAGTGTTGGCAGGGGACAGGAACAGCTTGGGCTCTGGCGGTCTGGCGGGCTCCTGCTCCGCGGCTGCCAGGCGCTCCTGTGAGGCAAGTAGCCGGGGTCCCGGGGACCTCATGTTGAGGGAGGACCCTGTGGGCTTGTCCTGAACCCTGTGGGTCCTGGCGGACAGCGCGGTGGGTGTCTGCATGCTGCGCTGGGGGGTGCTGTGCTGGGAGGTGTGCCGGGAAGGGGGCCGGGATGCCCGCTGGGGTGACCGCTGGCTAAACTCGGCCTCCTCCAGCCTGCGCAGCAGGCAGCTCCAGTCGATTGTGGAGGACAGACGGATGCGCGAGCCCTTCACCTTCCTGAAGCCCAGGAAGAGGTCCAGGAGTGCCTCAGTGATGGGGAAGGAGATGAAGCCCAGCTGCCCAGTGAGGTTCTTCTCAAACCTGTACTTGCAGGCAAGCAAGGACACAGCCTGGCCCTTCAGGTAGTCAACGAGCTCCTCGTGCCGGGGGTTGGAGAGGCGGGACATGGTGGTGGACTTGGACAGGATGGAGGGCAGCGTCTTCTTCTTGGTGAATTTGTAATTGGGGCTCTGTGTGGCAGCAGGGAGGGAAAGGGAGACACGTCATCCACTTCTGCCTGCCACCCTGGGTGCCCTCCCCCCCAGAGCATCCTCCGCGTCACCCACGCGGCGCCACGCTCAGTCCACTCAGGGTGCGGCCTCACCACATCTGCTCTGCTGGCCCGATGGAAAGCTGAGCTGGGGTCCTGCGTGCTGGCCCACCGCCTACTTACCACCCTGTTATCATGCCAGCCACACCAGTCAGGCCTGGGACAAGGCCAGTGACATCAGTCACTGTATCAGCCAAAAGGGAGCCTGCACAACCCTCGCCTAGGCCAGGGTTCAGAGGAGGGAAGCACGCCTAGGCCTTGATGGGTGAAAGGAGGGTCAGGGGCCACACTGGGGAGCCACCAGGGTTAAGCCACCAAGTCCTCTCCGCACCCTTCCCAAGCAACTCCCTCTCGGCGGGGCAGACACACTGGAGAGTCCTGTCCTGGGCAGCAGGACCAGAGGGGGCTAGACCGCAGACACAGGGCCCTACTCTGGGCTCAGACCACTGTCCACAAGGGACAGGACCCTCCTCACATGGGAGGGCCTCTGAGATTCACATGCAAACGTTAAAAGAATACCCAGAATAAAAAATAGTCTTTATTCATCTTTGACAACATGTGGTAGTAGCTAGGCCAGGATTCCTGGTCCCCTCATCAGCTCATCCCCTACTCAGGTGGTTTTCACAAGGGCAGGGCAAGAGACCTGGACCCTGGGCACCTGCTAGTGACAGTGGCCGCTAGGAGCGGTGGCGGTAGGAGCCCTTCCAGTGCAAACCCGCCCCTAAGAACCCTGGACCCAACCTTGAGGAGGTCACCTCCGGATACGGCACAACAGGAGATGGCAAGAAGCCCCTTACCACGGAGGTGTGGGGTGAGAACCTGGGGAGGCGGTGGGAGGAGGATGGGAGGGAGGAGGCCAGCGGAGCTGAGACCGGGGTGGTGACATGGGTCTGTCGTGAGGGCACTTTCACCACAATCCCGGTGGCGGGCAGGGTAAGGTGCAGGTTCCACCAGGGCTGGGCCCTCTGCCTGGAGCTCAGGGGCCCAGAAGTGGGCATGGGTAGTCTCTGTACTTTGGGGTCCTGGTCAAGCCCCTCCTGCCTGGGGTGGGGTGAAGGGACCTTGGGCTCTTCTGTGGGTGTCACCTCAAGGCAGAACCTGGTGGCCACTTGGGTGCTAGACACCGGGGAGCCACCTTCCTTGGACTTGCCGCGTCCCCTGTACTTGATGCTCTTTCTGTGCTCCATCCTGGGGCTGGAGGTTGTGGTGGGCAGCAAATCGTAGGGCTCCTCCCCATCAGTGGGTGTGGCCAGCTTGGAGCTGGACTCTGGGGAGGGCTCCCCTTCTGACGGGAAGAGAGGGCAACTGTCTCTGTGGCAGGCACCACTGAGCTTGTCCACAGCCTGGCTGACCACGTCCTGCAGGGCGGGGAACAGGTGGTGCTCAGCCAGGAAGTCCAGGGTCCGATGGGGCTCTCGGAGCGCACAGTAGCCGGGCAGGTCAAAGGACCCTGGCTGGCTCAGCAAGGACTTCATCTTCTTGTTCAGCTCTCGCTTGAGGAAGATCAGCTCCCGCTTGAGGAAGATCAGCTCCCTCTCTGCTGGTCCCAGCTCCCACGCTTTGGGCGTGCCTGAGCTCGAGCCCAGCAGGCCTGAGAACCAGGACAGGGGCTGCTCTAGGGTCCACTGGCTGCTGGTCTGGCTGCCCAGTGAGTCCCATGGCAGGGAGTCCCCGTGGGGGCAGGACTGCCCCTGGCCTTTCTGCAGAGAGAGGAGGACTCTCAGAGGCGTCCAGGGGCAGCCAAGCCAGGCCTGGCCCTGAGCTCTGGGCTGGGGTCCACCCCCGCCCCACCTGGGCCGCAGCCCCAGACCTCACCCCTCTGTTCTCCAGCTGCAGTAGCCGTTTGAGGTTCTTCTCCAGCAGGAGTTTGTCCTTCATGGGTGGCAGTGCACCTAAGCTGCGGGCACTCAGGTCGCTGTCCCAGCTATGGGAGCCTGGCCAGTTGGCCGTGAAGCTGCTGTGGGAGTCGGACATGGAGCTGGAGCAGGACGGGTAATTGTTGGGGCGCCCCATGCAGAGGCTCGGCCGGGTGCAGTGCTGGTGCACGGTACTGACGATGGGCCGGGCCCGCGCCTGACGCCCACCCCTTGGCACCTCCATCGGGTCCTCCACCTCCACCAGCGGCACCCCAGCCTCTGTCATTACGGTGGCCATGAGCTCAGTTGCCTCCTCCACCACCGTCTGCAGGCTGTCCAGCACCTGACCCTCGACAAGGAAATCCAGGAAGCTCCTAAAGGGTCGAGGGCCCTTGGGGTTTCGGCGGTGGCTGCGGAGCCCTGAACTGCCTGAGGGGCCGTGCGTCGAAGTGGGGTGTGGTGTGTGGCCCAGCTTGGAGGCTTGCCCCATTTCCGGGAACAGTGACTTCTTAGGTGGCTGGACCTGAGCAGACAGGCATATCACAGTGGGCAGTGATGCCCCATGGGGGGAGGGGTCCCCTGGGGTCCTCCTAAGGCACCAGGAACTGGGTAGGAAGTGGGCAGTGGAAGAAACTGTTTTTCCTTTTTTTTTGGCCGTGCCACGCAGCATGCAGGATCTTAGTTCCCCAACCAGGGATTGAACCCGTGCCCCCTGCAGTGGAAGCGTGGAGTCTTAACAACTGGACTAGGGAAGTCCCAGGAACTAGGTTTTGGAGCCAGGCAGCCCTGGATTTGGACCCTGGCTCTGCCAGCTTCAGGCCATGTGACTGTGGGCACGAAGGCCCCTCTTGAGGTCCAACTTCCTCTCTTGTAAAGTGGGGATCTGTTCAGGGTTGCCCTGAAGCCTCCCTGACACGTACAGTTCACATACCCAAGACCTGGCTGGGGAGTCTGAAAGCCCACTTCTGCCCTCACCCAGGACATGAATCACAAAACCCCTTGAGCCCCGTCCCCACTGCTGGTCTGTACAGACTACCTGTGGTCCTGAGCCCTGTGCGCCCCATGGCTGCTTCTGCCCCTCGAGCCATAGGCCCCAAGTAGACTCTATGCTCCCACTCTGGGGTTCTAGTCCACCATGCCCCTCCCAATCCGAGATCAGGGGACACAGGGAATGAGACGGAGACCGAGGTGACTAGGTAGGGCCCAGCAGGGGTAACTAGGAGTGGTCAAGGCAACAGGTCACTAACAGGTCCAGAGAGGACATCAGTAGGAAGTGAGAAAGGGGGCTGTGATCTGGGGCACCAGAACTGGTGAGGAACATGTTGAAGGCTCAGAGTTGGGCCCTGCTGGGCACACTTACCCGGGCCACGCAGGTGGTGTGGCCAGCCTCGTCGTCCGCCAAGTATCCCGAATGGTGGCGACAGCTGGTCATGGTGCAGGTGGCCGGGTCCACTGCCCTCTTCCTCTCTCGTTGGTTCCGCGATGCAGCCGCAGATTCCTCTCTGAACCGGTCGGGGAGATGGTGTGAGGGTGCCCCCAGCCCTCCGTGGGTCTGCGTCTCCCTCCGTCCGTGGGCCGCTGGTCCCTGGCTCCCCGCACCCCACGTCCTTCACATGTCCGGCCGGTCTTCTGCTCGGAGCCCCGTGGGCGTCTCAGCACCGTCCGTGTCCAGAGTCGTCGGGGCTGGGGCCCCCGAGGGAGTGCGCATCCAGTCTCCGTCCATCTCTGGGCCCAGTGGGTCCGCCCTCCGTCCACCTGGCCCTGGTGCCCTGGCCCCGGGAGACCCGCTCACCAAGTCCGCACCCGCTGGGCACACGCTCCAGTGCGATCCGCGATGGGATCTTGGCGTCAGCGCCGCTCTGGGCCGCTGGCGGGCCTGCTTATTTGCATGCCGCGTCCTGATTGGCTCGCGCCGCGCCGTTCGCCGCCCGCTCCCACGGCACAATAGTTGGGGCGGGGCCCACGCGGCTCCTCCCCCACTTTGCCGCTTTTGCCCCGCCCACATTCGCAGAGGGAGTGGGCGGCCGTCGCTGCTGCTGACCGGCTCGGTCCGGCCTGGAGGGGAACCTAAGGGACAAAGCCACGGCCTGTCCCGGTGACACAAGCACCTTCCTCGGCTCCCCTCTTGGTCGCTGTATTGTCCTTGGCTCCTGCTCGCGGACTGCTCCTTTCCAGGGTCCTCCCCTCGCCCAGTGTGGACACCCCAGGGTCTGTCCCCAGCGCAGTGGGAGGTGTCCCGGCTCTAAGTCATAGACGAGCTTTGCTCTTTCCTGCCGGTGTGACTCAACTTCTTTAATCACCTGCTCCTTCTCTGTAAGTGGAGCTGAGCGTCCTTCCACATGGGTTTGGAGAGTACATCAAATCTTCCTACAACACACCCGCACCCTGATAAGACCCTGTAAATCTTTACCTCCTCTCCCTCCTTTCCCTCTCTGTCCCGGAGGCCTTCCTAATGCAACCCCCCCCCCAGGTGTCACCTCCTCGGAGAAGCCTTCCCAGAGGGCCTGTCCCCCCAACAGAATTACAGCACACGCCATCCCAGACTCTGCCACACCGTGTTGTTACTTGACTGTCAGATCGCGCTCCTTGGAGATAGGAACTGCGGTGCTCACCCCTAACCCCTAATCTAATACCAGTAGGTTCTCAATAAATGTGAATTTCCTCCTACCAGCAGCGGACCCTCAGGGCCTCTGGCCTTTCCAGGACCAGCTTCCCAGTGGCTGAGATCCCACACTTTAATCACCACTATTGAACACAATAGTCCTTATGCCAAAAACTTGGTGAAGGGCTCTTTGAGGCCTCCAATTCTTACGTCCCCACGGAGGTGGGTATTATCTGTTATTTTCCAGTTCGGCTCTGTCCTCTTGGCCCCTGACCAGGGGGCCATCAGGGCATAGAGGAGCAGAGCAGACCAGAGGCAGGCCAGAGCTCCGGAGGTCAGTCCCAGCTCCACTGCTCCCCACAGAGTCACACAGGGCAAGACACTACCCCTTCCAACCTCAGTTTCCTCATCTGTAAAACAGGAATGACATGAACAACCTCATAGGCTGGATACAAATACTGTACTTTCCACTGGGAAAATCAAGACAGCCACATCACAATGAAAACCCTGGCTGTCAACCATGGTGATTATTTGTAAAGTCATTGGTAAGGAAAGCTTTTCTAGATCACAGAGGAAAAAAAGAGGTCATGAGTGTAAAAGTTGTAGCCTGGCACAGAGCTCAAGAGATGGAAGCTGGGACTCATGCTTTCTGAAACAAAGCCATTGGTGTACATACTTTCTTTCATGTTCTTATTGCTCAGAGCTTTTACAAATCAAGAAGAAGCCTCAACTTCGAAAATCAGCAAGACAAGTAGGCAATTTGAAAAAGAAGAAATACAAATAGCTAATAACATGAAAAAGTTCAGTCACTATCAAAAAAATGAAACACTACAAGAATGAGATAACACTGATGTGATCATTGTCTTCTCAAAACAACACAAAAAAGTTTGTGGTGAAGGAGCAGAAAACTTGGGTGTATTTATTTGCTTAGAGAAAATACCGGGAGACAGTACCCGGAAAGTGAACGGTGGTGATCTTGAGGGAGGGTAAGAGATTTTTTTTTCTTCAGGTTTATTTTTCCGTTTTTCATATTGAACATTTCTGCAGTCACTGCAAGTTTCGCGTTGCCATAAACCGGGCCGCGGTCCGGGTGGGGCGGGGCACTTTGGGTGGCTGGCGGTTGCAGGGATCCCCGGAACCAGCAGGTGGCGAGAACAAAGGCTAAAGCGCGGGCGCGCCGGGCGCGTGCGTCGGGGCGGGGCCTCGGGCCGCGTCTGGGGCGGGGCCTGGACTGTCCGGCCCTAGTCCCACGGGCCCGAACACCTGGTGGAGGGACCATGGCCCGGCCCCGTGTGCGGCTGGTGGTCACGGCAGATGACTTTGGTTACTGCCCGCGGCGCGACGAGGGCATTGTAGAAGCCTTCCTGGCGGGAGCTGTGACCAGCGTGTCCCTGCTGGTCAACGGCGCGGCCGCCGAGAGCGCGGCTGAGCTGGCCCGCAGGTGAGCAGCGGCCCCCTGCAGGGTCCGGGCGGGTTTGGGGGCCGCCGCCCCGCACCTCCGGTGCTCCCGCTCGCGCTCCGCCCGCAGGCACCGAATCCCCACGGGCCTGCACGCCAACCTGTCCGAGGGCCGCCCCGTGGGCCCGGCCCGCCACGGCGCCTCGTCGCTGCTCGGCCCCGAAGGCTTCTTCCTCGGCAAGATGGGATTCCGGGAGGCGGTGGCCGCCGGAGAGGTGGTCTTGCCCCAGGTGCGGAGGTGCGGCTTCAGGAAGATGCTCGTGGTGACTCCCCCAAAGCTCCGCCCCGAGGGTACCGTGCGCAGAATTGGGCTCTGGATGCCTAACTGGTTCAAACACAGGGGCGATCACAGGGGACCACATGGACGGGGTCCTTCTGGGTAGCTGCTTCCGGACGTTCTGTGTGCCGATCACCTTCTTACTTCAGGTTCGAGGAGAGCTGGAGGCCCAGCTGAGCCGTTTCCGGGAATTACTGGGCAGGGACCCTACTCACGTGGACGGGCACCAGCACGTGCACGTGCTCCCAGGTGCGTGGGTTGGTGCTCCCAGGCCGGGGTGGGGGGGTGCTGCACGTGCCTCTCCCTGACTCTGCCCCGCCCGCAGGAGTGTGCCAGGTGTTCGCCGAGGCGCTGCAGGCCTGCGGGGTGCGCTTCACTAGGCTGCCGATGGAGCGCGGGGTGGGCGGCTGCGCTTGGCTCGAGGCCCCAGCGCGCGCCTTCGCCTGCGCAGTGGAGCAAGACGCCCGCGCCGCCATGGGCCCCTTTGCCCGCCACGGCCTGCGGTAAGGCCCCCTGCCCCCTGCCGGGCCCAGGTCCCAGTGTGTCCAGCTGGCCGTTCACCTTGGCCAGCTGTGTCCGTTTCTCATCCTCGACTGGTGGTGTCCCCACCCCAGATCCGTCCCGCCCACGGCCTACCCCTGCCCATTGCGGCCTGCAGCCGTGCCACTGATGCCCCGGCATCTACAGGTGGACCGATGTCTTCGTGGGCCTGAGCACCTGCGGCCGGCACATGTCCGCTCACCACGTGTCAGGGGCACTGGCTAGGGCCCTGGAGGGTATACCCACTGGACGCGCAGTGACAGCCGAGCTGATGGCACACCCCGGCTATCCGAGTGTGCCTCCGGCTGGGGGCAGCAGTGAGGGTCCTGATGCCTTTTCCTGCTCCTGGGAGCGCCTACACGAGCTGCGTGTCCTCACAGCACCGGTGCTGTGGGCTCAGCTTGCCCAGGACGGCGTGCAGCTCTGCACCCTCCACGAGCTAGACTCCAAGAGGCCCGGAGAGGGGACCCCCAGCGAAGCCACTCTGGAAACCTTTCTGGAGCCCTCCCCACTGTGACCCTCCCCGGCAGACAGCCAAGCATTAACGTCCCTTGGTGCCCAGGAAGGGAACTGGGTCCCAGAGCAAGCTGTGACTTCCCGGGCTGGATGCTGCCACCTCTGTGCCCAGGTCCTCATGGTTCAGAGTGGCGGCAGAGCTTCTGCAAGCCCTCTGGCTGCAGGAGGCAGCCGTGATCTCTGGGCCTGGGGCCTGCCAAGCATGGCGGGGGGGGTCACAGTGCTGTGTAAGCATCTTCCTTGTTTGGGTGCACAGGGCAGAGATGGCTGTATTAATAAAGTAACATGTCCTGTAAACTTGGGTGTTTATAGACTGTGCCCGGGAAACCTTCCCAGACACAAGGACACGAAACTCCTTTGGGGCCCACTGAGGTCACTGTTCCAGAAAAGATCTGCAGTGCCTCCACCTTTGGCGCTGCTTATGCTTAGGCTCTCTTTATTCTTTTCTTTTGGTGGGGGTGGGTAGGAGGAGGGGAGTGAGGGGTTGGAAGAATGTCTCACTAGGCTACTTTTTGGGAGGCATATTATAATCTCAATTTTGACTTTAAAGACATCACCTGTTCGAAGTAAGCAGCCCTTTGCCATTCTAGGGGATGGGTCTGAGGAGGTCCTGCAAACTTGCAGGAGTGTGTTTACGTTTTTCCAGGAGGGATGGTCTTCTACGGAAATGGCACCCCTGGTGATGTGTAGATGCCCTGTGACCGGGGCTCCTGTGGCCTGGATCAAGGCGATGCCAGGAGCAAATGGAAACCCATGTGGTCCTTCTTGTCTCATGTAATCTCACATCATAGTGCCTGTGTGCAGGCACCGGTGCCCCCATTTTGAAGATCTAGAGATAGTAGGGGAGCAGAGCTGTGAAGCTGCCCGTTCATTTACTCAACATGCCCTGGGCCTGAGTCTGTACCAAGCATGGAACCAGGGCCAAAAGAGTTCTGCACTTTCTAAAGGGGTGAGGGTAGGGCCCCATCCCCTTGACTGGTGGCTTCAGCCCGCTCTTTCTGGCTCCATCCTCTACCCCTACCCTTTCTCTGACTTTGACTTCTCCAGCCGTAGGCCCTTTCCTCCCCCATTTCATCCAGGGCTGTGAACTGGAATGGCTGTGAATGTGGCCCTGGCCTCCCCGCCCCGGCCCGCTGGGGTCTGGCCGTGCTCCCACAGGCTGCTGGCTGGAGCTGGGCAGCAGGCACAGAGGCACCTCCCTCGAGGCGGGTCTGTTGTTCTGAGAGGAGGGGCTGGCTGTATGGCTCCAGGGCCCAGGAGAGAGGTGTGGGTGACAAGGGAGAGACTGGGGGGTCTGCACAGATGCTGGAGGAAGCTGTGGGAGTGGCCACTGTCACTCAGGGAGCCAGAGAGGGAGCAGCAGAGATAAGGGCCCAGATCAGCCCTAGGCCATGGGCACTGAAGAACAGAAAGGGACAAGAAGGCAGAGGGCCCATTTCGAGGCTGGCCACTGGCATCCCACCAGGGAGATGGGGTATTTTTCACATAAAACCTGCTGTGCCCCAGGACGGCCCAGGCTAGGGGTTTACTGTTAGCCACCAGTTCATCAGGCACGGAGGATCTGCTCCATGCCAGGCCAGGCCTGGGAGCTGGGACACAGCCTGCAAGGAGCTCACGGTCTGGTACACACATGGGGGCAGTCCTGTGACCGGGCTGCAGTCGGGGGTGGGAATACACAGCAAAGCATGGGGACAAAGCCTCTGCGATGTTGAGGAGACTTCCACTCTGGTGACAGCCCACACGGCACCCCCAGGAGACCAGGCTGCCAGCACCCAGGAAACAGCCATCTACCAAGTGCAGCCTGGGCCAGGCACTGTGCTGTGCAAGATCAGACCTTCAGCTCTGCTCCTGGGGCAGGTGTGCCGTTCCCCCTCGTGCATGAGGGAAGCAGGTGAGGAGGAGCCAGTGCAGAGGGGCAGGAGGACTGAGGTTCAGGTGCAGCTCTGCAGGGTGCGGCACGGACATGCTGCCAAGGGAAGACAGCGAGAGCAGGGCTGAGGCCACCCCCTGTGGGGTGGGCCCTGGCCAGAGGAGCCCCAGGGGCAGGAGGGTGCCAGAAGCCAGGCCGAGGTGATGCAGTCATTGCGTATCTCGAGCTGAACAACGAACAGAATGAGGAAGGTGAGAGGACGGTGGCCACCGAGTGGAGGGAGTTGAGAGGGTCTCACAGGCTTTGGGGAGGGTCTGTGGCTGTGTTTGGGCTCAAAGGGAGCCAGTCGTGGGAGGCGAGGGCACTGGAGCCAGGCTGTAACAGCACAGGCCCCTGACCGAGTCACTTTCCTCCTCTGTGAAAGCAGAGTAATGGTGCCCGTGGGTCTGTCCTGAGAGTTAGGACAGCGCTAGGACGAGCAGAGTCCCTACTGATGATCAAGGCAGGCCCCCAGCCTCCTTACTTTCTGGTGCCCCAGAAACTTGCCCCAGGAAGTTCCCTCTTGGACTGCAGACCTAGCTGTCAGGGTCTCAGCTGGTGTCAGACTCCAAGCAGGGGACTCAGCTGACAATAAGTGTCAGGGCCTTGGCTGGCCTGGTGCTGAGTCAGCACTAGGGCTGCAGTCGCAGTCAGGAGACTCGGAGGTGGGTTTGGGCTGGAGCTATTCAAGGAAGTGGCCCAGCCCCTCCCTTGGGCATACCCTCACCAGCTCCCTGAACTTCTTCCAGACAGCACCCTCCTCAGGGCCCCAGTCTGCTCCTCCGTTAAATGTGGCTGAGGTGACACGTATACAGAGGTCACTCTCCCCTCCCCAGACACCCAAGGGTGTCTCTGCAGCCCTTTCTGCTTCCCTCAGCATGGCCAGAACACCTCTGTGCACCTCTCCTGGAGGCCAGGTATGGGGAGAAAGCCAGAAGAACCTGCCCAAGACCCCAGGCCACTAGCACTGCCCACCCCCAGTAAGGAAGAGACCCACACGACCAGACGAGTGTCCGAGAGCATTTTATTAAGGGCAGCAGAGTAGATCGCAGCATCTTAGAAAGCCTAGTCCCCGCCATAGGGGGAAGGGTGGGGGGACCGGGCAGGAGCGTGTATTCCCATGGGGCCCATCGGAGGTGTGGTGATCACAGCCCTCCCCTGCTCTGGGGGATCCAGCTGTCTGGCCCCGGAGCAGCAAGGCGCCTGCTGGCACGCTTCATGCCTGCCCAAGGGCTCGGGGAGTGCCCGCTGGTAGAGCAGGAGCCCAGCCGGAGGGAGGGACCGTCCACCACCCAGCTCTCGGAGGCCAGGCCCCTGCTGATGGGCGAACCCCAGCTGTGATGCCAGGGGATGCAAGTCCCTGAGGGGCCGCCGGCTTCGACCATGGTGGACGTCCTCCTGGTGGTGAGCAGAGAAGGGAGGGGGCGATGGGCGGGCAGAGCTACGCTGGTAGAAATACGAAGCAATGGGACAGTTTCCAGGAATGGCAATATTTCTGGATTCAGAGAAGCGACGAGAACAAATGGTGGCTTATCTGGATAGCTTCTGACAGAATTTGGCATTTTATTACAAATCTGCGTGTGAGTGAAATAAAGTCCATCATTGCCTTTCTGCTAATGAAGAGACAGACGTGGATGTGCTGGCCGGCGCCCTCACCAGCCCGGGCGCACGGGAGGCTCCAGAACGTGCCTCTTGCGTACCTGGGACTAAAGAAGTTGCGTTCATGAGACCCGCTGCAGGCTGCACGTATGCGGCCTCACCCACCATCACCCCACCTCTGCACACAAGCCACCTCAGGTCTGCAAGCCTGGAAAGACCTCAAGTTATAGAACTAAAATTAAAACAGAAAGCCAAGTTTAAGTCATCTTCTCCACAGGATCTAGCCCCTGGAGCGCCCAGAAGGGAAGCCACCAGTGGCAGAAGTGGAGGTGGTGACACACAGTGCTTGGACCACTAGCTTCCCCTGGGTGTCAGTGACAAGGACTCTACTTCAGGGACAGTCCCACTTCCTTTGAAAAGACATTAACATTCAAATCCTTACAAGTTCATCTGATGATAAATTCTAAGGTCAATTTTTATTTCTACAAAAAAAGGCAGTCAAAACAATATAAAACACGTAAAGGATATTACTGAGTGAGCTTCACGTGGAGCCTGACTCCGCGAAGGCCATGAGTCCAGTGGGGGGGGAGGCCGTCCTGTTCCTGGGCTGGGCCGTCTGGATGCTCCAGAGGAAGGGCCAGTGGGGCGCCGGCGACCCCAGGCTGGTGCCGGTGACAGAGGAGTCTGCCAGAGGGTCAAACGTGCTGAGGAAGGGCCGCGGTGGGGCTGCTGCACTGAGGACGCAGAGGGTGAGCTCTGAGCTACGTCGGGTGGACACGTTGGTGACAGGTGAGCGTGGAATTTCAAGTAGACACTCTGGCTTTAGCACTGTCCGCAGGGACCTGGACATCTTCTAGAACAGCTGCAGGGAGGAATGGCAACCTGTGGCCTCGGGAGCCTCTCTGGTGAAAAATTCCTCCCACAAGTGCACGGTGCTCTGGCTGGCACACCCCTGGGGGCTGCCGCAGACTTGGTGCTGGGGGTCTCCCTAAGCAGGTCGGCCCAGGTGGAGTTCATCATGACGCGGACGGCAGGGTCTGCCAATCTGGTCAGCATTACTGGGGTAACATTAGCCAGAGTTTTACAGCAGAGCTAGGCCTCCCTTTCCACAGCTTTGTTTTTGGGAGGGGGTGGGAGTGGAGATGGTTGTTTGCTTGTTTTTTAATTTTTTTAAAAGGATATTATAAATCAGAGTCAAGAGAAACTTAACCGACTCCCACACCAGGCCGCGTGCCAAGGAGGGGAGCAGAGGAGCCGCAGAGGCCTCCACTGCCCCTCCCGGCGGGAGGTGGGGCCTGGGTTTGGGGAAGTGAGTGAAAAACAAACTAAATGCAAAAAGTGGGAGTTGCAAGGGCAGGGGAAGAGGGGAACCACAACTTTTTTTTAACCTTATGGGCTAAATGTAAACTGAAGATTTTGGATAAATTTGGACAGCAAAAGAAACACCATTCTTTTAAAGTAGACTGAAGCAGTGATTTTTAAAACAAAGAAAGCAGAACTAGAACATCTTAAATTTTTAATCCTTTCTTTACAGGTCACCTAGACCACTTTTGATTAAGAAAACTGTAGAAAGTTAGTAACTGCCACAAGCAGACGCCAGGCGGTGGCACATGTCAATTTTCCATAGAGTCCTGCTTTGTGGGGTGTCTGGATGCACTGCTCGGCATCTCTGCTCACACTTGCTGGAATCAATCGCGGCAGATTTTAGTCCACAGGTCGCTTTTCCCCATATTTCTTTGTAAACTCTTCAGCGTTCTTACAGAATTTTTTACGGTCCTTAGAGTATTCTTCAGCTAGGTCAGCCCGGAGCGGGTGCTCGGGCTGGGGGTCGTTCACCAGTGCTATGAGGGACTGGATGACTGCCAAGAAAAGGACAAGGCACCGCTGGTTAGAAGGCCCTTGGAAGGGGCATGGCAAGAAACACAGCTCTGATTAAATGTCTATATGCTTCTCAGACAGAGCGGCCTCCCATTCATGCAAAATTCTAACCACCAGCACTCAACCCATCATTCCCATGATGAGAAGAAAGTGATGGAGGACAAAGAGCCAGCACTACAGTAGATAACTAACCGTACAGAGTGATGCCACGTTCTCTTCCTCCTCCTCCAGGAACCCTTCCTGTACTGACACACTGGGGATGTCCCAGTCCCCAGTCATTCTCACCCCTCTCCTGAACTTTGGAGACCCAGGCCCACCACTGACACCCCCACTCTCATGCAGGTGAAGCTTCTCCAGGGCAGGGACTGGGCAATGTGCCCAGCACTACACTAGGTTCAGGGTGTGTGACAGGCCTGCACTGTGTAAATGGATAATGAGCCCACCCTGAAAGACCCCTAGCAGCTTCTGAACGGCCGAGAAAGGTTCACTCGACCACCCTGCATTAACCACTGGGAGGCTGTAGCCCTCATCAGCACTGCACAGTCCATTCCAGAGGTGGAAGTCACACGGATGGCTCAGGGTGGATTCCACAATGCTCCCCCAAAGGGCAGTCAGGCTCAGATGTGCGAGACGGCAAGCCCTGGACAGGAGGGCCAGGAGGGAGTGGAGGGTGGGGGAGGGGGAAGTATGGAAGGTCCAGGAACCCCTGGACTCCTCAGAAGTGGGGTGCATGCAGCCACCAGGCTTCCCACACACGTCCCCTGACTCCCCCCAACCCCCACCAGGACCAGCACCCCCACTGTCCCAGCAAAAAGGCCCCTCTCCTCTGGACTGCCGATGCCAGGAGCCTTTATTGGGAGCCCACGCTCTTCACCCCAGTATTACAAGGAATGGGTTAAAAAAGCTTTTTGTTTCAGTTTCTCCTTGTCTGTCACAAATCCACATGGAGCTTAAGTGATTATTTACTTAATATATTTCTTTAAATCACATCAAAAATATTTTTTAAAGGAAAGTTAACTATTAGTAACTCTTATGGAAAATCACTTTCACTTGCCATAAACTGAAGGCACGCATCCATAAACATGAAATAAGCACCTATGCTGCCTCCTTCCCGGCAAGAGGAAGCAACCACCGGAACAAACACTCTTCCGAGTGGTTCTTTCTCAGCATCTCTGAGGCACCCCAGCCCACTGCACTCCAAAACTCTCCACACCACGCTCAGCCGTGAGACTGCTGTTCTTAACTTTTGGGAAACCTGAACCACATTTGCCCTATAGCACATTTATAAGGTGGTTTCCCATCTTTTTCCAGGATTAGAAATGGTTCTGTAGCAGAGTTGACACTGATGAGTTTTCAAGTTTTCCTCCATTATGGAGACTCAGGCTGTCTGCTTCTCACTATGATCATCTTATTACCTAATGTATTAGCATCAAATACATTCATCGTTAAGACGTGCTTTTCAAAAGATAATTCACTTTGCAAGTTTGCAGTTTGTCTAATTCTTTTCAGAGAACTTGCTTTAAATATTTTCAAGTTAACTAAGTAGTTCTGATGAGTGCTTCATTCTTTCTCTACCCCTGTAAACTGTAAGAAAACCCAGCTGAGCTCGTTTGTTTCCACAGTGAGAACACCGACAGCTACAACGCTTTCCAAACCACAACCACAGCCCCATCCATCACTTTCACATACGGGGGGGCACACTCATTACGTTTTATAAATGATCGAGCCCTGGCTTCTTGATCTCTTCCTTGACCCAAATGCTACTCAGAAGGATCTTTCCCCCTCCAAAATGTAGGGGCTTAAAAACATTATCAAAACTTACCTCCTTTCTCACTGTATATGATCAGAGACTAAAGTCTATAAAATTTCCTTGTTTTTGTTCTTTCTGACAGTTTGTGATGGAGGATGTAAACCGTATCTGTAACTCGCCCCTTTTCATGGGGACCCAGTGGGCTCCATTCTCAGAGTAAAATGTGACCCATACCTTCCCCCATACATGAAGGCGTACAATGCAGTGGTCTTCCATGGATTGTGCTATGAAGGGTAAGTTTATTAATCTTATCCTGTTTATTGTATTTGAGTCCTCTTTCTAAAGTTTATCTACTTGATTTGTTATAAGACAGCAAATGGGTATGGGGGGACTAAAACATTTGATTTATGAATCTGACTTTTCTGTTTATATAATTTTGTTGCTGTGTTGTTTGGTTCGTATAGAGGTCAGTATTATACAGGCTTCCTCACTGACTATATTTCATATGGCGAATCTCTTTCACCACCAAACAAAGCCCTTGCTCTGTTGATAGATATGTACCAGAACCAGACACACTGCTGAGGAAAACTCTGTTTTCACATCCCTTCTTCTGGTTATTGTTATTATCGCCAACTCCTACCACCTTTCTGTATGATACAGGTTTGCCTTGTTTCTTGACTTTTCTCCTATTTTTGCTCAATTTTTAATGCTTTACTTTCTTTTTAAAAATTGAGATATAATTCACATACCAAAAAATAAACTCTCTGAGAAGTATGCAATTAGTTGTTTTTTAGTGTATTCACAAAATCGTGTGACACCACCACTATCTAACTCCAGAACGTTTTCATCATCCCTAAAAGAATACCCACTCTCCTTAGTAATCACTTCCTAGACCCCTCCCCCAGCCCCAGGCAAACACTAACCTCCTTTCTGACTATAGATCTGCCTATTCTGGACATTCCATATACTGTTGCTTCTCATTATTTGCAGTAGTTATCCACTAAAAAGTTGCTGTGAATGCTGAATTATAGTGAACCATGAGTGACCCGAGGAATGACCAGCTATAGAATCACCCAGCTGAGCCCAGTCAACCTACAGAAATAGAAATAATAAACTGTTGTTAATTTAAGCCACTAAGTTTTGAGATGGTTTGTAATACAGTAACAGGTAACTGAAACACGGGGGACACGGTGTCAAGTGCCAGGGACGACATTCCTGAAGTGTGTGAGGATAAGCTCAAGGCCATGCCGGACGAATCTACAGAATGATCTAGAGAGAAACCCTGTCTCCGATCACAAAACAGCAATTCTGCCCGGTGCTGCATGTAGAACAGCACCGTGTTTAAGATAAAAGTTTTAACTTCAAAACCGAAGTCAGCAAGTACAAAAGAATGAAAAACCTCTCTTAGGTTTATCTGACTATTTGAAAAAAGCACCCACAACCTGGAAAAGCAGTGCATGTTGGCTGCTCACTGAGACCTGAAGCTGAAAACAGGACCGGTGCTGCCACAGCCCTCTTGGGCAGCCTGCCCTGTGGGCAGAGAGAGGGGCAGAGCACAGGTACCTGCGCCCAATTCTCAGGTGAGGGAGGAGACCCGTAACTCTCTGTGGTCTGGCCGCCTGAGCAAATGCAGCAACTGCAGGCTTACACACAGAGCTAGGAGTTTGTGTGCTTAAGAACAACTCTGTCAATCTTTTACAGACATCAGCTTGTGCACGACCAAGCACCAAGCCCCCTGGAGACCCCTCCACTGTGACTCCACGCTTGGTACCCACTGCTTTCTGCTGCTCAGCTGTGGGAGCCTGGTGGATGCCTTTCATGGTGGATGTTTCAGCGACTCTTTCAGGGGTTCCACTGGAAAATGACTGTGTATATCAGTCACCAAAAAAAAAAAAACAACACCTGCAGCCTCTCAAATTCCAGCCTCATCCATTCTCCTTAATCTAAAAAGGCTGTAAGTGGTTCAGGGAGTTACTTACAGGAAAGCCACCAAAAATATCAGGTTAGGATTGCAAAAGAAAATTCTAGAATTAAGAATAAAAACTAGGCTTCCCTGGTGGCGCAGTGGTTGAGAGTCCGCCTGCCGATGCAGGGGACACGGGTTCGTGCCCCGGTCTGGGAGGGTCCCGCATGCCGCGGAGCGGCTGGGCCCGTGAGCCATGGCCGCTGAGCCTGCGTGTCCGGAGCATGTGCTCCGCAACGGGAGAGACCACAACAGTGAGAGGCCCGCGTACCGCAAAAAAAAAAAAAAAAAAAAAAAGAATAAAAACTAGACACAGTCTATAACAAAGTTTAGTCACCTGCCAGGGAAAAGAGGGGGGCGACCACAGTAGTGAATCAAGTACTTTTCCCAGAAAAATGAGGGCACCCAGACCCAGGGACACACAGGGAGTTCCAGGCCCGCTAAGGCTGACTGTGTGCTTTCACGTGGGCACACTGCCCTCAAGTCTGGCCGTGCCCTCCCAAGACACCCCAGCATCCTGTGGCCTGCCACATGGCTCCGGCTCAAGCCCGCAGGCCCTCAACACCCTCCCTTCCCCCTTCCAGTCTGAGTCCATGTGCTAACTGCTGTGTGAGGCCACTTCCCCCCGCCCCAGGCAGCCCACAATCCTCACGAACACTCCCAGGGACAGGGTCACACCCCTCCCTGCATTGGGAGTGAGCGCTGGTCTGGTCTGTCTGCGCGGGTCCCCCTTGGGCTGCGAGCACAAGAACACCTGCGTGGGCTGAAGCTTAGCTGAGATGCGCCAAGCCCATGGAACAGTGGGACCACAGCAGCCTTCTGTGGACACGGTGGTCAGTGCTATAGGATTTCTCTGGACTCCGTGCGACGTGGTGTCAGAAGGGACCTAGAAGGCCCTGCCCGCAGCAGTGTCCCCAGAAGACACGAGGAGACGCCTTACCTTGGTCAGTTTTGGTTGCTGGCTTCCAGTTTTCAGCACTAATTACCGGCAGACAGACCTGCCCCTTTTCATCAATGTTCGGGTGATAGATCTTCGTTTTAAATGTGATCTTCGGTGGTTTGAATGGGTACTCTGCTGGAAAGTTGATTTCAATTCTGAAGGCCCCTTTATCATATGGAGGGTTGTCCTGGAGGGAAAGGAAAGAGGGCGGAGTGAACCTGTAGCTGAGACAGGAATGTTCTAATTGTTCACTGGAAAAATTACTTTGTTTCAAGAGGTTGTATCAACTGAAGCCTTGTCACCTTCAGGGGAACAACAATCAATCTGTATTTCTAGAGCAACATGTCTGCTAAACTGTGAAAGGGTCTGAGATGGACACCCTGGCCTCTTTACCTTTTTTTTTTTAATAGACTTCATTTTTTTTTTTGAGTAGTTTTAGGTTTACAGCAAAACTGAGAGGAAAGTACAGAACTCCTACACACACACAGCCTCCCCCACCAGAGTGGTACATGCATTAACAGGTGATGGACTGACACCAACACATCATCACCCACAGTCCACAGTCTACAGCAGGGCTCACTCTCGGTGCTGGACACTGAATGGGTTGTATGAAGTATTATACCCTATGGTTGGAATCATGCAGTATTCAGCCCTTTCAGACTGGCTCCTTTCACTTAGTAATATGCATTTAAGGTTCCTTTGTGGCTTGTTAGATCACTTCTTTTTGTCACTGAATATTAATCCATTGTCTCGATGTAGTTTATCCATTCACTTCCTGAAGGTCAGCTTGGTTGCCTTTGGCAATTATGCATAAAGCTGCTATCCACAACCGTGTGCAGGTTTCTGTGTGGACATATTATTTTCATCTCCTTTGGGTAAATACTAAGGAGCACAATTGTAGGTTAAGGGTATGCTTAGTTTTGTAAAAAATCACCAATCTATCTTCCAAAGTGGCTGCACCATTCTGCATTCCCACCAGGACTGATGAGAGTTCCTGTTGCTCCACATCCTCGCCAGCATTTGGTGTTGTCAGCATTCTGGATTTCCACCAATCTGACAGGTGTGTAGTTGCATCCTGTAGTTTTAATTTGTAATTCCCTAATGATATGGTGTTGACTACCTTTTCATATGCTTATTTGCTATCTGTATGTCTTCTGTGGTAAGAAGTCTTTTCAGATTTTTGCTCCATTTTATTATTATTATTATTTATAAATTTATTTATTTATGGCTGCGTTGGGTCTTCGTTGCTGCACGCGGGCTTTCTCTAGTTGCGGTGAGCGGGGGCTGTTCTTTGCGGTGCACGGGCTTCTCATTGTGGTGGCTTCTCTTGTTGCGGAGCACGGGCTCTAGGTGCATGGACCTCAGTAGTTGCGGCACACGGGCTTAGTTGCTCCATGGCATGGGGGATCTTCCCAGACCAGGGCTCGAACCCGTGTCCCCTGCACTGGCAGGAGTATTCTTAACCACTGCGCCACCAGGGAAGTCCCTGGCCCATTTTAAAATCAGGTTCTTTGTTTTCTTGTTATTGAGTTTTAAGAGTTCTTTGTACATTTGGGGTTAACAGCCCTTTTTCAGATAATGTCTTTTGCAAATATCTCTTTATCTTTTTTGAAGGTATGAAGAGTTACACCAGGGGTAAATAACAACCCAACCCAGACCATGCCAAGTGCTGAAAGGCCAAAGAGGTGGCCACAATTCCAGAATAAAGCCAGCACTCAGCTGTACGGCTGGCCCCTGAGGAGCTGAGCTGGCCCCTAGCTGGTCGCCAGGTAGGGCCAGAACCATGCCCCACCCCTGTGTCCTTAGGACCACTCAGAGAACTATCCCTCAGGGCCTGCACACTGATGGCCCAGGAGCCTCTGAGAGATGCCCCAAGAGAAAGAGGCCAGCCTCTCTCCAGCTCTGCCTCCACGTCCAGAGCTGAGCCAGCCCTCCAGTCTGTGGCCTCCCAGCCCCGGACTCTAGCTCTCCAGGGTCCCAGCCCACTCAAAGAAGGCCCAGCTTCACTGAGTGCCCAGGAATGCACAGCGCTGCCTCCTCAAGCCCCAGCGTGATGAGATATTCTCCAGCAAATAGGATTCCTCTGCTGGGGAGTGAGGCCAGCACACGTCAGGTTCCCACACTATCCCCACCCAAGAAGGGTAAAATTAGGGAAGGCTGAGGGGTGGGAGAGGCCTTCCCAGCAGAGAGGACTAAAAACTAGGACGGCAGGGGCTTGGAGGGGACAGCATGGAGCAAGACAGGAGGCTGGGGCTGAGTTTAGGGGTCTGAACCACCCAATCGAGCAGCTGGATCCATGGTCGGAAGATGAACCTACAGGAACCTACAGGATGCACGGCAGGAAGGTGGTGCCTCAGGAGCGGGTGAGGGAGGAGATGTCAACACCTCGGGCGCTGCACCTGGGTGAGGAGACAGACCCATGCACACCCGGAGGGGGTGGGCCATGGCTGGACTGGGAAATCATTTTCACCCCAACAAAACCTTCCCTAATCCCTTCTTTAGGGAACACAGAATTGTCTAGAACACTGTCCAGAAGTTAAAGTGGCAGCGGACTCCTCCCAGGCCTTGTCCTGACTGCTCACTACCTAGGAGAGCTAGACTCACCATTACCAACGAGCCCACGGGGACACGGAGATTTTGCTTCGGGGTTTTAAGAAGGGATCGGCTTCAGCCACGGAAAGAGCCTTCCTGGATGACCCTGGCTGCTGAAACCCACCAGATATGTTCAACCATCACCCAGGACTGACCAACCACCTGGGGCCCGCCGCGTGCTGGGCCATGTGCCAGGAGCTGGAGACAAGGACGAGTCAGGCCAGCCAGGCAAGCCCGGGACATTCCCCAACATCTGTCATGTGGGGGTGACCCTGAGGTAGAAGCCACCCACATTGCATGCTGCACATGGGCAAAAAGTCAGGAGAAGCAGCTCTCTCGCTACAGGACACAGGACAGGCCGAACCTCTCGCCGCCCAGGGAGCGTGTCTTAACTCCTCGGAGACTCTATCCCTGTCCAGGCCTCGGGGTGACCAAAGGAGTGGCTCCAAAACCCCAGGGATTTGTGTGGAAGGGGGTGTGCAAAAAGTCAACACAGTGCCTACCCTGTGGATAAAGGCCTAAGTGCCACACGTGAGTTTTCCACACATTAGAGTTAAACTTATTCTGTGGGAAGGCAGCTCAGAAACTAGAAGGGGCCTCAATGAGAAAACACGGCTTTGTGGTAGAAAAATAGTATTCAAAATTTCAGGAATTTGCCTCAGATGGTCCTCTCCACAAGCCATGGAGAGCTACCCGCAAGGACAGTGCAAACCTTGGCTCCCCCCGCCCCTCCCGGCTCTCACCCCACCCTCCCCAGGCACAAAGCCACTTTGGAGCAACTAAGGCCAAGAGGAGGCTCCTCCAAACCCCTTGGGCCTTTCCCCCACGGGTCCACTCCTGGCCTGCAGGCAAGCCGGCTCTTTCCTCCCCAGGGCAACCTTGAGGAACCCTGAGACCCCACCGCACCCCACACATCTCTTAATCCACTGAAGACCCAGAGTCCTTCCACCATTGTACATCAGTCACAGTTTTGTGTCACCGTTGTGGCAGCTCTCCCTGGGGCTCAGGGAGGACACCACACAGCTCTCTGGCAGCCACTCCCTGACCTGGCCAGCAGCCACACCAAGTTCCCATGGCGCATGCCCAGCTGGCGATCTGACACCACACGGGACTCGTGGCTGGACTGATGTGGACAGGCAGCTCCTAGATGGATCCACTGATGATCGACCACGTGTGTTGGCCGGTGGAGAACCCTCAGCGGTGTCCTTTCCGCGGGGTAACCCTTCACCCACAAGGAACACAGCCCGGCCTGGCTGCCCTGAGGACGTCTACCCAGGCCTGGCCCAGACCCACCCTCAGGCTGCTTGCCCCGGGGTCCAGTTACAGAGGGATGGGAAGGCGGGCTTCCTTGCGCTCTAACCTTCACAGTCCACTAGAGGGCCTGGTCGAAAGGCAGGAAAAGCTCCTGGCCTCTGAGCACAGACTGTCTTCTCATGCCCTGTAACTGTTAAGTGTTCATTCTCTCTTATCTCTTCGTGGTTGCCTGAATTACCAAGTCTGCACAGTGAGCAGAGTCATCATCTGCTAACTTTGCTTTCTGAAGATGACCTCTTTGTACTGTTTCCAACAATTGGGTTCCTAGCACTTTTCACAGTACAGCTCTTTGTCAATGAATACTCTGACGTTTAAAAATTCCATCATTTTCTCTTTGAAAATAAACATTTGTGGAAGTATTTTTAGAACAGATTTTCCAATCTTTCATGACCAAACTACCCTATGAATTACACCTAAATTTAAAATCACAATCTCTAAACCATAATGGAAAAGAATATGAAAAAGAATACATACATGTATATAACTGAATCACTTTACTGTACACCAGAAACACAACATTGCAAATCAACTACACTTCCGTAAAATAAATTTCAAAGAAAAAAACTAAAGAAATTAGGTTGGTCACTAAGTTTCAAAATGCTTTCTTAAAAACCCAATAAAGCACACTGAATATTGCAAAAAAAAAAAAAATCACTGTCTCCAATAAAACGGAATTCCACAGGAACTTTCCCTCCTCTGAACTCATAGGCACCTTTCACGGCATGATTCACCTTCCCTTCAAGAAAAGAAGTAGCTTTATTGTTATTTCTCATAGAAATATAACATTCACACCAAAAAAGTAGTACTAGACATTCCACCCCAGGATAAGGGCTGAGCGTGTCCACAACACAGCCTGCGGCGCACAGCAGTCAGCACACTCCTTGGTCAAGGGACCCGGATTCAGGGAGCGCGGTGCTCTTGGCCGCACAGCCTGTGCCCGCCCACGCGTGGGGCAGATCACTTCGCTTTCTAAGACCCAGCCACAGAACTACTAACGTCGGAGAATTCCTTGTCTGTTGTAGAAAACGTGTGGTGTGGGCCAGCACCCTGGCACGCGGCACTCCTGCACACACACGCATGCGGTTTGCTGCTGGCAGCACCCACTCGCCTGCCCTCGGCGCACCCATGCCTTCACTAGGGCTGCAGCGTATTCCACCATCAGACGCGACACAATTTCCTTACCCCCTCCCCGTTGCCAGGCGAGAACTTGCTGCACTCGTGAAGAGTGTCTGGACCCAAACGCTTCCTTACCAAAAACATAAAGCGACCACAGGACCCACAACCCCACTCCTAAATATCCTAAAGAAATGAAAACGCTTGTCGACATAAAATCCTGTTCACAAATGTTCATAGCAACATCATTCATAATAGCCAAACAGAGGAAACAACCCAAATACCTATCAACTGGTGAATGGATAAGCAAACTATGATATATCCATTACAACAGAATATTATTTGGCAATAAAAAGGAATGAAGTACGAATATATGCTACAACATGGATAAACCTTGAAAATATTATGCTAAGGAAGGAAGCCAGACACAAAACGTCACGTATTATATGATTCCATTTATATGAAATATACAGGATAGCTACATCTACAAAGTAGATCTGTGGTTGCCTACACCTGGGGGACTGGGGGTGATGCTAACAAGGGGAGGTTTCTTTGAGGAGTAATAAAAAATGTTCTAAAATTGTGGTGATGGAGAAACAACTCTGCAAATATACTAACAGCCATTGAATAACTGTACACTTTAAATGCATGAAATGCAGGGTTTGTGACTCTCAATGAAACTGTTAAAAAGGAAATCAAAGCTAACTCAGAAACAGGGTTTTCGACTGAGGACAGTGTTGTCCCTCCTGGAGAGGTTTAGAAATGCCTGAGGTTGTCCCAATGACAAAGGTGGCTACTGGCATCTAATGAACAAGAAACAGAGACAACCCTGCACAAATAATCCACCTGCACACACCAAAATGTAGTTTCCAAGGCTCTCTGAGAACTACAAATTCAATAACTTACAGAATGTTTGTGGGGCGCCTACTCTGTGTAATGCACAGTGCTAGGGACAGGAAGTGGGAGGGAAACAGATAAAGGTCTCTGCCTGAACCAGAACTCGCTGAGACGACACCCACACCACCAGTTATAAAGCAGAATTAGCCCTCTGAGGAGCCCCAAAGAGAGGGGGGCTGGACCACAGCTGACCCCAACGGACTGTCCAGCCAACGGCTGCTCCCGCTGTCTCCTTGCTGGCAAAATCCCAGTTTTGTTTCCGTCCATGCTGCCCCCTCATTGTGAACCGGGGTAAATCCTGACTGGTCTACACCTGTCCCATCCAATATGGTGGCCACCAGCCCAAGCGCCTATTGTGTACTTGCAACAGGACTCTTCCGAATTTAGATGTGCTATAAGCGTAAAATACCACCTGGATTTGAGACTTTGTGCAAAAAAAAAAGAATAAACTATTTAGTTAATAATTATTTATATTGATTACATGTAGAAAATATTTTTGATATACTGTATTAAGTAAAATACTTACCAAAGTGAATTCCACTTGTTTAATTCCCTTCCTTCCTTCCTTCCTCCCTCCCTCCCTTCTTCCCTCCTTCCTTCCCTCCCTCCCTCCCTTCCTTCCTTCCTTTCTTCCTTCCTTCCATGTTAGTTCCCTGACCAGGGATCCAACCCACACCCTCCTCGGGCCTTCAGCAGTGAAAGCGCGGAGTCCCAACCACTGGACCGCCGGGGAATTCCCTAATTTTCATTTTTAATGGGAGTTCTGGAAAATTTAAAAGCACGGCTGTGGCTTGCAGTATACTCCTTTTGGACAGCACAGTCCATCATGGTACTGCCCACACCTCGGCCAGTGACAGACCAGGGGTGGCCACGTGTCCTGGTTCTGGATAATGAGGAGTGAGGGGTCTGTGGTGGGCCCCTGGGATGGGCGTCTTTGTTTTTGGTCACACCAAACTACACACACACACACGTGTCACAGATGGAGAAGTCTGAATGGGGTTGGTGGACTGATCAGCGTCCACTTCCTGGTTACAGCACTGCACTACAGTTGCACAACAGGTGAAGGCTACTGGGGAATCTCTGTTATTTCCTACAATTGCATGAAAATCTACAGTTATCTCAAAATAAAAAGTTCAAGGAGAGAGAGAGAAAAGAAGAGACCGTCTCTTCCTTCCGGGAAACTGTGAAGCCCATGCAGGTCTGTGCTCTCCCCTCGCCGAGCCGCTGGATTGCCAGTCCAGAGCCCCTGCCCCAGGACTCTGTCAGGGGCAGCAACTTTCCCTTTTCAAAGCCACGCTAAGTGGGGGGTTTCCTTACTTGCAGTCAAAAGCGACCTCACTACTATGAATTGTGAGTGGAGGGAACAGAGAGGAGGGAGTGATTCACTGAGACCAGGGAATAGAGAGCGTCAGGAAGACGCAGGTGCAGGAGGATGACCAGTTGGAAGGGGTACACACGGCTTCACAAACAGAAGAGGAGGCCTCTCTCTCTGAAAGTTAACAAGCAGATATTTACCTCAACAATTGTCAGCTTTGAGCAGCCCAGCCCCAGGACAGGGGAGCAAAAGCTCCTCGAAAGAGGCTGGGGCCCGAGCCCAGGTGGGGGAGCCAGGGCCTGTGAGGTGCTCAAAGAACCTGTGAGACGGAATGGCCTGCACGGAGGCAAAGGCAGTTACAGCTTCTGCAATGGGATGTGATCGGTGTACCTGAGGCTCATTCCCAAAAACACTCTGCTCAGCAGAACCTGGTGCGCGAGCCTCGGGGCTAGTGCAGAGGCCAGAGACACTGTGATGGCAGAGAGACTGCATCCTCTCCCAACAGGCTGGTGGAGTGACCACCAGGGCGGTACGAGGCCTCTCCACAAAACTCAATTTCATTTTAAAAACAATTATTGACACAGCTTTGGAGATGCAAGGCCTCAGGAATACAAAGCTGACTCCCAAGTCTGTGCTTCTGAAGCCCAAAGGCAGAGAAATCCAGGGCAGTCTGACTACACACTGACAAGAGGCAGGCATTTACCAGCTCCTTTTACAAATGAGGGACAGAGGCACAGACAGAAGAAAGACACTGTCGTTGTTGAAACGTTGTCACGTGTGCATGTCTTACCTTCTCAATAAAAGGTAAAACCAGCAGCAGCACCCCTGTAAGTCCAGGGTGACAATGACAGGGGTAGGGAGCAGCCCGGGCAAGAAAGGAACTCAACTGGGGATGAACACCCCCCACCAAAGAACTAAGCACTCAAATCATCAAGTTAGAAAAGAACAAAGAGGGACTTCCCTGGTGGCGCAGTGGTTAAGAATCTGCCTGCCAGTGCAGGGGACACGGGTTCGAGCCCAGATCCGGTAAGATGACACCTGCCACGGAGCAACTAAGCCCATGTGCCACAACTACTGAGCCTGTGCTCTAGAGACCGTGAGCCACAACTACTGAGCCCACGCACCACAACTACTGAACCTGCGTGCCTACAGCCCGTACTCCTCAACGAGAAGCCACCACAATAAGAAGCCTGCGTACTGCAACAAAGAGCAGCCCCCCGCTCACCGCAACTAGAGAAAGCCCACATGCAGCAACGAAGACCCAATGCAGCCAAAAACAAATAAAATAAATAAATTTAAAAAAAGCAAAGAGCAAACAAATACCAAGGAAAACAAAAGACAAAACATAAAAGCAGAAATTACCATAAAAGCAAAAATTAGCAAATCAGAACACAGAAAAAAGAATGAAATTTCTACTTCTTGATACATGAAGTCAGTATAACCATCTATCAAAATCCACTAAACAGGGCTTCCCTAGTGGCACAGTGGTTGAGAGTCCGCCTGCCAATGCAGGGGACACGGGTTCGTGCCTTGGTCCGGGAAGATCCCACATGCCGTGGAGCAGCTGGGCCCGTGAGCCACGGCCGCTGAGCCTGCGCGTCCGGAGCCTGTGCTCCGCAACGGGAGAGGCCACAGCAGTGAGAGGCACGCGTACCGCAAAAAAAAAAAAAAAAAATCCACTAAACACAGAAAACACAATCCAATCTCACATATGACCACAGATGCAAGCACACTAAAGACTAGGAAATTTAATACACTGGAACATTTAAAAACAGTCCATTGTAATGAAGGGGGAATTAATCCAGAAAGCAATGAGGGGCTTAATTAACAGGCCACTTTGAAAACCCACACCACAAAACCTAATTGACAGTAATATGGCCTTTAATGAAATCCACTCATTCCTGATTAAAAGAGAAAAATTTAGGGTGTAACATCAGCAAAATGGCAAAGCAGGCAGCTCCAAACTCCCATCCTTCCATAGAAACAAACAAACAAAATACTGCAGAAACCGTCAGAACCAACTTTGTCAGAACTCTGGAAAACAGTCAAAGGTTTACAGCAACCTTTGGCTGTGAATGCAGAATCAAGAAAAAGGCAACTAAAACACAGTAGGAAAGCTTTGTGTCGACTTTACTTGCCCTTAGCCTGGCCGCTCCCTGGCTGGGAGACAGGCATCTTGAAGATGGGTGAATGATGGCCACCTCTGACTACCACGTGGGACCCAGGCCCTCCATTCCAGAGAAGCAGAGCAGACCTTAGTCACAAATTACTGTCTGTCTGTTCTAACCAGTCCAGGGCTACCTGGAGGGCTGACACAGGTGCTCTGTTTTGCCTCCCTCAGAACCCACAGAGCATGGGAAAAGCACAGGAACTGCTCAAGAAGACTGTAGGGGACTTCCCTGATGGTCCAGTGGTTAAGACTCAGCACTCCAAATGCAGGGGGCCCAGGTTCGATCCCTGGTCAGGGAACTAGATCCCGCACGCTGCAACTAAAGATCCTGTATGCTGCAACAAAGATCCCATGTGCTACAACTAAGACCCGGAGCAGCCAAATAAATAAATAAATAAAAGACTGTAAGGCCATGAAAAACTCACAGCTGCCTACAGCAAAGGATGGCAGGTGAGACACAACAGATTGCATAAAGCCAAAGAAGTAAAGCCACAGAGAAACCCAGGGATATCAGGGCATTCAGAAGCACCCAGGTACACTGCGGAGCTGAGAAAGTCACACATATGCCTAGGACAGGATACACGCTAAGAAAAGAACTGAGAAGATCTGAAGCTTTCACCACCAGCTAACCATAGGCTCAAGGAAAGCAGGAAGTGAAGAAGGCAGAAATGTAACTGGCCTGGCTACATGTTCAAGAAGTACCCTAGCATAGAACCAATCTGCAAAGACTGAGAGACTTTTTTTAAGCTCCTGGCATTCAAGGAAATTTCAGTCAAAACACTGGTGGAACACAAGAGAAGCCTTTAACACTCAAGAACAGCAAATCCTGCAGGGAGGGGGAGAATCTGATTTACGCATTATAATATTCAAATGTCCAATTTTCAACAGCAACAACAAAATCACAAAGCATACAAAGAAACAGAAAAGTATGGCCCATTTAAAGGATAAAAAAAAAAACTGACAAAAACTATTTCTGAATAAGCCCAGACATTAGACTTACCAGACAAAGAATTAAAATCAACTGTCTTAAAAATGCTCAAAGAGGGAATTCCCTGGCAGTCCAGTGATTGGAACTCGGCACTTTCACTGCCATGGGCCCGGATTTGATCCCTGGTTGGGGAACGAAGATCCTGCAAGCTGTGTGGCCAAAAAAACCAAAAAACCCCCCAAAAAACAGTGCTCAAAGAGGTAAAAAAAATCATAGGCAAAAACCTAAACAAAACCAGGGACTTCCTTGGCGGTCCAGTGATAAAGAATCTGCCTTCCAATGCAGGGGATGTGGGTTCGATCCCTGGTTGGGGAACTAAGATCCCACATGCTGTGGGGCAACTAAGCCCGCACACAACTCCTGAGCCCACAAGCCTCAACTAGAGAGCCTGAGTACTGCAAACTACAGAGCCCATGCACTACAACTAGAGAAGAGAAAACCCACACACCACAGCTAGAGCAAAGCCCACTTACCACAACGAAGAGCCAGCACGCCACAACTAAGACCCGACACAGCCAAAAAAAAAAAAACAAAAAAACTGAACAAAGCCAGGAAAATAATGTCTAAACAAAATGAGAACACCAATAAAGACACAGAAATTATAGAAAGGGACTCAACAAAAATTCTGGAGAATAATACAATAACTGAAATGAAAAACTCACTAGAGCAATTCAGTAGTATACTTGAGCAAGCAAAAGGAGTCAGCAAACTTGAAGTTAGGATAATTGAAATTATCCCATCTAAGGAGCAGAAAAATGAAGAAAAGTAAACAGAGCATAGGGACATATGGGACATCACCTAGCACACCCAACACACATATTATGGGGGCCCACAAACGGATAAGGAGTAAAGGGGCAGAAAGAATATTTAAAAAAATAATGACCCCAAACATTCAAAATTCCATAAAAGATATGAATCTACACATCCAAGAAGCTCAATGAACTGCAAGCAGGATCAACTCAGAGAGATCATACCAAGATAGTCAAATCATCAAAGGACAAAGAGATAATCTTGAAAGCAGCAAGAGAAGTAACTTGAAAGCAGCAACAACTGCTTTCTAACCAGAATGGAGGCCAGAAGGCAGTGGGAGGACACATTCAAGGTGCTAAAAGGAAAAGACTGTCAGCAAAAACTATCCTTCAAAAATGAAGGCGAGGGCTTCCCTGGTGGCGCAGTGGTTGAGAGTCCGCCTGCCGATGCAGGGGATGCGGGTTCGTGCCCCGGTCCTGGAAGATCCCACATGCCGCGGAGCGGCTAGGCCCGTGAGCCATGGCCACTGAGCCTGCGCATCTGGAGTCTGTGCTTCGCAACGGGAGAGGCCACAATAGTGAGAGGCCCGCGTACCACAAAAAAAAAAAAAAAAATGAAGGCGAGGGACTTCCCTGGCAGTGCAGTGGTAGAATCCGCCTGTCAATGCAGGGGACACATGTTTGAGCCCTGGTCTGGGAATATCCCACATGCCTCAGAGCAACTAAGCCTGTATGCCACAACTACTGAGCCTGTGCTCTAGAGTCCGCGAGCCACAACTACTGAGCCCATGTGCCACAACTACTAAAGCCTGTGCACCTAGAGCCCTGCTCCACAAGAGAAGCCACCACAATGAGGAGCCCTAGCACCACAACGAGGAGTAGCCCCCACTCAATGCAACTAGAGAAAGCCCATGTGGAGCATCGAAGACCCAATGCAGCCAAAAATAAGTAAATAAATAAATAATTTTAAAAAAGAAAGAAGAAGAAGAAGGTGAGGGAGTTCCCTGGTGGTATAGTGGTTAAGACTCCACACTCCCACTGCAGGGGGAGCGGGTTCGAGCCCTGGTCAAGGAACTAAGATCCCAAATGCTGTGTGGCATGGTCAGAAAAAATTTAAAAATAATAAAAAAATTTTAAAAAATGAAGGCAAAATTAAGATATTCCCAGATAAAAAAATCGAAAAGAGAAAGAGGGAATGAATTCATCACTAGTAGATGTTCTGTAAAGGAAATACAAAAGGGAGTCTTCAGGCTAAACAAAAAGATACTAGACAGTAACTTGAAGCCATAAAAAGAAATAAAGAAAAATGGTTAAGAAACTATACAAGATAATATAAAACCCAACATTATTGGTTATTATACTTTGGGTTTGTAACTTCTCTTTGCGACAGTAACAATATGAGGGGTTGGGTAATGGAAATATATGGGACCAGAGTGTTTGTAACTACTGAAATTAAGTTGGTATTATTCAAACTAGGTTGTTAAAAGATTAAGATGTTAATTGTAATCCCCAAGGTAACCTCTAAGAAAATAACTAACAGGCATACAGAAAAGAAAAGAAGAATGGAATCAAAATAATATGCTACAAAAAAATCAACTAAATACCCAAAAAAGGCAATAATGGAAGAATTTAGGAACAAAATGCATACATGACATCCAGAAAACAAATAGATAACAGAAGCAAATACTTTCTTGTCAGCAATTACTTGAAATGTGAATGGAATAAACTCTCCACTTAAAAGATGGAAATTGCCAGAATGGATAAGAAAACACAATCCACCCATATGCTGCCTATAAGAGATTCACTTTACATACAAAGACACAAAGAGGTTAGAAGTAAATGACGGAAAAAGTACAAGACACAAAGGACATTATATATTGGTAAAAGGTTCAATCCATCAAGAAGATATGACAATTATACACCTATATGCAACGAACAAATTATGAACCAAAACATATGAAGCAAAAATTGATGGCACTGAAGGGAGAAATATGTTATAAAATAATAGCTGGAGATTTCAATACCCCACTTTCAATAACAGAACAAGACAGAAGATCAACAAATATCTTTCTGACCACTATGGAATACAACTAGAAATCAATAATGGAAGGAAAACTGGAAAACTCACAAGTATGAGGAAATTAAACACAAACAACCAATTGGTCAAAAAGGAAATCACATGGGAAATTAGAAAATACCTTGAGATGATAAACACAAGACATCAAAACTTAAGGATGCAGCAAAAGTAGTGCCCAGAGAAAAATTTACAGCTGTAAATGCCTACAACAAAAAAAGAAGGATCTCAAATCAATAATCTAACTGAATACCTTAATAAATGAGAAGAGAACAAACTGAACCCAAAACCAGAAGAAAGAAGTAAGTAATAACAATTACAGAGGAGATAAACAGTGCAGGAAAAAAATAGAGAAAAAAAATCAATGAAAACAAGTTGGTTCTTTGAAGAGATCAACAGAAGTGACAAACTTTTAGCTAGACTAAGGAAAAAAGAGAGGAAATCCATATTACTAAAATCAGAAATGAAAGTGGGAACATTACATTTATTATAGAAATAGAAAGGGATTACAAGAGAATACTATGAACAGTTGTACACCAAAAAATTGGATAACCTAGATGAAATGGACAAATTCACAGAAACACACAACCTACCAAAACTGAATTGAGAAAAAATCTAAATAGACCTATAAGTAGTAAAGAAACTGAATCAGTAATCCAGTAATCAAAATCCTCTCAACAAAGTAAAGTTCTGAACTGGATGGCTTTTCTTGGTGAATGCTACCAAACATTAAAAAAATTAACACCAATCATTCTTGAACTCTTCCAAAAAACTGAAGAGGTGGGAACACTTTCTAACTCATTCTACAAGTCTAGCATAACCCTGATATCAGAGTCAAAGACACTATTAGAAAAGTATATGAATTTTGATGCAAAAATCCTCAACAAAATACTAACAAACTGAAATTCAGCAGCATATTAAAAGGATTGTACACCATGACCAAGTAGGATTTATCCCAGGTATGCAAGGATAGTTCAACATACAAAAATCAATCAATCAACACACCATGTGTGTGCAGAATAGAAAAGAATAGAATGAAGGAGGAAAAAAGATCATCTCAATTGATGCAGAAAAGTATCTGACAAAACCTAATACACTTTTGTGATGAAACACTCAATAAACTAGGAATAGAAAGAAATTTCAACATGAAAAAAGCCTACAGCCAACATGAAAAACCTACAGCCAACGTCACACTGAATGGTGAAAGTCTGAAAGCTTTTCTCCTAAAATTAGTAACAAGACAAGGATGCCAACATTTTTTATTTTTTGGCTGCACTACACAGCTTGCGGGATCTTAGCTCCCCAACCAAGGATCAAACTTGGACCCCGGTAGTGAAAGCCCCGAGTCCTAATCACTGGACTGCCACCAGGGAATTCCCAAGGATGCCCACTTTTTTTTTTTGGCTGCATCAGGTCTTAGTTCTGGCACGCGGGATCTTTTGTTGCAGCGCGTGGGCTCTTTAGTTTGTAGCACGCAGGCTCTCTAGTCGAGGTGCATGTGCTCAGTAGTTGTGGCACACAGGCTTAGCTGCCCCGCAGCATGTGGGATCTTAGCTCCCCGACCAGGGATGGAACCTGCGTCCCCTGCATTGGAAGGCAGATTCTTTACCACTGGACCACCAGGGAAGTCCCAAGGATGCCTACTTTTGCCACTTATAGTCAATACAATATTTGGTAGTTCTAGCCAGGGCAATCAGGCAAGAAAAAGAAATAAAAGGCATCCAAATTGGAAAGGGAGAAACAAAACTACCTCTATTCAGAGATGAACTGATCTCATACATAGAAAACTAAAGATTATTCATACACAAACTGTTAGAAAAAATGAATTTAGCAACGTTCCTGGATACAAAATCAACACGCCAATATCAGTTACATTTCTGTACACTAACAGTGAACAACAATGAATCCGAAAAGGAAATAAAGGAAACAATTCCACTTACAGTAACACTGAAAAGAGTAAAATATCTAGGAATAAATTTAACCGAGGTGGCTGTTACAGACTGAATGTCTGTGTCCCCTCCGAATTCTTATATTGAAGCCCTAACCCCAGTGTGGCTAGAGAGTAAGGAAGTAATTAAGGTTAAATGATGTCACAGGGTAGAGTCCTGATCTGACAGCATTAGTATCCTAAAAAGAAGAGAGCTCCCAGGACTCCCCTGGTGGTCCAGTGGTTAAGACTCCATGCTTTCACTGCTGAGGAGACAGGTTCAATCCCCGGTCGGGGGACTAAGATCTTGCAGGCTGCGTGGTGCGGCCAAAATAAAAAAAAGAGAGCACCCTTGCTCTCTCTCCCCGTGCACTGAGAAAAGGCCACATGAGGACACAACAAGAAGGCTATGGAAGAGTCCTCATCAGAAACCAACCGAATTTTTTAAATGTTTGGTAGAATTCACCAAGAAAAGTCATCCAATTCAGAACTTTACTTTGTTGGGAGGTTTTTGATCATTGATTACTGCCAGACCTTGATCTGGGACTTCTGGCCTCCAGAACTGTGAGAAAACTGAATTCTGTTGTTTCAAGTGACCCAGGCTATGATTTTGTTTCGGTTTTGTTTTTTCATCCTGAGCTGAAAAATACAGAGGTGTAAAAGTTGTACACCAAAAATTACAAAACACTGCTGAAAGAAGTTAAAGAAAACCTAAATAAATGGAAAGACATCTTGGGTTCCTGGACTGCAAGTCTTGCTTTTGTAAAGATGACAATACTACCCAAAGTGATCTAAAGATTCAATATAATCTCTTTCAAAACCTCAATAATTTTTTTTTTCAAATGGAAAAACCCATCCTAAGATTCATATGGGATCTCAAGGTGTTACTGAACCAAACTTAGGTCTGTTTGCCCATACTCAGTAAAACCAATCTACTGACACTGAGTTGTGGTGAAGGAAAGTGCAGGGTGCCAAGCAAGGAGTCCAGGGCAGCTAGTGCTCAAAATACCCGAACTCCCCAATGGGTTTCAGGAAAGCATTTTTAAAGGTCAGGTGAGGGAGGGAAGTCCCAGGGTATGTAATCAGCTTGTGCACAATTCTGATTGGTTGATGGTGAGGTAACAGGGTAGTGTCACAGGGGTTAACATTATCAATCCTTAGGCACCAGTAGGTCTGGGAGCTACCTACTCATGGTCATCAAGTAGTTAATTTCTTCCATTTGGTGGTGGTTTTAGCAACTGTAAAACAACTCAAGAAATGTGCATCAGATACTTTTATCTACATACTTCAGGGAGGAGCTAAAGGAGAGGATATGGGGGAGGGGTCTGCTCCGGGAAGGCCCCATAGGGTCCTGCCCAGTTACACAGGGGCCCTGAATAGTCAAAACAATCTTGAAAAAGATCACAGTTGGAGAACTCACATTTCCTGATTTCAAACACTTACTACAAAGCTACAGTAATCAAAACAGTGTGGTACTGGCATAAGGACAGACATTCAGACCAACAGAACAGAACTGAGGGACATCCCTGGTGGCGCAGTGGATAAGACTCCATGTTCCCAATGCAGGGGACCCGGGTTTGACCCCTGGTCAGGGAACTAGATACCACATGCATGCCGCAACTAAAGAGCCCGTGAGCCACAACTAAGGAGCCCTGGAGCCGCAACTAAGGAGCCCACCTGCCTCAACTAAAGGAGCCCTTGTGCCGCAACTAAGGAGCCTGCGAGCTGCAACTAAGAAGCCCACCTGCCTCAACTAAGACCCAGTGCAACCAAATAAATAATATAAAAAGGAACAGAATTGAGAGCCCAGAATTAAACCCTCACATATATGTTCTATTATTTTTTTTATTTTTACTGGCGTATAGTTGACTTACAATGTTGTGTTAGTTTCTGCTGTACAGCAAAGTGAATCAGTTATATGTATATCCACTCTTTTTTAGATTCTTTCCCCATACAGGCCATTACAGAGTACTGAGTAGAGTTCCCTGTGCTACACTGTAGGTCCTTATTAGTTTTCTAGCTCTATTAATTTTTGACAAGGATGCCAGAATCACTCAATGGGAAAAAGCAGTCTTTTCGACAAATGGTCCTGGGAAAATTGTACATCTACATGCAACAGAATGAAGTTGGACCCTTACCCTATACCATTTAAAAAAACTCAAAATGGAACAAAGAGCTAAGTTCAAGAGTTAACACTAAAAATTCTCAGAAGAAAACATAGGGCAAAACCTGCATGACCTTGGATTTGGCAATGGTTTCTCAAATATGACACTGAAAGCACAGGCAACAATAGAAAAAATAGGTAAAATGGACTTCATGAATATTAAAAACTTTGTGCATCAAAGGACACAGTCAAGAGAGTAAAAAGACAACCGAGTGGGAGAAAATATCTGCAAATTATATATCTAGTAAGGGTTTAATGTGTAGAATATATAACAAACTCCTTTAACTCAAAGACAAAGAGACAAAAAACCCAACTCAGAATGTGTATAGCAGCTTTATTCAGAACTGCCAAAATCTGGAAGCAATCAAAATGTCCTTCAGGAGGTGAATGGATAAACAAACTGTGTACATTGAGACAACAGAATATTATTTGGTGCTAAAAAGAAATGAGCTATCAAAACACAACGAAATCTTAATTGCACATTACTAAACGAAAGAAGCCAATCTGAAAAGCTGCTGTATGATTCCAACCATACGACAGTCTTGAACGTCCAAACTATGAAGACAGTTAAAAAAAAAAAATCAGTACTTGCCAGGAGTGGGGAAGGATTGAACAGACAGAGCACATAGGATCTGAGGCAGTGAAACTACTCTATATGATACTCTAATGGTGGATACATGTCATTATACATTGTTCAAACTCACAGGATGTACAACACCAAGAGTGACTCCGATGTAAACTGTGCCCTTTAGGTGATTATGGTGTGCCAACATAGGTTCATCAGTTATAACAAATGCCCGGCTCTGGTGGGGGATGTTGATAATGGGGGAGACTATGTGGGGGAGGGGGGAAGGGGTATACCTGAAATATCTGTCCTTCCTCTTAGTTTTGCTGCAAACCTAACACTGCTCTTAAAAAAAAAAAGTCTTTAATGCAGGGTACACGGGTTCGAGCCCTCCAGGAAGATCCCACATGCCGCAGAGCAACTAAGCCCATGCGCCACAACTACTGAGCCTGTGCTCTAGAGCCTGCGAGCCACAACTACTGAGGCTGTGTGCCACAACCACTGATGCCCACGCGCCTAGAGCCTATGCTCCACAACAAAGAGAAGCCACCACAATGAGAAGCTCACGCACTGCAATGAAGAGTAGCCCCCACTCTCCATAACTAGAGAAAGCCCGCGAGCAGCAATGAAGACCCAATGCAGCCAAAAATAAATACATAAATAAAATGTTTTTAAAAGGAGGGGGGGTTGGGCTTCCCTGGTGGCGCAGTGGTTGGGAGTCCGCCTGCCGATGCAGGGGACATGCGTTCATGCCCCGGTCCGGGAAGATCCCACATGCCGCGGAGCGGCTGGGCCCGTGAGCCATGGCCGCTGAGCCTGCGCAGCCGGAGCCTGTGCTCCACAACGGGAGAGGCCACAAAAATGAGAGGCCCGCGAACTAAAAAAAAAAAAAAAAAAAAAAAAAAAAGGAGGGGGGGTTAAAGAACTTTAGACATTCCCCCAAAGATATACAAATGGCCAATAAAAACGTGAAACAATGCTCAACATCCTTAATCATGAGGAAAATGCAAATCGAAACCACCATTGAGATTCCAATTCACATCTACTAGAATGGTTATAACTTTAAAAAAAAAAAAAGGAAAATAATTGTTGGTGAGGATGTGGAAAAACTGGAATCCTTGTGCACTGCTGGTGGGAATGTAAGATGGTGCAGCCACTGCGGAAATCAGTCTGGCAGTTCCTCAAAGAGTTAAACACAGAGTTACCATGTGATTCAGCCAATTCCACTTCTACATATTACCCTGAAAAACTGAAGATGGGACTCAGGCAGATACCTGCATATCAGGGGTTAAGACTTCACACTCCCACTGCAGGGTGCATGGGTTCGATCCCTGAACAGGAAACTAAGATCCTGCATGCTGCAAGGCGAGGCCAAAAAAAAAAAAAAAAAAGGTGGTGTAGACATATAAAAGAAAATTATTTATCCATAAAAACGATGTTCTGATACATGGTATGATGTACATGAACCTTGAAAAAAATTATGCTGAGTGAAATAAGCCAGATAAAAAAGGACAATTTTTTTTTTTTTTTTTTTTGTGGTACGCGGGCCTCTCACTGTTGTGGCCACCCCGTTGCGGCTCCAGACGCACAGGCTCAGCGGCCATGGCTCATGGGCCTAGCCGCTCCGCGGCACGTGGGATCTTCCCGGACCAGGGCACGAACCCATGTCCCCTGCATCGGCAGGCGGACTCTCAACCACTGCGCCACCAGGGAAGCCCAGGACAAACTTTATATAATTCATTTATGTGAAATATCTACAATAAGTAAATTCATTGACATAGAGAGTAGATTAGGGAGTACTAGGAGTTGGGGGGTAGGAGAGCAGAGTGTTATTACTTCATGGCTACAGAATTTCTGTTTGAGTGATAAGTTTTGGAAATACAGTGATGATGGCTGCAAAACATTTTGACTGTAATTAATGTCACTGAATTGTACACTTAAAAAGTTCTGTAATGGCAAATTTTATGTCACATACATTTTACCACAATAAAAAAAATTGATGAAGCAAAATTTTTAAATTTTTTAAAAGAGAAACTTTAAAATTAGGAATTTTGAATAAACAAAATTTAAAAGAAAACACTAAGCTGAAAATTATTTGTCCCAGACACAAAGGATTAATACACAGAATTCCTGCAATTTGACAAACATACTAAAACCTTATTAGATAATAGACTGTAGAGACATAAACAGTCAATAAATAAGTAAAAAAACCTTCAACTGCAAAAACAAAATTTTAAATACAAATTACTATGGTTCGAATGTTTGTGTCCCTCCAAATTCCTATGTCAAAACCTACCGCCCTGGACTTCCCTGGTGGCACAGTGGCTAAGAGTCCGCCTGCTAATGCAGGGGACACGGGTTCAAGTCCTGGTCAGGGAAGATCCCACATGCCACAAAGCAGCTAAGCCCGTGAGCCACAAATACTGAAGCCAGCACACCTAGGGCCCGTGCTCCACAACAAGAGAAGGCACCACAACGAGAAGCCCACGCACCACAACAAAGAGTAGCCCCCACTCACCACAAACAGAGAAAGCCTGCGTGCAGCAACGAAGACCCAACACAGCCAGAAAAACAAAAACAAAAACCTAACCCCCCCAAGGTGATGGTGTGGGGAGGTGGGGCCTCTGGGAGGGGATTAGACCACCAGGGCAGAGCCCTCACGAATGGGACTGGTGCCCCTTCTGCCATGCGAGCAACAGCCTGTGACTCGTGAGAAGAAGGTCCTCACCCAACTAGCACTGATCTCAGACCTACAGCTCCCAGGACTGTGAGAAATAAATTTCTGTTGCTTATAAGCTCAGCTATCTAGTATTTTGTTATACAACAGCCCAAATGGGACAAAGACACATATCAAGCTGAGAACTTTTGCACCTATCAAACTGACAAGAATTTCTTCCTGCGTGTTGTTTCATGGACCCTCTGTTAGGGCAAACAGCGTTCCAGAGAGCCCCCGAGTGAGACTAAGCATTTAACATGTGCACTTACTGAACTTTTACAACAGCCAGAAGGGAAGCGCTCCTTTTAGAGGTGAGGACGCTGGGACTAACTGTGTAGCTGGCCCAAGATCACCACCCCTCCCGTCAGGGGCAGGGCTGGGGCTCTCCCCTTGGGCAGCGGGACCGCACAGCCTGGGTGCTGAAGCACGTGACACTCAGAACCCCCTTTAAAAATGCTCAGCAACCTCCACAACAGCCAAGGACACGTGTGGGCACTTGTGGGCACTTGTGCAGACAGTAGCTGTAGGAGTATAAACTAGCACAACCTTTCTGGAAAGTAATTTGACAACATATATAGCCCTAAAGATGGTTTTTCCTTAAATATAGTACAACCCTGATCCTAATGGAATATATAATACAGAATACTGTATCTTAAGATCAGAATCTAAAATAAAAATGACTATATTGTACACCTATAACTTATAAAACATGGGCTATAGGATAGTTACTAAAACTTATGTTCATGAAGAGTTTCAAGGCAATGACCAAATAATGATAAAATTATGACATCAGCAACTGGCCCATTAAAGGGGGTGTGAGCACCCGGTTAGGGGTGGACACGCCCACTGGGAGAGAAGCCTCAAGAAGGTTCACCACTAGGCCCCTGTTCCTGAAGGGCATGTGCCAAAAACTCACTAAACTGAATTTCTTCATAATGGGATTATGGGATTCTTTTCTTCCTTAGACCTTACATCTGAATTTTAAATGGAGAAATCTTATATAAAAACAAGTGTTTAGGGCTTCCCTGGTGGTGCAGTGGTTGAGAGTCCGCCTGCCGATGCAGGGGACACGGGTTTGTGTCCCGGTCTCGGAAGATCCCACATGCCGCAGAGCGGCTAGGCCCGTGAGCCATGGCCGCTGAGCCTGCACGTCCAGAGCCTGCGCTCCGCAACGGCAGAGGCCACAACAGTGACAGGCCCGCGTACCGCAAAAAAAACACAAAAAAACCAAGTGTTTAAAGGGAATCAACCTGAACTGCCATGGTAACGATGAAGTGCCCCCGCCATCGCCCCCTGAGGTCTGGGCCTGCCCTCTCTCTGAACTGCAACCAGGGTGGATTTGCCAGGTGGCTTCCCCAGGACCAGCAAGTACCCTGCTGTAAAGGCCCACTTCCCGGGGGGCCACATCTTTATCAGCCTGGCCCTGCTTTTCACTCCAGCTGGATGGATCCCAGGTGAGTTTGGGGAGAAGACCCCTTGCTGACCCAGCCCCTACAGAGCAGGAAGACCCGAGGCCCAGGTGTGGGGTACTAGTGGGGACCTTGGACAGAGCAGTTGCCAACTGCTTCCTTGAAACTCTCCTCACGCCAACCCAGGGGCCAGAGAAGTAGGAAGAGGCAGCGTGAGCAGGGCGAGAGGAGCCCTGGCCACAGCCCTGTCTCCAGGCACAGCTTCCCCAGATGCTCCAGACACTGCCTGGAGCCTTGGCCCAGGCCACTGGGACTCTACCAGCCATCTCCACCCGGGGCTCAATGAGAAGTCGCCTGTTCCACAGGCTCTGCCGATGCGACACCAGGGAGACGCCTGCCAGACAGCCACCTACCCTTGGAGCCGGCTACTGAGCTCCCACGGTAGGCTGCCCAGCCTGACCGCTTAAAACTGTCCCGGTCATTCTTATTATTTTTCAAAAGATCCACATCTTAACTATTCACCTATTTTATCAGTAGGAAACAAAATCTCAATTAGGAAAGTGCCAGGGGTCAGATGGTCTTGGCCATCCTTCCACTCAACATCTAATATGTCCCCACAGTGGGCAAGGGCTGGGGGCAAAACCAGGCTGGACGCTGCCAGGTTTATAATTTTTGGTGTGCACTGAAACACTATAAAGCATATCTTTCCTTAGTTATCCAAATGATTATAAAAATAAACTACAAATCCAATATTTGCTGTTCAAGTTCCAGGGACTGTTAAAAAAGCATGACCTACAACCAGTGTCAAGAAGGAAGCATCTCTGGTCAGCGTGCTCTCTGCTCGGCTCTGGCAAAGTGACCCATCTCTTCGTAAGGAGAGATTTTACACTGGGCGGCGGGGTTGGGGGGTGCGGGGGGAGGGGTGAGGCACAGGGCAGGGGGGATGAAAGGAAGTGGCGGGGGGTGGGAAGAACAGGAAGGAACGGGGGTCACTGGCACAGAGGGTCTCTGTCGCAAGCCGGGGACATGGAAGGCACATGACGTCCAAGTAAGGCTGCCTCCGGCAAGCGGGCAGGAGCAGAGGCGAAGATGGGCAGGAACAGAGGCCAAGACGCACCCCTCCACGTCCAGCAAGAACCCAATGACCTGACACTGGAAGAAGCAAGGTCCCCAAGAGACAAAACAGAGCGAGAGAAAGGCAAGAGGCTGGACAAGAGCCATGGCTAAGAGTTGAGAGGAAGTGGCAGGACAGGAGTGAGGACCTCAGGGCCAGGGCTGGACCTGCCGAGCTGGGGCTGAGGACGTGGGCCAGGTGCTGCCAGAAGCAGTTCTGGGAGGGCAGGGAAACCGGGGTCACAGCTGGAGTCAGCATGGGACAAGCCTCTGGACGGGGAGATGAAGGGCTGCAGAAAGAGTAGATGCGGAATCCAGAGGGCGGGGAGGCCACAGGAAGCCGCGGTGAGGAGAGGGTCCGAGCACCCAAAGGAAGTCTGGGCAACAGGGAGTGGGGCGTGGGGGCACATGCCCCAGAGAAACACTGGGGGGCCACTAGGCAAAGGGACTTGAGACCAATGGGAGGCACAGACTGGAGGGTCCCAAGAATAAAACCTGGAACACAGGTGTCCAGAGGGTTAGAAACACAGACGCAAACCCAGGCAGGAGAGCAAAGAGAAGACATGGATGAAAACACCCGCTATCTCCCAAGAGAGGTCGGAGAAAGCGGCCCGTCTGGACAAACGCGGCCAGGCAGAGAGAAGCCAAGGAAGAGCAGGAGCACAGACGCACGTCCTTTCCGGGCCGACCCTCACAGGCCTGGAAGGCTCGGACCTCAGAACGTCAGGAGACCAGAGCCCAGATGGGCTCCCCTTCACGGCCCTGCCCTGTGAGCCTCCGTGACAGCCGCCTCGGGCACCTGCTGGCCGCCTAGAGTCAGAGCCGCCTTGGGAGCAGAGGGAGAAGCCCGTAGCACACACATCAGCGTAAAGAATAATCTGGTAAGAAGTGGAGGTGTTCAATACTCACAGGAACAATAAGCCCTTGCCAAGTCAATAAATTAGCTTCATCAACCTGGATGTTACGGAAGTTTTTCATCCCACATTTGCGGATTTCTTCAAGCTCCTGTTGATTGACAAAGCATAAAGGGGTGTCAAATAGGGGAAAGCACCACACGTTAGATCCCTCCTGACTCCCTCAAATTAAACCAAGTGCCGACACCGCCACCAAGGCCATCTCAGAGCATGGCTGGATGCCCTGGCCTGGTTAAGAGGCCTGGAGCCGCAGTGGCCCCCTTGACCCGTACCCCAGGCCAAGACAAGCACCCACCTCGGTGAACCCACAGCCCCAGTGGACGATCCCCTCCCCTATGGGCTGTCCCCACGCAGCAGGGGCACAGGCCAGGTGCTGAAGACCTGACTCCTTCCAACCCAGATCTATGAAGCGCTGCCTCCGTGTAAAGGTGAATGGAACTGGGGAAGAGAAGCAAACAAACCCACAGTTTTCCACCCAACGCCGGAGTGCAGTTTCAGAAGGGCTCTCCCTCCACAGGGCACATGGCTGGGGCCCGACGACCCAGTCTGGGGCTGGAGGGGGGGTGGGGGAGGATGGAAACCTTCACTAAGCCTCGGTTTCCTCTGCTGCAAAAGGGCATTGAGACCCAAAGATGTAGACAAGGAGGGGGAACCATGCTATGTGCAAGAAAACGCCTTGCAAATATATGAGGGGTTGTTATCATACAAACGCCACTTCATCCAGAAAGCACGGCCGGCCAGGCGACATCAGGGCCCTTCCCGTCTCTAGCCTAGAATTGTCTGTCACTTGTTTTTCAACCCTGCACTAGCCTGACATTTCCCACCGCTTCCCCAACAACTCGAGTGACCGTCCAACAGGCGTTATGGCCCAAGCCACCCACTGCACAGCCACCCGCCCACCTGGGTCCCCCATGCTCCTCCATCCTCAGAGCCTAGAGTGAGGCGCTCCCCCACCACACCCCAACCCGGCTCTCGTCCACGACACAACAGCGTCCTCCACATCTCCTGGATGCCTCTCTCTCCAACCCCACAGCACCACCCAGCCCAGCCCTGCCTCCTCCGCAGGGCCCACAGGATGGCGTCCCACAGCCCAGGCTTCCTCCTCGCTGGTCTGGCCCCCGCAGCCCTCTAGAACCAGGAAGCCCCTTCATGTTTGGTGCCGTGGCGCAGGATGGCACGGAGGCTCTGAACCAGCCGCCCTATCTTCTGCGTGCCACATTCCCATCAAACGGCCAGTGTACAAGGCACCCTGGGGGATACGAGATAAGGAAGGAGAAGAGTCCCGAGAAAGAGGGCTGAGCCGATGTTACAGGTGTGCCTGGCACGGGGCAGGATAAGGAGGACAGCACGTCAAGTGACTGCACAGAGGAGACAGGTGGGACACGCTGCTGCTTGGTGGAAGGGGCCAGGCTGAGTCTCTTCCCACAGGGAAGACTGCTGCTTGCCAGCCCTAGCTGCCCACCACACTCGTCGGCCTGGGCCCCAGGCCCAGAAACTCTGGTCTAGCAGGTGTGGGGTGGAGAGAAATGGGGATTTTTAGCAAGCTGCACAGTGAGAGGATGAGTTCCATTTCTAAGCAATGCTCAGCTTCCACGAGGAAGATGCTAGTGGCCATGGCCCCAGCAGTGGGGGAAGGGGTGGCCTGGCCCCTCTTCCTGAGCCCGCAGGAGGGGAAGCATGGAACCTGAGAGACCACCCGACCTGCCAGCTGTCAGCTGGTCCTCCTACTAATGCCCAGGGCTCATCGGAAAGGCTCCCCTGGGGATTATGAAGCCTGGGCACATTAAGGAAGGGGAAGAAACAAATCTCACACCCACACTCCCACTCTGGTCCACTCCCCAAACAGAACCTAAGCTCCAAAAGAGGAGGCGCACGGCAGGGGTCAGGAAGCCCAGGAGCCCACCGTCACACACAAATACAATATCTGCTTAGTGATCCGGTGACTGATCAGATGGGAAGCAGGGGATTGGAGAGGGGTGAGGCCCTGGGGTAAACAGGGCTCTCTATGTGCTGGGACCTTCCGGCCCTCGGCTCAAGGCACTAGAGTAAGATTCTTGTCTAGAAACAGAAGAGACCATGTCCCGTAGCGCTGAGTCCTACCAAGCTAAAAAATGTTTAAACCAAATACAGATGGGAAAAAATTCCAGATAGAATTGTGAAATTAGACAGTCAAACAGGGACTTCCCTGGTGGTCCAGTGGTTAAGACTCCATGCTACCACTGCAGGGGGCACGGGTTCAATCCCTGCTCAAGAAAATCCTGCATCCCGCATGCCGCACAGCAAGGCCAAAAAATTAAAAAAAAAAAGAGTAAGAAAGAAGAAACAACAGAGAATATATTCAATATTCATAGGACAAAATAAATTTTAAAATAATCTATAAATATACTTTACAGCTTCAGAAATCCACACACTAACAACACGAGGTATGGGTAATAAACACAAGGAGGTACATTTCAAAGGAAATTACAAAAACGTGGCAGGTAGGACTGTCCACCGTAACTTGGCAGTGAGAAACTGAACCTTGCTCAAGAAACGGAGGAGTGGCGTGTTGGCAGGGGTGCAGGGCGGGCAACTATCATGCTCTGATATCAAGAGACACGGGAACAAAGACGGGAGCTGCTCGGTGCGAGGAGGACAGCAACCCTGCCCCCCGCCCTGCCCCCCACCACCCGCAGGAGAAGATGGTGATGCTGTGACAGCAGAGCTGGGAGGCTTGGGAAACCCGGAGCACGGTTACCGGGTAAGCTCAAGTCACCTCGCTGTCAAGTGACGCTCAGCAAAGATGACGAGGCAGGTGCCTTTGCATAGTTCTAAACAACAAGAAGTGGGTATAAGGCAGAAGTAAGAGAAACCAAGACAAACAAGCCGGCCATCCAGTCCTGTCATCTTCAGGGAATGCCAGGCAGCCAATGGGAGTTTCTCAACAGGGCAGCGCTGAGCCCTGCCCACTAGATGCCAGGCCTGTGACACAGCTCCACCCAGCTTCCCAACACCCTCCAGAGCCACAGCTGCTGAGAACCACTGACACTCTTGGGGGCCGGGACGCTGAAAGTCCTGAGATGCACAAGACAGTCCCGCAGACATGAACTGATCAGCCCGAAATGCCAATCACGCCTCCACCGAGAACAAGCTGAAGACCGACTCAAGTCATTCAGAGAAGAGACGGGGGTTCCCCTGGTGGCACAGTGGTTAAAAGTCCGCCTGCCAATGCAGGGGGCACGGGTTCGAACCCTAGTCTGGGAAGATCCCACATGCTGTGGAGCAACTGAGCCCGTGCGCCACAACTACTGTGCCTGTGCTCTAGAGCCCGTGTGAGCCACAACTACTGAAGCCCGCACGCCTAGAGCCTATGCTCTGCGACAAGAGAAGCCACCACAATGAGAAGCCCGCGGACCACAACCAAGAGAAAGCCCACGTGCAGCAACAAAGACCTAATGCAGCCAAAACTAAATAAATTAAACAAATAAATTTATAGGAAAAAAAAAAGAGACGGGTTCATCTGAAGGCCTAACAAACCCTCCAGCGTGACTGCAGCCTGTAACTGAAGATGAAGAACGGGGGGAGGAATGGCAAGGAGACCACATCGATTCAGAGTTGGAACGTCCGACGGATGGTGGGAGAAAGAGGGGTCCAGCTCCAGAACGGAGTTGGGAAGACCAAAGCCAAGAACCACAGGGACTGACAAAACACGCCCCACAAAGGTCTGCGTCAGTTCTGCGAGAGCAGTTGGTCGGCTGCTTCAGGCAGATGGGACGATGCTGACAGGCCGAGAGAGACACCGGGGAAGGAGAACCAGACACTCACACGTCCCCCTCCTGGTGGGGAGCAGGCTTCCTGGGCAGGGTGAGTAGCGAGGGAGAGAGAGAGGGCTGCACTCCTCAAAGCCCAGAGGGAGAACTTGGCGTGTCGGCAACACTCTAGGCCAAAGCGTGGCATCGGGCACAAGCGACCACTGCCCGACAGCCCCACGGACACCAGCAGGGGGCACGGTCCGGCCCCAGCAGGAGACTTGCTGGTCCCCGAGCAGAGACAGGGAGCAGGACACATTATACACAGCACGCCCTCGTCTCACAATGCAGTGTACACATCTGAGCTGGGGAAGAATTAACCAAGTCTCTGTTTCTTTCCTTCTTTGATATTCGACTGTTTACAGTCTCCCTGGGTAATCCTCACACACTGAGAAGCCCTCAGGAGCCAGTGGTTCCTAATCAGTGTAAGGCCATGGTCCTCTTTAAGAAATCCAGACATACTATGTGTAAAACAGATAACCAACAAGGACCTATTGTATAACACAGGGAACTATACTCAGTATTTTATAAAAACATATAAGAGAGGGCTTCCCTGGTGGCGCAGTGGTTGAGAGTCCGCCTGCCAATGCAGGGGACATGGGTTCGTGCCCCAGTCCGGGAAGATCCCACGTGCTGCGGAGCGGCTAGGCCCATGAGCCATGGCTGCTGAGCCTGCACGTCCAGAGACTGTGCTCCGCAACGGGAGAGGCCACAACAGTGAGAGGCCCGCGGAACCCAAAAAAAAAAAAAAAAAAAAAAAAGAGAGAGAAAAGAAGTTGGAAAAGAACATATATATGTGTATATATATAACTGCATCACTGTGCTGTACACCTGAAACACAACACGGTAAATCAACCATACTTCAACAACAAAAAAGAAAAATGAAATCCAGACAGATGTACAAAGGAAAAATCAGCGGTCTGAGTCATGGCTGCTTCAGATGTTAAATCAATGCTATGGACGGCAAGTGTCAAGGTAGGGGGCCGCTGGTACAGTTTTTAAAAAAGGCATATTTAAAAAACAAAAGGCATATTTAATATCATGGTGTAATTTCCTATTTGCTAAATGGAAAAAAGCACAATGCGCCCCTAAAGAACTACAGAAAGTAAAGCTGAAGGTCTTCCTGGCTGTTGAGGCTGGGTTAAGAGAGCGGAGCTGCTCTGGGGACCTGCGGGGGTGTGGGGGGCGCCTACAGCAGAGGCCAACAGCTTCACGGGAGAGGCTGACACCAGCCCTGAGGGAGGGGGAGGATGGACCCTGGGGTGAAGAGAATAGGTGTCCCCGTGGGAGACGCAGGCAGAGCCGTAGAAGGAAGGAACCCCCAGGTGGTTCGGGAAGCAACAGGAACAGAGCTTGGCTGGAAAGGCTACTAATTCTGGGGACTCGGCCAGGGTGTGGGTCCCAGGTGCAGGGGGGAGTGAGGGGTGCCTGACTCCCGTGGACCCACAGACTGAGAACCTCCAGAGAGCACCAGGCACCTGGGCCAGGGGTCCCAGGCCACAGTGAGGGGCACCCCTCCTTGAGAACAACCCAGCCTTCCAGCAAAGAAGAGACCAGTTCCCTGACTCAGTGTCACTTCCACATCTGCAAACAAGCTCCTACCAGAGCAAAGGCCTCCCACCGGGCCAGCACACAGAAGCAAGGCGAGGAGTCCCTCTGACAGCAACAAGTCTGCGCCGACAGAAACCCGGAAACCGGTCTGAACTTTTCTTAGAAGGTGCATACTGTGACTTATATTGCTTATTCTACTGTTGAACCTTCTCTGCTGAACCTTCCTATGGGCGATAAAAGCAGAATATTTCAATCCCCAACCATTCTCTTCAACATTTATTTTATATATAATACACAGAAACAATATTTTGATTTGGTAGGTGGTTGCTTCAACAAATCATCAGTGGACCAGGAAGAGCAGAGGACTCTGGAGTCAGACAGGCCCGGGCTCAACCCAGCCCCACCTTTCACACCACCTGAAGCTCGAGTCTAGGAGTCTAGTCTTACGGTAGGAAGCTTACTCCATAGGGCCCTGCTGAGAATTACAAGAAACGCTGGATGTTGCTGAAGCTGGCAGGAGGTACTCAATTAGGGTTCGGTTCATTCCCCTCCACAACTGTGTCACCACACTTCTTAAAATCTAAGAGTGTCAGGGCACCAACGTACATATTCTATCTGTTCTATATAACAGGACATACACATGATATGACATTGGTGTTGACAGCCTACGACCAGAGCTCACGGGGGCCTTAAATGAGAAATGAAGATGTTACGGTTAGCACAAAGCTTTCAGAAATGACCTGATCCAATTAAAAAGAAAAAGACACAAAGAAGCATAAGACAGGGGCCTGCCAATGGCGCATCACACTCCCCTCCACAGGGCACTGTCACCTTCAAAATCCCAACAAAGCAGAACAGGAGGAGGCATGGTAGGGAAGATGCTGGCCTTTGTGCAAGAGTCGCACACCCCACCCAGCCACGTGAACAGCAGGAGCCAGACCCCAAGTGAGAAGCAGAGACCAGAGCCTCACGATGCCCCTGAGGGGGGCCAGGCCAACCCGTCAGCTTTATTTGACAGGAGGGAAGGCTGGAGAGAGGCTGAGAGGGGCCCAGTCACAGACAGACCTTGGACAGGGCAGAGCCAGGACTAGAGCCCAAGCCAGAGACTTTGTTCCATGGATGTCCAGCCACAGAGTGGTGGGGAAGGGGGGCGGGGGCTCCCATTCCCTGGTCAGGATCCTGGGGGGCCTGGCGGCCCTGGAACTGCACTTTCCCAGACTCTCGACGACAAAAGGACAAACATACACAGCCTTCACCTGAGCCCTCCATTTATGGCGAGTCACCCCGCAACTGTTTCTTCTGTGCCCGGAACACTTCTAGGCTCTCCCATCCAGGCAAAATGAAACCCGGCAGGTAGAGCCCGACGTTCAAGGGAAAGTACAAGATCCCTGTCAAATACCAGCCACGCAACTGGTGGGACATTAATAATTTGAAAGAGCTACTTCTTGCTTGTGGGACTGTATCAAAGTGACTCATTTTGACAGAAATGCACTTTCCAAGCTTGCACAAAGGAACCAGTGGCAATGACACTCAATTATGACCTTAATGTAATTCAATACACTGTAAATCTAAAACATAAGGCTTCAAAGCTCCAGGACATGAGTCTCTTATTTCAGTGACTGCTCAGCCAAGGGGGCCCCACCACCACGTCTCCACAGCGAGCCAGTGGTGTGCCAGCTATGTCACACTCAGTTACTGCCACGATGGACACACTCAACGATGGTCCTCACTCTATGAGGGAGTGTCACTGTCCCTTTGGAGAAATCAGGACACTGAGGCTCAGGGCGAGGACACAGATGAGCCTGCGGCAGAGATGAGGATCTGAACCAGGTCTTGGAGAACTCAACCACAGCACGCTGCTCCAGGAAGCCGGCCGCCTGCGCATGGTCGTGCCAACAGGACACGGCTGCAGGGGACACTCAGCGCTGCCCACACGCTCTGGCCCACTCTGCACGGTGGCCTCACTCCGGGATGCGTGTGTGCCTCCAACTGAACAGGGGTGGGCCTGGCACTCTGACCTGCATCACACACTCTGGAGTTCAGCATCCCGGGATGGAGACAGGGACAGTCATGTGGACCACGCAGCGGATCTACCTGTAAAGTGGCTTTCCTGTGCTGAGTTTCCCAATGACTGGCACGGGGGGCGGGTGCACACATTTACAGACCATCTCAGGAAGGGCTCAAGGGCCATCTGACTTTGGAGCTACAGCCACTGCCCAGCCCGCTCAGACAGGGAGCACCAGCAGAAGCACTGGACCTGATGCCAGTCCCTGCTTTGGCTGCACATGTGTCCACTGGGCCAGGGGCTGTCCGGCACACTTCACCCCTTTGCCGAACTTGCTAGTGAGAAGCAGAAACAAAATCTGGCAAGATAAGGAGTACGGAAAACTCCAACTGATACAGGCCTGGAACTATTCAAAACAGCACAAACCCCACCACCACCTAACCTGAGACGAACTTTACTCTCCATCCCGAACTTTACTCTCCATCCCGTCCCTTCTTACGGGAAGCCATGTGAAAAGCAGGAGAGAAACCCTGAGAGCAGGGAGCACCTGGCGGCCCCACCCGTGGGTGGTGGCCGGGCCTCAGCCTTCCGCCTGTCAGGGCCCTGCAGCTCTGGACACTAGAGACTGCGGCCAAGGCCTGGAGGACCTGGAGCAGGAGACCAAAGGCACAGCGTCCTTGACGGGACCGCCAGCCCAGTTCAGCAGCCTCATTGGCCCACACACTCAGCACAGGAAGAAAAAACACATGGGTGAGATTCTGAGACACTGACTTTGAATTCAAGAGCTGTGTAATTTTGCTGGAAAAAGTAAACATCTTTAAACAAAGACACGTTCGCACAGCTGTCTCAGGAAACCTCTCACTAACCCTAAGGAACAGGTGACTTCAAGAGTCGGGAGGGCATGTGGAGAGGGGGACTTCCTGTCCTCCCTGCCCCAACCCACGACCCCCGAGGGCAGCACCATTTCCTCCAAACCCTCCCTCCCTCCCACCAGGCCACTCTCCTGGCTCCCGTGCTGACACCCACACTTAGTACATGCCAGGCGCTCTTCTGAGTGCTTGATATGTAGTAACTCAATCTTCACACTCAATCTTCACACAGATGACATGACTAATGCACAGAGAGGTTAAGCAACTTGCCTGGGTTCAGTCAGCTAAGACGCGGCGGGTCAGGACACACGCTCCAGCACCTGAGCTCTTAATCGCTCTGCAGTATTCCACTCTCAATAGCTCTGCCCTGAATGGAAGACCCTTCCCTCCCCCTTTCTCCCGGGCGAGGGTGAGGCTCGCCCAAGCCCTCGAGAACACACAGAATGAGTCTGGACAGGAGACACATGCCAGCAGAGCCCTCATCAGCGAGCAGCCACTTCTGGACGCCGCACCTGGGGCTCCATTGGATCCTCAACTGAAAGGCACAGCGTCTCTCTGCCACCTGTCCTGAAATCCACCCGCGCTGGCTTCGTGAGGCCCCTCATGGAGAGGCAGCTCTGCCAGCGGCCGAGCCGAGGGAGGGAAGGCTTGTCCTAGAGGGCCAGGCGCGCTGGGCACGCTGAAGAGGGTAAAACCAGGTCAGTCCCCAGTGCTTCTGGAAAGCACCACAGGGGTGGCCTCCCTAAAATTCAAGGAGGGGACCGAGCAAGGTAAGAAGCACATGGCCAGGGGTTACTACATCTGTTCTGAAGGATGAAAGCTCCTCACCCTCACCAGCTGCCCAGTAAGCTACCAAAGCCCTGCTCAGAGTGAAGGGCCAGACCAAGTTCGGCCTCCTCCCGCCAGAGGGGCTTATCCACCCCCCCTCACTCCTCAGCTGGCAGGCGTCCAGCACACACGGGCAGCCCAGGACCTTTGTTCTAGGCTGGGCCATTCTTCTCCCTCCTTCAGCTCCTTGAGGGCACAGTGCAGAGGAGACCCCCCAGGAGCTGAGTCAAGGAGTCGCCCTGGTGCAGAGAGACGAGCCGGGGAGTGCAGAGCTTGCGGGTCCAGGGGATCCCAGGGCAAGCGGGGGAGATGAGACTGACAAGCCCAACCCCGGACAGGACACGCTGAGGAGCGCGGGTCCTGCCCTACTGAACCCGGATCCGGTTTCTGGGGGCAAGGCCTGGGCGTGAGCACTTCTCTCAAACGCACTGCCGCTTAGGGATGACGTGGGAGTGAGGAACTGACTGGGGACGAGCACAAAGAACCCACTGAGCGATCCCAGGCAGGTGTCCACCACAACAGGGACGGCCTGCATGAAGGGCATGGCAGTGGAGATGCAGAAAAGACAGAAAGAGAAGGGAGATAAAGGCCTAGTTCAGCAGAATCTGGCAAGTGGCTCAATGTGGAAGGAAGGGATGAGGCAGGTTCCCCCAGGTTCTTCCTTGGTGATGGAGTAGACAAGTGGCCCATTAACTAAGGGAGGCAAGACAGACGTGGGGGCACAGGCGGGGCTCAGACCCGGAGGCCTGCAGGTCCGGCGCCATTCAAAGGAAACTCCTGAGGAGGGGCGGGGGTGTGGGGTGTGGGGGACCACCAGAGTCCAGGCCCAGGAGGGAGGGCTTTGTGGTTCTGTAAGCTTTAATTCCCAACTTACTGTTGCATCAAAGAAAAGAGAAGTTATCTCTTGAACATTTAGTGATACTTTCCAAGAGTGAGAATACTTTCAAGTGACCTGATGTAATAAAACACTAAATCAACAGCCTCTTAACTTAGAGTTGTAGCAAAATCAGAGTAGGTCTAAGTACCCTGGAACAAGTGTTTTTGTGCTCGTGTACACCTCAAGAAAAGGTTCCAAGATTGCAATAATGAGAATACTCTCTTTCCCAGGGCCTGTCCCAATTGTCTCTTAAGAGAGAAACATTTACAAAGAATATCATTAAGGGAGGCTAAAATAGTCCCAACTCACTGCGATGCATGAATTTAGGGTAAAAAATGCTGTGCTTTCCTCGAGTCCCAAAAACCCAGTGGATTCAGAACACTGACACCATCTGTAAAACTCCCCTCACGCACAACACACCCACCAGACACACTCACCGCTCCTTGTGTTCATTACCCAACCTCAGGGAGTACTATACCTGCACTCAAGAGCAAACTAGTTCACTGCTTAGTACAATGAATTCCAAGGAATGAACTATTATTTAGCAACTCCTCCTACTCATTCACATGTGATTATGGGCTGAAAGTACACCAACATGGAGCTCTGAGTGAGCAGTATTTAAATAGCATTAACAGGCTGCTACAAATCTCAATTCCTTATCTCAGGAGTTATGCCATAATAACTAATAAAATGTCACTCCTCTTTTAAATCTACAAACTTCCCCACTGAGAAAAGCCCTTCTGGGAAGATACCCAGCTGGAGGGCCCTTCCAGGAGATGTGTGCAATTGAGAGGCTAAAAAGAAATGAACAGACTGCAATCAATTTCCCTCAGCCACACCTACAGGTTTCACTTTTGTAGCTATTTCCCCTCCTGACTGAAGCAATGGTTACAATCTGGTGGTTGCCATCAATGCTGAATTAGCTGCTTGCAAATTAAAATGTATTTAATGTTTTATTAACATTGTAATTCCTAAAAAGTGTTCTGAAAAAGGCTAATCCTTTTGGCAATTGCTTTTTAAATTAAAGACTTTATCATATTCACTTTGCCTAAAATAACTTCTCAGCCTGATATATGCAAATCACTCTACTTTTAATAATGTATTTTACACTATCTGCAGATAGTCCATTGTTACAAAGAAATCTTTGACTCCAAGTGCCTCAGAAAATGGTTTTTGAGGAAATTTCCAGTTCTTTAAGATGTAATCCATTTGATTATTCAACATGTTTACTTTTCACCACTGAAAATCCCTTTTATTATCCAGCCCAAGTACTGATCAACCTGATTCAATAATTTTTTTTCTAAATTAACCAGGCCTAAACACTGACTCTCAGAGCCAATGATTACCATCTTGTAACGAGCATCCCCTACTAAATTGAAAGAATCTCCAGGCAAGAGTCAGGAATCAACATACTCCTCCGTGCATCCTTGGAATAAGAAAGGAGGCCATGTGATAAGGGGCGTGGAACTTGGGATATGGAGACAGGGAGATGTAGCATCTCATCTCTCCCCAGGATGGTCCGCTAAGCCTCACAACCTTCTCGTTGGTAAAATAAAGATGACAACACACTACCTTTAAGAGTTATTGAAAACATTAAAAAAAACTTACCTAAATGATCTAGCACTTAACAAGTACTCAGTTAATGTTACATATTTTTTCCTAAGCTCTAATTTTTTTGAAACACAAAAATAATTGAAAAACCATAGTAACTCCCCTCTCAGACCCCTGGGAGCCTGGGAGCCCCAAACTGGGTCAACTGGCCTAGACTAAGGGATACCAGGATGAATTAGGTCAAGATCCCTGCCCTTGAGGACCTCAGACCCTGGTAGGAAAGGCAAGTCTAACACAAATCCGATTGTGACAAGTGTTCAAAGAGAAACATAAAGAAAGTGCTGTGGTCACACAAAGGCGGAAACAACTCATTCTAATGGGGGAGGCGAGGCCTCAGAGTAGCTGGCCTCGGAGTTGAACCCAGGGCTTCCCTGGAAGGGGATGAAAGGCGAGGGGAAGGCAGCTTTTCTCAGGGAGAGCAAACAGCGTGTGCAAAGGCCACCTAAGGGCCGGGGGCTCTCGGGTCAGACAGAACTAGTCACATCACAGCTCACTCTCTCCCTAGCTAGAAAACTGGGGCAAGCCAGCGATTCTCCCTGCATTCCATTTTCTCACCTACAAAATGGGAATAATAGAGTCTACTTCACAGGGAGGATTACACACCATCATGAACATGAAGTACGGAGCTGCACAAAGTCAAGGCTAAGGAAAATGGCAGCTACAGTGATTAGGTGCAAGAGTGATGGCAAACCAAGGAGCAGGAGGTGTGGCTGAACAGATTACTTTCCAGCAGTCTAAGGGTCTTGCTGCCAGGAAGTTAGGATTAACTTCCGAGGACAATAAAATCACGGAGATTAGGACAGGAGCATGAAAGGATTAATATCTGCTTTAGAAAAAGAACTGTGGTGGCCAAGAAGGCGAGTCAGAGAAGGAGAGAACTCAGAAAGGCACCTGAGAGGTGAGGGTATGGATTCAAGTAATCTCAGTAAGATTAGAGAAGTCAGGAACTCAAGAAACCTTTAAAGTAAAATCCGAAAGGCATCAAGGATGACTGCCTCTGGGAAGTAGAGAGGAAAATAAATGAATAACAGTCTTCCCATCCGGACGACTGTGTGGACGGTGGTGTCACTGACAGAGAAGAGAGAAATCTGGACTCTGCTGACTCTTCTTTTGTGCCCACTTCCAATCCAGTCTTATGAAGTTCAATGTCGTGTCTAGTCCTTAGGGAACAAAAGAAAGGAAACGTTCCCAGGGAGGGAGGGCCCGGAGGCTGGGACTCCAAACTCAACGTCTGGCTCTCCGGAGCACTGCTCTGCCCAGGAGGAACCCCAGCCCTTTATCTCCCCCCAGGAAATCAGCTCCTGGGCCCTTTTGATTTTCGGCCCGGTGCAGCCCGGCAGCACCACCGGCAGGGCGGCCGACTTGCAAACCTAGGCGAGATCGGCTCTGGGGGACGCCGGCAAACACACTCGAGAAAGGACTGGGCCCGGGTGACATCTGTGCTCCTCACTCGGGGAGCCAGCGAGCAAGAATGCACCCCGCCGCGTTCAAGATACAAAGTAGCAAATTATTTTTATAAACTTTGGTTGGTTTTAACTCCCACTCCCACCCCTAAAATGGCACTTTGCTCCAGCAGGGCCCGGAGCGCGGATGACGAGGACGGGGCAGGAGGCCCGCGCCGCGGCCGGCCGCCCCCCGCCCTCCCGCTCTCCTGCACCCCGGGGCCGAACTTGCCGCTGTGTGACTCTGCAGTTGCAGCGACAGTCTGCCGGCAGTCGCAGCGACAGTCTGCCGGCCCCCGCACACCCAGATCGCCCACGGCAGCCCGGCCTAACTTTCGCCCGCCGGCCCCCGCCCCGAGCCCCCCGCCCGCCCGGCCCGGCGGCTTCCAGCCCGGTGCGCTATGGCCCAGGGCGGGGCAGCTCCGCGGCGCGGGCTCGGCGCTCGGGCCTCCCGCGGGCGTCCGGTGGGCCTCCTGCTGCCTCCGCCGCCTCGCGGAGGGAGCCCGCGGGCCGGGCGGGGCAGCCGGACGGCCGGCGAAGGGCCGGGGCGGCGCGGCCTGGCGCTCCCTCCTGGGCTGCGGCCTAGCGGCCGCCTTAGCTCCCTCATCACACGGCCCTGGGCGGCGGCGCCACGCGAGGCGGAGGGCGGCGGCGGCCCCCCGAGGGGTCCGGGCGGCCGCGCGGCCCCGGCCGACGCCACTCCCCGTCCGCCCGCCGGCGCCGGAGAATGGTCTTTACCTTCATCAGCCTCCTGCTGGCCGCCATCTTGGCTCTGGTGCTGCTGCTGGCCCAGAATGCATCGCGGCGGCCGGCGCCGGAGCCCCCGCACTTCCTGGAGCGGGGGAGGGGCGGCGGCGCGGGCGAACGAGGCGCCTACTGTGTGCGGGCGCGGTGCGGGCACAGCGCCGGCGGCCTGGGAGCGCCGGGGCGCAGGGACCGGCGGGGACCCTGCCTTTGCGGGGCGCCCAGTGCGGTGGCACTGGGAAACAGAGCCCGACACACAGTAGGTGCACAGTGATACTGGCTGCGGGAGATGGGGTAAGGGGCAGGATTATTTCAGGCACCAATCAGCGCCGAGGTGATGGGAATGTGACTGTGGGAACCTGCTTCTCATGGGCGGGGGTGGGGGGGGTCGGGGTGGGGGAGTCAGGGAGTCTCACTGAGGAAATAGTGTAATTATAGCCAACACTCACCACGAACAGCCCCATTTCACAGGAAACAGAAGCATAGTGGAGGCCGAGGGTTTGCCCAAGGTCATGCAACCCGCAAGGAGCAGAGCCCAATTATGTTCCAGACGGGGCTGCTGGCTCCACAGCCATCACTGGGACCTGTGAAGGGTGGGGAGGAGCAGCTCTGAGGACAGAAGGGCAAGCCCATGGTCAGATGCATGTGTATAAGGAGAAGACTCTGGTTGGAGAATGGAGGATGAGGTAGGTAGGGGGTAAGAAGGGGAGCAGGGCCACGTACAAGCTGTTTGTGGCCATCCAGGCAAAGAGGTGATGGTGGTTTGGACCTCGGTGGCAGTGCAGGCAAAGTGGAGGGTGCAGCTTCAGATCATTCAGGCCTTGTGAAGGAATTTTTCTCCATTCTGAGAGCAGTTGGTTTCCCACTAGAAGACAGAGGAAAAGAGCACTGGAGATGGATAGCCTGGAATAGAGCCGGCCTCCCACCCAGAGACCTGAGAGCCCAGGCTTAACATGGGGAGAGAGTGGGGAAGAAACTAGATGATAAGCCTCATGCAATGAGGACCCTGCCTGTCCTTTATCTCCCCCCAGGGCTGGCACACAGTGGGTGCTCCTAAACATTTGGCAAATGTGGGACTTCCCTGGCGGTCCAGTGGTTAAGACTTCCCCTTTCCACTGCAGGGGGCACGGGTTCGATCCCTGGTTGGGGAACTAAGATCCCGCATGCTGCACAGCGTGGCCAAAAACAAAAAACAAGGGACTTCCCTGGTGGCACAGTGGTTAGGACTCCACGCTCCCAATGCAGGGGACCTGGGTTCGATCCATGGTGAGGGAACTAGATCCCACATGCATGCCACAACTAAGGGTTCACATGCCACAACTAAGGAGCCCGCATGCTGCAACTAAGACCTGGCGCAACCAAATAAATAAAAAAAAACAACAAGACACATTTGGCAAATGTATGAGGGACTCCATCAGTTACTCCTTAGAGCTGCAGGGGACCTGGGAGCCTGGGCTGGGAAATGACTTTATGGTCCTCCTGCGCACTGGGCCTGGTGCTTAGTGGGCCCAGGTCAATGAAAGAACACAGTTCTATTGGGAACTGCTTCCTCAGAGGGAAGGGGACCCTGCCCTGAAGAAATCCCAAGCCAGCTGAGGAAGTGCAGTGCATACCCTTCACCTTGACGTGCTAAACCAGGAATAGAGGGGTGGGATTGGAAGAGGCCGAGTGCCAAGAACTAACCTTTGCTGCAGCATCTCCTGTATCCTCACCCCCATGGCAAGATGGCTCCCTGGCACCCACTTTGCAAGTGAGCACAGGCCCTGGAAAGCAGAAGGCCATAAACAAGCACACAGTCCCGGTGGGAAAGCTGCCTGGACTTTGGGACCCTTCTCTGGGTCTTAAACCTTCATTGTTCCGCATAGCAGTCCTGGCTTCTGGTCACACCAGCTCCCCTTCACTCAGCCATCCTGTTCATCCAGACCTGACCTTTCTGTGCTACCTCTCCGAGCCTCCCATCAAGAGTGACCTCTTCGGGACTTCCCTGGTGGCGCAGTGGTTAAGAATCCGCCTGTCAGTGCAGGGGACACGGGTTTGAGACCTGATCCAGGAAGATTCCACATGCCGCAGAGCAACTAAGCCCATGTGCCACAACTACTGAAGCCCGGGCGCCTAGAAGCTGTGCTCCTCAACAAGAGAAGCCACCACAATGAGAAGCCCATGCACTGTAACGAAGAGTAGCCCCTGCTCACCACAGCTAGAGAAAGCCCACACGCAACAATGAAGATCCAATGCAGCCAAAATTATAATTAATTAGTTAATTAATTAAAAAAAAAAAAAGAGTGACCTCTTCCTCCTCTCCCTCCTCCTTCTGGGTTCCAGGCCCTTCTGCTCAAACTCACCACCTGCTGCTCCTTTCTCCAGTCTGCACATGTCCTGGGTGCTCACCTCTAGGTTCAGGGAGGAGATACAGGTCCCTGCCCTCAAGGGGCTTGTTACACCCCGGGGAGGCACCAAGGAAAATGACAGAGGTGTGAGGGTTTGTTGAGGCACTCAGGCTCAGACAGGGGCCCTTCAGAGGACAGGGGAAGGGCCAGGAATGGGAGGAGGCATTGCAGCAAGAAGGAAGTGCCTCTGGCAAGGCAGGGACTTGGCAACGGTATTCACACTCCATAGGGCCGAAGGGGTGTCCGGCCCTGGGCCGGACATTTACACCCTCCACTGAGCTCATCGGCACCACAGGGCCATGCGCTTAGATGTTCTGTCTCACAGGAGAGGAAGCTGAGACTCTGAGAGAAGTAGCTTGCCCTACCTCACCCAGCTGGGAAGAGGGCTCCAGGAGTAGACCCGAATGTGGTCCATGTGGTGAGGCTCTGCCTTGACCTCCCTCTGCTGGCCCAAACCCCCGAGTCCCGCATCCCTACCTGCCCACAGCCTGTGCCCTGGCCTCTGCCCACGCTGCCCCCACTGCCCAAGATGCCTTTGTCCTTCCCTCCCTCACTTGTCCCTCTGCAAGTGCCAGTCAGGCCTCAGCACATGACTTGCCACCCTGCTTGGGGAACTTGATGGCCTGCAGTGTGCTGGGTCCTGCCGGTGCCGACTCACAAGCCTTTCTTTGACGCTCCCAACCATCCTCTGTGGTCAGAACTGTTACCAGCCCCATTGAGAGGAAGAAACTGAGGCTCAAGTGGTCAATCAAGCTTTTCTCAGCCCCCTGGCCATCTAAGGGTCCAGTCCAAGTCCGCTCCTGGACTGTGTGGGGTAAAGTAAGGGCTGGGAGACTCAGCCAACCCAAAGGGCTCCCTCTTTCCCTCCTTACCTGCTATGCCCCCCTACTCTCCCTCCTTCCTTCCATCCTTCCATCCTTCCTTCCTCCCTTCCTTCACAAACCCCATTGGAGGATTTCTGTTTAGTGAATGAAGAAATTAACATGGCACCTGCCCCCCACCCTCTGCCCAGACCAGACTGGGTGCTCAGCCAGACTGGGTGCCCTTTGATGAAGGAAAGACCGTCCCCTGACCTAGAGCAATGGCCAAATAACTGGACAAAAAGTCTTGCCACTAGTGTCAGTGGGAGATGGACAAGGCCTCGAGCTTCAGGCTATGGAGAGAGAAGAGTGGTCGGAATAGGCCCAGAGCGGAGAGGAATGCAGATGAAGAAGACGGAGGATGGCTCTGTCCTGGCAACAGCGGGCAGCTGCAAGTCAAGACACTGCTGGCAGCCCCGCGGGGTCCTCAGGAGGCAGCAGCTTGGGGATTACGATGGCACCCGGGTGGCCAGAGCCCATGGACAGGCTCTGACGGCACCAGTTCAGAGCTCAGACTTGGGTCGCACGGGCCAAGGCAGTTTCCTCCTCTGAACAGGACAGTGCCAGCCTCCCCAGCTGTGGTGGGACCTCAGGCGTCAGGCCTGTCATGTGCGGGGCGGGGGGGGGGGGGCTGGCCACCCACGGGGGCACATGTGTGGGGAGGCTGAGGCTGCCAGGTGAGAGGCCAGCCCAGCAGGCCAGGGAGCCCCAGCCGGAGAGCTGGAAGCCGGCACACGCTGTCCCTGCCTGCCCGGGAGGGCGTGGACTGGCCAGAGCAGGCAGCAGGGCCCAGGAGTGGAGGCAGAGAATATATCCATCCAGGAAGGGCTGGTGCTGGGGGTGCCAGGCCTCCCACAACCTGGAGCAGGAAGCTCTGGGTGGGCTGCGGCTGAGTGACCCTTCCCTTCTGAGCCCCAGTCCCTCCTCAGGCACACAAGGACCATGACAGACTGAGAGGGGCCGGGAGCTTGGCAGGTCTCTCTGCCCGACATCCAGTCTCAGCTCTGGGCAGCCCTTGCTTTCCTGCCTCAGCTCAGCTGGGGTCTTCTCCCCGTTAGCACCACCCTCAGCCCCCAGCACTGGTCCACACTCTGAGTTCACTACGTCCCTTTGCCATATTTGTGTTTAATGCCTGTGTCTGCCCTTGGACTGTAAACTCCACGAGGACGGAGGCCACACCTGGTCAGCCTGCCTCCGTATTTAGTCGCGTATTCACTGAGCGTGGACCATGTACTGGCCACTGTTCTAGACGCTGAGGAGGTATCAGAGAACAGACAGAAAACACATTGATGACTCACACATAAGAGAAGTGGGCTGGAAAGCTGGGGCTATTGTGGCCACAGAGGTTGAGGGCTTAAAACTCTCCAGGGGGCTCTCAGGATGGAGCCCAGGGCCCTCACCAAGGCCTCAAGCTCTGCAAAACGCGGGGCGTGGGTGGCAAAGGAGGGATGCGGATCAGCATCCCAGGACCCCACACGACCCAGAGGTCACACATGGAGCACAGGGCTGGTGATGTGGGGCGAAGCCAGACGTGAGGGGCACGTGCCCCCTCTCAGGATCAGTGGAATCATGGGGTGTTGGGGCAGTGGTGTCTGTGCCCATAATAGACAGGAGTGTCTCTAACCCAGAGGTTCTCAAACTTGTTGCCAGCAGCACACCTTTTTTTTTTTTTTTTTTTGGCTGCGCCATGAGGCTTGTGGGATCTTAGTTCTCGGACCAGGGCTGGAATGCGTGCCCCCTGCAGTGGCAGCACTGCTGAGTCCTAACCACTGGAACGCCAGGGAATTCCCAGCATACCTCTTTAAACGCTATTAAAAAACACTATTCAACCAAAGTCCTCCTCAGAACCTGACAAATGACACGAATTAGTGGCCATGTCCTGTAGGGGCAGTGTCTCCCCTTCAGCTCTGGCATATCCTTCCCACCCCTACAGTATCTTCCAGGAGCCCCGGACTCTAAAGGAGCCCAGTTTGAAAACTACCCATATAATCTATCCCATTCATGTTTTAGGGAAGAAAGCTGAGACCAGAGAAAGCAGTCAAGTTCCCCAAGCTCAGAGTCCATGGGGGTGGCAGGCAGGTCACTGGACAATCAGTGCACAACGTGACAAGTGTGGGATGGCAGGAGCCGGGTACCAGGGCAGCACAGTTTGCTCATGCACTCAACCACATTCCAGATGCCTCTGATGGGCCTTTGATGGCACTGTGGGTCTCCCAGGGACTCAGGCTGGGGTCCGCCTCCTCAGTTGCAGCCTGCCCTCCTGCCCTGACTGTTGGCAGCCCTGCTTGGGGCTGCAGCAGGACATCCAGGCTGTGGCGCCCCACCCAGTGCCCTGAGGCGACCGTCCAGCTTTGCCACAGCTGCCCACGTGCCCTGGCAAGCCACCTGCTCCCGCTGAGCCTCGGGGCCTCGGCCTCTGTCAAACAGAGCAGTGCTGAGGGTCCCGTGAAGACATGCTCCCCGTGGCTCCACGACCACCTGGACTGTCCCTGTGTCTAACCTCCCCCCTCCCTCCCATCCACCTCTCCTCTCACAGAGAACATCTGGAACCAAAATTCCCTGTGTTCTTGCCACTTGCCACTGCCCAGTGGCATCTCCCATGGCACATCAGGGTTCAAGGGAACCTAGTTTGAAAAACTTGAGTATTAGGAGTTCCCTGGAGGCTTAGTGGTTAGGACTCCATGCTTTCACTGCCCAGGGCCTGGGTTCAATCCCTGGTCAGGAAACTGAGATCCCACAAGCCTCACAGTGTGGCCCCATAAAAGAAAACAAAACAAAAAACAACAACAACAAAAAAGAAAAACATGAGTACAACAAAAAGGGTGGAGCCCATAGAGCCAAGTGCTGAATGAACACAGAAAGTGCTTCTCTGAGCCTCGGTTTTCCCACCTGCGAGATGGGTTCAAGGTCATCTACCTGCCTACCTGGAGAAAGTACTGTGTAAGTGAGAGGGCCGTGTGTCTGTCCTGCCCCAGCAGCAACCCAGGAAGGTCAGTCACAGAAGAGAGGCTGGGGGGGGGGGGAAATTCACTCCGAGTGTCCAGTGGGTGGCTCGTGATTAGACAGCCATCCTCAGAGCAGCAGAGCCCAAGCTGTGAGAGGGCCCAGGTGCCACCGGGCCAGGTTGGTACCATACCCTGAGAAGCAGAGGTGTTGCTAATGGGATCACAGCATTAAAGACTGGATGCAAATGGCCGGGTACCAGATGTCCATCCGCATTTCCCAGGAGCTATGTGGTACCACAGCAGGAAGGGCAGGGAAGAGCCGGACTTAAGTAGGGGCCCCAAGCTCCCAACCACACAGGTGGCCAGGCTAAGGGAAGCTCCAACCACACAGGTGGCCAGGCTAAGGGAAGCTCTGTGTGTGTGTGCAGGCACGCGCATATTCCACAGCTTACGATCCTGCCAACACCTCTCCTGAGAACTGAGCCTCACTCCCGGCCAGCCTGATGCCTCTGCCCAAGGCCCCAGTGGGCAGCCTTGAACCTGGGGTCCTCACCCTTGCTGCCCAGTGCCAGGCAGGCAGGCAGGGCGTGAAGGGCACATCCTCACCTGGCCACCTGGCCTGTCTGCCTCCCCCATTCAGGTACCACCTTTCTGGGGAGGGACTTTCTTACCCCTCCTCTGAGCCCACTCTGGGCAGAGACACACCTGTGTATTAGACATATCCCTGCTCCAAAAGGAGAGGCACCATGTGGTGTGATCTGAGCTGCAGAGTCCTGGGTCGCCCCAGCCCAGCCTGGAGAGTCAGGGAAGGCTTCCTGGAGGAGGAACTGCTAAGCAGAGGCCAAAGGATAAGATAAGGTTAGTAATAAGTGAGTGGACAAAACCAGGTTGTGTGGAACCCACTAATCAGCCTGTCACCTTGAGCAGAACTCTTAACCCACTGCGGCTTGGGACTTCTCATCTGTGAAATGGCTGGTTTGAATACTGTATGGCAGGGAATTCTCTGGAGGTATAGTGGCTAGGACGCCACACTTTCACTGCCGAGGGCGCAGGTTCAATCCCTGATTGGGGAACTAAGATCCCACAAGCCTCATGGTGGTATGGCAAATAAATAAATAAATAAATACCGAATGGCAAGCATTAGCATGGAGCATGGCACATGTTACCTTTGTGTCGGGCCAGGTTGGCATCCCAGCAGGGGAAACAACGCATGCAAAGGCCCAGAGGCCTTTGAGCCAGGGGAATTCTTCAGACTCCTGGAAGAAGCTTGTGAAGGTCCAGGCCAAGCCCTAGATGGGGAGATAGGAACTTGCACAGACCTCAGTGCAGCACCTACTATACACCCAGCGCTCGGCCAACAGAGCCCTGGTGTGCCTCCAACCCTGGGAGGCTGGTGCTACCAATATACACATTGTGAAGAGGCTGAGAGGTGAAGTCATCAGTGCTCCCTCAGCCAAAAAGTGGCAAAGCCTGGATGGATGCCCCAGACGCTGAGGCTTCCCACCTGCCCTGAGGTATATGGAGTGAGTCCCAGGGAACTCAGAGAGTACCTGGGCTGCCTCCACCATGGAGGCCCTGCCTGACTTCAGCCAAATTCCTACCTTGCAGACCTCAGTTTCCTTAGCTGTGAAAGAGGGACTAGAATTAAAATCAGTGAGCTGCTAGAGAGCCTTGCTCTGGGCACTGTATACTCTTACCTCCTTGAAACCTCACAGAGGAAATGGATGCTCAGAGAGGTCAGGAAACTCTGGGAGGTCACACAGCAAGGGAGGGAGCTGCATTATTAGCCCATTTTACAGATGAGAACATGGGAGCAGCTCGAAAAGCTTAAGGACTATTTGCTTCCAAAGTCCCACCAGCCCTAACCATCTGACACACTGCCCCTTGGAAAGCCATGGAAAGTTCTCTGGCCTTGCTGTATCCAGGGAGGTGGTGTGGGGACCCAGCAGGGCCCATACAGGCCTTTGGCTTTACTTTTTGGGAAAGCAGGTAGCCCCGGGCACTCCTGAGTCTGACCAAAGGGCAGGTTGGGCCCTCATGGTGGCCCCATCCTTCACCTCCCTCCCTGCCTCTCCAACTGGCCGTCCCAGTCTCTGGGTTCCACTTGACCCTCTTATCCTTCTGCAGATATGAAATGTAAGGCTCCCCACTGAGAGAAAGACTGGGTAGGGGTCCTCCCACCTGCGACCCTGAGATTGACCAGATGGCATCAGAGTGCCCATGGAATCTGGAGGTATAATTTTGCAGGTTTGAATTCCAACTTAGCTACTTCTGGGCCATGTGACTGTGGGGAGGCCCTTATCTCTCTGAGCGTCCTTGCGGGATGATTGTGAAAATGAACCAAGTAATCACAGGCCAGGGCTATGGTCCTCGAAGGAACACTTGTCCCCTGTCTCGGCTGGCACCATGCCCAGGTCATGGACTTGAGACTTCTCTGTAAAATGGGTATAGGAGGTTTAAACAGTCCTTGGAAGGGGTCCTTGGATGGGTAGGCACAGTGGAGATGCAGGAGCCAGATGCCCCCTCCTCTGGGTGAGCCCAGGGCACACCCCCAAGTTTGGGCATATCCTGTTGCAGTTTCCAGCCACCACACCACCTGAATCCATTGGTGATCTTGAGCCAAACACTGAGCCCCCTTTCTCTATGCCCAGAGAAGCAGCTCAGGCTTCCCACGGGTTCCTTGGCCTGAAAGGGATCGTCCAGTGCCTGGAAGAGGGCCGGGGTGGGTCGTAAGAGATATAGTGCCAGGATCAGGGAGAGGCCTGGGGCCAGCGAGACTCGTGGGCATCCTGGGAAGGACAGGAGCTGTGTCTAGCCTGGGTGTCTAGAGCCCAGCGCCAACATAGGCAGCCGGGAGAGGAGCACGGGGTAGCCGCACCCACTGCAGAGGGTGGGAGAACGCGCCCAGAGGCGGAAGGGGCGCGCGGAAACCCTCAGGGACCCCGGAAGGGGCGCGCGGGACGGTTGACCGCAGCCAGGGCAGCGGCCGTTGGCGAGCGGCGGCCTGGGCCAAGAGAGGTCAGGCGTCTTGCCCGGCCGCGACCACCATGACCAAGGACTCGCCCAGCTCTTCTGGCGGCGGCCGCGTGACACCCAAGAAGCCGGCTACTCCGGGCCCGGCGGCGGCGGCGCTGGAGGAGCAGAGGCGTGAGCTGGAGAAGCTGCGGGCCGAGCTGGAGAAGCTGCGGGCCGAGCTGGAGGCGGAGCGGGCGCGCGGGCGGGAGGAGCGGCGGCGCTTCGCTGCCCAAGCGCGGCAGCAGCGGGAGGAGGCCGAGCAGGAACGGCAACAGCTGGTTGATCACCTGCGCTCCAAGTGGGAGGCGCAGCGCAGCCGGGAGCTGCGGCAGCTGCAGGAGGAGGTGCTGCGGGAGCGCGAAGCCGAGATCCGGCAGCTGCTGCGCTGGAAGGAGGCCGAAATGCGACAGCTGCAGCAGCTGCTGCACCGCGAGCGCGATGGCGTGGTGCGCGAGGCCCGGGAGCTGCAGCGCCAGCTGGCAGAGGAGCTGATGAACCGCGGCTACTGCGGCCGTGCGGGGGCGCCCGAAGAGGCCGCAGCGCAGTGCCGCTGTCGCCTGCAGGAAGTGCTGGCGCAGCTCCGCTGGGAAACGAACGGAGAGCAGGCCTCGCGCATCCGCCACCTGCAGGCGGCACTCGACGTGGAGCGCCAGCTCTTCCTCAAGTACATTCTGGAACACTTCCGCTGGCACCCCGCCTTGTCCGGCACCCCCGACCCCCAGGCCGCGCATTCTTCAGAAAAGCCACCTCCTGAGGCCGCCGCCAAGTCCTCATGTCGACTAGAACCCCTTGATGGCCTGAGCGCGGGCGCCCGCGCGCGCTCCCGCTCCCTCGACCGGGTGCCCGCGGCGTGCTCCAACTCCCCGGACAGCGTGCTCCCCGCGCGCGCCAGCTCCCTCGATTCCTTGGCACCAGCGCGTTCCCTCTCGCTCGACAGCACCCTGAGTCGCCCCAAGGCCCCCGAATCCTCCTCTCCAGACGCCTCCATCCCGGGGTCCCTGAGCCCCCCGCCGCCACTATCGGAGCGCAGGAGACCTAGCGACCCGCGAGGAGGGGAAGAGTCCGGGAGTCAGCCCTGCGAAGCCCTGAACCCCCTGCCGCCGGGCCCGGACTACAGCGAGCTGCTGAAGCAGAACTTGGAGCTGTCCGAGGCGCTGCAGGTCCTGGCGCGCCGCTGCTCCGGCCTGCGCGAAGAGAACCTGCAGCTGCGGCGCGCGGGCTTCTCCGACAAGGCGGACAAGAAGGTGAAGCGGCTCAAGGTGAAGCATGCCGAGCTGACCGACCTCGCGCGGCGCCTGGAGGACCGGGCCCACAAGCTGCAGGAGACCAACCAGCGTGCTGTGAGCGCGCCTGTGCCCGGCGAGAGCCGCGCGGGCCTGGAGCTGTGCCAGGCCTTCGCCCGCCAGCGTGCGCGGGACTTGTCGGAGCAGGCTAGCGTGCTGCTGGACAAGGACAAGCAGATCGAAGAGCTGCGGCAGGAGTGCCACCTACTGCAGGCGCGCATCGCCTCGGGACTCAGCAGCGCCCCGCTCGCTGCGGGGGGCGCCGCCTGCGCCCAGTGGCTCAACGTCAGAGACCTGGACCGGCTGCAACGCGAGTCCCAGCGGGAGGTGCTGCGCCTGCAGAGGCAGTTGACCCTGCAGCAGGCCACCAGCAGCGCCCGGGCGGAGGCGGGCGGCCAGAGCGCGCCATGCGAGGAGGCGCGGAGCCAAGTACAGGCACTGGAGCGCGAGCTGAGCGCGCAGCGGCGAGAGTGCGCGGAGCTGGGCGCGCAGGCGGCGGCGGCGCGGCGACGCGGCGAGAAGGCCGAGGCGAGGCTGCAGGCGGCGCTCCGCGAAGGCGCCTGGCTGGCGAAGGAGAACGCGCGGCTGCAGGCCCAGGCCGACTGGATGGGAAAGGTGGCGGCCGAGAACAAAGACGTGCGCGGGCAGCTGGGCCTAGCGTGCCGGGAGCGCAACGCCGCCGGCTTGCTGGCGAGGCAACTGTTGCAGCAGGCGGCACGAGGGCAGGACAGGCAGCAACAGCTGCTGCACGACCAGCAGAAGGCCCTGTGTGATCTCCAGACGGCCTGGGAGGAGATGCGGGCACTGCAGTGTCAGCCTGGTCACCCTCCCCAGGAACCCCGCGAGGCCCCGCCAGCCCCGGAGTCCCAAGTGAGAAGCAGTGGAAGAACCAAGTTGCAGCTAGGGCCTGAGGACCAAGTATCGTCTCAGCCTAGCAGAGCCAAACAGAAGGAAGACTTCCTGCTGGAGAACCCAGTTGCCCTCGGGGAGGCAACCAGTGCCCCCAAAGTGCCAGACAGAGTCCCAAGCAGCCGACCTCTGGACTCCAGGCCCCAGGCCAAGAAAACCAGCTCCCAGGCCAAGAAAACCAGCTCCCAGTCGAACTCCTCCTCTGAGGTGGAGTCCATGTGGGCCCCTGTGCCATCCTGCCCTACTCTGGACATGGACACAGCCAGCGAGGTGGAAGATCTGGAGCCCTATAGCGTGTCCTCAACCCTGGAAGTGGGGGGTTCGGAGGCCCCCACCACCCCCAAGCTCAAGATCTTTCTGGCTCGGTACAGCTACAACCCATTTGAAGGGCCCAACAAGCACCCCGAGAGCGAACTGCTGCTCACTGCTGGGGATTACGTGTATGTCTTTGGGGACATGGATGAGGACGGCTTCTACAAAGGGGAGCTTGAGGACGGCCGGCAGGGGCTGGTGCAGTCCAACCTGGTGGAGCAGATTTCAGATAGTGACATCCTGGGCTGCCTGCCCCATGAGTTCCCTGACCTTGGCCCCACTCGACTCCCGGCTGGGCAGGGCAAAGCTTCGAAGGAAGACGCTGGTCACAGCTTAGTACCTGGGAAAGCCCAGGGGACTGTGGACAGGGAGCCACACGCGACAACGGTGAGGGTGGGCTCCAAGACCGAAGTGGCAATAGAAATCTCAGATGCCAAGATGGAAGATGGCTGGCTGGGCTCTCAGCAGAGCATGGGCAAGCGGGGCTTCTCCAGACCTCTTCTGGGGACCAACAGTGTCTTTTGTGTGGCCCCTACGCAACTTTACCTGAAGAGTGTTGCAGCCACGTCGGCCGAGATCACCTGGGTTGGCAGCAACCACCCCCACATGGTGTACCTGGATGACCTGGAGTGTGCCCTGACCCTAGCGGGCGTGAGCTGCTACACCTTCCACCACCTGCATCCCGGCACGAGGTACCAGGTGAGGGTGGAGGTGCACCCACCGTGGGACTCGCTGCCGGAGCGCTGGGAAACAATGTCCTCAACCATCACCTTCAACACACCCTTGGCGGGCCCCCCTGACCCTCCACTGGACGTGCTGGTGGAGCACCATGCCTCACCGGGCCTCCTGGTGGTCAGCTGGCTCCCCGTGACCATCGACTCAGCTGGGTCCTCCAACGGAGTCCAGGTCACCGGCTATGCTGTGTATGCCGATGGACTCAAGGTGGCAGAGGTGGCCGATGCTACCGCCGGGAGCATCCTGTTGGAATTTTCCCAGCTCCAGCTGCCACCGATGTGCCAGAATATCTCGGTGAGAACCATGTCCTTCTGTGGAGAATCCGTGGATTCAGTGCCGGCTCAGATCCCTCACAACTGCGTCACCTGTCTCCGATTGCCAGAGATGTCTCCCTTTAGCTGCACCTGTGGGGACCCGTCCACTGGCAGAATGACCTTCCCCATCTGCCCTCAGAGGCTGGTGCTGACTCCCCCGAGGGCCAAGGCCAGTCCCCACAGCCCCGGAAGCTGCGGGGAGCCCCAGCCCAAGTTTCTAGAAGCATTCCCTGAAGAACCCCCAAGGAGGCAGTCCCTGAAGCCCAGACTGAGTTCAGACGGAGAATTTCCAAGTGCAGGGTCAGACAGCCAAGCCCAGAGGCCCACAGAGGCCCGGGAGCTCTCCAGAAAGGACCAGCTCTTCCAGAAGAGTCCCCGGAACCACAGGCCACCTCTGCCCCAGGGCCAGTCTTGGGGGGAAGAGGACCAGTACCGGCACATGGGCACCAGCCAAAGCCCTGCTGCAGGAGTCATCTGTCGGTCCCCTGAGTGTGGACCCAGGAAAGAGCCGTGTCAGGAGAAGGCTGCCCTTGAGAAGGTCCTCAGACAAAAGCAAAATGCTCCAGCATTCACCCCTCCCCAGCTGGGCACCAGCCAGCGATACGTGTCTGACTTCTGTGACATTCTGCAGGAGGAGGCAGGGCGCTTCGGTCTATGGGGCAGAGAGGGGCGAGAGCAGAGGAAGGAGCTCAGGAGACAGAGCAGGCCAGGTCAGGCTCTGGGGGGCAAGAGAGAGGGCTGGTTCCAGGAGCCCAGCTTGGCACTGTGTCCCGCTCCATCCAGCAGGGTCATCAGGATGTCCAGGGGTGGCGACCCACCGCTGGGAACGAGGGTAGACCCTCCAGCCAAGCTCTTTGTGGCCCTCTCTGATTACATCCCCCTGGTGATGTCTGCCACCCCCGAGGCTGCAGAGGAGGAGCTGACCTTCCGGAAAGGGCAGTTGCTGAGAGTGTGGGGCCCTCAGGACACCCACGGCTTCTATCGTGGCGAACACGATGGGCAAGCGGGCAACATCCCCAGGCACCTGGTGGACAAGGTGGACACGGGCACGGAGTGGACTGGTGGGAGGTGGCATTTGCTGGGGCAAGGGTACCTGCCCTCCGTGGCCCACCTCGATGACTTTGGGGGGCTTGGAGGCCCCCAGGGCTCCTTCCCCCTGCCGCAGGGGAGCCCCAGAAGACCCTCACTGTGGACTCCAAAGACCATGGTGGCGGCTCTGGACTATGACCCCAGGGATGGGCCGGCAGGGGGCCTGGTGAAGGGCAAGATGTCACTGAGGGTGGGGGATGTGGTCACTGTCTATGGGCCTGCGGATGACAAGGGATTCTACTATGGGGAGTCGGGTGGCCACAGAGGCCTGGTCTCAGTCCACCTGCTGGATCACATGTCCCTCCAGGGAGAGCGAGTGCAGCTCCCCGCTCTAGCCACCTGCGCCCCACATGCGGACCCACCACCAAGCCCTCCTCACTTGGTGTGCAGCGCCCGCTCCACGCACCAATGCTCGGAACACTCGGCCATCCCAGTCCTCCTGGCCTCGAGGCCAGCAGGGCTTAGGTCTGAATGGACCTGTTTCCAGAAGAAAGCAGAGCAAGTAGCCCCCAAGAGGCTGACAGGCTGGTAACCAGCAGGTTTTGGGAGAAGTGCCTTTTTCTGCTCCATCACCAGTACGCGTTTTCTTTAGGAGTTTAGCCTTACTCACCCACTGCCTTGTATGAAAGTCTCAAGAAAAGCCTGCCTTTTAAATTAAAAAAAAAAGCCATCAGAATGTTATTTTTTCTATCTTTTGTTCAACTCCTCATTAAAATGTTCATAGAAGAAAAGAAAAAGGATGTTTTAGAAGTGAAAGCACAACCGAGGAACCAAGCCCGCCTCTCCTCCCTCTCTGCAGACATGTTTCCCTGGCTGGGGGGGGGGGTGGGGAGGGTGCGAACCCTTTAGGGAGGCTCAGGTCAGCGTCGGCTGGCAGGGCTGTGGAGGGTCCAGCGAAGAGCCAGGGCTGAGAAGCAGGGCCCCACAAGGTGTCCCTGCAGGCAGACTGTGTCCCTGGGGCCAGCCCTTTGTGGAGGGTGGGGTCAGCGCATCCCAGCTGGGGGTCCCCCTCTGTATCTTTCCCCAGCGCTTCTCACTTCTGAGGGGCCTCCCTGGGAGGGCGTGTCCACATTCACCCCATTCACAGAAGAGTCACTGAGACTCAGAGGGTCCCCTTGTCTCAGGTCACAGGGCTGCCGTGCTGCTTCCTCCCATGGTCCTCTGGGGGCTCCCACTCCAGAAGGTGGGGACCAAGGGTGGTCTTCATTCTTCTCTGCTTCTATTTGATGTTCCACTTTTCCCCATGTCCCCACTGCTATCAGAGAAAGGGCACCACCTTCCCTGGGGGCAAGGGGAACTGATTGGAAGCATCCGGCCAGAAGGATTGGAGCTAAGGGCAGGTTCTCTGGGGAGTTGGTGAATCGGGTCCAGAAGTTTCCACTGTGCTGCCCCCTGGGCTGAGGTGGGAACAAGGAGGGGCAGGCCCAGGGGATGCCTCAACCCAACCTGCCTTATCCTCAGAGAACACAGGAACCAGCGTGGAGGCCATGAGGTGCATGCACATACTCACCACTTGTGAGCAGAAGCTTCAGGTCTCAGCCTGGAAGGAAACCGTCCACTGAGGGCCATGACCACCCCCTCTCCCGCACAACCACCTGGCTTTCCAGTGAGAAGGCTGGCACAGAGTCTCCTCGGCTGGCTGGAGGGGCAACCCAGACCGGATCACAATTTCTTATTTTTTTAAAATTTGGATGAAATATACATACCATCAAATTTACCATCTCAACCATTTTTAAGTGTACGGTTCCGTAGTGCTAAGTACATTCACAGTGTTGTGCAACCCATCTCCAGAATGTCTTTTCATCTTGCAAAACTGAAACTCTACACCCATTACACGACAGCTTCCCACCCCCTCCCTCAGCCCCCGGTAACCTCTAATCTACTTTCTGTCTGTACGAATTTGACTACTCCAGGGAGGTCATGTAAGTGGACTTGCACAGTAAATTGTCTTTTGGTGTCTGACTTATTTCACTGAGCATAATGTCCTCAAGTTTCATCCATGTTGTAAAGGTGTCACAGTTTTGTTCCTTCTTAAGGCTGAATCATATTCCATTGTATAGATGGACCACATTTTGTTTATCCATTCATACATCGGGGTTGCTTCCACTTTTTTGGGCCCTTGTGAATCATGCTGCTGTGAACACGGGCGTGCAAACATCTCTCAGCTTTCACAATCTTTCAAATCATCAGATCTTTGTGAGCTCACAACCCAGAATAGAACCTGAGGCCCATGAGAGAGGCCCACAAGAAAGCTGTTTTTGCAAGAGAGAACTACCCAGCGCCTCCCGGGGCGTGGGCTCAAGTTGGAGGGCTCAGTGGGCTTCCCACAGTCTGAGGGGGGGGCACAAGTATGGTCCCCACATACTGGAAGAGCAACGACAATTTAGCAAGAGGATAGAAACTTAATCCAGCACTTTCAAAATTAAACACAGTAGCTGTCATTCCATGGGAACCACAAATGTAACCCAAGGAGAATTATGCTAGCCATATTGTCCCATCAGTATTTTTTTTTTTTTTTTTTGCGGTACGCGGGCCTCTCACTGTTGTGGCCTCTCCCGTTGTGGAGCACAGGCTCCGGACACACAGGCTCAGCAGCCATGGCTCACAGGCCCAGCCGCTCCACGGCATGTGGGATCCTCCCAGACCGGGGCACGAACCCCCGTCCCCTGCATCAGCAGGCGGACTCCCAACCACTGTGCCACCAGGGAAGTCCGTCCCATCAGTTTTTACTTAACCTCCTCTCCTGACCATTGGCCGGCATCTCTCACCTTTTTTCCGATAGCTTCAGAGTAGTCTGTGTCATGGCCAGGAAGTGGCACCCCACCCCTCCCTCCTGCCCCCACCCTGCCTGTTTTTCTCCGTTGCCCTTATCCACACCTGGTATGTCACCTGTGGTTTTTATACTGTCCGTGTTCCATCCCTGCAGTCACCCCACCCCAGCTGGAATGTAAGCCCCACAAAGGCAGGGAGCTCTTTGGCTTGTTCATTGCCTGGCAGATAGCAGCAGATCCTCAATAAATACGCTTTCTCTAGTTGCGGAGAGCGGGGGCTACTCTTCGTTGCAGTGAGCCGGCTTCTCATTGCAGTGGCTTCTCTTGCTGCGGAGCACGGGCTCCAGGTGCGCGGGCTTCAGTAGTTGTGGCTCTCGGGCTTAGTTGCTCTGCGGCACGTGGGATCTTCCCGGACCAGGGCTCGAACCTGTGTCCCCTGCATTGGCAGGCAGATTCTTAACCACCGCGCCACCAGGGAAGCCCAGAGCTAGCAATTTTTGATCATCCTCTGTGTGTGGCTCCTGTGCAGGGCTCTGGGGGTTCACATCACGTACTGGGCCTCCCCATCCCCTGGAATAGAGTCAGACATGGACCCTGGGAAGCAGAGGAAGGCTGTGATTCTGATCGCGGGCACTGGGGCAGGTGAGGAGGGGGTCATCCTAGGCGGAGGGAACAGCAAAGGCCCCGACTCATGGGAATAATGAGCGATTGGACATTTGGGGAAACTCAGGGAGCAGTGGCACGGGCTGGCGGGGAGGGGATGGGGACAGGTGCCCTCCTGCTGGCGAGGGCCCCCTCTCCTGGAAGGGTTTCAAAGTCAGTCCCCGGGAGCTTTCTCACGCCGCCACCAGGGGGCAGCCTGCGCGCACCGAGGGCTGCTCTGCAGGGACCGCACCCCTGGGTCAGGGCAGCAGGAAAAGTCTCTGACCCTGTAGGCTTGGGATTCAGGCCCCGCCCAGCCCTGTTCTCTCCCTGCCCTCTCCCCAGAGCACCCTGGGGGGTCCCCCATGTACCCACAGAAGCCATCCTTCCTCCATCCTTGGGGAGACTGGCCAACCCCAGTGTCCCCGAGGCCACAGGAAGTGTCAATGAATGAGCAAAGAAATGCAGGGCTTGGCAGGCTGGGGGAGGCCACTGAGCAGCCACCTGGGTCTGAACCCTAGCCTGCCAGTGGACAGCTGGGAGGCCTCTCTGAGCCTCAGTTTCCTCATCTGTGGCAGGGCTGGGGCAGGAGGGTTGATTTGAGCAGGTCATATGTACCGAGCACGTGGCCCAGAGTCAGGACCCAAAGGAAGACCAAAGAAGCTGGTGAGGGCACAGGTGATGGGGGTGTGGGTCGGTCGCAGGGCAGATGGTTCTGGGCCCACCTCTCTTCCCCCTGGGGCCCTGAGGTCCTGAAGGCTTTGAGCAGGGGCAGGGGGAGGCCACACAGGTGCAGCAAGGTGAGCAGCTGAAGAAGAGCAGATGCCTGGCCTGGGCCCCTCCCGACTGACCAGACGACCTGGAGGCCCAAAGCCTGTTCAGGCCTGCCCAGGAAGGGATGGGGGATGGAAGCTCAGCTGGTCAGAGGGCAGAGGGAGCTATGGAGTGGGCAAACTGGCAGTATCCGGAGAGTCCGGAGAGTTCTGGAGCGAGGGTCACTGAGCCTGTCCTGGTGCCAGCCACTTCTGCCTGGGGGCCTCTGGCCAGGGCCCAGCACCTCGCCAGCCCTCCTCCCAGTCATTTCTCGTCAGGGACCTCATGTCCCATTCTCGCTCCCCACAATGTCGGTCTGATTTACCCCCCTTCACCGACAAGTAGACAAGAGCTGCACCCACAAACCAGCCTGAAGATGGCCGTGTGGCTCCTCCAGCCCTTCCAGAGGCTCACCTGTTGTGGGGAACCCCATCCTGCTGGGGGCCCCTGGGGCCAGCCCATCCATCCCTCTCTTCCTCTCAGTGACTGCCCTCTGCCAATGTGCATATTCAAAACATAATGTTAGGGTGGGAGGGAGGGAGCCGCAAGAGGGAAGAGATAAGGGGATATATGTATATGTATAGCTGATTCACTTTGTTATAAAGCAGAAACTAACACACCATTGTAAAGCAATTATACTCCAATAAAGGTGCTAAAAAAAAAAAAAAAAAAGTTGATATCCAAAACGTCAATTCTGACTTCTCAAGAAAATATTAAATTATTATGTTCAGAATAATTTAAAAAAAACCCATAATGTTAACTGATCAATTCCAGAGTCCTTATATGAAATCTGTGTTCATATGAGCAACACAGCATGGAGGTCACAACATAAAAAGCTCAGAGTCACCTCTGAGGCCCATTTGAAGCTCATCTCACCTTTTGGTCAACACCCTGTCTCCCTGTCTCACCCCCTGGAAGTCGGATTTGGAAGCAGGGTTGGGGCTGGCAGGGAGTCAGGGGTTCCACCTAAGGCAGATCCCACTAGCCAACTCAGGTCTTGTGAAACCGACAATATCGCCAGGTGAGGCTGGCTCCAGATCCTGGGCACAGAGGGTTCCTGGGGCTGTGGTGACACCAGGGACACCCCAGCCAGTCCCACAGGAACGGACCCATGGCAGACCCCACCAGTCTGTCCCAGTCCTGTTGGCTGGGGGGGTCTGTCATGGGTCTGTTCTGGGACCCATGAACAGAACAGAGGCTCCCCCTCTCTCAAAAGCCCTGGTCTCTGATACCTGGCTACGGGCCCCAGTATGCTCTGGGCCCTCAGGGAAATTCCCTTTCATCCTCCGGTAACCGACCACCTGATGCGCTGTGCCTGCTTGGCTGGACGTCCAGGACACTGACCTCAGCCTGAGGGACCCCATGGGTCACATCCCCTTGGTCAGGGTGCTTTGGTCAGAGGGGGCTCACCTGGAGGCTTGGACCCTCCTGCCCAGTTTCCTCTCTCCTAAAATGGGCCTTCCAACTGCCTGGCCCCTTCAGCCAGCTCACTCCGGATGTCCTTCACAAGTGCCCTCCATTGCGTCTTGGGGCCATCTCCCCACACCTTCCCCATCCCACCTACCCCCACTGGATTCGGCTGCCCCTCCCAGGTGCATGGACAGCCTCCAGGCACAGTCCCCATGGCCTGGAATTACTCATTAACTCTGCTACTTCCCCTATCAGACTGGGTCCTCCTCGAGTCCTCCATGCAGGCATCCCGACCTGGCGACAAGGCGTGGAGCAGACATCAAACTGGACGCCGCCCTAAGAAAGGGTTGGCCTGGGGTTCCTGGTGGCCGCACTTCCCAATGAGAACTGGCCTGTATGGAGCCCTCACCATGTGCCTCAGCTTATGTATGCTCGAGGCCACCTTATCCAGGGGGTATAATTATTTCCCTTTTTTACAGATGGAGAAACTCGGGCTCAGAGATGGGAGGTCATTCATCAAGGTCGTTCAGCAAGTTGGTGGCAGATCAGGGGGTCTGAGCCCAGGTGGGTCCCTTTGCCCCTTGCCCTTATCTATCTGGAGGATTCCTTCCCCCAGCCTGGGGGCAGGCCTGAGTCTAGGGAGGAGGCCAGAGGGAGGGATAGTCAGGAATTCAAATTGGTAGAGCTGGTGGGGGAGGGCGGGAGTGCCTGGGAGTGGCCAGTAGTTAGGGCTTGGGCAACAGGGCCCTCTGTGTGCGGGACGCTGGGGGAGGGGGGGCAGCAGGGCAGGTACAGACTCTGCTGAGTCAGAGACGCCCCAGGGTCTCCAGGGGGAGGCGTCTGGCAGGTGGCTGGGGCTGGGGCCAGTGAAGGCACCTCAGGGTGGTGGGCCAAGGGGTAGAATTGGGCTCTGAGGCCCCACCCCAGGACCATCGGGATTTAAGGAGAAAGAGGCCTCCGAGAGGGCAGGGGGCCACATTTTCCAGATGGAGGGAGTGGTCAGCCCCACAAGGTCAGGCAAGATAAGGGCTGTTGGGCCCAGCCTCCCTCGTGACTGTGACCAGAGCCTGCTGCCCCAGCCCAGGGGCTTCCTGGTGTACAGGCCACGAGGGTGCTGGCCCCTCCCCTACTGCACAGGAAGCCCCACTAGGTCCTGGTGAGGGAGGAGGCTCCCCAAAGAAAACTGCAAAGCTGGAATTTGGAAATTCCAAGCGCTCCCCCCCCCCCCCCCCCGTGCAGCCTTGGTCCACCACCATCCCTCTGGTGACCCAGCAGAGCCCCCAGGACACTGCCCACAGCTGGGATTCAGGAGGGGCCTACCTTCTCCACTCCTGCCCCCTCCTCCTTCTGCCCACCTCTTCCCCCTCCTCGGTTGGAGGCTCTGCTGGGCTTCTGCCTGGCTACCCAAGCCAAGTGAGTAGACACTGCTATCAGCGCCATTTCACAGGTGGGAGAACTAAGGCTGATGGATATCAGTTCTAGGGCAGCCAGCTGGTCAGTGGCACGGCCAGGATTTGGATCCTGGTCCAACTGCCTCCCCATGGGCTTCCCCTAGAAACAGACCTGCCAGCCTTGCTCTACACCCTCGCCAACTCAGAGTGACAACAGGGCCCCCACCTTCATCCATCCATTCCCCTGGGCCAGGTGCAGGGGCCGCAGCTTCCTGCAGACAGACCCCACAACAGACCCTGCCAGTCTAATGGTGGAGGCAACCAGGAAACTGAAGAGCAAGGTAGGGGGTTATCAGGAGCGGGAGGCCCAGGCCTGGGGGAGTTTGTAAGCAAGTAGGGGGCAGGCAAAGCTTCCCAAGAAAGGGAGGCTTCACTGAGATTTTTTTTTTCTTTAATTCCTGATTATTTTTCTTTCTTTCTTTTTTTTTAAATTTTTTTTGGCCGTGCCACGCAGCATGTGGGATCTTAGTTCCCCAGCCAGGGATCGAACCCACGCCCCCTGCAGTGGAAGCTCAGAGTCTTAACCATTGGACCACCGGGGAATTCCCTATTTTTCTAAAAAATAAAAATAATACATAGACGTGATGTAACAATTCCAACAATACAGGAGCACCTTGAGTTAAATGTGAAGACTCACTCCCCACCCCTCCCCATCGCCTCCTCCCATGGGTCTCTTGCCCTGGCTTTCTTTAGGAATTTAACAACCACATATAGAAATGGAAACACATATATAATTTCTGAAAACCAGAAATGTGATTACATCGTCCACACTGTTCTGGATCTTGCTTCTCTCACTTAGAAGAATGTCTTGGCCGACATAACAGTAAACCGTTCACCTCTCCTGGCCTGTCTGCCTAGGGACAGTGCCACACCTTCAGCTGGGCTCCAGGACTGTCTTGCCTCCCCTGGGTGATCGGTGGATTGGGCTCCTCTGCACGCCTCCCACACAAATTTGTTCAAGACCCTGGAAGCTGGCCCGGGCTGGCGATGCTCCCCACCTCTTGACTCTCATCATGCCCCCACAGTCCCCTGTGCTTGGCACCTGCCCTGCCAGCCTCCTCTGGGTGCCTCAGAAAGCCTTCTCTCCCTTCAGGAGTTTGTACCTGCTACTCCTCTGCCTGGCCTCACCCTGCCTCCCACCCAAAGTTTGGCCTTTGGGTCTCAGCTATTAATTCACATGTGAACCAAATTACTACTGATCACAGTCCTAGGCACCTGGCTGCAGCAGTGAACCGTGGATGATTAATAGAGTCATCATGGATGGTGCAGGGATGGAGAGGGAAACAGGGAGTGAGGATAGAGTGAAAAACGGCCGGGCCTGGAGAGGTGCTGGAGCTGATGATGCTGAGGAATGGTGTGCCAGGCAGAGGGCACACCAGCCAGGGCAGGACCTCTTGAAGCAGCCTGCACTGCTCCCAGCCCTGTCCAGCCCTGCTGTGAGCATTCTCTCATCTCCTGCCTTGACCTTGGTCCGCTGGGCACCCCCCGCTGTGTGCTGTTCACTAGCCTGTACCCACCTCCTTCCTCCTCAGTGTCAGCAACTGTGGCTTGAATGACCATCAGGGGTTGTGGCCTCTTTTGGGCTCAGGGTGCCTGGCTCTGCCTGGGGCTGTGGGATTACAAAGTGAGGGGAGGGGGCTAGTGAGGGAAGGGCCCTGTCACAAGGCAGGGCCTTAACTGGAGAGAATGTGCACGTTAGGGGCCTTTCTTCAGATGCTGGCTGTTTCAAGAGGCTGCACCGAGCTCTTGCCTGTCGGGGGGCCTGGGTCAAGCTTCGCTGTGTAACCTTGGGCAGGTGACCTTAACCTCTTTGAGCCTCAGTTTTCTCATCTATAAAATGGGGTAATAACACCCCTCTCTCAGAGGTGGTGTTGAAGAGTAGCAAGCCCACATGCGTGAAGTGCTTGCCTGTCCCTACAGTGAGGAACCAATGTTGGCAGCCAATATCAGCAGCTCAAATTCGGGCGGGGCTGCTGCTCTTGCAAGAGAAATTCTGCTTCCCCGTTGGGCGGCCTGAACGCCAAGTTGCTGCAGTGCCACTCTCTCTCCTGTGCGTACCATGTGCCATGCAACCCTTGTGACAAGGAATGAATGAAGCCCACAGGGCTTGGGAAGCAGCAGGTGGGGTACATTACTGCAGGAGGGAAGCGGGGTCGGGAGAAAACTCATTCACTCATTCCTTTGACTTTTTATTGAGCGCCTGTTTTTTGTTTTTTTAAACTTTTGGGCCATGTTGCACAGCATGTGGGATCTTAGTACCCCGACCAGGGATTGAAGCTGCTCCCCCTGCAGTGGAAGCATGGAGTCTTAACCACTGGACCACCGGAAAAGTCCTTGAGCACCTGTTTGATGTCAGGCTTGAGCAGGGTTGGTACTGGGTCTACAAGAAGCAACAAGACAGTCTTCCTGCCCTCAAGGCACCTGTCCAGCAGCAGCAGCAGCAGCAGCAGCAGCAGCAGGACTGGATCGGGATGAATAGCCTGGGATTGGGGAGGGGGGACTTCCTGAAGGAGATGACATCTGAGCTGGGTAGGAGTTCTCCAGGCAGAGGTGGGGAGGAGGAAGAAGGGTGGCCCAGGCAGCAGGAGCCCTGGGTGCCAATGCCCAGAGGTGGGAGGAGAAATCACAGCATGTAAAAGGAACAGAGTTTTCTGATACGGGTTGGGGCCAGGGGGGGGGGGGGGGGGGGTGGGGAGGAGAGGTGAGATGTGATATTGTATGGGACATATTTATATTAAAATATTATTAGTTGATCTGAAATGCAAATTTTAACTGGGCATCCTGTATTTTTTCATTTGTTATATCTTGCTGTCATGTTAAGAAGCAGCAGTTTACTCTTTTGGGATATTTTGTGTGTTTTTCTTTCTTCCCTCCTTCCTTCCTTCCTTCCTTTCTTTTTTTCTTTCTTCCGTTTTTATTGAGATGGGATGATGGTAAAAGTAGCAGATCGGGGGAGGGATAAATCAGGAATTTGGGAGGAACAGATACACACTACTATACAGAAAATAGATAAACAACAAGGACCTACTGTATAGCACAGGGAACTCTTTGATATTTTGTAATAACCTATATGGGAAAAGAACTTGAGAAAGAATACATGTGTATATTCATATACATATATATTGTAACTGAATCACTTTGCTGTACACCTGAAACTAACACAACATTGTACATTAGCTATACTTCAATTTAAAAAAAAAAAAAGTAGCAGATCAGCTCTCCTGCCTGGCTTGAGCCATCCTACACCAACATAGCGACATAGCAATCCTAGTTACTTTACCCAGGACTTGCCAGAGCCTGACTCGACTCTACCTGCCCAGCCTCATCTCACTGAATCCCCCCAGGAGCCCCAGGGGCAGGTGCCATTATTATTCCCAAATGACTGATGGGGGAAGATGATCAGAGAGGTTAGGTCCTGTACTAGACACACAGAATCCAGAGGGAGTTGGGACAAAAAAACACACCTCATTCTCACTGGTTCTCCCATTCCTGCCACTATGTGGTTTTTATATTTCCACGTTACTTTCCACCCAGATATAGTTTTACGGGGTTGCTGTTAGCGAAAACAAAATTTTGAAATCTGCTATTTTCACTTAATATTATATCAAAACTTCCCAAGCTTTTTTTTTAATATTTATTTATTTACTTATTTTATTATTTATTTATTTTTTATTTTGGCTGCTCTGGGTCTTAGTTGCAGCATGTGGGCTTCTTAGTTGTGGCATGCATGCGGGATCTAGTTCCCCCACCAGGGATCGAACCCAAGGCCCCTGCATTGGGAGCAGAGAGTCTTACTCACTGGACCACCAGGAAAGTCCCCCACCACCCCCAACTTTTTAAGTGTGTCTATGTAATGATATTGCACTAGAAGCAGAAGCGTAACCATGCTTGGATTTTATGAAGTGCTTGACAGGAAGTGGGCTTGGGGGTGGCCCCTGGAGGTGGGGACACCATGCAAGGCTACCAGTAAACAGGACAGAGATGGTGAGAGTCTAGCTCACTGTGATTTAGAAATCTGCCCCCCATCCCAGACATGTTTTTCCTGGCTTTAAAAAATATGTACTACGTATGCAGAATTTAGAATGTTTTGGAAAGTTAAAGAAGCAGGAAAAATAAAACCTCACGCTCAGGATCTGAATTGCTACATCATTTTGGGTAAGTATACCTGGCAGGACCTATTCAAGTTGAAAACACCCACATATCACTAAACCCATAGATTCTACTTCTAGAAAACTATTCTACACAAGTAAGATCTTTTTTGGTAAGATGTGAAGAGATACATGTTGACATCAGAGTAGGAAGTGTAGATGCACAGCTGTTAATGTTACTTCAGAGCACAGACTGTGGGGAGGAGAATTAGTAACTTTTAAAACATGTAGGGACTTCCCTGGTGGCTCAGTGGTTACGAATCCGCCTGCCAATACAGGAAACACGGGTTCGAGCCCTGGTCCGGGAAGATCCCACATGCCGCGGAGCAACTAAGCCCGTGAGCCACAACTACTGAGCCTATGCTCTAGAGCCCGAGAGCCACAACTACTGAGCCCTCATGCCACAACTACTGAAGCCCATGCGCCTAGAGCCCGTGCTCTGCAACAAGAGAAGCCACGGCAATGAGAAGCCCGCGCACCGCAACAAAGAGTAGCCCCCACTGTCCGCAACTAGAGCAAAGCCCGCGCACAGCAACAAAGACCCAACACCGCCAAAAATAAATAAATAAATAAATTTATATTTAAAAAACACACACTAAAATATATCCATGTATTTAAAAAAATCCCAAACCCTAGGAAGAACCTCTGTAAATATTTTGATGTATTTTCTTCATTTGCTTTTCCACGGATCAATATTTTGCATGCATCAGGTACATACAATTTTGTAGTTTGCTTCTTTCTTTTCTTTTTTTTTTTTGCTTCATATCATTTGCATGCTTCCAAATTGTAAAATGGTATTTATAAATACCATTCGTAGTGACTGTTTACCATTCCATCACGTGGACCATTTAACCAATCCCCTATTGTCATTTACTTTGTGTATGATTTTGCCATTATTATAAATGACACTTTAAAAATATGATCATACATTAATTTTAAAAATATTTTATTGAAATATAGTTGATTTATAGTGTGCTAGTTTCAGGTGTACAGCAAAGTGATTCAGTTATATATATATATAAATATATATACTTTTTTTACATTCTCTTCTATTATAGGTTATTACAAGATATTGAGAATCATTACTCATACATTAATTTTCAAACGCAAGTGAAACGAGTGACCAGTGAGTACCTGTAAGTCTCAGGTGTGCTCCTGGCACCGGGGTTCCAAATTCAAGTTTACAGTCTGGTTAGAGAGACCGACCATCAAGCATACAGTCTACAAATGCAGTTAATTTCCTTAAAACAAAATCCCAGAAGAGGAATTACTGGTCCAAGGGGGTATGATCATTTTAAAAGATTTTTATTTTTGGCTCTTACTGCCAAATTCATGTTCATGAATTTTGAGGTAATTTATATGCTTCCAGTAGAATAGGAGAGTGATTACCCACCAGACCCCTGACTGTGTTTGAAGGTTATCATTTGAAACTGATTTCCAATTTGTTAAAAAAGCAAAGAAAAATGTTTTAATTTGCATGTCTTTGGTTAGTTGGGCGTTGACAGCTTTTCAGTAGTTTCTTCAAATAGTCCTCCACTGAGCTCCATTCCAGGGATGTTTCTTTGCTTCTTCACTGATGCTTGATACTTCCTTTTTCATCACGTTCTTTACCATTTCTGGGATCTGTTTGTAGGCTTTCTGTTTCTGGGTCAGATTGCCCTGAGTTGAGTACAGTACCTTCACAGTTTGTTTTAATACGTTAGGGCAAGTCCACCTTGTTCCTTTTTCTGTTCCCAAGGAGGGAAATAATAGCTGTTTGGGGTTATTTACTCTTCCAGCTGAAGTGAGAATTTTGTTAAGTCTCAGAACCGTCCTGCTAGGGTTGCATTAAAAGTACACCTTTAGGGCTTCCCTGGTGGCGCAGTGGTTGAGAGTCCGCCTGCCTGATGCAGGGGACACGGGTTCGTGCCCCGGTCCGGCAAGATCCCACATGCCGCGGAGCGGCTGGTCCCCTGAGCCATGGCCGGTGAGCCTGCGCGTCCGGAGCCTGTGCTCCGCAACGGGAGAAGCAACAACGGTGAGGGGCCCGCGTACCGAAAAAAAAAAAAAGTACACGTTTATTGGGAAGAACGAGGCCACAGTCAGCCTTACTAGGGAGTCTCGATTCCAGTCTTGACTGGTAAATCTGGGCCCCTCACAGCCTTTAGCTGGCTCGTCCTATTATTTGGTGTCCAAAGTGGGGAGCGGTTCAAGTGACCCCTAGAGCAGCGTCGCGGCCCCCGGCGCGCTGCAGCCCCTCCGAACAGCCTGGGTCCGGCCGGCCGGCCTGGGGGCATCGCTTGACCCCGGGGGCCTGCGAGGGGCTGCGGCCACCGGAAGGGGCTGGCTGAGCTCGGCGAGTGGCAACCTCCGCGCCCTCGGAGCAGATAGGGCCGGCGGGGCTGCGCGGGGCCGCGGGCGGTGGGCCGGGCTGGGGGCTTCCTTCTCCGGACCCGGAGGCCCAGGACCCCAGACCGGACCACGCCGTCTGCAGCCCGCGGCTGCGAGGTGACGATGGCCGCCCGCGGGGGCACGGAGCGGGACTGCCAGGGGTCAGGGTCAGGCTCAAGAGGTGTAGGCTCCGAGTGTGGGGGCCGAGCCCCCATCCGAGGGGTGCGGTCCGGTGTTCCGGGGCTGAGGTCACGGCGCCAGCCCCACACCCGCCACCGGTCCGCCACACGCCGGGGTCGGGGTCCTGGCTCCGGGTCCCTGCTCCTTCCGCGCGCCCCTCCCCCACGGAACCGCCGCGCGGCCGCCTAGGCCCCGCCCTGGCCCCGCCCAGGCCCTGCCCGGCCCCGCCCCACCCCGCCTCGCCGCTCGTCCATTCAGATGTGGGTCAGGGGTGAGCGGGCGGTGCCGACGTCACAAGCTTCCAAGATGGCGCCGAGCGGGCGGCTGTGAGCGGCGCTCGGGCGCGCGGGGCGGGGAGCCGAGCCGGGCCGGCGGCGGGCGGACGGACGGGGCGGGCGCGGGCGGCGCGGGCGGCGCCGAGGACGAGGCCGCGGGAGGGCCGGCCGGCGGGCGAGCGCCGCCGCCGACGCACACGAGGTGAGGGGCGCGGGAGGCGGGCGGCGGGCGCGCCCCCGATAGAGGGGCGTGGGCGGGCGCGCGCCCGGAGACGTGGGGCTGCTGCGCGCGTGGGAGGGGGCGGGACCCCCGGCTGGTCTGCCGCCTGCGGCGCTTTGTGGCCCAGGGCAGGCGGCGCGGTCATGGCACAAAGCCCCGCGCGCGGGTGTGCGGAGCTGGGCGGCGGGGAGGCGGGCGCCGGCTCTTTGTGCCTCTGCATCCGCGGTCTAATCCGAGCAGGTCGGCGAGCGGCGCTGCCTGACAGGCGGGCTCCTATTATGCGGGCGGCCCTGCGCCCGCCGCCGCCCCTTGCGGGGCGTTTCGCCGTGTCCACGACTGCGGCCCCGCGCCGTCCGTCGTTTCCCCAGCCTCCTCCCCACAGGAGGACGGCTGCGCGCGGGCATGGTAGGGGCAGGCCTGGAGGGGCTGCTCCCCGAGGGCCGGGCCCTGCGGCTGGTGGGCCCGCTGCCCTGCCCCCAGACCTCTCTTTAGCAGGCGGCCGCTTGGCAGGAAGAGAAATGGGCTTGGGGGAGGGGGTCGGCTGGCAGGGGGAGGGGACCGGCTGGCAGAGGGAGGGGGCTGAAGGGCCCCAGCTTGTCACTCTCTGTTTATCTACTGAGATGGTTCATATTCACACAGGCTTAGCTGGGGTGGAGGGAGGCGGGGATGCCTCTCCCTGGGGGGTAGTGACTTACGGAGAGGAGGGAACGCGGCCAGATAATGCTCGCAGCGGCCCCACCCAGAACAGCGTGGGACTGCCTAGGGAAGGGAGCCCAGTGCGGATCCGGATGGCCCGGAACGGTTTTGAAGTTATTTATCCGTGTTTCTCCTGTTCCCTCCACCTCCAGTGCTTTTTCTAGTAGGGGTTGCCAAGCACATCTGGAAAGCTAGGTTCCCGGCCCCCCCACCCCGGCAGGAGGAGTGTAACCCGGGGAGGCCACCTCTCTGACATATGTGGTAGGGGGGAGGGGCAGAGCTTTGCCCATAGGAATCCTGTGGCTGTAGATTGTTGACTGATGTGGGGATGGCTGTGCCTCTTGTGCAGGGGGGAGGGGGAGAGCTGGCAGGTAGTGGAGGGGCCTCCAGAGATTCTAGGCTGAACTTGGGGGTGTTCTCCAGGGAGCCCCGCTCGAGGGATGGAACTGGACCTTTCTGGAGCTAGCATTTATTGCTTCCTGGCTCCTGGCTTTACTTCTTTTTCTCCGTTCCCATCTGCCAGCGTCTGGACTCCCTGGGCCTTTCAGCAGACATTTTCAGGAGCACAGGCCATGTGGCTGGTCTGTAGCCCTGGCTCAAGGAGCGGACTTAACGCTCAGCAGAGCAGGGTTGCTGGCATGTTCTGAAAAAAAAAAGCAGATGGGCCGGCCTCAGGCTGGCCTCCAGAGACAAAGCTGTGTGGTGAGATTGCTGGTGTAGCGGGCTCTTAGTACCAAGGGGGTGGGGGGAATGGGAGGCTGATACTTGGGGGCTGAACTGAGTCCTTTGCCCCTGGAGTAGGTTGCCCTGCCTGTGAGTGAAATCGGTCCTGTGTGGTTGTGCTTATTATGGAAATCTCTAGGTCCATGGGCAGGTAGTAGCCTAGGAAGGCTGGGAGGGGGCTTCCCACCTGCCTGCCTGCCTGCCTTGGGGTCAGTGCGTCCAGGTTGGTCTGCTTCCTGCGGGCCAGTTTTGGGGTGTTGCTGAGTGACTGTCCTCTGGCCAGTTGACTCAAGTGCTGGTGTGCACCCAGGATTTCTTCCTGCAGTGTTTTCCTGCCAGTTGTTGGAACTTGTAAATTAGACTGTCGGCTTTTACAAGCGATTCCTGAAAAGAAAAATCTCCCTCTGGTTGCTGGCTCTGTGTAGAGGAAGAAGCAGCCCGAGGGAGCCAGGCCTTTAATTAAAGCAAAACCGAAATGATTGCTGCAGTGGCTGGAAGGAGAGAAGGCAGCACAGGTGGGGCGGAGGTGATATGCCCTGTCCTGCAGCGAGGTACCTGCCGGGGACAGGTAGGCACTGTCCCGTCCTCTCTGCCTGGTCTTGGCCAGCAGCCCAGCCTTCTCCACAAGCTGCAGTCCTGGATTAATCCTCACATAGTGTTTTCTTTCCATAGATCAGATTTCTCATTTTGTTAATAAGCACAGCCTCCGATCCACTTGAAGTCAGCTGTCGTGGACTCAGAGCAACAGGGTTTTGCATTATTGAGCTGACAGGCCTGCTGCCTTCCCTGAGTCCTCATTGTTTGCCAGGGGGTGGGGGCGGGGGTGGGGGCAGTGCCTTTGAATCAGCAGCTCGCCCCCGTGGAAGGGCTGGCAGGGCAGTTCTCGAGAGTTGAGGAGTGAAGAAGGAATAAAGTTCAGTTTACCCCGGGGACCTGCTGCCCTGCCCTTTTTGGCTTGGCCTGTTGGCCTCCAGCAGTCAGCCCCACCCCACGGCCTGCCTGCCTTGCCCACTGGGGCTGAGGGCCAGTGCCCCCCGGGACATCACTAGAGGGTGGGGGCTCTTGTTCCTGACTCCTTCTGCAGAGAAGAAACTACAAGTCCTGTTCCTCCCGTCCTGGCCCTCGGAGCCTGACTGAGGAGGGACTCCTGGGGGCAGCGTGAGGGGCACTGGCCTCAGCACTGTTTACTCTCCTTGTGGCCTTGGACAGGGATTGACTCTTTGAGCCTTAGTGTCCCCGTTTCTAAAATGGGAACAGAGCTAGAGTTCACATTCACGTATCGCTGCCTTCCAGAGCTCAGCCTGGGGAAGACAGACTGGCAAACAGACGATCGGAGGATGGGGTGATAGGGCTGCACCGTGCTGCGGGGAGCACGAGGTGGCAAGGGCGGAGGGTGGGCAGCTTCAGGAGGGGGATTTTAATGGGGAGCGCGCGCAGTTTGGGGAGGGCAGTGCTGGGGAGACAGGAGAACGGTGACAGGAGTGTGGCCCTGCAGATACTGAGCTGCGAGAAGCTGGCGCAGGAGCACCCGCTGCGTGCTCCTGCGAGTCTCTTTCACAAGCTTTTTATCCGTTCAGCGAAGTTTTTTGAGAACCAATGCAGTGCCCAGCCCGTGTGGCTAGACTAAATCGTGCTGTTGCTCAGACTTGCCGCTAAGCGGTCAGCCTTCAGCTGGGATGTAGAGACACTGGGAGATTTCAGGGCTCGCTCTGGGTGTAGCACTCTCACAGACTTGGAGGTCAAGTAACTGGAGGTTAAGTAACGTCCTGGGGCTGCAGGGTAGGCGCCTTTGGTGTTCTCTCTGGAGAGGTCAGAGATCCCATCCTGGCTTCCTCAGTTAGGGGCTTTCAGCCAGCTGGGCCAGTTAGGCTCTGCCTGGCAGCCGGCTGTGCTTCCTGCTGGGAGGGGCCTTGCTTAAGGGTTAGGGACCTGGGCTGGGGGAGGGCTCCAAGCCCCAGAACCTGGTGTGAGCTGGGAGTGGCAAAGCCAGAAAAGCAGGTGGGGGTGGGGTGCGGGTTGCGAGTGGGCCCCCAGCGCGCTTGGCGAGGAAGGGAAAACTGGGTGTCAACTCCAGACCCCAGCGCAGTCCAGGAGGGAAGGCCCGGGGCCGAGGGGCTCTGCTGAGGGAGCACAGTCTGGGAGGGTGTGGCCAGACTGTGGGGAGAGGGACCCTGAGACACTGCCAGGCTCAGAGCCCCGCCTCTGCCTGCCCTGTGTGGGTGGGTGGAGGGGTGGGGGAGCGTGGCCTTGGGGTTAGAGCAGGTCCTGTCGAGGGTCCCCTGCTGCTGAGCGTGTTGGCAGGGTGGGTGCCTGTTTCCTGTCGGGCGTCCACCTTCTCTGAGTGTGTGGGTGAAAAGGGTGGGGTACGGCAGGGCAGGCGGCTTGGCTCCTGGGGCTCCCGAGGCTCTCCCCTTCCATTCTGTGGGAATTCTGAGGGCCCCTAAGGAAAGGTGGGGCTTGGGCTTGGCTGGGGAGGGGGGCTTCCAGGTGGGCAGTTGACCTCTTGTGGGCCTGGAGAGGCCACTGGCTCTGGCACGGCTGTGGCCACTGTGCACACTGGTCCAGGATGCTGCTGCCGCTTCGGGTTTCTCTCCCAGCAGCACCTTGCGGGGGAGGGGGGGTGAGGGTGTTCAGGTGAATGTGGGGAGGGGCTGCTCCAGTGCCTTGGGCACAGCCCCCCCACATACACACAGGTGGTTGGAGGTGCTGCTCCCTTCCCCATGCTGGGGTCGCAGCCCCTTGGCCTCTTCCTCAACCTGGTTATAGGCCTTTTAAGGGGCAGGACTGTTCCATGGCCTTTGCAGTTCCCTTGCCTGCGCTGCTTTGGAAGCTAATGGTAAGCTCTTGGTGAATTCTTGTTCCCAGAGTGAATGAGAAGGGAGAGTAGAGTTGATGGCTGGGAGGGTGGGGCCTGGAGCCTCAGTGTCTGCCCCATGTGGACACAGGGAACTTACCCTGTGATGAGCATGGGCTCCACACTGACTTCCAGTGTGTGTGCTGTTCCCCGTGCTGCCTGGTGGAGGCCTGCCTGATGGTGCCCTGGTTCTTACCTCTGCATATCAGGATCACCTGGAGCTGGTGGAGCCCAGCCCGGCCCACCTCTAGGGTGGGCCCAGCCATCTATGCTTCCTAAGGTTTTTAAAATGAATCCAATGTGCAGCCACCTGCTTTAGCAGGAATAAATCTGTGTTGATAATAGAATCAGGGAGTGGTGAGTCCACAAAGACCAGCAAGGGTGGTCACAGACTGCCCGGTGGGGTTGTGCTTACAGAGCGAGCCAGCGGCTTCTGTTAGGTACCAGGGTCTTGGAGAAGCATCATGTGCAGAGGGGGCTCACCCTTTTCATGGTCCCTTTTCCTGGGGTGGCAGTGGGAGGGACCCCAGGCTGGTGAGTATTAAGGGGGCGTCTCCTAGGAGGTCCCCCGGGAAACACCTGCTGCTCTTGACCCCAGGACTCTTGCTCCTGCTTGACTTTAAGGGACTACCTGCCCTGGTCTCTTGGTTGCATTCTTGGGCCCTGGTTGGTCTCTGTGCCCAGGCATAGTGACCTTGGAGTTCCTCGTGGTTCCCTAACAAGCCCACTGTGGCTGCAGCTGGGGACCCCTGGGACCTGTATCTTTCCCCTTCTTTTTCTCTTTGACCTCAGGGTACCTGGGAGAGAGAGATGGGTCCCTGAGGTTATTTACGTGGGTAAGGTGTGTGAGGGAACTACTGACAAGGGGCCAGGAGGTGGGGTGAGGGCTGGGAGGGGCACTGGAGGTGGGGCTTCAGGTAAGGTATGGCCAGCCCAGCCCAACCTCCTCTGCTGGGACAGAACAATGGGCTGTCTTGGGGCTTAGTTCACGTCTGAGGGCAGCCAGGACACAAGACAGCCCCTGCCTGCTCTGGGCAGCTTACTGCACGAGGGAGGAGAGCAGCAAGGCCCTTGGGTGAGGTCTGGAATGGGCCTGGTTGGTGTCCTGGGGGGAGGTGCAGGAAGAGCAACCTGGCCTGGGGCCAGGCAGGAGTGGGACTGAGTGGTCTGGGCTGGGCAGTTGGGGGAGGGGTGGTCCGGGGCAGTCAGGGTGTCCTCTGTCACTGTTTTTGGCCTGCGCACATCTTGGTAGACGGACCCATGTGTTCTCCCTTGAGAGTGAGTAGTCCTGGGGGTGGATTCCTCTCTCAGGTGTTTGGCCTCTTCACCCCGCCCCTCCCTGGGACCCCTTTGGTAGAAAAGGGCTGATGGTTTCTTTCCAGCAGGTGCTCCGGCAGCTCTGCTTGCAAACTGGGAGGAGGATGGTTCCCACAGAGCTCCTGATGGGATGCTGGGGAGGTAGCACAAGAGGGCTGGGCCTTCCCTTTCAGGATCCTATCCCGGGCTGGGCCTGGTGGGACACACCTGGGCAGTCCCGATTGCCTTCTCAGTCCCTGCTGTGTGAGTGGCCTGGAGAGGTTACGCACTTGGTCTAGAGTCCTTCTGCTGGGATGTGGTGGAGAAAGTCTAGGAGTAGGGTAACCACGATGCAACACACGCACGAGGGTGCATTGGACACGCGTGTGGACTCCTGCCGCTGAGCAGGGCTTGAGCCTGAGGGCAGCCGGGTTTTCATTTGAGTGGGGGGCAGACGGCTGCCTGAGACAGAGCCCGGGGGTCTGGTTCTGGAGCTGAGAGAGGCCCCTTCCCCAAGCCTCGGGGGCGGAGAGGACCCCTTACTGTGGTGGCTCTTCCCTTCTGCCCCTGGAGGCCTGGACCTGTGCTCCCACTTCCAGGAGGGCCTAGGGGCTGGCGGCAGGGCTGGGCAGCCCGGAGCTCAAAACCAGGCTTGGGTCCTCCTTTTGGTGTTCTCTCAGCATAGGGGGCACCAGCTGGGGTCTCCCTCTGGCGTGTGGGGTTGTCTCTTGGCAGAGGGGCCTGGGGGTCTGGGCAATCCCCGCTGGGCTGCAAGGGGAGGGGCCCTGGGCCACCACCAGCAAGCCGCTGCCACGAGGCTGCAGGTGGGGGGGGGTGCTGGGCGTGGGCTCGGCTTGCCCTGTGGCTGTGGTAGGTGAACTCGAGCCCCAGAGGGGTGCGGGCAGGGGAGGGGATAGTTTCCAAAGTCCCACATTCCATGCATGTTGACGCTGATAAGGGCAGTGGGGCTGGCCTGGTGCCGTGGGCAGGCGGTGCACACCTGCTTCCCGAGACCCCTCCCTGCCTCCACTCTGCCCGCCTCTGGGGCTGAGCACCCAGTCCGCAGCCTGCAGGCGCCCGCCTGCTCAGGCAACACTGCCGCCTCTAGTTAACAGGTCTTGGAGGCCCCACAGTGGTTTCTGCCGGCCCTGCCTCTAAGGGTGTTTTTGGAGGCCATTTAAAGTGGCATTTCCTTTCTTTTCTTTGAAATTCCTTACTCTCAGGTGTGGCCCTTTGCCTGGGATTTCAGCATTTGGTGAACAACTGTGATTTTGGGGGAAGAGGACTCTGATGTCAAGCCTGTTTCCTCCAGGTGCCAGACCAGACCTCTCCGTGCCTCATTTTCCTTGCCTGTAAAATGGGTTGGTAGAAATATTTGCGGTAACGGCCGTCAGCCGTTCTCAGAGTGGTTTGCAGACCCCTGGGGATTCCCAGGACTCTTCAAAATACTTAGACATTACTGGCCTTTGTCCCCGCACTGACACATCATCGGTGTGAAGACGTGGTGGGCAGCCCTGCCCGAGGTGCACACTGCATGCTCCAGCCCTGGGTGCTCAAGCTGGGACCACTGGTCTTCCTCATGCTGTTCCAGGGAGGCCGTGCAGGTGACCCAGTGGTGAGTCTTGACCCTGGAGGACACACATGTTAAGTGTTCTCTGTGGTGAGCTGGGGAGGACCCGGTGGATTCTCTTGGCTCAGACCGAAGCAGGACGTCATTCCAGGAACAGCAGTGTCTGCGAGCTGCTTTTTTTCATGGAATGTTAGTTTTACTTGAAAGAAGGGCTGACAGGCAAGGTGGTTGTTCAGACTTGGAGAATTGGTCAGACCTTTTCTCAAATGAGCAAAGTGAACCTTACCATGGGAAGGAAAACAGGTGACAGTTTTGCCAGCCATAGAGCCAGCAGAGGACAGGGACAGTTTTGGGAACCACTGTCCTTCACTGCGAGCCTGACTTGAGACCTCTTGTGATGGAAGCACTCGGGTTTTGGTGTTGTATAATGAAGTCTGACAACAGTGGGAAGATGTGATTGACTCGGGACCACTGTTTTCCGAATGACTAGCGCTCAGTGTTGCAAAATCCTGGGTGGATGTGAGTGCAGGGTAGGCCACTGGATTTTTGTGTAACCAGATATGAATTAGTCACCGATACAATTTCAGAGTCTACATTGCACCTTTTAAGAACCTACCACTTGTTGAGTTTAAGTGTAATAACAAGGAAGAATAGCCACCATTATCTGAAAAGGGTAAAATACCCCTCCCATCTGTCTGTGTGAGGTTGGATTTCTCCACAGACTTCAGTCAGAACTACGCATCCTCACTGGCTGAACGCAGGGCAGATGTGAGGATCCAGCTACGTCTGTTCAGCCAGGCGTTAAAGACATTTGCAAAAATGTGAAACAGTGCCACCCTTCTTGTTGATTTTCTTTTCTTTTGGGATAGTTTTTTTCCTCCATAAAAACATCATTTATGTTAACATAAAATGGGTTTATTGTTGATAATTTTAAATCAAGTAAATATTTTTTAAGTTACCAGTTTTTCTAACACAGTAAATAGAAGAGTAGCATACAAGCCACCAAAGAGTTCTTTGGGGGTCCTTCCTAGTTTTCAAGAATGTGGACAACAGTTTCTGACCGGTGGGCTAGGGCTGGGGCGGTGGGCGGGTGGCATCCTCCTTTACACCTCCCCTCTCCCCACCCCATCCTGTCCCCTCAGCCCTGCCTCTCCCCTCTGGCATTTGCTCCCCTAGCAAACCTGCATGGGAGCCTGCTGCGTGGCTGGAGCAGCTGTGGCCGTCAGGCTAGTGGGACGCAAGGTCCCTGGCCCCAGGAGCCTATTGGGTGGCAGCTGGGCAGCTAGTGCTGACGTTGGGTGGGGGGAGAAGTGCTGGGTGGCTTCGCTGAGGAGGGGGCACCCGGGCCTGACTGGTGGGGGCCGCGTGGAGGGGTGGCCTAGCCCTCTGGAAGCCCTCCATGGGCCGGCCCAGGTGTGGACTTTATCCAAGCCCCGGGAGTCCATTGAGAACTGTAAGCAGGAGAGTGACTTGATGGGATTGGCGTTTGAGGAGAGAACTGAGGGTTGACAGCTGGGACCGCGGGGGTCGGATTCACATGCTGGACTTGTACGGTCCTTCAAAGTGGCTCCCGTCGGGAGGATTCCCCCAGGTGCAGGGGCTCTGGCTTCTGCTGCTTTCTCTTGGGACTGAATGACACTTTCTGGGCATGTCCTGTGGGACTGGCCCCCGAAGCCCTAGTTCACACGGTGCTGCCCTGTTCCCGGCCATGTGGCTGCGTGCGGGGGTCCCCTGGGGTGGGAGGGGGTGCTCAACCCCTCCCTGGATCGGGAATACCCTAGTCTCTCCCCGCACCGAGCACATTGGCTCCTTGTGGACCTGGGCTGTGCTGTGGGTTGTCACGAGTATGAACCACAAGGTGTGAGTTACGTGTGCACACATCTGGCTGTAAAGAGTGGGAGGCGTGCACCCTTCCCCCCACCCCTTTAAGAAATGGCCCCCACGCCCTGGGCTGCTCCCTGGGCCGCTCCTAATGTCACTGCTTTTCCAAATTTGGGGTTAACTGTTGCGAGTGTGTGCCGGTTCCCCACACTCGTCCGCATTCTTGGACAGCGGGTTTGCTCTCTGTGGACATAGAGCTGGGCGCTCATTGTGCTTTTGAGACTCACCCAAGTGCTGGGCATCACTGTGGTTCCTGCGCCCCGGCCCCCCCCTTGTCGTGTTCCAAGGTGGCACTGACCCCACATGTCATCATGGGGCAATGTCAGGGTTTCTGTTTTTGCTGCTGCCTGAGTAGCCCGGCTTTCACCCCCCTCCCCCAGCTCTGCTTCCTCAGGCAGAGAAGAGCCTGTTTGTTTTTTCTGTCTCTAAACCGGGTTCCTTAATGCCAAACAGCCCTCCCAAGCGCCCCCGGGATGCCGTCTGAAGAAGCTCTGTGAGCACTTTTCTTTGAGTCCTGGGGGCCCCTCTGTCTGACTCCCTTTCTGAGCTCGGCCTCTCCTCTGTTGGGCCCGTCACATTACCTGCTGGACAGGTGAGACTTCTTCTCTGTAAGTGCCATCCTGCAGGCGTTTCAGGCACAGAGCCACAGGTTGAAATGTTTTCCACAGTGGTTCCCTAGTTTTTTCCTTAAAAATGGCTTTTTAAAAACTGGTAGGTGCCCAAGGTGTGTCTACTTGATTTTTTTTTTTTTTTTTCCATTTTGGACTAAAACAACCTGATCCTTGATCTTTGGTTTAGCTCCTTGAGTCCTTGGTCAGAGGCCCTGGGCTTGGGGGTTGGTCCTTCACTCAGGGCAGGGATCCTTCTGTTTGACTCCCGATCCCTGAGGGCCTTGTCCAGCCTGGAGCTCCTGGGGCCGTTGTTGGTGCCTTGCTGGGTGCACTTGGAATGTCCTCTCCTCTCCTAAGCATGCCTGTCAGGATTTGAAGACCCCTTCCCTCTTCCTTGGACACTAGGATGGTTAAAAATGTCATTAGGTTGTTGCTGCCTTCAGATGGCAGGCACAGATCTGCCCCGATAAGAGGTTTTAAGGTGGTCTTTATTAGGTGTCCTGTGGGTCCGTGGCTGGACTGTAGGGTTCCCTCCTGTCCTGTTGGTGCCGCGTCTTGTCTGGGGATTGTTGTGATTAGTTGGGGGTTCGGTCAGCTTGCTCATCAGGCCTGGGACGGGCCCTGCTGCCCCTCCTGAAGATTTCTGTGCACCTGTTGAAGCCAAGTACATCATAGTCATACCTAAGAAGTGTGCGCAGTTGTGAGCAACAGCGCCACGGACTCTTCCCAGGTGGACACGCATCCAGCGTCCATCCTGAGAGAAAACACCAGAACAGAAGGCCCTCGTGTGTCCTTTAAGCCCCCTCCACTCCCCAATCCCTCCCCTCACCCACCCTTGCTTTCCACCTTGACCAGAACTGGCTGTGTTGTCCCTTTCGGGTCTGGCTGCTTTGCTCAGCCGCTTGCTGGAGGCTCCCCGTGTAGGCAGCCAGGCCGTGGGATACGGTGACAGTCAGCTCTTCTTGACCCGTGCAAGGCACGAGTGCGAGGCTTGGCCTGAGCCCTGGGGCCTGCCCACTGCTGGAGGGGCTCCACGCCTGCATGGCTTCTGGGACCCAGGGTTTGTGTGTCTTCAGTCTGGGTCTTTTTAAAGTCTGACCGTTCTCTTTTCTGCCTGGGATGACCTCTTTCAGTGTCTGGTCAGCTAGTTGAAGCCCGTCGTTGCCATCTGGCATCCGGTTTGGGTTTTGTTTTTCTGATTCCAGGGCCAGGCCGTTACAGGCAGGGCACAGGGCCTGGGTGCCAGCCACTGGGAGTCTCGACGGCTGCGTGGGTGGATGGGTCAGCTGCCCTTTCTCGGGGAAGGACTCCTATACCCTGAGGTGGTTCTTCCTGGTTTTCAGTCATGAAGTGTCTTCTGGTACGAAGGGATGATGATAGAAGATGCAGAGTATTTTTATTTTGTTTTTTAAATATTTGAGAGTCCTTAGTTAGTGTAAGACATAGTGAGCTTCTAGGGTTGGGTTTGAAGTTGTGATGTTGGAGTCTCTGTCCTGAAGGAGCTGTGGGCTGGGCAGCTGCTGCTCTGTGACTCCTGAAAGGTATCCCGGCGTAGGTGGGGGACGGTGACTCCTTTGCAGCGGGTGGCCCAGGCTCCCTGCACTCTGCCTGCCACCCGTGCCCAGAACCCCTTGCCCGCCCGCGGCCACTGTCCTGCCTCTAAGACGCCCGCAGTAACAGAGTGCCACCTCGATCTCTCAAGTTCTGGGGCCGCCTCCTTCCTCTTGACACCCATCACTGAGCATTTACTACCTGCCGAGCTTCGGGCTTTCTGGGGAGTAGAAAGCTTGTAACCCACAGTCCAGTGTGCGTGCAGGTTCTGGTTCTGAGGTCTGGAGTGAGGCCAGACTGTCTGCATTTCTCAAAACCCTGGGCTAGGGCCTTCCCTGGTGGTCCAGCGGTTAAGACTCCGTGCTTCCAGTGCAAGGGGCGCAGGTTTGATCCCTGGTTGGGGAACAAAGATCCCACATGCCACGGCCAAATAAATATTAAAAAAAAAAAAACAACTAAAAGAAGAAACAAAAACCCTGGGCGATGCTGCCACTGGTCCCTGGACTGTGCTGGACACCCAGCAGGACAAGTTAGGAAGTGGGGCTGGGGGCGCAGGAGCCAGCTTGCCAGGGCCTGTCTCCCTGCAGCAGGAGCTCCTTGCTCCTTGCCTGATCGGGATGCTCCCAGTTGGCCGTGCCGCCCCACCAGCTCCCTGCCTCCAGGCTCTAGTTCTTTTGCTGCAAGCAAGCCTCTTACCTAGAGCTCAGGCCCCTTCAGGTGGGGATGGGGGGCAGTGCAGTGTGGGCACAGTCTGGAAGTTTTCATAATGGTGACTGTGCTCCAGGCAACTCTCACCTGCCTCTCCCCAGTTCACCCCCTGTCTCACTGGCTCAACACTCTTGGCCAGACTCAGGCAGGCTGGGGGCCTCCCAGTGTGACCCTGCCCCGCACCCTCCCCGGTGCCAGCCAGCTAGCTGTGCCAGTGCCAGCAGGGGAAATCCAGCTGCAGGTACCCGGGTCGTCCTGGGAGTGGGAGTAACGGGCGGGTTGTAGGCCAGGGGTGAGGTGAGTGTGCAAGGCTCGCCCTGGAGCCCTGGAGAGTGGGGTTTGTGGTTGTGGCCCCGCCAGGCCTCCCCTCGTGGTGCCATGAGCCTCTTGGGTGGGAGTGCACATGTGGGAAGGTGGGGCTGCAGGCATTTGGGGGCAGACTCAGGGAGGTCGTGCTGGGGTGGATGGATGCCACCTCCCGCACTGCTCAGGGACCTGAGGGAGAAGCCCAGCCCCAGGCCCCGATCACCACGTCACCAGCGTGCTGATGGAACTGAGTTGTTAATTTCGTAGAAGTCTTGTCCGAAGGAGGGCAGGGCTCTTGGCATTCGTGGAGCCCGTTGCTTTCCAGGAGGATGGTCTGGGAGACGAGCCAGGAGCTGCTGGCCGGCATCCAGGTCTGGGCCAGATTACCCGCTGGACTCGCCCAGAGCAGTGGGTCCCACCCACAGCCAACCCATGTCTGGAGGGGCAGGCCAGAGAGGGCACAGCCTGGGTCCCCAAGAGTAGGCCTGCCCCTGGGTGGTGTAGCCCAGGTGAGGCCTGCTGTGAGGTAGGCTGTGGGAGGGGGAGATGAGGGGGACCTGCAGGCCGAGGCCCTCCTCCTGGCTCCCCTGCCCTGCCCCTGGGAGAAGGAGGTGCAGGTGTCTGTCCTCAGGGTAGGAAAGTCTGGAGTCAGGCTCTGCCACCTGCTTGCTCCTGTGACCTTGGGCAAGTTGCTTAACCCCCAGAACCTGTCTTCTTACCTGGCACTGGAGGTGGAGAGAACACCTCTGAGGCTTCCCCACAGGCAGGGTGCCCTCCAACTGGTATGGGGTGAGGAGGACCTGGGGCTGGGCCTTAGGCTCTTCTGGATCCTGGGTGCTGGGACCTTCCAGGCCTTCTCGCTCTGCCCTCCAGCTGCCCTCCTGCAGCCTGGGAGGGGCCTGGCCTGCAGGGAGGGGCAGTGCTCGCACCTGTCGGGGCCACACCTGGAGCACCAGGTGGCCACAGCAGGGGTCGGCTGGGCCCAGAGTTGGGGGGGCAGTGGATACGAGTGTCTGAGGCCCTCAATGACACGGTCAGATGTGCTTAAGCCCCAGGGGTATGGCGGTGGCCTGGTGTCCTTGTGACTCCCACCGCCAGTGGAGCCCTCGGTGGGTGCTGGGCAGCCCCCCCCCCCCTCCGACGCCGCTGTCAGCTGGAAGAGTCCTGTGTTCTTCTGTGATTTCTGGCTGTTGTTCTTTGGCCAGAAGGTGGTTAAGGAGCAAGAATAGCCTCCCATTGGGTGCTTTGGGCTGGGCCGGGAGCGAACTTTTCCGGGGGGGACCCAGCATAGCTCTGGGCTTCCTGCGGAAAGTGTGCTCTGGGGAGGGAGGAGGGGTCAGGGTTCCCGGGGACCTGGGTGACGAGGCCTGCCCAAAGAGGGGTGGGGACCCCTTTTTCCTGTCTTCACCCTTCTCTCCAGGACCCTCCATCCTGGCTGGGCGGGGCGAGTCATTTCAGCCAGGGTGCGCGGGGGTTCTTTGGGTGCTCTTTCTTGCCAAGGGAGATAGGACATTGCAGAGAGGGGCCCACAGTCTCCTGGGAGCATCGCCCAAGGGTGAAACCACACCCTGAGCTTGGGCCCCCCTTGTGGGCTGGAGGTAGGCATGGGATGCCCTCCTCTGTCTCCAGAAGGGAGGGGTGCCCGCCGCCAGGCTCCAGGGAGGCAGGGCTGCCTGCCTGTTCCCCAGGGGGTTCCACCTGAAGGCTAAAGGATGGAGCAGGCTGAGGGCCCAGGCTTCCTGGCACCCAGGCTCTGGGCTCAGTGGGTGTCCAGGCTAAGTTGGATTGGCTCCTGTCGGAATTGGGGTTGGAGCCATTTTCCTTGGCTTCCTGCTTAAACAAGGGCCACTTTCATGTGGAGACCTCCTCTCATGGCCTCCTGCCCTCTGTGGGTTCCAGGAGGGGAGACCTCCCCACGAGCCCTGAGCCCATGTGGACCACCTGACGTGGGTGGGGCCTTGTCTTGCCTGGGATCCCTGTGCAGCTGTAGGGACCTGGCCTTGGGCATGTGCTCTGTAGGCCCCGGACCTGTCCTCAGTGTGTGTGGGGTCGGGGCCAGGCGGGGGCCAGCCTCCCTGGCTTTTCTGAGGCCTGAGCCTGGAGGGAAGAAGAGGAAATAAGATCTCAGTCAGGACCTGTCTCACGTCACCGTGTAGCAGCCCTGTTGGGGAGCTGGGTGCTGGCCGTCCTGTGAACAGAGACCTGGGAAGGTGATCCAGGCCCCTCTGTTCACAAGAGAGCAGAGCTGCCCCCTCCCCCCCTTCCTTGCCGGGATCAGGGTCAGCCCATCTGGGGACAACCACGCACCCATCTGACTGACCTGTCCCACTGCCCAAGATCCGGGGCATTCTGGAGCCAGTGCTCCGGGTGGGCAGTGTGGCTGTGCTGGGCGTGGGATCCTTGGGGCTGATTGGCACGCTGCTGGGCCTGCTGCCAGGTGGCTGCTGGGTGCCAGGAGCTGGGGCCAGGTGGCAGCCTCATTCCAGCCCATGGTGGGCTCCTTCCAGGGCTGAGCACCAGCCCCGTACCCAGTGGGCATCCCGCTGCCAGCTTGCCTGGCCAGCCCCACGGTGGTGTTTGTAGCCCTCTCTCCCTGGCTGCTGTGGGCTCTCCAGGGTGGGCACTTGCTGCTCCCACACCCGCCGTTGAGCCGGAGGGCAGAGGCCTCTGGGAGGGAAGGAGCAACACTTTCTAGGGGTCTTGGCCCTCACCTGTGGTGAGGTGTGTCCTTGCTTATGGACACGATGTAGACCCACTCTTGGCCCAGCCTGGGGTGCCTGGCAGGCGGGGCAGCTTCCTGGTGGATGTGCACTCCCAGCAGGCAGCTCTGTGCGACACCACCCCACCCCTGCCTGGCGGAGGGCATAGCCTGCTCTGCCTGGTCCTGCTGGGCCTCCCTGCGGGTAGGTCAGGCTCGAGGGCAGTCACTTGGTCAGTCGCTGGGCCTTTTCCAGGCTGCAGTGACCAGGCTGGTCGACCTGATCTCCAACAAGGGTGAGGAAGCCCCAGTTGCAGGGTCTGGCCCAGGCTGAGGTGGTGGGCATTGTGCCCGGGTGGGGCTTGGGTTGTCGTTGGGTCTGGTGGGGTTCCTGATGTGGCTTCCCATCCTTTCTCCTGGGCCACTCTCACTGGCGGCGGCATTGCGGTGGTCTCCGCCCCCCTCCCCAGGCAGGGTTTGGCTCCGTCTCTGGCCTCTCTTGGCCGGGAGCCTGATGAGGGGCCCAGGCTGCCCTCGGGGAAACGTGGACGCTCTCAGGCTGCTGGACCTACAGAGCTGGTTCTCCTGCCCTCTGGGCTGACCGTGCCCCCCTCCCCCCAGCAACCCCTGCAAGAGGGGAGCTGTGCTTGGGGCCGAGAGACAGCTGGCAGGCTGGAGCTGAGGCCTCCCGGCCACCCTGCACCCCGGGTCTGGTCACATTCCTGAGGGACCTGCTGAGCCTCCCTGGCCCTGGGGGCGGGGGAAGGGCAGGCAGGGATGGGCTCTGGGCTGCTGCAGGCCTCCTCCCCCACCCCTGGCTCCATTCCAAGGGCGCCCAGGCCTGCTGGAGTGGGGGACAAGGAGCTGGAGCCTCAGGACCCCCTCCCGCAGGACCCAAAGCTCTGGGGGGGGGGCAGGTGGAGCCCACCCACATCTGGCAGCAGCTGCCAGTGGCCTTGGCGGGCTGGTATTGAAAGGGCGAGCCTGCAAACGCCATGTGGTCAGGCTGGGCTGGGCAGGAGGGGGCTGGGCGCTCTGGGCGGGGGTGGGGTGGGGGGTGGGGGTGGGGGTGGGGGGAGAGCAGACCCGGAGGGAAGGGAAGGAAAGGAGCAGGAGAGCCAGAAGCGGTTGAGACTGGTTCTTATAAATAGCCCGTTGCACCAGCGCCTCCAATTTTGACCTTTTGTTATGTAAATGTGGCCAGCCTGGAAAGGGCCTTGCCCAGGCCTCCTGCCACCACGCCTGCCCGCCCTCCAGGAATTGTGTGCCTGCCACCAGCTCCCCCAGATCTAGGTAGCCCTTGCAGTATCCTAAATCTGTGGGGGTGGGTGGGAAGAGGGTGCAGGCGAGCTCCCCAAATTTGCGTTCTTCCTACCACGGGGACTGACTGTGGGCACTATGACCACTGTCTCTTGCCCAGCTGTCTGGGCGTCCCAGCCAGAGAGACCCCCAGACCTTCCTGGGAGCGAGGTCCCCCAGCACCTCCCCCCTCCCCTTGCTGATGCCTTTGTGGGTGACCATGTCTGTCTGTCTTCCCTTCCCCAGGTGACCAGGCATTGATGCACCCCCAGGGAGGCCACGCGCTCAAGGAGGCCACCCCCGCTGGCTGCTGCTCACATGGTTTCTGGGCCCCTGGCACTCCGGTAGGTCAGGGAGGGGGAGCTGGGGGCGGGGGCGGCAGAGGGAGGATGTTTGCTCCTCCTCCTTGGGACTCTGGGCAGCCTGCAGCTCTCAGCCTGTGTCCTGGCCTGCAGTCCTTTGTGTGCGGGCAGCGCTGGCAGCATAGAGGGGAGGCTGGGGCTTGGGGAGGAGGGCTGCTGTGGACTCACTGGCTCTCGGAGGCCAGGACCTCCTGCCCTCGGCTAGTCCCCTTGCCAGTTGTCCTGGGTGCTGGGGCTAGGTGTCTAGGCCAGTGTGGAGGCCGCGCCTTGGGCTCTTTGTCCCTGCCTGGCTGGCTCTGGGGGCAGGGAGTGGCGGAGGGCTGGTTTCTGCGCGATCTGGGCTCCAGCTTCTGAACAGCCTGACAAGGCCGAGCTGGCCTGAGGTGCTTGCTGCCTCCTGCTGTCTGGCCCTGAGTGCCGGCCCACGTGGTCATTGGGTGCTCAAAGTCTTCCTTGGGGTGCACAGGATCATGGGGGGTTTTCCTCTGTCTTTGCAAACAAGGGCAGGTACGGACCAGTGGGAGGAAGGCAGGTGGGTGCAACCCCTCCGGGCTCTGTCCTGAGGGAGGCAGGGCTGGGCGCCTGGTAGGAGCTGATCCCAGGTGGGGGAGGCTCAGAGCAGTCAATTTCTCTCCGAGGTTGGGCCGTGAGCAGAAGGACATGAAAGCCCCTTGTCGGCCTCACGGCTCAGAGCACCTTTGGGAGGGCACGAGCTTCGAGTGGCTGGAGGGGTGGGGAGCCACGGCCGTGCGCTGTGACCCTGCTGCCCAGTGGGGTGGGTGCATGGTTGGGGCACGCTGCTCCCAGAGACCCCTGTGCACACTGCCACGCAGCCACCACAGAATTCCTCTGCATGTGTTTTCCTCAGTGACATCAGTTAGCATCTGTGCCAGTCTGGCGAGTTTCCCAGGCTCAGACAGCACTGCCTGCCCTGCCCAGAAAGTCCCTGGGGCCCAGCGGTGCCAGGGCTTGGCCAGCCTGCCTTTTCTTCTCAGCACCTGGAGGCCCAGGCAGGGGGTAGGGGGGATGGGTGCTCAGTGCCTGTGGTGGGGCAAGGCCTTGTGGGGTGGGGGTGGCAGCTGGGCTGCAGTGTCACGTGTTGCTGGTAAACCTCAGAGTTTGGGAAGCCTCTAGGGTTGTTGGAGAGAGACCCAGCCTAGAGCAGAGGTCGCAGACCAGAGGCTGCATGTTTGATCTGGCCCACGTGGTATTTAAGGAAAAAGAAGCTTCATTTTGCATGGGGTGATTTCACCTGAAAACCTGGATTTCTGGCTTGTCTCGAAAGCTGGGAAGCTGCATGCCCACGTGAGAAGTCCAGCCACCCAGCACCTTATAGACCCCTGCCTTTGGGTCTATGAGGCCAAAGACGGGCCAAAGACCTTTGGGTCCCATCTGGGCACGTGGTTGGCTTCCTTTAGTGCGGAGATGATACCTTGGGCCAAGTTCAAATCCCAGTTTCGTTGCCTGCCACCATGTGCATTGTTCTCTGTGTTTTCAAGTCTGCAGATGGGCTGGTGCCGCCCCCCTTCTCAGGCAGCCTGGGTGGCGTGAGTTCCCTGCCCAGGTGCCGGACCCCAGGAGGGTCCCCCGCTGATGCACACGCGTACCTGTTCTTGCCCGCAGGTGGTGCGTGTGGGCAGGGCGTGGGGACATGGGGCCCGACATGGAACTGCCCAGCCACTCGAAGCAGCTCCTGCTGCAGCTGAACCAGCAGCGGACCAAGGGCTTCCTGTGTGACGTCATCATCATGGTGGAGAACTCCATCTTCCGGGCCCACAAGAACGTGCTGGCCGCCAGCAGCATCTACTTCAAGTCCCTGGTCCTGCACGACAACCTCATCAACCTGGACACGGACATGGTCAGCTCCACGGTGTTCCAGCAGATCCTGGACTTCATCTACACCGGCAAGCTGCTGCCCAGTGACCAGCCAGCCGAGCCCAACTTCAGCACGCTCCTCACCGCCGCCAGCTACCTCCAGCTGCCCGAGTTGGCAGCTCTCTGCCGGCGCAAACTCAAGAGAGCTGGCAAACCCTTTGGCTCCGGGCGGGGTGGGGCCGGCCTGGGGCGGCCACCCCGCGGCCAGCGGCTGTCCACGGCCTCTGTCATCCAGGCCCGGTATCCGGGGCTCGTGGACGGGCGCAAGGGGGCCCACACCCCCCAGGAGCTCCCCCAGGCCAAAGGCTCCGATGAGGAGCTCTTCCTGGGCGGCTCCAGCCAGGAGAGCGCGCACGGCCTGGGTCGGCCGGTCTGTCCAGCCAGCGGGGAGGCCGGCCTGGGTGGCTGCAGCACCAATGGCAGTGGTGGGGGCTGCGAGCAGGAGCTGGGCCTGGACTTGTCCAAGAAAAGCCCCCCGCTGCCCCCCGCCACCCCCGGGCCCCCCCTCACCCCCGACGACCCAGCCCAGCTGAGTGACAGTCAGCAAGGCTCACCCCTCTCGGCCTCCGCCCCTCCCGTCGCCAACAGTGCCTCTTACGCCGAGCTGGGGGGCAACCCCAGTGAGCCCATGGATCTGGAGGGGGCCGAGGACAACCCCCTGAGCCTATTGGAGGGGCCGGGCGGGCAGCCCCCCCGCAAGAGCCTCCGGCACTCGGCCCGCAAGAAGGAGTGGGCCAAGAAGGAGCCCGTGGCTGCCTCCCCCTTTGAGCGGAGGGAAGCAGCGCCGAAGGGTCCCTGCCCAGGGGAGGAGGCTGAAGGGCTTGGGGACAGGGTTCCCAACGGCATCCTGGCCAGCAATGCGGTGGCGGGCGGGCCCTACGGGGAGCCCTCATACCCCTGCAAGGAGGAGGAGGAGAACGGCAAGGATGGGAGTGAGGACAGTGGGCAAAGCGGGAGCGAGGGCGGCAGCGGCCATGCCGGCGCCCACTACATGTACCGGCAGGAGGGCTATGAGACGGTGTCCTATGGGGACAACCTGTATGTGTGCATCCCCTGCGCTAAGGGCTTCCCCAGCTCCGAGCAGCTCAACGCGCACGTGGAGACGCACACAGAGGAGGAGCTCTTCATCAAGGAGGAGGGTGCCTATGAGACAGGCAGCGGGGGCGCCGAGGAGGAGGCCGAGGACCTGTCAGCGCCCAGCGCGGCCTACGCAGCCGAGCCCCGGCCCTTCAAGTGCTCGGTCTGCGAGAAGACCTACAAGGACCCGGCCACTCTGCGGCAGCACGAGAAGACTCACTGGCTGACGCGGCCCTTCCCCTGCAACATCTGCGGCAAGATGTTCACGCAGCGTGGCACCATGACGCGCCACATGCGCAGCCACCTGGGCCTGAAGCCCTTTGCCTGTGACGAGTGCGGCATGCGCTTCACCCGCCAGTACCGCCTCACTGAGCACATGCGCGTGCACTCGGGCGAGAAGCCCTATGAGTGCCAGCTGTGCGGGGGCAAGTTTACGCAGCAGCGCAACCTCATCAGCCACCTGCGCATGCACACCTCCCCCTCCTAGAAGCCAAAGACCCTTGTTGGCCTGCGGGCGCCCAGGAAAGCAGGGGCACAGTGGCCAGGCCCCAGGTGTGGGGCAGTTCCTGGTGCAGCCCCCCCCCCCCCAGAGCTTTAATCCACAGTCTGTACCAAGGGGAGAAGCGGGCAGCCAGCACCCAACCCGAGTGCATGTGGCTGCTGCGCCGTCTGCCTCCTGATCCTGCCCGGCCCAGTTCCCCGTGAGGGCCACGGCGGGGCCTGCGGGAGTGGGTCACGGGGGGTGTCCCGCAGGCTGTGTTGGAGCAGGGGGAGTGGGGGCCTCCCTCCATGCTGCGGGGAGCAGGGCTGCCGCGGCCGGGGTGTCTGTGCTGCCAGCCTGGCTCTGCGGGGAGCGGTGCCAGAGGGAGGGGACAGCGCCCTCCCTCCTCGAGCCAGGGGTCACCGCTCACTGGTGCTGGGACAGTCAGGGGCCCCCACCGCCTACCTCTCCACAACTAAAGAGCCCTCTGGGCCTGTGTGGCTGTTATTCCTACTGATCTGTTCCTTTTTTCTTTTTGAATTCTGTTTTTTAAACCAAAACCAACAAGAGTTTATTTTCCTTCCGGCCCCTCGGGGCTGAGCCTGGGTCTGCAGACTGAATGTACCGGGGCAGCCACCCCCCCCTGCCCGACTGTGGGCTGGGCGCCCACCCTCCAGGCCCCAGAAGCCCTTCTTGGCCAAAGGCTTCCCTGGGCCCCGAGCCCTGCCTCGGCTGCCTCAGGAGAGAGAGTGCTTTTCCCATAGTTTCTGAGGAATATTCTTTGTTTAGAGGTACTTGTTTTTTATTAAGAGAAAACCCCGTGTAATGTGTATGTGAATGTTGGAACTGGAAGGTCTGGGGTTGGTGGGGGGGGGGGGGAGGCTGGCCGCGGTGCCAGGACGTTGGTACGCGTTTCCATTTTCTCCGTGTGTGTGGTGTGCGCGGTACGTGTGGACTCATGTCGCGTTTCCTTCCTTCCTTGCCCATCAAGGTGGAGAGACTTCTGACCTTTTGCTACCTCTTGAATTTGTGAGAACAGGACGTTGGTTGGTGATGGCAGTTGTGGCCGTGACGCTTGTGTTTCCCTTCTGTCGCCCTCCTGGGCCCCCCGCCTGTGCCCCCTCTCAGAAGGGGCACCTGTACTTCCTCTGTGCGCTTGTGGCCAGCTGGCCACCCTGAAGGTGTTCTGAGTGTGCTGCTGGGCGTCAGGGAGCCCGAGCTGCCTCTCATCTGGGCCCGAGTGGGGGTATAGGTGCTCCAGCCCCTGGGGAGCCCCCGGCACAGGACCAGGTGCCAGGAGACGGGAGCCACACAGTGGGACAAGTTCCTGGAGGCTCCCGGCCAGGCCAGGACGGGGCGGAAGTGAGCCCCCCCCATCCTGTCCCCTGGGCCTGCAAGAGCCTGACCTCGGGAGAGCAGCAGCCCCTACCTGACCAGTGCAGAGGGGCTGACCACAGGGATGTGTATATCTTCTCCCACCCCCCTGGCAGGGTGGGGACCTGTTCTGCTTTGGCATCTCTGGGCGGTCTGGGGAGAGGCTGGCTGCCACCCATGGGCTCAGCCCTGAATCCCACCCTACCCTCACCTCTCGCCTTGGGCTCTCCACCAGCCTCAGACACCTCCATGGGCCTAGAGCCATGCTCACAAGGCCAGGCCAAGGTCGAGAGGTCGGCACCACTGTCCTCAGCCTACTGCAGCCACAGGGCTGGACCAGCAGCTTTATCTTCTTCGTTTTGCTTCATGTTTTCATTTCTTTTTCTTTTTTCTACTTTAAGTTCAGACCAAAAAATTCCGGAGTCATCCCCTACCCCCACCCTCCACCCCTCCAGAGACCCTCCAGCTGAAACCAGAGCCTGAGTTCAGGGACCCGAGTGGTGGGTGTTGGGAGTGAGGGCACGCAGGCCACATGGGGCCCTGCTGAGCCCTTGGGGTACCCCCGGCCTCGGGCTGCTCCTCTCCCCTCTGGGGACTTGTGTTCCAGCAAGTCAGGCGGCGGCCCCTCCAGCGCCTCTGCTCTCCCGACCTCCCTACTCCGTCAGCACTTAAGCCACACGACAGAAGTCTGTAGCGGGAGCTGCACACACGCCCCTGGGCGTGGCCCCCGGTGAAGCAGGTGGTTCATGGCAGAGCTTCAGGGACTGGGCGCAGAGGCCCTCACTCGACGACCTTCGTGCGACGTAGTATTGTACCCACCTGAGTATTGTATCATATATCGAGCCTTCTCTGTATTTTAACAAGAAAGCGAAACACTAGTTTCCTATTTAAGACTTTAAGGGTTTGTGGGGCGGGCGGGGTTAACACAACACTTGGTTTTGTTTTCCTTTTCCTTTGGTTTCATGTGGAATGTGTGCTTGTGAGTGTGTGCATGGACGTGTGTTAGAGCCTCACCAGGAGATTAGGCTGTTGGAGGCCAAGGGCGGCTTACAGTTCTCTGCTTTAGTCACTTAATTCCTGAATGTTTCGGAGAAACAGGAAACAGAAAATAGCAGATGTCATGTAGGAAAGAGGATAAACAACAACAAAAAAAAAAAGAAAAAAAAGACAAAAGCTCACATCCAAATTCACAAAACCTATTTTTTAAACCAAAGCACATTTTGAATGCGTATGGAACCTCAATGGGCTCAGAAAAAAGATACTAATATATTTATCTCATTGTTTACATAAACTTTTACAGTTTCAGACCTCAGCAGATAAAAGGCCAGTCCCAGTGAACCCCACCTTCCGCTGGAGCCCCTTCTGAGTAGGCCCTGGAATGGCTCACGGGCAGAGGGGCCGCCGTGGGGCTGGGGCAGGCGTGGAGGCCCCTGAGCCCTCCTCCCAGCCCGGGCCTCTCCCAGCCCAGCTGGCACCAAAGAGCTTGGGCCCGTGCTGACCCGCCCCCCAGGCCTCCTGGCTAGACTGTGGTGGTCCTGCCAGCTAGCCAGCTAGTAGGGGTGGCTGTCAGTTCTGGCCACAGGACCTGAGCCTGGGCTTGGGCCCTGGGATGGATGTGCGCCCCCATCCCGCTGCTCTGCCTGCGACCCTTGGGTGGGTTGATGTGAGGGTCCCTCTCAAGCCAAAAAGCCAGGACCTTTGCACAGCTCCGTCGACTCCAGCGGGTCCCCGCCCCCCTGGGGACCCCCACCTCCACCCCGGCAGTGGGAGGGGCTCACTGGGTCGGTCCTTACCTACACAGACGGTGCAAACACTCTGAACAGTGTTGTTTTTGTATCAATATGTTTGTGCAGTGATGAATGTATTTATTTCTCAGACTTGGGGCGAGCGAGCGGTAGACGGCTCCACCACCGCACGCTCCCGCCAGACCGAGCCCGCCACCGGGGCTCCTCCAGGATTGCAAAAAAGGTAAAGAAGAAAAGATGAACCTTTAAGCAAATACGAATCTCAGAGACTTGCAGCATAGCCATACACCTCAGCCTGTGAAACGAACAATCTGGACACAGACGGACTTTCAGAACCTCACACAGCCGTGTGTGTTACCGTTGGTCGCCACTTGGGGGCTCTGGGCTGTCCGCCGCCCCCACCCCCACACCCACCCGTCAGTATTCACTGGACTGGCCGTATGCAGGAGTGCGATCGGGGCGGGCTGGCTGGGCAGGCGGACCCCAGCCGCCCTCCCCGCGGCCGTCCTGAGTCAGGGTGAGGCCTGGGCAGCCGGGAGGGCAGGGATCAGGGCAGAGGCGGCCGCATCCGTCCCGTCCCCTTGGCTTGTGGGGGCGAAAGCAGAGGCGCCAGGCCTCAGAACAGACCAGGGATCCCAGCCCTACCGGCCCCCTGTAGGGACCAAGGCCCTCGCTATTCCCCAGAGCCAGGTTGGGCATCATTGAACCTGTGAACCCGATGCCAGGAAGGGGTTGTGGAGCGGGGCCTGACCAGAGCCTCAGTCTGACATTCCAAATCGGGGTGGGTGTACGCTGTGGGAATTGAGGCTGCCTGGGACCCCTTGCCTAGGACCACCCATCCCCCACCGGGCTTGTCACCCCACTTTAATTTTCTACCGGGAACCCCTCCCCCTACCTCACCTTGCTATTTATTGCTGTAATTTATTGACCTCAAATATGCTGCATAACAGACCTCACTCAGGGCAGAGAGGATCCCCAGGGCTCCCCCCCTCCACTTGGCGGGGCCCTGTGGGGCCAGGTGCTGAGGGGAACCTCTCTGTCCCCCACCCATCATTTGCTTTCCCCCTCCCCCGTTGAGGGACCCCAGGTTGGGCACTGGCCCATTCACAAATACCTCGAGGGGGAGGGGAGGGATGGGGTTATAGCTGTTTTGTTTAATGGGAACTGGAAGAGGGATCATGTCCTGCTACACGCCCTTCCCCGGAAGGGGGGACCACGATCGCACTCCTGTACTGGCCACCGCCACTGTCAGTCATCACACTGAGTTCACTTCCCTCGAGAATTTGGATAAATTCAGGTCAGAGCTGCAGGTATGCAACCCTCAAGTGTCATAGTAAAGCAGTTCACCGATCTCTCCATTCAGAAGCGTGCAGTCTTAATGTACAGTGATGAGAAACTGTTATTTTATGATCTTTTCATTAAAAGCTTGATTGAAAACTTGTGTGAGGCCTCTGTTCTCTGGCTGTTCTCTTGCTAAATGAGAAACTGCTTTCCTTTCTCTGTCCAGTGCTTCCAGGACCTGGGAGGGTGGGAGCTGGGGTGGACATCTTCTTGCCCCAGGCCTAAGGGTGGGTTTCAGAGGGGCCTAGGCCCTCGGTGGCATGTGTGCGTCTGGAGTTGGCAGTTGGGTCAGCATCCTTTCTGGCATTGTTGGCCAAAGCTGGCCGAGGCGGTTTGGGAAGCAGGGGGTGTGTGGGTGGGGTGTGGACCCGGTAGCCTGGGTGAGAGGAGGTCTGGCCCATGACCAGGACCATGCATTGGAACAGCAGGATTGGGCTGGGGCAGGGGGTGCTCATTACTGCAAACTGCTCCCTCCTGCCGCTTGGTCTTGGGGGGGGGGGGGTGGGAGCCGGGAAGGGGGATAATCTTAGTCTCTAGGGTCGGGGACAGTAGACCCTATTCCCTGGAGGACTGTCCCTCCTGAACCAGGGTGGGGGTACCAGGCTGAGTGAAGACCCAGGAGGAGGAGCGCGCTGGGCCTGGGAGCGTGGTCAGCCAGCTCAGCCCCCGAACTCCATGTACTGAAGGCATTCAGGCAGCTACAGGGCTGCAGCAGGCGAGCCCCCAGAAGAACATGGGCTTTGCTGCTCTAAATCTCAGTAAGTTCTGTTCAATTGTTTTAAAATTCTTTTTTTTTTTTTTGGTATATCAAAGCAATACTCAAACATAGTTTGAACAATCAAATGGCTCTTAAAAAGGCTTAAAACAAAAAATGGTTTCTCGTCTTCCCAGCCCATCCCCACATCGTGCAGGCAACCAGAGTCCAGCCTCACAGCAGGTGATCATTTCAGTTCATCTCTACCCTCTTCCCCTTCCCTCCTACCCCTGCAAATAGTTATTGGACATTTCCTGTGATCTAGGGCTTGGCAAGCTTTTTCTGTAAGGTTGCCAGATAGTAAGTGGGCCATTCAGTCTCTGTGGTGACTCACCTCTGCAGTCACAGAGCAAAAGCAGCCAAAAAGGGTGTAAGCAGACGGGTGTGGCCATGTCCCGTTCAATTGCATTTACAAACCCTGGTGCAGTGTGCAACTGGCCAAGCCATAATGGTTATCACCATGTACATTTGTTTATTGCTGGGCCAACAAGTGTATTGGCCCTTCTTATTTTTCTTGAGGTTTAATAATGATCTTATCTTTTTAACTGCTCAGTTTGATCTGAGCTTCTTTCTCCACCCTTTGACTCTGTGAAATGCCTCCCAGTACAGTTTTCCACAGAATCAGACACTGTCTGTTCTGGCGCCTACTGTTCTGCACAGATTGGGCTGGCGTCCTGCCTTTTTGTCCTGTAACAGAAGTCCTGTTTTCTGGCTTCTGTGTGTTCTTTTCTTGGGTGACACGCTTGTTTGGTAGCGTATGTGCTCCAGTACCATCCTGACAAAAGAACACATGGGAAGTGGGTTTCCTGAGACTTAAAATGTTGAAAATGCTTTTAAATGACACGGAATTGGTAGTTTGGCTGGGTATAGAACTGTGGATTGGATGTCATTTTCCTGCTGAAGTTTGAAGGAGTTGCTCCCCTGGCTTCTACCTTCCAGCATGAGAAGAAGCCCAGTCCCCTATGTGTGACCTGATTTCCTCCCTGGAAGCTTTGGTGTCATCTCTCCATTTAGACGGTTTTCTGTTCGTTGGGCAGGTGATGTGTTGGTTCTACTCTGCAGGCTCATTCCCTTCAGTAAACTCTTACTGATTTTTAAAGCATCTTAGCAACTTTTTCTTTAGGTGAGGTATAGTTGATTTACAATTGTGTTAGCGATTATTTTAAATTTTCTTTCTTCTGTTTGTACCTTGATTGTTGCATTTTGTTCTCTTTTCCTGGATGTAATCTCTTTCTGAGGAAACTGTAATTTTTTGACACTTTCTACTGTTCCTTGCATTGTATCTAGTTCCCTTTTAGGTCCACTTTTGGTTTGTTTTTATCCTGTTCCATAATTTTAAAGACTTTTCCTCAAATGTTGGGTGGTCTTGGCAGTTCATATTTAAGAATGAGACCCTAAAAAGCTACTCGGAACCAGTCCAACCGTCACCTAGGGTGTGTGGATTTCATCGCACTCGTCTTGCAGGTGGGATGGAGGGAATGAGCACCACTTCCCCGTGTGCCGGGTTGGCCGTGGTGCTTTTGACGGAGGCGCCAAGGCGAGGCCTCACGCCTCTTAGTGCGGATCACTGGAGGAGGTGGGAGGTGAGGGGTTACTCCATCACAGCCTGAGTGAGTTGGGCCTGGTTACGGAGTCATTCTGTGGGTGGAGGCCAAGGATGGGGTTGAGTTGTAGGCACCGCTGTTTCCTTTCATAAAGGTTTTGTTTAAAATTTGCCTCTTTCTGAAAACCATCTGAGTAGGGCTGTTCCTGATCCTGTGCGGTGGAGGTGGTTTGAGCCAAGAAAAGGAGTCGGGCAGGAAAAGAGCTGCTCTGGGTGCCCTGGCGTCTAAAGAAAGGGACGGAGGGAGGGAAGAAAGGAAAGTTCGAGGAGAGTGAGCCGGAGGCTGCTCCCATCTTCACGCAGGAGGCAGCCCCGAAGCGGAATGTTTTCATAGACCTTCTGGAAAGACATTTTCTGAGTTCAGCAAATGGAGAGGAAGCTTTTGGACGGCTCCCCCCGAAGCGGGGGGGTGGGGTGGGGGGTGGGGCAGCGTGTCGTTAAAGGTCTCCACACTGCAGGATGTTGCTGCTGCTGATTCTGAGGGCCTCCTGCCTCGTGGGGCACCTGGGAACGTGGCTGAGGGTAGATTTTTTTCTGGTCACTGTGTGGTTTACGATGTTACCTTGACTTACTGTGGTGAGCATTTCACAATGTCCATAAAGATGGAATCATCGTGTTGAGCTCCTGAAACTAATGTTATGTGTCAATTATACCACAGTTGAAAAATGCCAGTTGACAGTCTGGGCTTGACCCCTGGTTAAAGGGCCGGATGACCCTCCCACCACTGCCCTGCCCTCAGGGGCCACCCAGGACTCCCTCACAGCGGGGGAAGGCAGGCTGTGGGGGATCCGGCCGATGTAGCAAAGGACCCCAGGCTGGGAGCAGAGCATGGGGTTGACTCCTCACGGTTCTGAGGACCGGAAGTCTGAGACCCAGGTGTCGGCCGGGTGGTCTCTCTCCAGAGGCCTCTGCATGGCGCGTAGATGCCCTCATCACCCTGTGTCCCCATCTGTTAGTCCCTCTGTGTGTCTGTGGCCAGATTTCCCCTTACAAGGACCCTGGTCAGACTGGGTTAGGGTCCAACCCAAAGACCCATCTCCAGACACAGTCACATTCTGAGATGCTGGGGCAGGCCTTCAACGTAGGAATTCTGGGGGACACGCTTCAGCCCACATGGGGCACACAGACCTGCCATGTGCGGCCTCGGGTGGCTGTGGGGGTCCCCAGTGACCCTCTGTCCGTGTTGGCGCCATTGGCACCCTCTCTCCTGCCTCGGGGCACAGGCCACCTCTGCCCTCAGCAGGTACCTGCTGGGGTCACAAGCTCCTCACTGAGGCATCGCCCCTCGCAGTGTGCCCCCTGGGGAGTCGGGGGTATCCCCAGAACCTGCCCACTTTGTGATGCTACAGGCAGTGATCCCTCGGCCCTGGGGTGCCTCCCAGGATGTGGGCAGAGCTCATGCCAGTGGCCGTCAGCGCACCCCCCGAGAATTCCTCTTCCTGTCCCCACACTGCCTGTCTGCTGACAGGGATGCAGACCTCAGTCTTCAAGAGCAGGGTGGGGGAGGCAGCCGCTGACCGGTCTCCTCCGGCCCTTGGTAGGAGGTGGGGCTGCAGGCGGGGGCAGCAAAAGAGACAGCTCATCACCTGACCTGCCGTCACAGTAACTCAACGTCTAACCATTAAACAGGCTGGTGAAGAGCTGTGAGGAGCTGGTCAGACACCAGGCGCTCAGGCAGGGCTGCCCCACGGGTGGGGAACAGTGCATGCAAAGTGTGGAGGCATCAGAGCACGTGGTCTGTTTATGGGACTGAGGTGCCTTCCCTGTGGCTGGCGTGGGAGACGGTGGGGGGCTGGCAGGCGGGCCCACATTGGGGGGACTCTGTGCCATTGAGCCATTATTTGATACATCGTGGTTTACGGGAATCTTTTTTCTATTTTTTTCTATTTTTTTTGGCCGTGCAGCTAGGCTTGCAGGATATTATTTCCTGGAGTAGGGATCGGACCCATGCCCTCGGCAGTAAATGCGCAGAGTCCTAACCACTGGACCATCAGGGAATTCCCCTTTTTTCTCTTATCAGGCAAAAAATACAAGTTTCAAATACAAAAAAAGGGACTGTGCACAACAGGCATGGATTTTATAACTATTCTTTCTCTGATTGGACAGACATTTATTGAGCTCCTGGCACCACGCAGATGTCCTCACCCGACCATGCACTGAGTGTGCAACCACTGCATTCAGCCCTGAAGACAGGGTTGGGGGCCCTGCACCGCCCCTTTCCTGGGCTGTGCCCCTCGGTGAGGGCGTGGGTGGGGAGGGAGGCTCGGAGAAGAGGACCTTGAACCTGAGTCCTGGGGGAGGGGCAGAGCAGGGCCAGCAGGCTGGGTGGGAAGATAGGCAGGTGCTTCCACCGGGTCCAGTGGGAGCAAAGGGCAGGGGCACCACAGCCGGGGGTCTGTTTCCATGGCTCCTGTCGCCCCCACCGCCAGGGAAGTGGCTTGGGTTTCACCGGAGGCTTCCTCAGACCCAGGCTTTCCCTGCAGAGTTTCCTCCTAAAGACCAGGGGCGGGGAGGGGTCAAAGCGCCCCTCGGCTCACCCTCTGAGGCTGCAGAACAGCAACCCAGGGGGTGGCCAATGTCACCGCCGTGAGGGCTGGCTGCAGGCCCAGCTTCTCGCGGGGACAGGGCACCTGAGCTGCCACTGCCTGGTGACCTGTCGTCACTGAGCTTCCCCACGTAAACCGGGATCAGGACGCCTAGGCAGGGGGCGCGGTGTGGTCATGGGGATGCTGTGAGGGGATGGAGGGGCCCCCGGGGGTGCAGAGCTGTCCTACGGGACTGGAGCTTGTGTTCCAGGAGCCACGGGAAACTGGAAAGAGAAACAAGTGGGCCAGATTCTAGTGTGTCATTGAGCCCAGTATATTCACGGTATTTCATATGTAATCGATACAAAAATTATCAATGAGATGGTGCTTCGCAGGGTTCACATCTCGGTCGGGACCAGACTTTCAGGAGCTCGGCGCCACCTTCTGGGGCTGGACGTCCAATGCTGGAGCCAGTGATGGTGCCATGCTCAGAGCCTCAGCTGTGTGGTGTGAGTTACTGGCCCCCTGGCTCTATGAGGGAGTCTGGTAACAGCCCCACTTTACAGGTGGAGAAACCAAGCCGCAGAGCTGGAGGGGGGGTGTGGGGCACTCACACCAGCACCTTTTTATTTATTTTTTTCTTTTCCATTACGGTTTATCACAGGATATTGAATATAGTTCCCTGTGCTATATACAGTAGGACCTTGTTGTTTATCCATCCTATATAAAATAGTTTGCATATGCTAATCCCAAACTCCCAATCCATCCCTCCCCCACTCCCCTCCCCCTTGGCAACCACAAGTCTGTTCTCTATGTCTGTGACTCTATTTCTGTTTCATAGGTAAGTTCATTTGTGTCATATTTTAGATTCCACATATAAGTGATATCATATGGTATTTGTCTTTTTCTTTCTGACTTATTTCACTTAGTATGATCATCTCTATGTCCATCCATGTTGCTGCAAATGGCATTATTTCATTCTTTTTGATGGCTGAGTAGTATTCTGTTGTATATATACCACATCTTCTTTATCTAGTCATCTGTCAGTTGTTTACGTGTCTTGGCTGTTGTAAGTAATGCTGCAATGAACACTGGGGTGCATGTATCTTTTCGAATTAGAGTTTTGTCTGGATATATGCCCAGGAGTGGGGCTGTTGGATCATATGGAAACTCTTTTTTTTTTTTTTAATTTATTTTTGGTTGCGTTGGGTCTTTGCTGCTGCACGTGGGCTTTCTCTAGTTGAGGCGACTGGGGGCTACTCTTCATTGTGGTGTGCGGGCTTCTCATTGCCGTGACTTCTCTTGTTGTGGGGCACGGGCTGTAGGCGCGCAGGCTTCAGTAGTTGTGGCTTGCAGCCTCTAGAGCGCAGATTCAGTAGTTGTGGTGCACGGGCTTAGTTGCTCCGCAGCATGTGGGATCTTCCCGGACCAGGGCTCAAACCCATGTCCCATGCATTGGCAGGCGGGTTCTTTTTTTCTTTTTCTTTTCTTTTCTTTTTTTTTTTTTTTTAGTGGTACGCGGGCCTCTCACTGTTGTGGCCTCTCCCGTTGTGGAGCACAGGCTCCGGACGCACAGGCTCAGCGGCCATGGCTCACGGGCCCAGGCGCTCCGTGGCATGTGGGATCTTCCTGGACCGGGGCACGAACCTGTGTCCCCTGCATCGGCAGGCGGACTCTCAACCACTGCGCCACCAGGGAAGCCCGGCAGGCAGATTCTTAACCACTGTGCCACCAGGGAAGTCCCGGCAACTCTATCTTTAGTTTCCTGAGGAACCTCCGTCCTGTTCTCCAAAATGGCTGCACTAATTTACATTCCCACCAGCAGTGCAGGAGGGGCAGCTTTATGGTAGGCACCCAGCTGTATCTGCTGACTCCTCAGACTTTCCTATTTCTTTTTCTTGCTTCCTTGTAGGTCCTCCAGCACTGTTAGACCTGAGCAGGAGGGTCATTCTTGTCTCTTAAAATCTTAACGGGAAGGCTGCTAATACTGCCTCCCTAAGGAGTGTGTTTACTAAGCAGTTTTCATCAGTTTAGAGTCCCTTTCGATCCCTCTTTAAATTTTCCACAGATGAGGAGCTCTATCCCGCGTGCTGCTCCTACTGAAATGCTCTACTGAAGCTGGTGTTCTCCCTCTTTTATCCATGTGGTGAATGACGTCAATTTTCTGATCTTGAACAATCTCTGGAATAAAGTCTTCTTGGTTTCATGTACCTTTTTTTTTTTCAATGTACCCCTTTGGATTTGGTCAGCTAATAATTTATTTAGGACTTTTGCATCCAGCTTCATAGTCTAAGTTGGCCAAATGAAAGCCGACTTTAAAAGGACAAGTTTACCTGCAATTTCACCAATGAAATAGCTTGTCTTTCTCTTGTTTCCTTTAAAGATCTTATCCGTGTACATTACAATCTTAGTTATTTCAGCATACATAGTAAATCATATTCTTTTTTCACTAGACATCATATCTCTATGTATGCCACATAAAATACATCATTTCAGTAACTACAGTGGTGTCCTCTTTGTGATGACTGTAACTACCCACCTGAATGAACCCACTTAACGCGTTGTGGTTTAAGAATTTTATTTTTTTCTTCCTAGATTAAGTTCCCAGGAGTGGGATCATTGGGTCCAAAGATAAGAACCTGTTTACGGATCCTGATCTCTTTCCCACAGGAGGCTTCTCAGTCCGCAGTGCCGTCGGCAGCGAGCGGGAACAAGCCAGCCTCGCCTTCTGCTTCAGGTGCGAGCACCCACCGGCCTGAGCGGTCCGATGGCTGCCCGTGAGCAGCGGTTCCGAACCGCCCCGCGCTCCATCCATTGTGACGCGGGTCCGGCGGCGGCGGCGGGCAGAGCCGGGGCATGGCCGAGGCGCAGGAGCTACTGCTGCAGCTGCTGAAGGACAACCGTGACGGGCGCCTGCGGAAGCAGGAGCTGGAGGAGCTGGTGCGCGGGCTGGAGGCCGAGAGCGAGAGCCTCACAGCGCGCCTGGACGACCTGAGCGAGCGCGAGCGCAGGTGCGGGCTGCTCCTCACCTCCACCCGGGCCTTGGGACCAAGCCGACGTGCGGGGGCACCGCGAGGTGGCTGGCATCCCGGCGTCACCCCGGGCCGCGGAGCCTCAGTTTCCCTTCCGCAGCCTGCAGCGGCAGCGGAGCCAGGCGGCGCGGGCCCTGCGCGGGGAGGCGAGAGAGGCGGCGCGGGAGCGCGCAGGCCGGGCGCGCCGGCGGCTGGAGGCTGCGGAGCAGCACAAGCTGGACCTGGTGGGGCGGGGCCCTAAATGGGGCGGAGCCTTCGGGGCGGGACCTTGGACGGGGCGGGTCTCTGGATGGGCGGGACCAGTGAAGGGGGAGGGGCCTTGAATGCGACGGAGCCTGGGGAGAGGGAGGGGCCTTGGACGGGGTAGGACCTTGTGTGGGGCGGGGCCTGAAGCAGGGTGGGACCCTGGACGGGGCGGGGCTCTTGGTGGGCGGGGCCAGCGAAGAGAGGGATCTTTAATGGGGCGGGGACTGCGGTGGGGGCGGGGACCTCGGAGAGGCCCGGACCGCCCCCTCGATCCCGTCCAGGAGCAACAAAACCATCAGCTGCAGGAGCAGTGGGAGGAGCTGTCAAGCCAGGTACCTTCAGGAGACGGCTTCCGTCTCACGCTTCCCCTAGGAAGCCCCACCCTAGTCCCCGTCCCCATTTCCGCCGCGTCCCCGCCTCCCAGGATAATCCCCACCCCTAGAAGCCCCGCAAACCCCGCCCTCACAAGCCCCACCCCCCAGCTCTTTTACTATGGAGAACAACTGAGTCCGCAGCGCGCAGAGCGGCAACTCGGGACCCAACTGGTGGCTTTGCAGGTGCTTGGGTGGGGCCCCGAGGGCAGGAGCGCTGGTGTGGGCGGGCCTTTGATGACCTGAGGGCGGGGCCTTGGGGCTGAGGGCGGGCGGGGGTGGGCATGAACCTCTTGGCCGGGCGTTGGGGCGGGGTCTGGCGCGGCGAGCTCGGGGAGTGCCGGACTCCTGACCTTCCTTGGATCCTCCGGAAGAAACAACTGGAGCTGGTGGAGGCCAAGCACGCCAGGCAGGCGGAGGCCCTGCGGCAGGTGCGGGCGGAGCCGGGTACTCAGTGGGAGCGTCGGCTTGGGGTGTGGGTGGGGCCTGGGCAGGCGCCGGACGGTGGAGAGGGCTGACTTCCCCGAGTCTAATCAGGGCTCCCCTCATGCCAGAGCGCACAGCGGATGGAAGAGGCCTGGGCCAGCTTCCAGGAGCAGAGCGGAGTCTTGCAGGTGCCGCCACCCTCCACTCGGAGAGCCGCTCACCTCCGACCCCACTGCGGCCTCCTCCCCCGGAGCTGCCGGGGCCTGCCTCACCAAGGTCTTCCCAGGTGTGAGGCCTCACTCCCAACCCCTCCAGGAGCTGCAGGGGAAGGTGATGGAGGCGGCGACTGCGTTGGACGCCTCGCAGGGCGACCCGGAGCCGTAAGGGGTTAGGACTGTCGGGTGTGGGGAGGTGACTGTGGGCCCGGACAGAGGGCACATCGCCATGCCTGTCTCCACAGGTGCGAGTCGCAGCCTGGCCGGGGGCAGGGATGCGCGAGCTCGCTCATGGAGGAAGTGGCCAAAGCGGACTGTGTGAGTGCGGGCCTGGGCGGGGACGGGCTGGAGCCGGGACCTGCCCCCGGGGCCACCCACACACACGTGACCACCCCATCAGGGATTTTCCCCCCCTCCCCCAGGGACCCTCCCCTTGATACCAACCTCGCTGGGCGGCCACGCCTGCCACGGGACGGCCCACCCAAGGACCACGCCCGCATAGGGGACCCGCCCCGTAGTGCCACGCCCCCCACGGAGCGACGCGCACCCACGGGCTCGCTCCCCCAGGGGTTTTCCCCCACAGCTCCCCGGCGCGGAGCTGTACGTCGCTCCCTCTTCCCCGCAGAAGCGGCTGTTCGGCGGCGCGGGCGCGGCGGGCATCAGGTGAGCCGGCGGCGGGCGCGGCGCTGGAGTCTGGGGTCCGGGGTGCGCCCGGCGCCCCGCCACCACCCGTCTGCCGGTGCGTCGTGGTCCGCAGGCTGTGGGCGCTGGGCGCGCTGCAGACGCTGCTGCTGCTCCTGCTGGGCGTCGTGGCGCTGCCGCTGCTCTACCTGGCGCTGGTGAACCCCTCGGCCCTCCGCCGCGGGCTCATGCGCCCCGGCTCGGACGCCGCCATCCGTCGCCTGCGCTACACGCTGGCCCCGCTGCTGGAGCTGCGCGCGCGCGGACTGCTGCCCGCCTAGTGCATCACGCCGGCTGCGGCCGCCAGCACCCGTGTCTCCCGCGTGGTTTCTGGGCGTCAGGCGGAGGGGTGGGGTGGCGGGGGTGACTGGCGAGGAGAGGGGAGAAGGGAAGGGGGACTGGCGAGGGGTGGCGGCGAGAGACGGCGAGACGCGGGGGTGGCGGCGAGAGAATGGGAGACACCGGGGCGGGGGCGTCATGTGTCCTCGGGCCCAGCGGACGCCGGGCTCCTCCGGGTAGACCTTGGTCCCGAGAGGCTGCCGGGCCCTCGGTTCCTCCAGCCCCGCCGCCCACTTGGGAGGGGTAGGAATTGTTACTAAACCCGCTCTCCCCTCCGGGGAGCAGAGCCCGGGGCACCGGCTGGCGGGTCCCCGCGGAGGTCCGTGTCCCGCGTCTGCGTGGTGGTTACGCAGTCCCCGCGGCGCCCCTCCTCCCCTTGGTCCGCGGCGCTCTCCCGCGTCCGGGCTGTGCGGACCGTGCGCGCTCACCACTGCGGTCTTCGCGGGCATCGTCTTTTCATTTCTGTAAATGTTCTGCTTAATGGAGATGGACCTCGTGTTTCACTTAGTCTCTGATGCAGATGCTGCTCGATTTTTATTATTTACTTTTTTTTTTTGGTAGTGAAGTTGTATCTCCTGTGCACACATACGTGCGTTTTTGTTTTGTTTTGTTTTGTTTTTGCGGTACGCGGGCCTCTCACTGTTGTGGCCTCTCCCGTTGCGGAGCACAGGCTCCGGACGCGCAGGCTCAGCGGCCATGGCTCACGGGCCCAGCCGCTCCGCGGCATGTGGGATCTTGCCGGACCGGGGCACGAACCAGTGTCCCCTGCATCGGCAGGCGGACTCTCAACCACTGCGCCACCAGGGAAGCCCTGAGCACATTTTTTATATTTAAGGGCCAGGTGCATTTCTTTTCCTGCAAACAATTCTTATTATTTTTTCATGTTAAAACTATAGGATTGTAGGGTTTCATTCTCCCTCAGTTTTTTCAACGCTCTTTTTTAGGATGCATTTTACCTTCGAGATCTGTTGTGAATATTTCCCCAGTTTGTCTTTCGCTTTGTTTGGGGTGCTCTTTTGCTATGTGTTGTTTTCGTAACAATTTGCTTTCCTGTACTGATCCTGGATTTTCTGGGTTATGAAGGAAACTGTTCCCATCTTCTTCCAACACTTGCATGCTTCCTTAGTTTATATTCAGCCTGTTGTCTGCCTCTGGAGGTAGGGACTTAGTATGGTTTAGGATGTGAGGACCTTTTGCATTTGTTTGATTGGGATTACACTGAAGTTAGGATAAGTTTGCAGAGAAATGTCTTCCAAACCTCGGACGACATCTCTCTCCATTTTTAATTTTTCTCAGCATTTTGTTTTTTTTAGTGTAAATGTCTTTCATGTCTTTCCATTTATTCTGAGGGATTTTATGTTTGGGGTGCTATTATACATGGTATAGGATTTTTTAGTTTTAATTTCCAACTGTTTATTGCTGGCATATAGAAATACAATGACTTTTGTGTATGGACCTTGTAAACTGTGGTATTGCTGAACTACTCCCTTGTTAGTGCTTTGAAACTCTTCTGTAGCTTCCTCAGGATTTTATAAACAATCTTATTGTCTGTGAGGCAGGACTGTTTCTCTTTTTCCTTCCAAACTGTCTACCGCTGGCCACACACTCGGTACAAAGCTGATTAGAAGTGGTGAGGAGTGCCCTGATCTTGCTCTGGATCTTATATTTCATCATGACTATGTTAACCATGTTTTTCTTAGAGATCTTTATCAGGTTGAGGAACTGTTCTCCTATTTCTAGTTTGCTGATTTTTTTTTTTTTTTGGCCACAGCTTGAGGAATCTTAGTTCCCCGACCAGGGATCGAACCCATGGCACAACAGTGAAAGCACCGAGTCCTAACCACTGGACGGTCAGGGAATTCCCAAGTTTGCTGATTTTTTATTACGAATGGGTGTTGAATATTGTGCAGTGCTTTTTCTGCACCTATTGATCATATGGTTTTCCTTCTTTAGTCTGTTAATATGAATGACCCTGATTGCGTCTTAAGCCAAACTTGCCTTCCTGGGGTAAGGCCCACTTGGTCATGATGGTCCTTTTTTACACATTGTGTTCAATTTGCTAATATTTAGTTAAACTAAAAAAATTTACTTAAAGATTTTTGTGCCTGTGTTCATGAGAGGGATGTTGCCCTGTCTTCTGATTTTCTTGGAAGGTCCTTGTCTTTTTTTTTTTTTTTAATTAGTTAATCTATTTGGCTGCATTGGGTCTTAGTTGCGGTACACAGGATCTTTCATTATGGAGTGTGGGCTCCTCACTGCAGCATTTGGGCTCTAGAGCGCGCGGGCTTAGTTGCCCTGCGGCATGTGGGATCTTAGTTCCCCCACCAGGGATTGAACCCACGTCCCCTGCGTTGGAAGGCAGATTCTCAACCACTGGACCACCAGGGAGGTCCCAGAAGGTCCTTTTTAATATCAGGGCTGTGCTGCCCTCATAAAAAAATGAATAGGGAAGTGTTTGTTCCTCTCTTTTCTGAAGGATAGTGTGTAACACTGGCATTATTGCTTCCTTACATATTGAGACCCATCTTGGCTTTATGATGAAAAAAATTACACCTCAATAATTTTAACACAGAAAAACGTATGAGTCATCAGTGTATGTAGCTCAGTGAATTTCCATAGAATAAGAAACAATGTTACCAGCATCTGATTCTCCCCCTGCCTTCCTAGTGGCTCCCTCTTTCAAAACTAACTTGTGTCCTGACTTCTAACACCATCAAATAATGGTGCCTGTTCTGGAACCTCAGATGGAGTCATTCAGCAAGTACCTTTTGCTCAGCAGCATCCACACTGCCTGCTGCAGTTGTTCATTTATTTCCATTATTGCCCTGTATTCTTCTGCATGAATAACCACAATGATTTCTCTCTTGTCCAAGAACATTTTGGTCATTTACAGGTTTTGTTTGTTAGGAGTAGCGACCTCAGGACACTATTTCCTGCCCAGATTTCATAAGTCTGTTGGGTATGTGTGTAGGCGGGGAACTGCTGGCTTGAGCTGCTCAGCCTTGCTGGATGCTTCACACCCAGCAGCAGCAACTGAGAGTTCCAGGTGCTCCACATGCCCCAATGCTTGACATTATGTATCATTTTATGTTTCAGACAGGCAGGGGGGTGAGTGGGTATCACATTGTGGTTTTAATTTGCAATGACGACTAATGAAGTTGAACACCTCTTACTATGTTTATTGGCTGTTTGGACAATGTCTTTTGTGAAATGCTTGTTCAGGTTTTTTGCCCATTTTTCTATTCAATTGTGTCTTACTGATTTTTTAGTAGTTCTTTATATATTCTGGCTGTAAGTTCTTTGAACAGATATAGGTAATTGCAAATATCTTCCCAGGTTTGTGGCATGTATTTTCATAGAGTCCAATTTAATTTTTTCCCCTTTAAAATTAGTGTTTTGGTTCTGCTTAAGAAATCTGTGTGTTCTGAGGTCATCAAGACACGCTTCTGTATTTTCTTCTAAAAGCCTTTAAAGTTTACCTTTAACGTACATCTTTCCAGTCCACCTGGAATTAATTTCTATGTCTGATGTGAGGTAGGCAGTCGAGGTTGAGTTATTTTCTATACTGCTATCCAGTTAATGCACCATTATTGCAAAGACCATCTTTCCCTGACTGCTCTGCAGTGTCTGCATGTATGTGGGTATACGTCCCTGGACTTCATCTCTTCCACTGTTCACTTGTCTTTCCTTGAACCAGGAAGCCACAGTGTCTTAACTTCCATGGCTTAAGTATAATTAAAGTTAAAGATTTTTGTGCCTGTGTTCATGAGAGGGATGCCGCTCCGCGGCATGTGGGATCTTCCCAGACCGGGGCACAAACCCGTGTCCCCTGCATCGGCAGGAGGACTCTCAACCACTGTGCCACCAGGGAAGCCCAAGGATAATTCTTGATATCTAGCTTGTGGGTCTTCAAGATCCAAATAGCTATATTTTGACCTTTGCATTCCCATATAGATTTTAGACTTGCCAATTTCCACTACAGAACTTTCTGGGATTTCGATTGGCATTTGCAGTGAAACTACAGATCAATTTGGGGAGAAACAAACATCTGTATAATATTGAGTTTTCCAACCCATGGATATTTGTTTAGATCTTGTTTCTTTCAACATTTGTAGTTTTCAGTGTTTCTTATGAATAGGTCATTAGATTTTTTTCTTGGTATTTGTTTAGGGTGCAATTGTAAATGGTAGTGTTTTCATTTTTGTTGTTGTAAGATATATGTACACACATACACACACACACACACATAATTGACTTTTGTATATTAACCTGTATCCTGAACCTTGACTATATTCAGATTATTTTGGATTTTTATGTACACAAAGGCCATCTCTGAGTTTTATTTCTCCTTTCCAGATTCTTACACTGTTTCCTTTTGTGGCCTGACTAGACTGGCGAGGGCCCCCAGTGCCAAGAGCTGAACAGAGGTGGTGAAACACGGTATTGTCTAAGGGGACAGCTGTCAGTATATCACCTTTAAGCATTTCAGAGTTTTTCGCAGACACTCACATCAAGGGAGTGATGTTTTGGGTACACCCCGTCCTGAGTGTGGACCAAGCTTCCCCAGAAACTCCTCAAAGGTATCAGGCTCTTGGGTTGGTCTTTTGTCTCCTGTGTCATCGAAAGAGGAACTTGACTGTTTTAAGATTTTAAATTTCATTTTGTTTTCTGTCTCTAAAGAAATCTATTTGCTTGTCAGCTTGTGGATTTAGATTTTTCTACCCAGTACTGTAAATAGCATTTCTAACTTTTCAAGATGTATAATTTGCCATATTGCCGGAGTCTTGGACGTGCCATTCAATTGACTTTCATTTTAAAGCCCGTTTGACAGGCTTTCTTTCTAAGTATTGTGGTTTCAAATCAGTTCTACTGTGTTCGCGTGTGTTTCTACATTTTATAGTGTGTTTGTCCTGCACTTCCTATGCTCCCCCCTCTTCCTGGTCTTCTGTTTGATCTTTCTGGAAGTCACACCCGATATTCTGGTTTCCTTTCTACTTGAACGGGCTCACCTCTACCCACCTCCCCAAACCCGACCTTAAAGCATTTAACTCGGATCATCCCCTTGGCTCTTACGTGTATTTTGTCTGGTGTTTCAGCTCCACTCTTTCAATATCTAAGTATTTAGCGTTCTTCCAGATATCTTATTGATTCCTAACAATTCCGTGGGATCAGCCTGACGTGGTGAACAGGTACGGATGGGGTGCTGCTGCTGACAGACTGCATTTCATTAATTAATTTTTGCTGTGTTGGGTCTTCGTTTCCGTGCGAGGGCTTTCTCTAGTTGTGGCAAGTGGAGGCTACTCTTCATCGTGGTGCGCGGGCCTCTCACTATTGCAGCCTCTCTTGTTGTGTAGCACAGGCTCCAGACGCGCAGGCTCAGTAGTTGTGGCTCACGGGCCTAGTTGCTCCGCGGCATGTGGGATCCTCCCAGACCAGGGCTCGAACCTGTGTCCCCTGCATTAGCAGGCAGATTCTCAACCACTGCGCCACCAGGGAAGCCCCGGACTGCATTTCATAATCGCCATCAGGGCTACATGTGTGACGGCATCCTGTGTTCTATCACTTGTGCAGAGAAGGATGTTGAAATCTCCAACTCTACTAGTTTATTTCTCCCCTGAATTCTGTCAAATTTTGCTTCGGAAACACACGTACACACAATGATGGTGAATCTATTTCCTCTACTTCTGCGTCAGGTCCATGACTATAAAGTGCACTGCTTGTCATCAGCATATAATTGGGTCTCATTTTTATCCATGTTTATAATTCCTGCCTCCTGACTGGAGTGCTTAGTTGTCCATACCTAACAGAATTAATGATGCAGTGGGACTGTCGTCTGCTATTGCGAAACTTTTTGTCCCATCTTTCTTTTTCCTTTCCTGCCTTCTTTTGGATTAATTTAATATTTTAAAAAGTTTTTTTAACTTACATATTGGCTGCTTCTTTATATTTATTTATATTGTGCTTCCTGCAGCTGGGTGTTTTTCACCAACTCTGGAATCCTGTTGTGGGTGACTGGAGCGTCTCATTCAACTCTCCTTTTCTTTATGCCTCATTTTTGGTAATTTCATTGTTCTGCCTTTCATTGATTGGTTGTCTCTTCACCTGTATCTTACCTTTTTTTTAAAAAATTACTTTTTAAAATTAATTATTTTTGGCTGTGTTGGGTCTTCGATGCTGTGTGCGAGCTTTCTCTAGTTGTGGCGAGCAGGGGCTACTCTGTTGCAGTGCGCAGGCTTGGCATTGCAGTGGCTTCTCTTGTTGTGAAGCACGGGCTCTAGGCGCACGGGCTTCTGTACTTGTGGCACGTGGGCTCAGCTGCTGTGGCTTGCGGGCTCTAGAGCACAGGCTCAGCAGTTGTGGCACACGGGCTTAGTTGCTCCGCGGCATGTGGGATCTTCCCAGACCAGGGCTTGAACCCATGTCCCCTGCATTGGCAGGCAGATTCTTAACCGCTGAGACACCAGGGAAGTCCTTCCCTGCTTTTTAACCAATCTTTTGTGTGACTTATTTCTAGATATTTTGTCATCGTTTTTTTAGTTTTGGGTCTTTGGAGGGTCACGTGGGTGGGGATGGACACTGCGGGGAGGTTGGTGCATGAGGACGGTGGTGTCCTGGAGTAGAGGACCTGAAGGTGGTCGAGAGGGACACCGGGAAGGACCGGAGCAGAGGCAGGATGCAGAGCAACGCCTACGGAGGAGAGATGAGAATGGGGCGGCCGGGTGGCCTCTGCGGGAGCCCTGAGAGCCATCAGGGAAAATACAGTGCTATTTTTGGTACATCTGTGCTGTGGTGAGTCGTCTTTGTGAAGCTCACAGCCGGGGCACCGGGGATGGCCCCTCTTGGCTGCGAGGCTCCTGGGCGGGCGCCCCCCACCCCTAGCTGAATGTGCACTTAGTACTGGATTGGTTTCAACGCAGTTTTTTTGTTTTTATTTTGTTCACGTTGGTTGAATCTTAGGTTGAATATAATTTTTCCATTTTTTATACACAAGAAAATACTTCATGTACCTCTGAGAACAAGACAGGTAGGGAATGTGTCCAGTGTAAGCACAGCTCACACCTGCGCAAAGACTGGCTCTGATTGTCATTCCAGCCACACGGGCCACGTAGGCGACACCTCGGGAGGCAGCGGGTTGCCGGGCTCTGCAGGGGCATCTCGGCCCATCTGTCCGCCGGATGAGGTGGCAGGCCGTGCGCAGCAGCAAGCAGTGATTGCGGCACTCTGCCCCTCAGTAGGGGATGTCGTTCTGATAGTACTGGATCATGTCATAGGTCCGGCTCCTGGGAGCAGAGAGCAGAGGGGATTGTGAGGGGCCTGTGCTGGTCTGGGGACCTGACCCCCTGAGCCACCCTGCTACACCCCTGGAGGTCGAGTGCCCGATCGCAGACTTTTTGTCTGCCCACCAGCCCCTCTCTCCCTGGGACGCTTGCTCCCTCACCCATGGCCACAGCCTCCCTGTTATGCCCCGTCTCCTCCTTGCTCATGGGCCCCAAAGTGGGCTCAAGAGGATGCCCTTCCTCAGCCAGACGCCTGCCCGCAGTCCTGGGGCCCGGGATGTGGCCCGGGGGTGCGTCTGTAGGAGTTGACTCCCAGCCTTGGGGCCTCGCATGTGGCTGGAAGGGGTCTGTGCACTCCCCCTCCGCCCTGCCTCACATCACCATCAGGAGAGCCTGCCTCATGCTGCCCTCCAAACCCCTCCTGCTGCCCTGAGCCACCCCACTTCTCTGCTCCCCAGTCAGCAAAACCAAGTGGCGCTCCTGTGCCACTGGACCTCGGCGGGTCCACCGGAGCCAGTTCTCTGTCCCGAGGGTGTGGACCTGGGGCCTCTGCACCTCCTGGGGCCTGGACTCCCCTCGCTCACCCTGTTGTTGAGCCTATAAACCTCAAGGCCACCTTCGACTGTCACAGCCCCTGGGAGCCTGTTCCCAGGCCTGTCACTGAGGCCTGGCCCCACCACTTCTAGTGGCCCCAGTTCCCCCACCAGGCCCCTCCTGTCACGGCCCCCACAGCAGCTGAAGGGGTTGAAGCCTCTCAGAACTCACTTCCTGCCCCGCTGGGCTGGGCGTCTCGGGGCAGTGCATCCTGTCACCTGGCCCAGGTGGGGGCCTGCACAGGTGCCCACTGAACACTGGGTAGGTGACACGGGTGCATGGGTGGGGCAGGACAGGGTGACTTGCCTGTTGCTGAGGAAGCAGCTCTGAATGACCTTTAGAATGAAATTTGCGGCCTCTCGCTCTGTCATGTTGGGGCTGAACCTGTGCCTGGTGGGGGGAAGGGCCGTATCAGGGCTGCTGCCCCCAGGGCTCCAGGCTGCCCTCCCTGCAGGGACGTGGTCTGGCCGGTGGGCTGCACTTAGTGGCCTGGCCTCCTGTGGGGACACGGTTCCCAGCTGGCCTGGAGGGCTTGGGCCCCTTCCTAGAACCTCCTGGGCCCAGCGGCCTGCAGCCAGGGTAGGACTGGCAGGGGGCTGAGCCACTGCAGCCCCGGGGCTTGGCGCAGACACACCCTTGAGGGACGAAGGGCTGCAGGGTACATCCTCCGCCTAAGTCAAGGCACCTCACACACGGAAGGTCTGGGGACAGCTCCTCACCCAGGACCCCGTCTGTCTGGGCGTCCAAGGGGGAGCACTTGGCCTCGATAACAGTCCCCATTACCAGCAGTCGAAGGGCTCCCATCTCAGGGGACGGCCGCCCCCAAGTGGCCTGCCTGCCGGACCTACTTCAAGAGCTTGATTGTCTGGCCGCGGAAGCAGGGAAGGCCCGTGTCCAGCATGAGAGTGACCAGAGAGACGACGGCGTCCATGTAGGGCCTGGGGAGAGGCAGGGAAGGAGGTGGACAGAGGCCAGCCTGGGTGGGGGCCCTGCCTGTGGTCAACATGCAGCCCCTGCCCAGGGCCTGCTCTCGGCCCCTGCCATGGTTCTGTGCCTGGCTAAGGAAGGGATCCTCCCTTCTTGAAGGGAACTGCGTACGCGCCATGCAGGCTTCAGCAGACTCGGGTTGGAGTCCAGGTGTCCCCACACTGCTCTGTGGCGTCAGCCACATGACACTTGGAAGCCAGGACCTGAGTCCCCGGCACGCAGCCTGGGGGTGCAGGGGCTCAGGCTAGGGAGGAAGGGCAGGTGGGGTGCTCAGAGGGGCCCCAAGGCGTCGGCAGGCGAGGCCAAGCCTGGGAGATGCAGAATGTGGCAGGTCACTGATGCCTGGAGCAAGATGCTGCTGGCACAGGTGGCAGAGACGTGACAGGAAGGCAAGGCCTCAGGGGGCCTCCCGTGCATCCCCCTGCCCCAACCCCAGTTCTGTGTCCACCAAAGGCCTGAGATGACCCGAGGAGAACTTTGAGGAGTGGGCGGGGCTTGCTGGATGAACGGGCCCAGTATGGAAGCCCCTCCCTGCCCCCCACCCCACCCGCGGGGCTCACCGCACGGCCAGGTAGCCGCGGACACACATCTCCATGAACCACTTGAAGGGGGTGGCCTCCATCTTGCCCCCCATGATCATCACCATCTCGTCCGTCAGCTTGATGTCTGGTTCCCAGCCGAGGTTGCCACCCGGGGAGCTTTCAAACATGAAGCCAAAGTCTGCAATATCCCAAAGAGCCATCGTGCTGGGATCAGCTGCAGGGCAAAGCTGGGTGTATGCCCTGTAGCCGCTGTTTCCTGGGGACACTGGGGAGCAGCGGCTGGAAAGGAAGCCCAGCTCCCCAACCCCCAGAGCCCCTGCCCCGGTGCCCCCGCGGCAGGATGCCCACCCACCGATGTGGATGATGTGGCCCTTCTTGTCCAGCATGATGTTGCCGTTGTGCCGGTCCTTGATCTGCAGCAGGAACAGCAGGAGGCTGTAGGCAGCCATGCTGCGGATGAAGTTATAGCGTGCCTGTGCAGAGACAGCATGCTCAGGGTGCCCTGGAGCTGTGCCTTCTTGGGCCTGTGGGCACCCTGGAACCCCTGGGCCTGCACCTAGATCAGCAAGCCAGACCTTGGTAGTCGGAGTGACAAGTGGGTGCATCTGAGGTGCAGGGCTGTGGCCCCTTCCCCCCTTCAACTCCTGTCAGCTTTCTCCTGGGGAGCCCCTCTCGAGGCATGCCTTTCATCCCAAGGAAGGTTACAGATGCCCTGGTTTTACCCCCAGACATACGAGGACTTGGAAAACAGGGTGCTGACCAATGCAGGAGCTGGGGCTGGCGGGCAGTGGGGCCGCGCTGCTGCCCACCTGCTGGAAGGCCAGCGTGGACTCATCCCCGTACTGGCGTGTGAAATAGTCGTACATGCCAAAGTCGGTCTGGCGGCCCAGCTGGTCCCGAGAGGTACAGTCAGGGATGCACTCGATCACCCCGCACTAGGGAGGAAAGGCCGAGGCTCAGGCTGCGGGCACACCACAGGGCGAAGGACAGGGGCAGCGCCCAAGCAACTGCTTGGGAAACTTACACCAGGGGCGGTGGCCACCACCCGGTACGGAAAGACGAAGAGATCCAGGCCAACCAGCTGGAAGATGTTTTTGAAGAGGTCGATGATCTGCAGGGCCAGCATGTCCTGGGAACCAGGAGAGACTCAGGGTCGTAGTGGGCTGCTGGCTCCAGGTGCCTGCGGCCCTGCCCAGTGAGGGGGAGGGGGAGGAGGGAGGGAGGCCCCGGTGAGCCTCACTGCCCACTGCTCCCTGGGCAGACTGCGAGGATGCACTGCCTGGCGGTGGGTGTGAGTAAGGGGGACCCATTCCCCCGGGGCAGTTCTCCCTGAGCAGCCAGGGTGTACAGCGGGAGGGGGACCACTGGAGAGGCCTCCGGGTTTAGCAGAAAGCCCTGATGTACTCCAAGGCAACAGAACCAAATGGGGAACCAAGGATTCCTATTTCTGTGTGATGCTGAGAAGTGTGCCTGGAGCCTTGGAGAGAGGCGGGCCTGCCCCAGCCCCGCACACCTCCGGCCCTGCCCTGCCTGCCCAGCCCACTACCTGACGGCAGTCATCTCCCACTTTGAAGATGGCTGCTTGCCAGGAGATTTTCTGGCCATCGGCCTCCTGCGTGCTGCCCTCATCCTCGGAGTCTGAGCAGCACCGCAGACCTGCACAGGGAGAGGGTGCCTGTCAGCGGCGGGCAGAGAGGCCCTCTGAGGATGCTGGGGGCGAGCCCTGATCATGTGCCTGAAGCAACACAGACCCTTAGGGATCATCTCTGCAAAACCCTAAAGAGGCCAACGAGGCCCAGCAGACACCAGGGGTCAGTGGGTGGGGCCATGGGGCCAGGGTCTCTTCCTAAGAACAGCTGAGGAGCAAGGACCCAGGGCCACACCCTTGTGCTGCTGTGCTCCCAACATTCATGCCCCCCCAGCACTGCAGAGTGTGATGTATGTGGCAGCCACAGCTGAAGAACAACCATGCCCTGTCCCGGGAAGAGGCCGGAAGGATCCTTCACAGCACTTCAGGAGGGAGCAGGGCCCTGCTGACACCTCGGCCTCCAGACGGAGAGAATCGACTCCTGCTGTGGAGGCTGCCAGCCTGCGGTCACTCTCACGGCAGCCAAGCCGACCAGTCCTCCCTGGGGCCTCTGTCACTGCACACGTGCCTGCCACCCCCAGACAAGGGCCCAGACTGACTGGCCGGAGGCTGTCACCGTTCATGGGGACCCCAAACTACATCGGACGTGCCCCACTGACCTTCCTTCTCAAGTTCACTAACTCCGCATCGTTTCACCTTGAACTTAGCCAGATATGGGGCCTTTGCAGCGCTGGAAAACAAAACAGAATGGGGCGCAAGTGACAGGGAATGGGAGCCCGTGAGGGGGAGTTTGCGGGGGGTGCCTCACCTCTGCATGGGCGTCCCGGACTTGTAGTCGATGTCCAGCACGATGGCCTCGGGGTTGCTGGGCAGGTAGCAGCCTATGAGGGACAGAAGGGACATCCCAGGGCCCGACCAGGATGAGGCTTTCCCAGCAGACGGGGCTGTGCTGAGGCCTCAAGGGCCTTGCCTGCGGCACCGCCGACTCCTTGTTCCGAGGCCGGTAAGGCTGTCTTCCCTGACTCTGTGCTGTTTCCCTGGGCCCATCCTGACATTCCACATGGGGCAACCACCTCCCGCAGACGCTTCTCCAAGAGGACACCCTAAACCCTCAGCTTCTCAAGCCACTGGCCGCCAATGCCACAGGACACAGGAGCCCCAGAACCCACCCACCTGACACCCCCAGCTCGACCCTGTCAGCGCAGGTCGAGAGAAGACCCTTCCTGGTCAGGGACCACAGTTCCCCGAGCCCCCGGAGGTGGGGGTGCTTGAGGCGGGGTCCTGGTGGGAGGGACTGGGCCCCTGGGGAGCATGCAGGCCCCCACCTCATCCACCCTCCTTCCCTCGCCAGCCCAGCCTCCCTCAAACGGCCCGAGCTCCACTCTGCTCTAGAGCCCAGCTGGCTCCGCAGTGCCTCGGGGACACGACCCAGCAGCATGGTGTCCTCTGGGAGGCTGAGTGTTCTCTGGGGCGTGGCTGGGCAGGGCTCAGCACAGTCAGGAGAGGCCCACCCAGGGCCCTGCACTGGTGCCCACCACTGAGGCGGGCAGTGGGCAAGTGTGCAAGGCCAGGGTTTTGAAGAACGAATGTGTAAGACTTAAGAACGGAGAGCTGTGCGGTGACGTCTGGGTTCCCATCTTGTCTTGAAAAGACACGGATCTGACCACGTGGCAAGAGCACCAGGGAGGGGGGCATGGGCCCCCTCATCCCACAAGCCCTAGCACACCTGGGACACCCCCGCTCCTCCCTAAGCCCACTGTGTGGCCTGCGTTACTTCTGTTACACTGGAGCTCAGGAAACTTCTAGAACCACAGCTGCCAAGGACAGGGCCTCGGCCTTCAGAAAACAGCTGTAGCTAGGAGAACCAAGAGTGACCACTGGCAGGGGCAGGTTCTGGAGAGGGGTGCCGGGCACCCAGGGTCCCCCAGACCCCCGTCCCACTGGCCTCGAGCACTGCTCACCAGGCTGCACCTTCACTTCAGACAGAGCCGACAGACAAGCCCTCTTCCTCTCGTCACCTTTAGGGTAGGGCCTGGAGAACAAGACACAGACGCTGGTGTCTGTGGCTTCGGGGCACAGACAGGCCCTCCTGTCCGAGGGCCCTAGCCCTGCACTCTGCCACCTGGGGCAGGGGAAGGGGGTGTGCAATGCTGTGGGGGTCAGGCTGCGGGCTACATGGTTTACTGGCAGTGTGGCGTCGGGCAGACCCTCAGACCTCTGCGCCCCACGACAAGGCGAGTGAAATGGAATCACGCCTCTCACGTGGCAGAGGCCCAGGGAGTCCACCCTGACCCTCCATCTCTGCAGCCACGTTGCCGCTCTGCTTAGAACTGGTCAGGAGAGGACCATGGGACACATGGCCCGCAGTGATGGGGTAGCGGGGGAGCCTGAGCACTGGGGACAGTGTGGCGACTAGGCGCCTGGAGGAACAGCACTAGGGCTCCCCTGCTGCCTCCCCAGGCGCTCGGCCAGCATCCGCAACCCCGGGGCCCCATCCTGCACAAATTGGTGGCCAAGACGTCCAAGGTTGGCGTCTGCTCCACGTGAATGAGGGCCCAGGACGTCAATCAAGAAAGGACCTCGGGGCTGCAAAGGAGTCTGGTTTCCCTAACACCACGGGGACCATCAGAACCTGGAGAGCAGATGTCCTCAGGCTTGGGCAAGACCCAAAGTGAACCTGAGATGTTGTTTTCTGTGCATCTGCTATGCCCACGGGGGCCCTGGACGGTGGAAGCAAACTCCCCATCTGGCTGTTCCTTAGCGGGGGACGTCAGGAGTCTACAAAGCTCCTTGGGCAGCTCCCACAAGTGGGGCCTGGAGAAGATGCCACTTACTTGATGATGGCTGACACGTTAGTGATTTTGTTGAAGAAGTCGAATTCACGCTGGTAGAAGTCCTTGGCCGGGCCAGACAAGGAGCTTGTGATCTCTTCCACCAGCTGTTCCAGGAGGTCGCCAATGTCAGCTGCAGAGAAACCGAGGGTGAGCCTACAGTCCCAGGGACCCTCTCTCCAGACCCCACCCAGAGGAGGTCTGCCCTCCTCAGGGTGCTGATGCCCGTTAGGCTGTGGCGAGTGGAGGGCCCCAGGATCACGGATGCTCACGGGGGCCGCACCTGAAGCGTGTGGTGGTCTCAGGGGAGTACCTGCATCTGACTGTTCCCTCTTCCAGGGACCGTCATTTTTACTTGAAGGAGTGACTAAGAGATAAGGTAAAGTCACTCAGACGTAGACTTATGGCAGATATTTTCTTGAAAATCAATAAAATGAATCTGCCATTTAAGGAAAACAACTACAAAACTTTGTTAAACTTGACAAAAAAGCCTGACAGTTTCCCAGCACTCAGAAACGTTTCTGTCCTGTGAGGCAGCTGGGGCTCCACACACAGGATCTTTAAATACTGTGTCACGAAATGCGTCAGCACTGGAGACCCTGCCCTGCACGTTGGGTGTGACCACAGCGGGTGTTACAGGTCCTGCGAGGGGCGAGTGCAGGGCAAGCAGGGGCTGGATGAACAGAGAGCGAGGCTCATAACACGGTTCAGACTCCTCACTGCACTGAACCCCTGAGAAACCGTCCCGCCAAGCTTGGTAGCATTGGCGGGGAGCACCCATGGGGGCCTGAACACAAGACACTCCTCCGTTTCCAACTATGGGTCAGCAAGGCCCAATCTCCTGCAGCCACTTCAGCCCAAACAGCATATTCTGACATGAAATGCAGAGGCAGAGTGAGGGGCTCTCGCACCGCACTGATGACCTCATCTCCCACAGGCACTAAAGGGGCCTGTAAACGTGTTAAACAATGCTACTCTTCTCGCTCACTTCTTTAAAAGTTATGTTTATGTGAGATGGGTCTCTATTTTTTTATTTTTTTTTATTTTTAATTTTGGCTGCTTTGGGGCTTTGTTGCTGCACGCAGGCTTTCTCTGGTTGCGACGAGCGGGGGCTACTCTTCGTTGCGGTGCGCGGGCTTCTCACTGCGGTGGCTTCTCTTGTTGCGGAGTATGGGCTCTAGGCGCGCGGGCTTCAGTAGTTGTGGCACACTGGCTCAGTAGTTGTGGCTCGCGGGCTCTAGAGCACAGGCTCAGTAGTTGTGGCGCACGGGTTTAGTTGCTCTGCAGCATGTGGGATCTTCCCAGACCAGGGCTCAAACCCTTGTCCCCTGCATTGGCAGGCAGATTCTTAACCACTGCGCCACCAGGGAAGCCCTCTATTTTTAATTTCTAATGTTGGTGAGCATGGATGGCCCAAGGCCACATAAACCCAAGCTCTTTGAGGGTCTGTAGTTTTCAAGGGTGTGAGGGTCCTGAGATGACCTGGGTTGGGAAGCGCTGCCCGTGGAGCTGCAGATGGAGCCACAGGGTCTTGGGGGCCAGGCAGGGGTCAGAGGTGGGAGTGGAGGAATGATGACCCTGGGCAGGTAGTGAGGACGGGGTGGGGTCCGAGGGACAGGCACTCACGGTCTTTCTGGTGCCCCTCTTCATCCACATAGATGTTCGTCTTCATGTTCCAGATGAATTGGTGTGCCAGGAGCTGGGACTTGGATGCCGCCCACAGAATATACTCCCGCACATAGCCCATCTGTAGGAAAGCAAGGTCAGCCCAGGCTGGCCACACTCCACCAAGAGAGGCCACTCTCACCCAAGCAGCAACGACTCCACACTTGGCAGACCCAGAAAGAAGCGTGGTCGAGCGGTGCCGGCTGTGAGCACCTCTCCTGCGTGGCGGAGTTGAGCCCGAGTCCAGCTGGCTGGCCAGCCGCCGGGGTCTTTGTCTATGCAGGCATGCACCAGCTTTTGTCTCCTCTGTTCCCTCCTCTGGACTCTAAGCCCTGGACTCTAACCAGCTTCTGCTGTCGTCAAGCATGACGCGTGGGCAGGCGGGTTTCAAATGCGCCCCTGTGGACTGCTGTCTAGAAGACGCTGCCCAGTGACGGACGGGTCCCAGAAAACCCTGCGTCACTCCCAGCTCAGGCTGAATTCCCATGTTCTAGGTTACAAAGGCAGCTGGCCTTTCTGGAAGACTCCTGGGGTGCAGCCTCTCCCTCCCCACAGTCATTTGCGGCCCATCTGGTAAAGTATTCCTTGGACAGATGTCCTCAACTTGGGTGGGTGGGCTTCCCAAACAGGTCAAACTTCAAATAACCCAATTCTAACCCAGCAACTAGATCTAAAGATGAACCATGAATGTGCAACCTCCAGTGCAGGGTCTCCAGGCTTGGCCAGGGCATGGGGTGTTCTGGGGCCCTGTGGGCCCAGGGCAGGGGGGTGTATGGGCAGGAGCAGGAGGGGTAGACGCTGCTGCCCTCAGACGCAGGCTTGGGTGTGGCACTGTGATGAAGCGCGGGTGGTGAGGGCTCCGGGCTGTGGTCACCCCGTGGGTGTTTTCTGGCCAGGCCCTTTGCCAGGCCCCTATGTGCATGTACACTGTTAAGGCTGAATTATCCACCCCCCCCCCCCCCTTCATTTTTTGAAGCCCCCCCCCCCCCCCCACAGAATGTGACTGTATTTGGATATAGGCCTTTAAAGAACTGATGAAGTTACATGAGATCAGTAGGGGGCCCTGATCCGATCTGACTTGTATCCTTATAAGAAGAGATTAGGACACAGACAAATGGACAGCCATGTGGGGATACAGGGAGAAGCCGCCGTCTACACGGCAAGGAGAGGGCCTTGGGCAAACCAGCCCTGCTGACACCTGGATCTCAGATGTCCAGCCTCCAGACTGTGTGGAACGAGCTCCCTGTAGTTTAAGCCCCGAGTCTGTGTACTTTGCCAGGGTGGCCTGAGCTCACTAATACACATGCTGTCTCCTCCAACCCCTTGGCCACTCCCCCCAGGAGACGGGGAGCTGGATTTGGGAGCTAGGGGACCTGCTGAGACCCCCATCCAGCAGGTATGGGTCCCAGGCCAGGTCACCCACCCTGAAGAAGCAGCCGGCAATGTTTCCAGAACCTGTTCACCCAGCACAGCAGGACTGGGCCTCGGGTGCTGGATGACCACATGGGGGTGAGAGACCTCGGGCCCAGGTCCCAGCTCAGTGGCCCTGCTCCTGGGCTCCGTCCCGCTGCCCGCCCGGCCCTCCAGGCTGGTCGGCCTGTGCTGCATGCCTTACCTTGTCATACCTGAGGGCCTGCACAATCTGGGGGATGTAGAACAGGATCGCATCCTGTGTGGTGGGGGAGGAGCAGTCATGACTCAGGAAGGGGTGAGAGCACCAGGCAGGACAGGGGTCCCAGGGCCCCACCCCACCTGGACTGGCCCTGCTGTCACTCCACCCCCAGGACACGTCCTCACCCTCAATCAGGCCTGCCCTCTGTCCCCCCGTGGGGCTGGGCAGCCCCCCGAGGTCGACCCAGCAGATGGGCTCACCGGCGGGAAGGACCGTAGGACTTTGACCCCGTACTGCGCCGTGAGTGGGTGCGGCGGGTACATGCTGGAGAAGTAGGACAGGCCTGTGGGTGGGTCTGCGGGTGCCCAGCACAGCACATGGCTGAGCTCGGGGGCATCGGCGTCGATGGTGTGCCAGGTGACCAGGAACTGGGGAGGAAGAAGGGAGTCACAGGGATGGCCCCAAGGAGTGAAAACTGCAAGGCATTTATAACAGCTTCTGACACATTACATACAACAGCACAACTTCAACCAGGGTGAAATACACTCAACGTTTTTCTACTGTAAACACAGTAAATGTTTCATCCAAAGAGTAGATAACACAAAAGATCAGAAAAATCATGGTACCACTGAGGTCAGTGGGTTTTGGTTGTGTTCCTCGCTTCCAGGCATCCCTGGAGGCAGTTTTGTTTCTGTGCACTTAGGACCAAGTCTTGGCACGCTACCCGCCATGCTACCTTGATGGCTTCGGGGATGTCACTAACGGCTCCTGGGTCCAAGCGAACCAGACGGGTCACCTCATTGCCGATAGCTTCTGTGTTTTTGAACCTGCAGGCAAAGAGGGTGTGGGTGGCAGACATTGAAGACAGGGGCTGGGGGAGCCCTGGACTAAGTGATGTGGACCAACACCCAGTGACATCTGAGCACTGTGGCTACTGACATGGTGTTTACTGTGACCGGCTGTGACCCAAGGGCAGAACTCCTTGGAGCAGGAATGATCCTTCCAAGGACACCTCCCTTGGCCTGGCCCCCAAAGCACCCATCCACGTTGTGGCACCCGTGGGCCAGAAGGCACGCTAGCAGGTGGGAGGGTGGGTGCAAAGTGTTCAGGTGTGACCGCCCAAGGCTAAGGCAGGCAGCTGCTGCCTAAATACCGTCAGGCTGCGATCCTGTCCTGAGGAGGACTTAGGACCCGAAGAAGGAAGCAGTAAGTATGCACCATGGGCTCCGGGGAAGAAAGGCCCACCCTGCACGCAGGCACATGGAGTCTACTGGGATTCAGCACAGGGGGCCTGGGAAGCCCCTCTCAGCACCTACCAGCCTGAGTCCTGTCCCTGTTAAGAGCTGCCTCAGGACAGCTCACAGGACACTCGGTTGCCAGCCGCCCCTCTGAGTAGCCTGCTGCCTGAAGATGCCACCCAGGAACCAACCCAGACCACCCAGGCCTACCTCCCAGAGTAACCACAGGTGTTTCCTTTCCTCATCAAACAAGGTGAGGCCCTGGGGTGCCCTGTTATCTCCTCGGGCTCCGGGGTGCTGGGCCCCTGGCAGGACAGACCCTACCACTGTACAGGACTGGGGAGCATCTAGGGCTACGATGGCTCTTCCCTTACAGTCCTTGGCTGTGACACGTGCCCTCCCCCCGCCAGGTGCCTTGTGCTGGACCTCCGGCACGGCCTCTCAGGCAGCCCACCTGGCTGGCAGTTGCACGGCCAGATGAGGAGAGATGTTCCAGGCGAGGTTCACATTGTCCTTCCACTGCTTCTCGCTCAGGCTGATGTACTTGGACCTCCAGTTGGCCACGCTGCTCTCTCCAGCCTGGTCCAGCTCTAGCTCTGGGGCTGACAGTGGGTTGTACCACGTGATGAGACGCTCGATCTCAGTGGCCTGGTGAGGGACACAGACACAGATGTGCCTCTGCATGGCCGCGCCCCTCCCCCACCCCAGTGCTGCAGGCATGGCGCACGGGCCTCACCAGCAGGGACAGCAGCAGCGTCCGGCGCTTCATGTAGTACTTGTGCAGCTGGGAGCCCCGGTTGGTCTTCTTGGACATGCCTGGGGATGGGGGTGGGGAGGGCACAGAGTGTCCCTTGGAGCTGCTCTATGACCCTGAGGACCCAAGGGACCCGGCAGCAAAGCCCCACCGACCTGACTTCTTGGAGATGGTGGACATGCCGCTAGACAGCGGGTAGGTGTTGATCCAGCCCTGTGTAGCCTGCTGGCGCGAGCCAACCGCTATGTCCAGATTGCTCCGGGTGTCCTGGTTATCTGTGGGCAGACACAGCATTCTAAAAAGAGGTGTCTGGACCTTCACCACAGACAAAGCAGCTGTGGGGGAGCAGGTGGGGGAGACGGCCGGTGACGGCTTCCCTGGACGAACCAGGCGTCTGCAAAGTTCCTCATGAACCACTGCAGATGGAAGTTTTCTAAAGTGTGTTATGTTCCCCTGAGCCCAAAGCAAAGCAAATCGAGGAGCCGCCTTGATCAATTATGGCACTGACCTCCCAGTGTCCTCCTACATGGCGATGACTCGGGGACCCGTGGGGACAGATGGCAGGGCTGCCTGCCCTGCTCTGAGTGGAGCCAAGAGCTGCTTACAATCACTGTGCCTGCTTTTCCCTTTCGTGGCGGCCAGGCTGTCCATGTGGGTCTGCCTGCAGAGACACGCGCCTCCCCCAGCCTGGGCGCGTGACCAGCTACATGCTTCAGAGAAACAAGAGCAGGGCTTCCTCCTGTGGGGCGGCTGCTGGCTCCCACTTCAGCGCCTTTCCCTGACCCCGTCCACCCTCCATGCTCCAAGATGCAGCTCACACGTCACCTCTTCCAGAAAACTGCCCCTGGTCCCCAACTGCTGCAGGGCAAGTGCCTGGAATCAGGGGACGTTCCCACGACCCCCCATGTTGGAGTCACCTGCCGATAAGACTGGCCCCACCAGGTGACAATGGACCGTGCCCTATCCCTCCCAGCACATAGGCTATAGTCCAATACAGACTGTCGGGCATGCAGGGAGCCCCTGAGAACGGCCCCGCGCTGGGAAGTTACACCAGGGGGTGTCTGCCTGTCTGCTTGGAGACCCTGCCCTCCTTCCTGCTCCCCAGCAGCGGCCAGAGAAGAGGTGACCGGGCAGGCATGGGCCTCTGGTGACCATGCAGCACAGCTGAGGCTGGGGCTCACCTGGGGGAACGAGCTGGCTGGCGGTCAGGTACTTCTTATCTGAGAACATGGCGGTCCAGAACTTAATCATTATGCTTATGTCCTCACGCAGCCTCTTCTCTCCCTGCGTAGGGAACTTTGGGGGACAACTGCAAACAGCCAGGGACGAGGGTGAGTGCCAGGGTCTAGGAGTCAGGAAGCGCGGCAAGGTGGGGCGCGCAGCCTCCTAATGAGAAGTCGGGCCACTAAGCCAGGGGTCGGCACCCAGCAGGCCGAGTGACCCAGGCCTGGGGGCTGGGGGTGGGGTGGGGGCAGCACCTGAAGTAGTCGAAGGCAGTGGAGTAGATCTTCTCGCGGAGCACGTTGCGGATGGTCGCATTGGGAAGCACGTCCGCGTGCAGGAGGGTCAGGCCGAGGGTCAGCAGCCTGCAAGAGGGCCCCGATCAGCGAGTGGCGCCTCCTGCAAACCTCTCCCTGAGCTCAGGGCCCACCTGCAGGCGGCAGAGCCCTCCCGCCAGGGCTGTGGATCGGGCAGGTGGTCACCTGTCTCGGATTACTGTACCCTGATGCCTTACGAAAGGATTTTTAAACCTTCACTTTTGTTGGGGGGAAAACAACGTGTGTGTGACTCTGCCCCTCGTCCAGAAGCTTTGGTCCCACAAACTGCAAACCACTCCCTGAGGTACCATCACCTACGGGGACTACGAAGGTAGAACTCAGGTTCTAAGAACAATCTGCTTGGATTCTGCAAGATCAGGGCTGCCCTGCAGGCATCTGCAGACGCGCTGGTCAGGAATGGGCAGCCCTCCTGCTCATCTCCATGGCCACTTCCCATGGCTGGGACGGTCCAGCATGGATCCTCTCCTACTAACCCATTCTCATTGCAATTTGTAAAAGTATAGGTCCACAACAGACTGAAAATTAGGGAAAAAGAAAACTAGCCCTTGGGTACTGGTTTGAGAAGCACGGCCCGAGGGCATGCCCAGTGGGCTTCAGGAACATGAGTCAAGAGCTCAGGGAGGGGAACAGGTAGAGGGAGTGGTGCCCACCTGCAGGGGCCCCTCACCCTCCTTCCATCTGACCCCCCAGGTATCTGCAGGCCCAGTCAAGAGCCCTCCCCATGCCAGGCCAGGCCCTCCTGCTGTGTACACAGCGCCCCTGACCACCGCACCTGGTTTGAGGCCCACTGGGCCACATGCTGCCTATTGGGGTGTATGCCCTCCCCCGGTGTTGCTGGTTTTGCACAGGGCTTGGTGTGCAGTTGGCACAATCGGCCTCAGAGGGTAATGGGCCTGAGCTGTCACACCAGGCTCTGCCACACAGCTGGCCGTTTTTCCCTCTCCAGTGTGTCACCAGAATCCTTTTGCTGCTGCTCACCCCCAGTGTTTGGCTGGTCGGGTCCCCACATGAAGCACCTCCTGCACACTTCCCTGCTGTGGACAGCACGCTGCCCCATGTCCTCAGCCCCGAGAGGGCATGGTGGCCTCGGCCATCATGTGCGGATGCCTTTCCCAGGGGCCCTGCATGTGCTGGGGACTCGGTCAGTTTCTGGTGAACAAGTGACCAACCACAGGAAACCCGGGGGAGCAGGCCCTGAGGTGAGCTCTTACTTGAAGCGGGGCCCGATGGCCGCCACATGCCGGTTCATGCTCCCCGCAGTGCCCCCAATGCTCAGAGACATGGACCGCTGCAGTAGGCTGGAGAAGATCTCCACCTGGTCAGAGCTGCAGTACTTGGCAATCTCGAACCGCTGCACCAGGAACTGGATGGAAAGGGATACGCTGCTGGTGGGGCCATGTTGCTGGCAGGGCCAGGTGGCCGCCCACCCTCGAGCCACCACTGCCTGCCAAGGAGGGGCTCAGGCCCACAGGAGGGCAGGTGGGGTCTGCGGGGCAAAGGGACAAGACCAGCGGGGCGTGGGGAGCGAGATGGGCCAGCTACCCCCGAGGTGGGGCAGTCTTCAACCTGGAGTCCCGACCCCGGGGAAGAGTGGGTGGAGCACAGGGGAGACGGGGGCACGTACATCGATCCAGATGCAGTGAGGGGTCACCTCGGGGGCACAGGGTTTGGGCTGACTGGCTTCCGACGCAGCCAAGGGGTCTGCTTCCTTTATCTCCGCAGAAAACAGGCCGAACTTCTGCTCCACTGTCATCTGCCAGGCCCCCGCCATCTCCCGCATGAACTGCAAGAATGCAGGTGTTAGCCCCTCCGTGGGGCGCAGAAAAAGGCTTGCTGGTTTTTTTGGGTTTTTTTTGCGGTACGTGGGCCTCTCACTGTTGTGGCCTCTCCCGTTGCAGAGCACAGGCTCCGGACGCGCAGGCTCAGCGGCCATGGCTCACGGGCCCAGCCTCCTCCCGGACCGGGTCACGAACCCGTGTCCCCTGCATCGGCAGGCGGACTCTCTACCACTGCGCCACCAGGGAAGCCCCCTGTTTTGTTTTTTTAATCATAAAAGGAATATATGCTCACTGAACAAAATTTAGAAAACCGAGGAAGGTATGAAAAAAAAAATCACTAAGATCTCCCCATGATCCCACTTTCCAGCCTTTTTTCACCAGAAGCCCCTCCTGGACCATAGCCAGGAGGTGTCCTGCTTTGTGGTGCAGCCCACCTGTGACAGCACTGCCTGGAAACCACGCAGGGGAGGCCGCCTGCTCAGGGCCTCTGGGCTGGCAGTGGCAGGGGCGTGGTGGGCTCCAGAACCCAGTTCCTCCTCTCCACCCCCATGGACCCCACACGACACCTTTATGCCGCTAACCAGGCTCAGGGAAGAACTGTGGGGGCCGCGTGGAGCCTGTGACCCCACCAGCCTGGGTGAGGGGTTCGCAGGGGAGCAGCCTCTGTGGCCTGACAACAGCCAGCGGCTCCTTCCAGGACATCCAGAGCCCCTGCGGGGACACGGGGACCCCATCCCTCCTCCCATTCCATGGCTGCTCAGGGCGCCAGGCAGCCAGTCTCAGGTCCCCTCGCCCACTCGTTAGCAGGAGTGAGCAGTGGGAGTCGGGGCAGCCCTGAGGAAGAAGGCAGGGAGGTGATGCTCGCCTCTGCCCTCCTCCCTGCCTGCAGGCACAGAAGCCATCTGGAGGCCATGAGGTGAGGACAGAGTCCAGCGCAGACAGAAGCCCATCCACGACACAAGGATGGACTCCCGGCGGTCGCCCCTGCAGCCAAACGTGTTGCAGGGTGGAGGGTAAGGGAGCAGCCCACCAGGTTGCCTGCCCACCATTTGTACCCCCGTCCTGGTCACCACCCTGGCCAGGGCCTGCCTTCCAGGCTCGGGGCATGAGTGTGAACAAACACAACTCAGGTCCAGGCTGAGTAGAAGCAGCCTACAGACTGCACGGCGCTCTCCGCTGGGGGCAAACAGCCGTGAAGGGAAGCGGGGACGGCGTGGCGGCATTTCAGGCAGGGCGGCTGGGGAGACCCCAGGTGGAGGACACAGCTCAGACCAGCCCTGGAGAAAACCTGTTTGAGGACAGCGCTGCCGGGGAGGGAGTGGCACCCGCAGTCTAAAGCAGGAGCCCACCGGGGCCGGGACAGCAGGGATTGCAGGGTGCCTGTGGCGGCAACAGGGGGCAGAGGGGCCTTGCTGGTCAGACACCGTCCACCTCTGCTCTGCGTGAGCACAAGCAGCATGGACAGGTCTGGGCGTGGGAGGGTCCTGATCTGATCCATTTTCCTGGTTCCTCTGTGTAGAGAAGGTGGAGGGGTCTGGGGGGAAAGCAGGGGCTGGGTTGTCTCCAAGTGCAGGGGAGAGACAGGGGCTGGGCCGGGCTGCTGGGAGGTGGTCAGATTCTGAAGATGCTTTAAAGATAAAAGGTAGACCTGACAGGATTCACTAAGGCTCGCCGTGGAGTGTCGGGGGGCAGAGAGGGCCATGAGGATTTTGTCTGGGCGTTTACAGACTGCCGGACGGTGGGGGCCAGTCTGGGCCTGTGCTCTTGTTACGGGTTACAGAACCAGGGGACCAGAATTCTTTCCTGTCTCAGTGGAACGAAGGCCCAGACCCTTGTGCTATATGAGACCAATAAGATTGCTCGGGCTTTATCTCCCCACGAATGCAAAAGACTCCAGCAGCACCCGCCTCTGAGTTGGGGCTACGAACGATTTTTGTTTCCTTCTTTGTGCTCATAACCAGCAAACATTGGCAGATAATAGAAAAAATGAAAAACCAGGGTGCAATGATACTAAAGACATAAAAATATAGGGGAACGGCCCCCACTTCGGGGTGTGGAGCATAGCTGGGCCTGGACAGCAGATCGTTGCAGAGGCCAGGAGCAGGGAGACAGACAGCCTTCAGCCCTGAGCCAACAGCAAGAGCTTGGTGACACTAAACCCACACATAGCTGTCGGGCTGTTGAGGAGGGCAGGTGAAGAGCTACCAAGAGCTGCTTTCCAGAGAGAGATCACATTTCCCTGGGAAGGATGAGCCCAACAGCCTGGGGCCAGCACTAGGTCTGGCACAAGTGGTGGACGGACCTGCCAAGGCCGAAACCTCAAGCCAGCCAAGCTACTGATGATGGCAGAGGCAGGGGACAGACTAGAGTCTGACAGACCCCAAATGACGTAGCAATTTGCTTGGCATAAAAACCCCTCCTTGGGGACTTCCCTGGTGGCTCAGTGGTTTAGAATCTACCTGCCAATGCAGGGGACACAGGTTTGATCCCTGGTCTGGGAACATCCCACATACTGCAGAGCAACTAAGCCTGTGTGCCACAACTACTGAGCCTGTGCTTTAGAGCCTGTGAGCCACAACTACTGAGCCTGCATGCCACAACTACTGAAGCCCGCGTGCCTAGAGCCTATGCTCCACAACAAGAAAAGCCACTGCAATGAGAAGCCCACGCACTTCAACGAAGAGTAGCCCCTGCTCACCGCAACTAGAGAAAAAAAAAAAAAAGGAAGATGTGAAGGTGTGATGTAAAGCAGGAAGAACCCACCCTTCTTGCCAAGATGAGCCCCTCGGGGGTGCGGCCTTCACTTCAGCCACCAGGCACAAGGAGAAGATAAAGCAGCAGGGCCCCTCAGTCTCCACTGTTTTTCTAAACACAGTGTCAGGTCCACAGTCACAAACTTGAACACAGATGACCCTGATGCTAGAACTAACCGACCAGATAAGGATTTTCAAATAATTATCATAAATATGTTTAGAGATTTACTAGAAAAGATAGAAAGAAAAGGTGAAGATACAGAAATTCTCGGGAAAAAAATACAAAGTATAAAAAAGAAATACAAAGTATAAAAAAGAAACTGAAATACTAGATCTGAGGATTATGATATCTGAAATAAAATACATTAAAAATGGTTTAACGGGCTTCCCTGCTGGCACAGTGGTTCAGAGTCCGCTTGCCGATGCAGGGGACACGGGTTCGTGCCCTGGTCCGGGAAGATCCCACATGCCGCAAAGCGGCTGGGCCCGTGAGCCATGGCCGCTGAGCCTGCGCGTCCGGAGCCTGTGCTCTGCAACGGGAGAGGCCACAACAGTGAGAGGCCCACATACCGCAAAAAAAAAAAAAAAAAAAAAAAGGTTTAACAACAGAATGAATAAGGCAGGAGGAAGTACTAGGGAACTGGAAGGAGGCCAATGAAAATGGACCAAAGCGAGAGAAAGAATGAAAACAACCCAAGAGAATGCTGACGACCCTCGGACACTGCCATCGTCACAACATCTGCACCACAGGCATCCCTGGAACCCAAGTGAGAAGGGGCAAACCAGGTAAAAAATATATTTAATGAAATACTGGCCTGAAACTTTCCAAGTCTGATGAAAAACCTGACATCTCTAGATTTAGGAAGGTCAAGGAATCCCAACATAAAATACACAGAAAACCACACCCAAGCACAAAAGAGTCAAACTATTAAAAATCAAAGATAAAAAAACCCTAAGAATAGCTAAAAGGAAAAACAAACAAACAATAGCACATACTGAGAAAGGATGATAATTTGTGGATTTCTCCCCAGGAACAATGCAAGCCAACAGATGATAGATGTGTGTAACATGCCAAAGGCAACTTAGGATCACAGACCCAGGAAGAACAGCCAAAGCACTAGATGAAGGTGAACTAGGCTGCAAGTTCACTCCCCCCACCTGCAGCCCAGGAAGCACTGAGGAGAACTACAGACCCAGGCTTACACAGGTAAGTGAGGACGGGGAAACGGTCTGGATACACCCATAAGGCTTAGGAAAAGCATTTGACAACACAGACAGCACTGTTACAAGGCGTGTATCACACACAGCAGTGAACACAGATGAAGACAATACACGCACGGGTCCTGACGGAGCGGGACGTAGCTGTGACTGAAGAGCCCCTGCCCTGCAGTGACAACAGCTGCCGTGAGGTGGGCCAGGTCGGCTCATCCTCACAAAGACTCTGCGCAGACCCCTTGCCATCACCCTCGACACACAGGCAGGGACCTGCCCTGGAACCCTGAAGACAGCACAGCCAGCTAGGCGAGAGCCCAGACCCAACCGACTTCCCTCCTGAGGGGCAGGGGCCAGTGTCTCTGCTCCCCACACAACCGACTTGGCCCCTCCACAGACGCCCGCCACCGTGAGCTGGACACAAACTCCGTGAGGAGGTACGACTACGGCCGGCCACCTCCACGCCTGGAACACTCCAGTTCCATCCTTGGAAATTATCCAGCTGACCCTCAGGGGCAAAAAACACAGAACACTCCTTCTGACCACTTCTCATTATCTTAAGAAACTCAGAAAAAACATGTCAAATCCCATTACTGTGAAAATTAATGGGATCTTTGAAAAATAAATCTGTTCTTAGGTGTTCATCCCATCAGCTGAAAGGGTGTGTAGACCCTCCCCGTGGGCCCCCTCCAGCAGGAGGGCTGCTGTCCCAGAGTCGGCAGGTAGGACGCGGGTCACTGTGGATAAACACAAGTGTCTACTTGTGGAGAAATGGCTCCCCCTGCCGAGCTTTAGAAAAATAACAGCTTCAAGCACCACTGGGTCCTTTAACACACTCCCTCTGGTCCCAGTGACAGTCCTGTGGGCAGGCTTTAATATCACAGTCTTGCTTACATATGAGGCCCTGTAGGGTGAGGGGCCTTCCCGGGGTCTCCACGCTTGTCATCCAAGGGGCCAGGACTGTCTCTCCACCTCTCACCCCGCAGCCGCCTGCAGCCGGCGTCTTACCGGCACTTCCACTCCATTCTTGCCAGCCAGCAGCCACTCCCAGCAGGCCAGGGCCGTCTCCATGCCGTGCTCGTTGAACATCTGGAGGGGACCCCAGCACAGGTGATGGAGGAGCTGCGGGTCACAGTCTGGAACCAAATGCATGCTGTTCAGAGGCCCCGACAGGTCGACCCACAGCCTCCCTGGGTCAGCAGGACAATTGGCACCGGCCGGAACAGCGCTGGCCTTTTAATTACAGCCCCACCCACCCCAGTCCTGTGCGTGATGCCGCAGGGATCTCCCGGGGGAGCGCAGGCTCTCTGCGTGGCCAGGACTCGCTCCCTGGGACAGCAAGGTGGCCCGGGCCTGGGCGGTACCTTTGCTGCTGATGAGCATGGCCGTCAGCTTGAACATGGCCTCTGTGTAGTGCTGAGGGTCACCCGTGCCCAATGCTGCCTTCAGCTCCTGGACCATCATTTTGTTCAGGTCAGACATCTGGCCTGTGGCGTCTGAGAAGCGGATCATCCCATACACCTGTGGAAGGTCAGCGGAGGCACATGTGGCCTGGTCACCCAGACCACGGGGCTTCGTTGCCCATGCGGAGTGACAGGCTCGTCTGGGTGCTGCCGCCACCGCGCATGGTGCCCCGGAACTCCTCCTCTAGAAACAAGTGCTGCTCCCACCATTCTGGACAGTCCCCGAGGGTGGGGACTCGGCCCTGATGTCTGAATCCAACACTGAGCTACAGCAGAGCTGCCTGCACGTGGGCTGAACAAGATCAGCCACGTGCTTCTTGAGTTGGACATTACTTTTTTTCCCAAGAAAGGTGTTGCTCTCTTATTCACAAGACTTGACTAGAGAGGAGCTCCCACTCCTTCCAAGAACCAAACCTTCCCCCCAAGACAGACCTCCCGCCCCCACCAGGAAGGAGAGGACGCTAGAGGGCCCCGACGCGGCGGGCGGCTACCTCGCCTGCGTAGCGGTTGCGCAGGTTGAGGGATGCCATGAAGTTGGAGTAGTCCTTCTTCACGCAGGCTGGCCGCTCCGTGAGCTGAGTCGCCTGCAGAGACGGGACAGTCACTGCACACCCTCGTGGCCAAAGCCCAGTGCAGTGAGGCTGTCATGCTCAGACCCGGGTTATTAAAATCTCCAGCAATAGCAAGTGAATAAAATGAAACACCTCTAAACACGCTCTGGGGTCTGCCAGGTCGCATGGAAAACAGAGTTTTAAACATTTTACTCTGAAACATCTCCGGAAGGAAGCTGGGACTACAGCTTTGCTCCATGACCAGCTACTTCATCCCCACTGGTGTGGCTGCCCACACTTGGAAGGGACCTCGGCTCACACGGCCCCCACTTACCCTGCCTTGGCCTCGCCTCTCCAGTCTGCCCACCCCTCCAGGCCCCTCCTCCAGCTGGACCCGCCCAGTGTCTCCAGGGCCACCTCACACTGTCCCTTCAGCTCTGTTCCCTACACACCAGCACAGCCAGTCGTCATACACAGACACTACTGGAGACAACCAACCCTCAGATGCTGCGGTTTTGGGCAACTTTTTATTTTGGGGTGGTAGGGGTGGGGGGAAAGAAGGTCAGGGGAAAAGATATAAACAGTAAAACTGGACCACAAACAAAAAATACACGGTTTTCTCATAAAAATTTTAGGCTGGTTCATTTTTAAAAAGGTGACTTGAGAGTGCGTTACATTTTTTCAAGACAGTGGCCTGGAGCAGGCATGTGTGGGAAACTGGCTCTGCCACTCACTGTCCCTGACCTCGGCCTGCTCCCCAGGAAGTGGGGACACGGGGTCCTCTCGCCAGGCTGAGCACAGTCCTGAGGGACTGAGAGCTGCCAGACCCTCCCTTGCATCTCTCTGACCCCGCTCCTGTGCCCAAATCAGCCCCCAGCCCACTCCCCTCTGGGCGGAGAGGTCAGCCAGGCCACAGGCTGCACCTTCTGCAGGGCAGGGGCTCTAGGGCGGGGGTCTCCCAACAACCAGCGATCAAAACACAAGATAAAAAGGGTCCTTCCCTCCTGAGCAACAGGAAAGGGAAAAACCTAACCTAAATCTACTTTTCTGTGGAAAAATCCCGAAATCTTTTAGGCAACATCACCTTGGACCAGGACCGAGCCCTGCTGGCCTCTGCCCGCATCCTCAGCCTGCCTAAGGGGCGGCTCCCTTCCCACCTGGGCGCCTGGCCTCCCCTGACCCCAGAGCGGGCAGCATAGAGGTGCACGTGGCCACCTGGGCTCCCACGGACCGCAGAGGCCCTGCACTGGGCCCCAGGGTTGGGAGACGCCAAATCGCACCACTGCCGGACAGGCCACTGCTGCCAACCACCAGCTTTGAGGCAAATCTCTGATCTGGTTCAGAGGGAACCCCTCAGCGCACGTGCTGCCCCTAAATGAACCTCGAGCAGAATGAGACGAAGCCAAGGACGTGGGGTGCAGCTCGGTCCAATGGATGGCCAGGCCAGCGTGACCATAAAACGTGCTGACCGTGTCCAGCAGGACACTTCGTCCGTCGTGGACCTGATCCTGATAAAGGATCAACCTTAGAGCTCCGTCAGAAACACGGTGAGCAGCTCCCCCGAGCCTGGGGTCTGCCACAGACACCGCAAACTCCCCATATGGGGGCAGGGCTCCCACGGCTGGAGACCCCGCTCCCCAGAGGCACACGTACCCCAAGGGTGGTGTTCTGCTTGTTGTAGCTGGCAAACTGAAGGATGCTCTCGGTGGCCATGGCCAGCCCCGTGTGCTGCGACAGCCCCGACACCCAGTTCTGGTGTTTGTTCAGGTATTCCTGAGACGGGGAAGCGCCGTGTTATTTTAAAGGTAAAAGCAAGCCTTGTGCAGCACGTGTGAGGTGGGGGAGGGAACCCTGGCTCTAAGGCTGGCTTCGCCCGCCCTGATCTACTGAAGAGATGGCTCCGCTCGGGCTGCCACTCCCTTGGGACCAGAGCCAGAGCCAGAGCCAGCCACTGTTCCTGCTGGCCTGCCGGGCTCCTGGCCATGCCACTCTCGCCCAGCCTGCATGCACCCCTAGTCCTGCCTACCATAAGCGGTCGGCTCCCCTGGGCCTGCCCCCCAGTCCCACCGCACCTGCCCTCCTGGCCCCTGACCAGCATGCTCACCCCACAGGGTGTCCCATTACCCTGGGCCTGGACCAGTGTTCCTGGTCTGCTAGTTCACACCAGTGCTGTCGGTATTTCCAGCACGCTGTCTGGCTACAGCTCTCTGTAAGACTGGAAGGAACTCCCCAGGATGCTTTTTGATGATTTCAAGAAAGTACCTGTAGGTGAGACTTGGTGACTGTGGGCGCCCACTTCATGGCCTCCTGCAGGATCATCGCACAGCGCGCAGCGAAGTCCTTGACGATGCTCTGGAAGAGGGTGCGCCGGGCTGTCAGAGCTTAGTGAACACAGGGCTGGACCATGTCCCCCAGAGCCTTGTGTTGAAGTTCGAACCCCCGGCCCACCTCTCGTGCTTCGCAGGTGTCGGGAACGGTAATGCGATAGGGGGCGTCTGGAATGTCGTAGTAAGGCTGGTCCTTGTGAATATCCTGAAAGAACACAGGTCCCTCTTCCAAAGCAGGTCCCTGCGCAGCACCTCCCTCCCTTCCCCCACCCCTCCCATCTGTGATGGGAGCCCCCCAACCCCCCATTCACGGCTTGTGGCATGAGCTAGGCTCAGAAGGGTGGGCGGGGTACTCACGGCGTTCAGTGACAGCGACAGGGTCTGCAGGATGTCCAGCATGGTCTTCAGCACCGTCCCGCTCCAGAGCAAGTGGGGGAATCTGCACCCAGAGCCACCTCTCAGGGCCTAGAAGCCACCTGTCCAAGGAGCTGTGCTCCTTAAGGCCCCTCACCCCTCCTGCTGCCCAGCCCCGGCCCCCCCCCCCCGGCCCCATCATCTTGGTTATGCGCTGGCCAGACCACTCCCTGCTTCCCACAGGGATCCTCCCTGTTTTCAACCAAGGCCCCTGTACCCTCACGTGGAACATGGCAGGACAGGTGACCCTCGAACAATGGGGGGCTGGGGGTGCCGACCCTCCACACAATAGAAAATTTGCATGTAACTTATAGCTGGCCTGCCGTTTCCGCAGTTCCACAACTGTGGCTTGTGTAGCACTGCAGTGTTTACCACTGAAACCCCCCCGCTGCTCAAAGCAGGTGGCCCTGGGCCAAGGGAAGCAGGCTGCAGGCTCCGTGGCCTGGCTCAGACACGCCCTCCGGCCCTACCTGGATGGGCACATGGTGTCTGCTGCAGGCTCCGGGGATGCCTGCGGGAGCTGCAGGCAGGCCTGGCATGGCAGTGCACTGAGGCTGGCCCAGCCCACCATGAGGGCCCTCACCTGGGAGGACCTGTTCCACGAGCCTGCCGTGCCTCTCAATACAGCAAGGAAAGCCCAGGGTGGAACCAGCTCAGAGTGAGCTCCCCTCCTCCCGAGGGCCTGGGAGAAACTAATTCCACCAGGTCCTCTGGCCGGGCCCTGGGCGGGGAGACGGCACTTAGGATGGCTGTGAGCATCCCAGAGTGAGCCCAGAGCTCTGCAGCAGGGAGGGTGGGATCCCGAGAACAGGGACACGACACCCGGTCAGGAGATGTGCTCTAAGTAGCACCGACCACTCTGAACAGGGGAGGGTTAGACCACTGACTCCTCACTTGCCAACATCCTGTGGGGGCTGCCCCGCCCTTTGAGAGCTGTGACTCTGAGTCCACTTTTCTCTGTACTGATGATGCAAGGTCGACCCTTCCCTGCATCCCAAATCTAGACGTGTGCACACAAACATCCACACACATGTGCACACACGTGAACACACGCACAGCACCAGAAGGAAACCGAGCTCACTTGTCCACCAGCCCGGACAGGTACTTGTCGGCCACTCTCCGGATGCGCTTGTGGATGTGGTTGAAGTTCACCAGCAAGAACTGCGCATGGCGCTCCAGCTCCTCCTCGTTCTCCTTGGTCTTGGCCTGGATTCAGAAGAGACAGGTTGCAGGCCCCGCACGGCCCTGGCAGGCGTGCACTGGCGCTCCAACAAGGCTTACTTTATCTGCCATCATGTTCAGGAAGGCATCAAACACCTTGTCGGCAACGGCGATCACGCACTGCATCATCCCTGCAACAGGAGGGCAGGGCATCAGCAGAGGGGACCACCGTCTCATCTGTCGCTGATACAACACTGTCCCCCAAACTCTCAGCTTTACTTGCATTTCCCCCATGGCCCCCTTTCTGTCCCGAGACCCAGTCCAGGGCACCCCTTGGCATCCGCTCAGCACGGCTCTGAGCCTAGTAGTCTGTGCTGATTCCTTAGGCTTTCCAGTCTTTCTGTCCTCCCCACTTCTGAAGGGCACAGGCATCTTGTAGGGTGTCCCTCAATCAAGGCGTGTGTGATGATCGCTCATGCCTGGACCAAGCTCGTGGGATTTTAGATGAAATGCCCTCCTGGTCGCATCTTATGGGGGTAGGGTGAAGTCGGTGCCCCCGTCACTGGTGGGCTGGCCCTGAATGCTCCCTCTACCCTCAGATGCGAGTCCCCAGGTCCAGCCCTCACTCTGGGGCAGGGAGTGGGGGGCAGCGGCTCCCGAGAACCTGTACACGTCAAGCTGCGCAGAGCCCTCCACTTCTCCTGGAAACCATCTATCAGTGTGTTCTGCGGCAGCTGTCCCTCTGGTTCTTGTCGACATTTTCTATCTTCCGCATTCTTTCTCCTTTTAGCAACTGGAATTCCACCTGAAGGCGTGTCCCTCCCCGTGTTTTATTTATTCAACCATCTAGTCAGTAGGGACTCACGAATGCTCATCATTTGTGTGGCTGCTCCCTCTGGTCGGCTCCTGGGCCCTGCAACACATCTCCCCACCTTCTCCTTCTCTCTTTCTCCTCGTTTCGGCATGACCTTACTTTCTGGCCCTGCAAGGTGCCCTGGGCTCAGCCTATACTCTCCCTGCCCCAGCTGTCCCTAGAGTCACCATTCCTCCACGGAGCCCGGGTTCCTTCTACTGGAGAACAGTGTTCTGACACCAAGATCTGGGCACTGGGTGTGGTCAGTGCTGATGGGGTAGAGCAGAGTTTTAAAAACAGCAGCGGGAGAACCACAGTGTTGGCGAGAGAACTGCGAGAAAACACCAACGTTTCCTCCACGACACACCTTGTGTAGCTAGGACGGTTGGTGGCCATCCCTGTGCTGCCAGCGGAGGGGGCTTCCGGGCCCCGCACTGTCCTTCCTCGTCAGCCCCACAGGAGTCAAACCAACCTCTGGACTGCTGTGCAGGGTCACATGGAGCAGCACCTCACAGTCCCTGAGGTGATTTCTCAAAAGATTTCTCCAAGGACTGATTTTTCAACAGAAGAAAAAAATGGTACCCGAGACACCTGGGAATTAGTTCTCCATTAGCAAGAACAAGCTGCTCAAGTCGTCAGTGTGCTGATGGTGCTGGCGTGGGAAGGACTCCTCACTACTTTTTTTTTTTTTAATTTATTCATTTTTATTTATTTATTTGGTTGCGCCGGGTCTTAGTTGCAGCAGTTGGGCTCCTTAGTTGTGGCTCACAGGCTCCTTAGTTGCAGCAGGCAGGCTCCTTAGTTGCGCCATGCAAACTCTTAGTTGCGGCATGCATGCAGGATCTAGTTCCCTGACCAGGGGTCGAACCTGGGCCCCCTGCATCGAACCCCTCCCCCCTGGGAGCTCGGAGTCCTATCCACTGTGCCACCAGGTAAGTCCTAAGACTCCTCACCACTAACTGTATCAATGCCAAATTTATTAACCTTAGAATCATTACTCAGCATTCCTCAAAACATTTTCCCACACTGTTAATCAACCAGACCTTGTGGATCTAGCAAATCAAGGATGCTTGTAAAAAAAAAAAAAAAATCATCCATCCAAGGGCACTTGGAGAGTAAATTAGAAGAATGTGTAAAAAAGAGTAAATCCATTGAATAATCTGTTCAGACTGGGGAATATCTGCAGGTATGTGTCCATTGACTCCAGGAAATTTCAGAAAGCATGATTCAAAAAAATGACTTTAAGAATAGTAAAACACTGTTCATTGAATCTGAAAAGCTAATTCTTTTTGCAATCAATCACTAAAAACAATATTTGTTTAAAAAGATTCTATAACATAACTTCATGAATAATTTCTTCCTAACATTTTAGGAACTAGTTTAGTTTCTTAAAAACTTTTATTCTGAGAATACTTGAAATGATTGCTAATACCATTTACTGAATAAATGCATTATTACATGAGATACATTAAAAAATTTGTGGATTGAGCATACTAAATTTCATCAAATATTTAAACACATTTATAAACTCCATCATATTCTTCTAAGCATTTAATTAAAGCACAGGTCTAATATTTCAGTCTCTTCAATTTTTAAATACCTTATAAATCAGCACATAGACCAACACAATGATGCTACAATTTATCGTGTCCTTATACTAAAACTGGTAAACAGTGCCAATACTATGCATTTAATTTTTTTTCTTTGCTGCCTCAATTTTAATATCTCTTCATGTTTTAATTCCTATTCTTATCTTAGGTTCACCTCAGTAGGGTTTTGGTGATGGGCACATTTTGATACCCTAGAGAGGTTAATTCTGTTTCTGTCTCCCTGGGAGTATCGTCCTGTTGGGACTGGTCACGCCAAGGCCCTGTGAGCCCAGGGTCTGAGGACACTGCATCCTGGGACTTGTCAGTCCTCATGTTTCACACAGACTTTTGTATCCTGAAACTTTCCCGGAAAAGAAGGATGCAGTCTTAAATCAGATGTGGCCCACAGGTCCTGGCCTGCTGGAAACGTGTGGTAGCGAGTGGGGTCTCCTTGTGGGCAGCAGGCCTGCTGAGGTGTGGAGCCCCCATGGCAAGAAGAGGGATGCCCCCCAGCGAGCTCTCTGCTCTCCACTAACGAGTGCCTCTAACAGGCTGCTCGTGGGGCGTCTCTGCCCATCACCTGTTGGGCGCCCTTCCTACCTGGTCACTCTGAGACAAGGTGTGACCTTACACATGTGCCCCGCCTCTCCCTGGACCATGCGGCTCTTTCTTGCTGCTCCCTCTTTCTTGATTGCATGAGAAAAACAACTACACGTCCCTACTTCACGAACACTTTAGCGGGAGAAACAAAATCATGATATCGTATATATAATCATACATAATATATATGTAATCTCCTAATGTATTTGGATATATACGTCCTAGTATATTTGCCTTTCTTTTAAACAAGATAATAGAAATACTGTATCCATGCTCGAATTCTGATAATCTGTTAGTTGGGAGCCCCTGCAGCCTGATTCTCAGTCCTCTCAGCCTGCCTCAGACGCCTGAGAAGCACTACTGCTCCCTGGCCGCAAGATGCCCCAGGTCCATCCAGACCGTCCGAGGAGCCCAGGGTCCCTCAGCAGAGGACGGTGTCTGGGACTGAAACCTGGGGGCTGGAGCACATCTGAGCATCAGTGCTTCTACTCTCGGGCCCCTGGCAGCAGAGGCAGAGCCAGAAAGATGTATATGTTTTAGAGTCAAATATTTTATACTGATCTTTCCAATGTAGTACATAGCCTCATGAAACTATTTCCTTGACACAGACAGAAAACAGGATGCAGTATTCTTTTTTACACTATTAAATCTCAGTTCATTACGAGAAGCCCGCAGGAGTCAACTTACCAGACTTGTCTTTCTGAATAGCTTTATCCTCAAAGTAGCAGAACATTACCTGGAAGCGGTCAGGATCTGTCGAGCGCAGGACCCTACAGGGAACAGCTCAGAGTGAGTCTGAAGCTCTGATCCCCCAGCAGATGGAATGCTGCCCGGGTGGATGAGGCTGTGAGGGCAGCCGCCCGCTGCGAGCCAGGGGTTTTAAGGGTCACATGCACAAGGTCCTAATGGCACCGGCTGCATGTCCATCAGCCAACGGCGCATCAGGCAGCCACCAAAATGAGAGGCAGCTCTCTGTGCTGCTACAGAATATTCAAGACTTCCGGCTGGGAGGAAAGGGCAAGGTGCAGCGGGACAGGTGTGAACAGGTATGATCCCACATCCCGCTGTGTGCGGGTGGGATACACGCATGAGCACGTGGCTGATTTCTAGAAGGGAAAGCTAAGGGACGGCAACAGGGGGCCTCTCTGGACTCAGGGCCAGCAAACGGAGACGTGCATTTCTCCTCCTTAGCATCTTTTCTACCATCCAATGCTTTTCTTCTCTATTCTGTTTTACGCACCATGGACATTTTTACAAGTAAAACAATATCCCTACCCTTGAGGAAAAAAGGAAGAGAAAGGAAAGGAAGGCAGGTGCTTGAACCAGGGCCCCGGTGCAGGGCGCTTGGCATCTGGGGCTCCACTGAGACGGCCAGGCGCGAGCTCAGCAGTGCGCGTGGATGACGTCCGCACCCACCCTCTCAGATTAAGGCTCCACGGGCGCCGGGGGCTCAAGCGCAGACACTCTCCAGTGCCCTCGTGCACATGGCGAGAATGTGTGCTGTTGTCTGAAAGCTCTCCTGATAACTGGTGGCCGGGATCTAAGCCAGGCTCTGGACTAAAGGCTTCAGGGCTGCTTCTCGGTGCTGACAGGAGTCCAGGGGACCTGGCAGGCAGCTTCGGGCGAGTGCTGGGCTCTCAGAACCACCCGCCAACTAGAGAGCCTGCCCGAGAGCCCTGGGTCACCGTGGGGCACACCGGGGAGTGGACACAGCCCACAGCCCTGCCGGCAGGTGCTGGAGGCCGAGCGGGCCCAGAGGCCTCTCCTGGAGCTACACGTGCCAGGATTAGACCCAGGCTTTTGCTGTTTTGGTTTGGCTTGGTTTTTCTGTGAAAATATATTCTTTGTAAAAAAAAAGACCAGAAGGAACGATACTAACCACTACGGATGGTGCTAGTGAGCAGAGTGGGTTTCTTCCCTCAACTATTTCCACGGTTTTGTATAATGTTCTCCTATTACTTATACAACTGAAAAAAAATGTGTAATGAAAAAAGAAAATTCAAAGCTCCCTTGGCTGCGGGGACTCTGGGACTGCCGGGAGGAGAGGACTGAGGGTGGGAGGACTCACTCCCACTCACCCAAAACAGCTTCCATCTGGTTTATATGTCAAGCTTCCAAGCAAGATCCAATCTACCGGAGGGTCTCGCGGCACCAAATAAAGGTTAAATAAAATAGTGGCGTTGTCCAAACATCCCTCGCTTTAAGAATCAATACTTTCTGTTTTAAGTGGTTTGAGAAAGACCTTATTCTGTATCTAACTGCACCTGTCTTGTTACCTAAACAAATGTCCTCCTGCAGCCCCCCACAGCGGGTCCACAGGGTGGGCGGCTGGGCTCTGGACGTCCTGCTGCTGCTTCCAGTCTCCCTTTACAGGGAGGCAGCAGGCACTGCCCTGGAGACGATGTCGGTCTCAGGCCAAATCAGGGACCGTGACCTTGGGCAGCTTCTTTGAGCGCCTGGGCCCTGGTTCCCTCCTGTGAAGTAGGGTGTACAGTGCCCACCTTGTGGGCTTGCTGGGGGGGCCTGTCAGCGCATGGAGCTCGTGCAGCGCCTGTGGGGCCGGTGCTCCATCCATGTTAGTGCTTCTAGCTGTCAGCTCCCTGTGGTTGCAGAGGCGTCCTGAGTGTCAGGTGCCCCAGAGGACTGTTTGGAGCAGCCCCCCACTTCCCGTTTGCTGTCTGTGCTCCAATGTGGTCCTGGAACCAGCCTGGGGGGTGCCCTAGAGCGTCTCAGAGAGGGCTGGTTCCCGGCAGAGGCTCCAACCCATCAAGTGCACTGAGTTTGTGGCAGCTCTGGTGACAGCTCAGAACCTGTTCCCTTGGGGAGGTGGCACCAGCGTCAGACCCCTGGTGTGTTACTACACGTGGCATCCAGTGATCAGGAAGGACAAGCACAGGAGAAGAGCAGAAGGGGTTGGGGGTGGTTTTTCTAAGACAGGTTACTTGTTAGGAGGAACTGAGAAAAGCCCAAGCCTGGAAGGAACACAAGCGTAAGACCAGCTCAATCGGGGGTACGGGTGGCGAAGCTCACGTACCTCATGTATTCCAGCCGGTAAACGGACAGAAGGTAGGTGGACATGGCGAAGTCCAACTTGTTGATGAGGGCGGACACCTCGGGGGCCGGGTCCAGCAGGTTGATGATGGTGCTACGGAGCTCGCTCAGCTCGGCCTAGGGACAAATGCCAGGACTGCTTGGGCACGGGAGGGCGTGGCTGCTCCCCCAGATGCAAACCCCGGGGCCGTGCCCGTGAACCAGACATGCAAGACTGGCCCTCACTGTCCCAGAGGGCTTCCCGAAACCCTGCCCAGTACCACCCGTCTTTGGCAGGCAGGCATCCTTACGGGGGTGACTGTGTCGTTCTTCATGGCTGAGTTGTACTGAAGGACAGACCGCAGGGGCTCTTTGCTGGGAAAGGTGAGCAGGGGGGACTTGGTGGCTATTTCACAGACGCCCTCGTACCACTCTTCTGGCCAGAGTCCTGCAAGAGAGCATGGGCTGAGGTGCCTCCTGGCTCGAGAAGAGCTCTGGCGGGGCCCACGCTGAGCTTCTGGAGTCGTGGGTCCTCTGGTTGAGCCACTGTCCCAAAAATGTGGCATAGAAACGAGTGTGTTTCCTAATGGGAGCAGGTTTCCCTAAGGTATGTGGTGTTCCCAGAACCCTAAAGGACTTCGGGAAGTGTTCCCTGAGGAGGCGGCAGCCGCACTGGGCCTGTCTTGTGCGTGGGCACAGGCACCATTAGGTCGGGCCCTTTCGCATCTTGGTCCTTACTCTGCACTGTCCTCCCTGGGGCAGCAAACGTCCCCTACCTGACCCCTCCACGGCAAATCCCATCAGCACAGAATAGAGCCAGAAATCCCGGAAGAGCTTCTGCAACCGCGGCTTCGCTTCTTTGATGGGCAGCAACCGCCGGGTGAGCTGATGGGCCGAGGAGAGAGGGAGAGAAGGTGGTTACCTGCATATGAACCTGACACCTACAGGCGTAAGCTCAAGATCCATTCTCCAGGCTTCTTCTCAGAGAACAGGTCAGTCAGACTGGGCAGGAGAAGGCACAGGGCACAGTAACCAGCAGCCCTCAGAGAGCTCGCCCAGAAACGCTCCTGAGCCTCTTGTATGCAGGGCGGGCTCTGCACTGGGAGGGAAAAGCCCTTTGGCCTCGTCGGGAGGCAGGCAAGCAGCATCCCAGAGTTCCTGGGGACCCAGGGATGGGGCGCTTGGTGTTCACAGATGGGCAGGAAACAGGGAGCAGCCGCCTGGCCACAGGAGCACCAGGCCCAAGGGCCGGAACCATGGCGGGCGGGGCAGTGACCTTGGGCAGAACCGCAGGGTGTGAGGCAGGTAAAAGCAGAGTGCTCGGGGGCAGGGGTGAGGCTGGAGTCCCTGCGTCCCTGTCCCCATGGTGTCCCACCCAGTGCGTGGCAGGGGAAGGTGCCTTGGGTATGGAAAACGGTTACGTGTGCACAACACCTGGTGGACAGGTGGACCCTCCAGAGTCCCCAGCAGAGGTCGAGCCCCCACACAGCGCTAACCAACCTTCAGCGAGGGGTGCTCAGAGGTCCAAATGCTTATGATCTATGAGTGCCAAGTATGGGCTAGGTGCTGGCCAGGGTTTGCCTCCTGCCAGGGCCCAGGTTCGATTCCTGGTCAGGGAACTAAGATCCTGCAAATAGTGCAGCGTGACCAAAAAAACCCCCCAAAAACCCACCACAAATTAAAAATAGAAATGATCACGGTGCCACGGCCCCCTGCGAACACCTGAGTGGATGTGAGCATGGGAAGCACCACAGTACGGCCCTGGCTATCCCACAACGGACAGCAAAGCGGGGCTGCATGTCCTGCAGATGGCAGACAGGCCCGGGCCAGGGTCTCCTTGTGCTCTGAGTCTCTACCTGCACCCTCCCCTCCACTGTCCATGGAGGGACAGCTCACAGGAGGGTGGGGACACCTTGCCTAGCAGGCACGTCACCCCAGAGCCCAGGATGAGGTCGGGAGCTGCGATCACTTAGAGGAAGAACTCGGAGCTGGAAGACACGAGAGGGGCCCTCCCATGTCCAGGGGAGCATCAGAGCCGCCGCCCCCGACGTAACCAAGCCCTGGGCCGCAGAGTGTCCTGGCTGCTCCTGTAAGCTCATCCACACAGAGATGGTCAGGCCTCCAAACACTGGGAGTCACAAGCCACTCGGTGGTGACCAAAGACACAACGAGGGCTTTGTGCTGACAAAGCTAGTTGAGCGGTGTTTGATCTGGGATGTATTTACTTTAGAAAACACGACAGCAGTCCGGCACCAAAGGTCACACTGAAGCCTGCTGGTGACTTTGGCCGATTCTGCCCCTGCAAAGTCAGTTCTCAGCAGCACAGAGGTGAGTAGGTTTCTAACGTTTCTGCCGATTATGAATTCTTATTTGAGGTGGTTAGAGATGGGTAACTGGTTTGCTTCCCTATCCAACTACATTCAAACGCTCTCTACACCATCTTAGAAAGGGTAAGAGGTTTTGTTAAGCTGCCTATGATAACATTCTGTCAGTTACACTAGTGGGACTGTCAGCCAACCGGGGAGGAGGGACTGCGCTAGGTTAAGGACCTGAACTGGGAATGTGCTGGGGGCTGTGGGCGGGCACCCTAGTTCTGGGGCATCACAAATGGTTCAGAAAAATGACATGTGTCACACACGCGCACACACACGTACGTAGAGAGACCTGGCGAGTCTGGAGACGCGGGTACAGGGTGGGTGTTCTCTGTGCTGTGCTTTCAACTCGTTTGTGAGCCTGAAGTTATTTCAACCTGAAGACTGTCCACAGCTCCATTACCCCCTCTCCGTCTGGGCCGGGAGACAGGAGCCAGGAGGGACGAGGGACCACAAAGCCCAGCCCCGCTCCACGCAGCCAGCCTGAGAAGGTGCCATAGGAAATGCCCATAAAAACAAACTTTTGAATGATTTCCCTTTAAAAAATACTGCTTCTCTTCAAAGATAGTAATCTGGATTTAAACACAACCTAGCGATAATTTTAAAGTATCTTCTTTAACTCTTGTGATACTAAATGGCAAAACAACAGGAAGATTTACCTTTCAGGTACCTAATTTTTTACCACATAAAATGAGATATATCATGAGATACCTTCTGCTTCCTCTGATGAGAGCATAATGCAAAGTGTTTTGGGCTTTTCATCGTGTAATACAGGAATAGGAAGAAGTACAAGAAGCTTCCACACGTACTATCTGAATACAGGAGCAAAAAGACACGAATGTTTTCAACCTCTGCCTCCCTATCTGGTCTCAGATTCCTTTTCCTGAACTCTTGTTTATTCAAGTTGGGTTTTTTAAAGCTTATTTTTTTTTTTTTTTTTTTTTTTTTTTTTGCGGTATGCGGGCCTCTCACTGTTGTGGCCTCTCCTGTTGCGGAGCACAGGCTCCGGAAGCGCAGGCTCAGCGGCCATGGCTCACGGGCCCAGCCGCTCCGTGGCATGTGGGATCTTCCCGGACCAGGGCACGAGCCCATGTCCCCTGCATCAGCAGGCGGACTCTCAACCACTGCGCCACCAGGGAAGCCCTTAAAGCTTATTTTAACCTAAGAAGGATACTTTCAAGTGTAGCCTAGCAAGAAGACCTCTTCTTTTCTCACTTTTTCAGTGTCTTGCCATCAATACCCACGCCCAATTCTACCCAGAACCTGGGCCCGGTTCCGCTGGCAGCCACACACATTAGACACTGTGTCCTGAGTGCAGGCAACGTGTGTGGCAGCCTCAGCTACGGGCTGGGGGGAGGGAAGGGAACAGGAGAAGACAACAGACAGTTTTAAGTCAGAAACCATGTGACTTTCCCTCTCCAAAATGTCGTGATTAGAGGACTGTGCAACCTGACTGTGTTAAGAGTGCTGCAGGGAAGAGCCGAGGTGGGGACTGGGGCAGGGACAATGGTGCTGGCACTCCAGGCCAAACGGGCAGAGCCCTGGACACAGGGAAGGGCTCCACTAACCAGGGTCTAATCTAGTCACTGGCACACTCAGGCAGGCTCAGCACCCCCGAAACGCACAATGCTCTGCGTGGGGAGCTGAGTCACCAAAGCCCCTGGTCCAGCACCGGCACCCAGAAGAGGCTCCGCTGAGAGTCACCGCCATTGCCAGCACACCATCTTCAGGCCTAACAAGTCCCAATATTTACCTAACAGGAGCCAGTGATTCTTACCTGGCCTGGAGGGGAAGCAGACATTCTGGTCCTCAAAAACGTACCAGATGGTCACACACATGACAAACCTGACAAGACACTCTCCTCTTTCTGAGGTGATTAGAAGGGATGCTGGGATCCTGCATGACTGAGCAGCAGTATAAACACCTGCTGTCACTGTCCTGGACACACAGAAGCATCGAATAATAGCTCATTTCCCAGGATGCAATTCACAACCAGGAAGGAAGCAAGAGAAGGACAAAGCCGTCTAGCAGCCAAACTGACGTGACAGAGGGAGGGATGGGAGACAGATGGCTCATCCCACAGTATCTGTTAAAAACGTGCCTTGTTTACTTAAATAGAAAGAGCGCCCCTCAGGCCTTCAGTAAGAGCTTTCTGACAGCACCCTCACCTAGACCCTATACACCTGGTGAGACTATTTGTAACCCCAGCCAGAAACACTTCAGTGGGAGAGCTCTAGTCCCTCCTGACAGCAGTGGGAGCCGACTGACAGACACAAGGAGAAAACGTACACCTGCAGCGAGTTGTACCCTCATCCCTCATGGCTGCAGGAAGACCGGCACCTACCATGTCCACTGGGTCCCCAGGTGATCCCTGCACTGCAGACACAGTCCAAATCACACAGATTAAACCACCCCAAATAACTGCTAGCACAGGAGGAGGAGCCTCAGCCTGCCTGGCGCCCCCCCCGCCCCCCACCTGGCAGTGTCCTTGTGAGCCGTGCTTTACTGTACATGGGCCCCCATCCGGCTGGGGTACCTGTGTGCCTCCAGGGCCCACCCAATATGTCATTTGAGGAAGGGACACAAAGTTCAGTGAATGAATGAAAAGGAAACTCCCTGGGGCCCCTGAGCCCTATGGTTTTGCACACTTTCAACAAGGGGTTCTGATCTGGGCCCAGGGGTCCTCCAGGCAGGTTCATGAAGCCACATAAAATGTCAGGCGTCTGTTTTATCTTCAGCAGATCCTAAAATGATTAGAGACTGGCACCCATGGGGCCCCTCCTGGGTCGTGGCCGGGGGCCTGCAGAGGTGTGTGTGTGGGGGGGGCGGGGAGGGGGCAGTCTGCCAGGCTGCCCTCACCACGTCCTGCTCTCCCTCCAGCTCCAGCTCTGCCAGAATGCAGCACCTGCTGCACTCTCTCGTGGTGTCCCTCCTCCTGGCATCCGTGTGTGGGAAACTCGGCCCTCGGGGTCAGCTTGATAGCGGAGGAGGAGACCCCGAGTCTGTGGACCCCCGGTGGGGGCAGCTGAAGAGTGGAAACCTGAGCAGACCCCTCCTGCCTGCCGACTTCCACAAGGAGAACACAGTCACCAACGAGTGGATCGTGGACGGGGAAGAGGACGAGGACTACCTGGACCTGGAGAAGATCTTCGGGGAGGATGACGACTACATCGACGTCGTGGACGCGGTCTCGCCCGTGGACCCTGGGACTGGCGCCGGCAGCGTGCTCCAGCTCTTCCCGGGCAAGAGCCGCATCCAGCGGCTCAACCTCCTCAACGCCAAGTTCGCCTTAGACCTCTACCGGGCGCTGAAGGAGCAGGTCGGTGCCTCAGACAATGTCTTCCTGGCGCCCGTAGGTGTGTCCACAGCCATGGCCATGCTCTCCTTAGGCCTGCGGGGGGACACCCACGAGCAGGTACACGCTGCCCTGCGCTTCACCGACTTCATCAACGCCAGCACCACATACGAGCTGGGCACCGTCCACAACCTGTTCCGGAAGCTGACCCACCGCCTCTTCCGGAGGAATTTCGGGTACACGCTGCGGTCCGTCAGCGACCTGTACATTCAGAAGCAAGTTCAAGTCCTGGACGACTTCAGAGCCAAGGTCCGACAGTACTACTTTGCCGAGGTCCGGGCGGCTGACTTCTCTGATCCCGCCTTCATCTCCCAAACCAACCAGCACATCTCGCGGCTCACCAAGGGCCTCATAAGAGACGTGCTGGAGGACGTGGACCCCGCGACTCAGATGATGCTCCTGAACTGCATCTACTTTAAAGGTAAGAGGTGGCGACATTTCTCAGGGCAGACGCGCGGGCGCTCTCAGCTCACAGGTGGGCCGAACTGCAGACTCTACCTCCATTCCCCTGGGAAACCCAGGCACGGGGTCAGCTCGCAGGGACAGGGAAGGTCCTGATGAGGTGACAGCGCAGCTGACCCTTAGAAACCCTACGCTTTACGCCTCGCCACAGCCTTGAGAGACTGCCACTGTTATGAGTGTCTCCATTTTACAGACAGGGAATTAAAATGCTGCTCTGGGGAGATGGCGGTAAGGGGCAGAGCCAAGCTCCAGCCTCTGTTAGATCAGAATAATGCAAAAACCTTTCTAGCATCAGGTCAACCTGGATCTGAGCTTTTTCGTTTCCCTTCCCAATGGACAAAAGGCTGAAGACAGGTTCACCCTGAGTAACTGACATTCACATCCCCACTCCTTTCCAGGCAGGTGGGGGCGGGGAAATCAACCCTTATGTCTAGAGCAACTGTTCCAGGCCAGCACCAAGCACCGAGGCACTTCCTAAGGAGGACCCCTCCCCCACCGCCAACCACCCACACCTGCACGCGCGCGCGCACGCACACACACGCGCGCGCGCACACACACACACACACACACACACACACACACACACACACACACACAGCCCCGGGACTCTAGAGATAAATGGGCACGGGTCTGTAAATACCAGGCCTCGCTTTTAAAATGCCCTGGTGATGGGGCTTCCCTGGTGGCGCAGTGGTTGAGAGTCTGCCTGCCGATGCAGGGGACACGGGTTCGTGCCCCGGTCCGGGAAGATCCCACATGCCACGGAGCGGCTGGGCCTGTGAGCCATGGCCGCTGAGCCTGCGTGTCCGGAGCCTGTGCTCCGCAATGGGAGAGGCCGCAACAGTGAGAGGCCCGCGTACCGCAAAAAAAAAAAAAAAAAAGCCCTGGTGAGACCTGAGCCAGGAGAAACCTCTACTGCCCTCCACCTGCCCAACAAGTCGAGGGCAGACATGAGGAGTGGGGTCACTGCACACTAGTGCGGTGACACGCAACCACTCTCCCCTCTGCCACCAAGGACTAGTGGGCACCGGCCAGGTCAGTCCCGGGAGGCCACGTTCCCTGGTTGGTCAGCTCCAGCACGGTTTACGGCGGGGTCCAGGGAGCCCCTCTCCTGGAAGTGGCTGAGGGGCAGTGGGGCCAGAGCACTCCGTGCCCAAGCTGAGGCCCCCAGCGGCTGTGCGGAATGCTGCCAAAGGGCAAAGCAGGGGGAGGGAGCCAAGACAGGAGGAAGGGTTCAGAGGCTGAGCCAGACCCCTGGCTCCCCCGACGCCAGGCACAACGCCAGCCTCGCCGTGGGCAGGTCCAGGCCGAGGCTCCAACAAGCCCGTGACAGGCACACGGGACATGCTCAGTGAACACACACATGTCCTTTCATCCCTGGCTGGCGGGACAGGTTTGGGAATGAAAACTGGAGGTCAGCCCTGCTCTCACTCCCCTATCCATGTGGCCTCGCAAGTCCCACTGTTACATGCTCAGTGGGTTTGATGTTGCCAGTGACACTTGAGAGCAATGTCCCGTGTTCAGGGGTGACTTTGACAGTGAGTGGGAGACCCCTGGGTGGCACCAAGGCCCTCAGCCCTCAGCCCTGCCAGCCTGTGGGGATGGCGACTTCCAGAGCCTCTGCCTCAGCGCAGTCAGTATTCAGAGCAGGTAGGGACACGTCCCAACATGGGAACCAGGGTCATGAGGACGGCAAACGTGGCAGCAGGGCACATGAATCCTTGCCCACACACCGGAAGGCTTGCTGGATCAGGGCTGGGAGTCAGAGAGATGAAACGCCAGCAGCACCAGCTCTCACGGGTGCATATCACAACAGAGTCTGGATGTGTAACTCTTAGCTCTAGCTCCCAAATCTCTGTCACTACTTTGATTTTAATTTCAAATGTTACGAGCACTCTGTAAAACACAGTGAAAACAGAGGTTAGGCCTCAAGAGCAAAGGAAGGAGAGAACCCGGGAGAGGCGGGGTGGCTGCAGCAAACCTGGGAAAGCCATGGCTGGAGCCCAGGGAAAAGGGGGTCTCCCCCAGGGCAAATGGCACAATCTGGGGGAGGGGAGAGGCCAGGGACACCGCTCACACCCACCATGCACAGGGTGGCCCCCCGCAGAGAGCTGCTTAGATGCCTGCCTCATGGGGCTGAGCAGCCCTGGACCCAGACCAGAGGCGGGCGGGCACTGCTGTTACGCCTCCCCCAGGAACCTCCTGCTTTTCTGACCCCCTGTGCCCCACCCACCAGCTGGAAACCTTGAACAGGTCACTTGGCTTCTCCCCTCTGCTTGCTCATCTGTGAGATGCGGGTGGTGAAAGCCCCACCTCTCACAGTTGCTAGGAGACGAGGTAGCACAGGAAGGGGCTGGAGGAGGCCTGGCACATGACCAGTCTCACCAGTGGGCGGGCAGCCCTCACTTCCAGTTACTAGCATCTTAGAGCCACAAAGACATGTTCCCACTCGGGCACACAAAGCTGCCCCGAAATCCAAAGTGAAGGTGGCAATGGCAGTGCTGCCTCCCCAGGCATCCAGCCAGTCCTCACAGAGCTGATGGGAGCTCAGGGCCCTCATCTAACAGAGAGACATGCAGAGGCCCAGGCAAGGCAAGTAATGTGCTATTTAATGTCAGGATCTAACCCAGCATTCACCTGGTCTATTCACCCCATCTGCCCTCATCCACTTCCTACAAGAAGCCTCTAAAACAGTGATTCTCAGTGTGGCGGGCGGGCCAGACCAGCACACTGGTCTGGCACACTGGTCTCAGTGTGGTCCCCAGACCAGCAGCATCAGTATCGCCTGGGAACCAGTGAGAAACTTAAACTCCTGGCCCAAACCAGACCTGTGGGTTCATACGGTGGGGGTGGGCCATGCAGCCTGTTTGAACAAACCCTCTAAGAGAGCATTTAAACAAAAGCCCATTCCTGCTGACCTCACAGGGTCCTGGGTGAACAAATTCCCAGCGGAAATGACACACAACCACAACTTCCGGCTGAATGAGCGAGAGGTGGTCAAAGTCCCCATGATGCAGACCAAGGGGTCCTTCCTGGCGGCAAGTGACCAGGAGCTGGACTGCGATGTCCTGCGGCTGGAGTACATGGGGGGCATCAGCATGCTGGTGGTGGTCCCGCACAAGCTGTCCGGGATGAAGACCCTCGAGGCCCAGCTGAAGCCCCAAGTGGTGGAGAGATGGCAGAAGAGCATGACAAACAGGTGCCTCTGGGGCCAGGGGACTGGGGGCCCAAGGATGCTGGGGCTGCAGTCACTTTAGGGAAAGGGGCATGTGCCCCATGGGCCGCTGTGACTTCAGCCCGAACTTTCCACTCGGTGAGAGGAGACCAGAGAGCGTTGGTGAGAAATGCACCTGTACTCTGTGATGTGGGGGCAGGAGCGACCCGGCTGTGCCACACACTTGCCCTGACCCCCTGGGGTCACTTGCTGTGGGCCTAGAACCAAGACAAGCCCCCAACCCGGTTTGAGAAGCCTCGAGGTCCTCCAAATCCCCTCAGGGCGTCACTTACCATCTCACAGTCAGGACCACAGGTTGCGCTGCTGGATCAGCGCAGGAAGGACGCACACGTCACCTCCCTGTCTTCCTGGATCCCGCCAGGCCCGAGTTAACAGCTGAACCTGGTCTGGGCCTCCTTTCAGGACCAGGATACAAGGAAATGCAACTGAGGGACAGGCAGGCTCTTAGGGGCAGGTCTGTCCAGGCAGCTGGGCAGGCATCAAGCCCTGTCATTTTCTCCTTAAAACCTGTTCCGTACCAGCCTCCTTCCTAACCTCACTGCCCACGACCTTCACCCTGAGCCAGCGGGGGCCTGACCAGCCTGCCGTCCCATGCTCCGTCTACCTGCCACCAGCCACCAGGCAGCATCCCCACCTCCCTCTTCCTGTGAACTCTGTGGACCCCCACCCACAGGATGCAGCCCGCTCGCTGCCCAGCCTGGCCCACACGCTGCTCTGCTCTCCCCTGCCCTCCTGCCCAGAGTCCTGCACTCCCTCCAGCAGGCCCTGCTCAGGGCCCCCAGATCTTGTCCCCCCTCCTCCAGGATGGCCCAGTGGTTAGGCCTGTTCTTGTCACTCGGACGCTAACAGGTGGTCTTTATGCTTTGCTGCTTCACGTATGGGGTCCTGGCGCACCAAGAGGGAAGGAAGCTCCTGAGAAGGGGGCGCGTCTGGCGTCTTAGCCCCACAAGCGCCGTCAAGGATGGAGAACGCTAGCACTGGCTGGTACAGAAAGCACTGTTTTTAAGTGCACTGACCTGCACTTCAGCTCCTTAAACAGTAAAATACCAAATGCCTGAAAGCAGGGACCCAAGTGAGAGAATGATGTCAGATGTCTGAGCCATAAGCCAGTAACAGCTCTGCCCCCTGGCTGGTAGGACACAAACCATACAGTACCGAGGACATGACTGCACAGCAGTAACCATGCCTCAATTCTGAATGCTGGGATTACAATGGGATGGTCTTTCCAAAATCCTCCACTGGCAGGACAAGGATATGCATTTTAAGAAGTGTTGTGTCAATCCTGTGGTACACGGACTGGAGGCGGGTGTGTGTGTTTATGGACGTTTAAGGGGAAACGTGATTCCTCTGCAACTTGCAGTTAGTAGAACCAGCCCTTCTCTTCCCTGACCAGGACACGGGAAGTACTCCTGCCCAAGTTCAAGCTAGAAAAGGACTACAACCTGGTGGAGGCCCTGCGGTCCCTGGGGGTCACAGCGCTGTTCGACAGGAACAGCAATATGACGGGGATCTCGGACCAGAGGATTGTCATTGACCTGGTAATGCCCGTCCTCTGCCCATCCCCATCCCGCCCCAGGTCTGCCCCCCTTGGAGCCCCTGCTGATACCAGAGAGAAGGCAGGTGCCCGGGAGCACCCCGGCCCAGCAGGCCTACTATGGCAGAGGCCCCAGAGCATGAGCAGGGGGTTCTAGGGCCATGGTCCTGCCCGCAGAGCGCTGTGGGCAGCCCTGAGTGGCCATGGTGCACAGTGCCAAGGTGGCACCGTTCACATCACACTCAGCTGATGCGTGAGGACTGAGTCCCAAGGGCCATCCTGCCCAGCCACGTCAATGCCTCCCCTGCGCTCGCTTGGTCCCTTCCCTGAAGAACACGAGACTACCCCCCCTTGCCCGTCTGTGAGTGACCACCGCTATCTGATAGCTTCCCTTTTGTCCTGACACAGTTCAAGCACCAAGGCACCATCATGGTGGACGAGGAGGGTACGCAGGCCGCGGCCGTGACCACTGTGGGGTTCATGCCATTGTCCACCCAGGTCCGCTTCAGCGTCGACCGGCCCTTCCTTTTCCTTGTGTATGAGCACCGCACGGGCTGCCTGCTCTTCCTGGGCCGGGTCGCCAACCCCACCAGGTCTTAGCGGTGGAGGCCGGGGCGTCTCGAGTGCTCTGGGGCAACCGCAATTCCATTTCCCTTCCAACAACGACCACGAGGAGCTGGAGCGGTGACCCCGTGGCTCAGGCCACCTTTCTGGGAGACATGGACGAAGGACCGCGATGCTTGCCACCATCAGGGCTGCACAGCCCAGAGGTCACCGCAGCTGCAGCGCGGCAGCTGTCTCCTAGAGGATGTTGCCGCCAGACAGACCAACTCCCTTCACCTCTCACAGCAAACCCTTCCCCGGGCCCAGCATCCCCCCTCCTCCACTCTGTCACCCAAAGCCTTTCCCCCCCAGGGCTTCCCACCTGACAGGGAACATGGGCAGGAGCTGCCCCCTCCCCAGAGTGCTGACAGCGAGCCCCCTCCCCAAGGCCCAGGGTGCCCTGGCCTCCGGCTCAGTCCTCTCAAGGCCCAACCTCCTGAATTGAGGCTAAATGTCTCTGCACCTGCTTTTACCTCACGGCCGCCCAGAGGACGGCATGTACCCATAGCCATGCCTTCCACCCTAGAGATAAATAAATATTGCCACTTTTACTGGGTATAATTCTACTTTTATAAGGTCAGATAAGTAAAAAAGGCCACATTCAAAATAGTTGACACCCCAGCAGTGCTAGACATCGACAGAGTGACCTGAGTGCCCAACAGTGACCCAGAGCAGGCACGTCCTCGGGCTCGGATGTGGCAGTGCTGCTGCATCCTGGGGGCGGGGGGGGGGGCGTGGATGGAGCTGCCTGGGGGCTCCAGAAACACCAGTCTGTATGTGCGGCACACGCTTCAGCTTCCATCCCCAGACACAGGGAGACCCTCAGACGTGCCTGTGGTGCGTCTGGTTCAAGAAAACGGGCGACATCCAAGGACTATATTTCTGGACCCTTGATTCCGGGGCAAGACCAGTGGAATCCACACAGGCTGCTCAGGAAGAAGAGCGCAAGGCCTCCGCAGTGTGGGGCGGGGGACAGCGCCGGGGGCTTCACAACTGCCACGCGTGTGGCCGTCAGACTGGGACCCCACGGGCCTGCAGTGGGCAGTGGGCTGGGGTCGAAGCCTGGTTGGCCTGACTCCACAGAGGGCTTCTGACCCAGCGAGACTGACACAGTCACAGGCAGCAAAGGGGTGCAAGAATGCTCCCCGATGTGGAGGCTGGGTTATCCCCATCCTCACACCAACCTGGGGCTTCCACTGTTACAGAGGGGGCGCGCTCAGCCACAGGCCTGAGTCCCACCCCGGCCCTGCTTTCACCCCTCACCCTCTCCCCCTGCCCCCTCCCCACTGCCTGAGCCAGGGCCCGTCCAGTGTCTGCCACCCAGGGGAGTGGGGGCCTTTCCCTGTCATCCCTCTTGCCCTCTCAGGGAACCTGGGCTTGCTGACCACCCTCTCCAAGTCCTCCTCTATTCTGAGTCAACACTGTCCTCCCCTGGGCTTGTCTGACACTTCTGGTCTTGCTGCTGGTTCCTCTGGCTCCTCCCCCACACCCCCATGTGCATCTCAAGACTCCACCTTCAGCCCTTCCCCACATCCCCCACCCAGAAGGCATGAAGACACGTGGTCCAGGCTCCTCTTTGACTCCCAAGGGTCAGAGAGCTCCAGCCCCTCAATCTGCTCAGAATGCCCTTGGGCCCCCTTCAGAAACGAGGTGCCTCCATGCGGCAGATATGAACCCAGAGCACAGGCCTGCGCCAGGCTGCCTGGGTTCCACTCCCGGCTCTGGCACTTTGAGGCAAGTTCTGTGCCTCAGTCTCCTGTCTGTGAAACGGGGATAACACAGTCCCTATCTTGCAGGCTGTTGTGAGGATGAAGTGGGTTACTGTCTCGAAGGGGTTCAGGTCAGTGCCTGGGTTACCACTTCCAGCCCAGGGGTCCCTAACTGGGGGTCTACCTGGGCCCCTCCCCCTTCCCTTCCTGAGGTGAAGTACAAACCCTTGAGGACAGACACCATCTCTACGAGGAAGAGGGAGCAGCTTTCACACAGGTCTATGACTGAAAGTGTTAGTCCCCAAACATCCTTTTACAGGCACCAAGAGAATAACCTGTCCAAGGCCACACAAGCTGCAAGTGGCCCGGGTGCCCGGCCGAGTGGAGTGCATGGACATTTTCCACGCTTTGTGACAGCAGGGCAACTATGTCTCCAGCTATAGGTTCAAGCAATGGAATCAGTGACATTTCTGAAGAGCATCACAGAGTCACAGGACAAAGACCACCAAACGCAGGCAGGAAGGAGCCTCGGAGGCCATGTGAGCTGGCGCCCCCACCCCAGGCTCCCAAGATCACTGATAAGGGAACAGCTGCATTAGGGCAGAAACCCATGCTTCCTGCCCAGACCCACTGGCACGTCCACTCAACTAAGTCACTGAAGACACTGTGTCATCGAAAAATCCAAAACAGAGTTATCTTTTTCTTTAAAATAAAAAATTAAAAAAAAAATTTTTTTAAGTATAAAACGTTCAAGCAAGCAAACAAAAAAACTATGGAAGTTAGTTTCTCCCAGAAGGTCCAGGGTTAGGGTGAGGGCTAGAACCAGAGAGCAGAGGCAAGAACCATGGCATCTGGGCTCTGTGTTGAGCAACAGAATCAAATATTTGTTTTCTCCTCCACAATATAACCATTAACTTGTTGACACGACGATACTTATTCCGTTCATGTAAAGGTCACCGTATTGGAGGAGACACGGGTGTTTCAGGTGAGCATGTGCTAGCCTATCACTGCTAACATATCTACCTGCCCTGACGCGCCAGCCCCACAGAAAGTCACCCCACCTTTTTGAGATACTCTGCTGGCAGAGCAGGTGCGGAGAGACTGGGACACTCTCCCAGGACCCCACATGCAGGGCCAGGAGTCCAACTCTGGCCCCAGTGACCCTAAAACTGGTGTGCCCCCAACCAAACCTACAAGTCATCGCTCCCCCAAAGTGCGAAGTGTCCCCTATAGACTTCTTCCATGCATTTATTAAACTCCAAACAACAACCGCCAAGCACACTTACAAGCTCACAGGCATACACACGGGTCAGAGAACTGTGGGGCTCAAATATCCCAGAACTCGTTAACTTGAGAGGCCCCCCGGGCGTGCTCCCTGTCTACCAAACCTGCTCTCCATGGAGCCTCCACGGGCCAAGGACTTCATGCCCCTCGCCCTTCCCTCCAGGCCAACAAAGTGCCCTCGTGGCGCTTCTCAATGCACTGTGCGCGAGTCGACGTCAACCATGACGTCTTTAGAAACCGACCTGTGGGTGCTGGTGTAAACCGGCAGGGTCCCAGCAACCCACAGGCCCTCGAGGGGCTGTGGGGGCCCTGACCGCAGGGAGAGGTGGGAGGGCTCCCGGGGAAAGTGGGAGGCATGAGGCAAGCCCAAGCTCCAACCCTGCAGCACGCTTGGGGAGAGATGCTGTCCTGGAGCCCGGCTGAGTCAGCCACCTTCGGGGGAGGGAGGAGGGGACAGGCAGAGGGTGGGGGTGGCCCGAGACGAAACCCCACCCCCCACCCCAGACATAGTCCTCGACTATCAGTCTCACTATCAGAGCCAGGGACGATAAGCCAGTTAGCTGCCGGTTCCCATCCGCCTTGGCCGGCTGACACTGGACTCTCAACAGTCCCCAGACTCAAATGACAAATGCCCACAGAAGCAGAGACCGAAACTACTTTGCAGAGATAGGAGAGGGCTCCCCAACCGCCCACCGGGCCTCGACGCCCCTGGGTCACCACGCAGCCAGAGGTCAACCTCTCCACGTGCGGGGACACCCACGTAAATGCTCGAACGAAGAGGGAGAACTGGAGGCGGAAGCAGGGGCTTAAGCAGAAGGCAGGCTAAGTGGCAGCTCGAGAATCACCAATGAAACAAAGCCGGACGCGGGCCTGGCTCAGGTCTGGCAGCTGGGAACGCCTGGGCCGGGAAAAGTGACATCCGTAAGGGCCATTTGGGAAGAAGTGGCCGCACGCTGAGACAGGACAAGACGGACACCGGCCCTTGACTGCGGCAGTGCTGCGGCAGACAGGCCTGAGCCATCCCCGACAGGGCACCAAGGGCTGCAGCCCCAAGGCCCAGGCACCAACCAGAGGCCCCAGGCTCACTATGGGGGGTTGGGGGTGGGGGGAGAGGTTGGAAGCAGCACCTGCAGGCCATAGTCAGAGGCACCTGAGCTGGCTGGGAGCTCAGGGAAAACCTAAGTCAGACCCCGACACCCGAGGAACGGGCAGTAGGGTCCTGGTCAGCTGACCAGGGGTTCGGCCAAGCATGGAGAAAGGGGGCGAGGCAGCAAGGCCACAGCAGGCACATGCCCACGGGGCAGTCGCGGAAGATTGAAGACACAGCCACAGCTGCAGGATCCCTGCAGCCTCAGAACAGCACCTTTCAGGGAACTCGCTGCAGGTCTCTGGGCAGCACTCAGCACGAGCACCGCACCTGAGTCCGAGACACCAATGGGCGGGTACTCACCACAGCGATCACGGGGATGAGGACGCCCAGGTTCCCCGCGCTGCTGGAGGCCTGGAGGAGAACAGAACTGAGTCACTGGTGAGCCCGCGCTTCTTTCATTGAAAAGGAAAAAAAAAAAGACCTGACACAGTGTCATGAAAACTGAAATTCCTTAATCTACACGAAACGATGAAAAAGATATACAGAGAAACACATATAAAGATGCATCATCTTAACAGCAAAAGAGGGAAACAATTTGAATGTCAAACAGGAGAAGGATTACATAAACCGTGACAACTCTGCACAAATATCACAAGCTGTTACAGAGACTGCGCTCTGAAAAGCACTGTCACCTTAAAAAGTGCCCAGATCAAACGTTAAATGTAAGAAAGTATGCTCTCACACAGTGCCAACTACGTAAAATAAATAGATTTGCATAAAGCACCTAGGAGAAAGTCTGTCAAAAGGTTAACAACGATTGGATCTAAGGAGATAAATTTTTACTCTACTATTTATAGGTTTCTGTATCTTTTCTATAATGAATACACATTCTTTCCAAGTCTGGGAAAATTTGGGGGTTACTTAAAAATAACCAAGTAGGGCTTCCCTGGTGGCACAGTGGTTGAGAGTCTGCCTGCCGATGCAGGGGACACGGGTTCGTGCCCCGGTCCAGGAAGATCCCACATGCCGCGGAGCGGCTGGGCCCGTGAGCCATGGCCGCTGAGCCTGCGCGTCCGGAGCCTGTGCTCCGCAACGGGAGAGGCCACAACAGTGAGAGGCCCGCGTACCGCAAAAAAAAAAAAAAAAAAAAAAAAAAAACTAAGTAAAAAGTCAGCCACCTGGCCAGACACATGAGGAGCAGCCCGGCTCGGGAAGCCCAGCTGCTCAGTTGACCATGAGGGCATCGACTGCCCACCGCAGCAGGGCTGCTCCATCTTCAGGGATGAACAGGGTCAGGACAGCTTGCCGAGGCCCCATGGCCACACAGGGGTGGGGACAGAGTCCTAAGCTGGTGTCCCCCCAGCTCTTGATTTCTGTCCTCAGCTCCTGGTGGTCAGTGTGTTGGCCAGTCTCCACCCCACCCCACCACCCACTGCTGCCCCACAGACACCTGGCCTGTCACTGCAGGTGGGGGGTGGGTGCATGGGCAAGCTCAGCTCGGCACCCAAGGAGCCCCTACCCCAGCCGAGGAACGAAGCAGGACACCTGAGTGTTGAGCCCGGGAGATGCAGTGAGAGGGGTGGGGGTGGGGGTGGGGGAGCTGGGCCCTGGAGCCCTCAACAGGGTACAGCCTCGGCCTCCTTGGGCTCCAGGTGTCTCCCCAACACCCTCGAGCCCCCATCTCCTGGGCACGGGGAACTGGTCCCCACTCAAGAGACAAGAGGAACAGTGGCCTAGCCTGCTGTGGCAGGGAGCAAGGCAGGGCTGAGCAGGGCAAAGGGTCTCAGGCCCTGTTTGCACCAGCCCCTCGCTCCTAGGTGAGACTTTCACTTGAGGCTGCTGTTCACTTGCTTCCACCTCAGAGAGGCCTTGAGACCACCCGACGCCCCTATTTTGTTCCCATGCCTGTCCCGCTAAGCCTGCAGGGGCAGCCCCTTGTCTGTCTGTTCACTCCCGCCAGCACCCTGGGAAGGAACCAGTCCCCCGTTCCTGATGTCACCAGGTAAAGGGAGAAAGCACGGGTTTCAAGGCGGTGCCCAGGGCTGAGCCCTACCTTCAGGGCGGGCCCCTTCTCGCTGGCCCTCTCACTGGCCCGCTTGCCCTCCAGCCCCAGCTGCACAAACAGCTCCAGCAGGTTCATGAGCAGCTCGTCCACCAGGTGCTCGTTCTGGATGTTGGCCGCGATGTTGGCCAGGGCATTGATCACAGCCAGTGAGCAGTGCCTGTGGGAGAGAAGTGACACGGCCACAGTGCCGGCCCCCAGTACTGTGAATGAAGACCCCCACGGCGAGGGACATGCCACCAGAGGATACCAGCCCTGAAGGAAAGTCAGCTGCTGCGGAAGAGACCCCAACCTCCCCCGAGACAAGTTGGGGGCCCAGGGGCTGCTCAGCTTCCAGGAGCCTGCGTGTTGGGGCGTGTTGACAGTCTCGGGACACTTCCTTCAAGTGCCCGGGCGGCCACGCAGCTGAGAACGGGCATGTCGCTCCCCGGCACTTCCAGGGGACCCACTTCCCCTCCAGTTACAGTCTCCCTTCATCACCACCACCCAGGAAACCCTGATGACACTTCCTCCTCCACCTGAGGCTGAGGTTAGGGTCAGCTCACACCAGACACTCAGGAAGTGCTCAGTGGTCCTGACGACCTGCCCCGACCCCTTCACCCCATGTAAACCCTGAATAGGAAGCTGACACTGCACACCAGCAGGGCGGCCGGGCTCTGAGTGCCAGGTCAGCTGGATGCTGCTGCAGCCGGGCTGTGCCAAGTAGCTCAGGTCTTTAAGGCCCAGTTTCTTCCTGAGTAAACAAGGATAATAATTCCCTCCTTGCAGGGCGTGGGGGAATCAAACAGTCCCTGTGAAGCATGTAGCACATTGTCTGCCCCCAAAATCACAGAGCAACGGCAGCCAGGACAAAAGGCACCCCTTCCCAGACAAATCTCTAGGGGGGAAACGGATGGCAGTGGATGCCTCCTCCGGCGGGAGACCAGTCACTGTGGGTGGCACTGTCAGAAAGTGCTTTAGGAAGGAAATGTGGCAGAAGATGAGGAATTGGTAAGTTCTGTACATGGCACGGGCCGAGCAGCGAGGCAGAGGCGGGATCAGAGGTCAGAAGGAAAGACAGGGAGAGGAGGGGCGAGGAGGCGCAGGAGCTGCTCTGGGAGCAAAATGCAAGGGGAAGAGGTTTTGGTCTGTGTGTCAGTGTCACTGCGGAGACCAGAACGGACAGACAGGAGAGGGAGGTGAGCTGGCAGCCCCCTAAGGCCACTCCTGCGTTCCAGTGGCTGGTGCTCCCGTGGGAGCGGCAGTGAGAAGGCAGAGAAGCAGCCATTGTGCTGAGAGCTGTCACATGCATACACACAGCCTCATACACCCACACAGCTGGTGAGGAAGTTAAGGCACAGAGAAGATGAGCATGTCCTGAGTTCACACAGCCGCACTCCCACCCCCTCCCCTGGGTGGAGTGGTCAGGAGGGGAGAGGAGAACCTCTGCCCTGCCCACTGCCCTCCTGACTTCATCTGACCAAGTCCATGAGATCCTCCAAACACAGGAGGACGCGTCTTGTCCTTGGGGCATCCCTGGGGAGGGCGAGGACTCACGCAAACATCATACACCCAAGGCTGTCAACGTCTCCTCCCTTGCCCTCTGAATCCACCCTGAGGCGAGCATCCGAGACCGCACAGGTATGCAGCACCAACCAGCAGAAACACTGGAAAACTACCTAATGTGCGGCCTAGGGCTGGCCAGACAGATTGCGGCGCTGCCACCTGATGGACACCATGCTGACATCTAAGATGACGACAGGCAGGAAGGCTGGTGCTGCTCTGTGAGAACACGGTCACCCGGGGGCGCTGTGCCCACTGGGTGAGGAGCTCAGAGATGCTAGCTCAGGGGCGGCCCTGTGCGGGTCATTCCCGCCTGGGACATGTATTTCTAACATGTAGTGCTTTTGTAACAAAAGATGTTTATTTAAAAGACAAGTCCTCACATCTCACATTTTCAAAGGATCGAGAGCAACAATGAGGTTGGGAAGACTTACCTGTAGCCGTGGTCCTTGTAATCTTTGGTGGCAGAGTACACAACAGAGCTGGCCTTCACACTGATCTGCTGGAAGAGATTCCACACCTCCTGGTAAATGTATTGCTGGAAAAGAGTGAGGGACACGTGACCACATCTCCTCTGGAAGCGCCCTCCATGGACACCCAGAGGGGACACACTGGGGACCAGGGACAGTGGGGCCTGAAATAGCATCAAGGCCAGCCCTTCCTAAAGGTTTATGCAAACCTCAACTTAGACACCAAGAGTGGAATCGGTTCCATTTCCATTCTACTAACATCGGCAAGAAAATAGTTTAAACCTCTTTCTCCGGCACTCTTGGAACCATTACACTATTCTCCTTTACTTGGAAAAAAATCTCACCATTCAGTGTTAAGAAAGTTGGGAGCATTTAACTCTTCCGCAGGGTAAGCTTAATGTGTAGTTTCACATTCCTGGGAATCAAGGAGTTTCGCGAAGCTTGCCCAGGGAGAGTGGGTTCCCGGCCGTGCTTACGTTTCCGGTGATGACCAGGCAGCCAAGCTGGTCAATGATGAGCACGTCAAGCGGGGAGGGGGGCTGGCAGAACTTCTGCTGTAGGATCTGCAGGATCGGCTCCATGACTTTTGGGGTGTCCCTCAGGGCCACTGCGATGTGGCCCAAGGCTCGGATGGTGTGGTCCGGAATCAGGTGAGCATCCCTATGGGAGGGAAGGACAGACACGCCCTGGGAATGGTGCTCCAGCACGCAGCAGGGAAATGAAGCCGGAAGCCAGGACCTGGACCCCAGGGTCATCAGTCTCTCAGAGGAAGCGTCCATCTGAAAGTGACAGCCTGGGATCTGCAATCACCAGCACCAGGCGGGAAGACAGAGGTCTTTTCCCCCAGTGTCCAGGGTGTACATTCGAAGGTGGGCTTCAGCAGACATCGCGGGACAGACTCAATGCCCGACGCCATTCCGTGCCAGAAAGCGGCACAGACGTGCAAATGCCAGCGGCCCCATGAGCCTGCACAGGACCAGCTGCCCCCGCCCCCACCCCCCGGGACAGGACAGGACGTACTTGTCGCTCTCCTGGGAGATATAGAGCCGGTTGGAGAGGCTGGCCAGGAAGGCCTCCACGATCACTGCGTCCACAGTCAAGCCAGCCTTCAGGCACCTGAGCAAGGAGGAGGCCAAGCAGAATGAGGCATCAGAATAACCAGATGAGCATTTTGTGTTTGATTTTGGTTGAGTTTTTCCTGTCTCAGGTCTGCAAGGTTTAAAGACCCGCTCTGAATACTCTTTCCCCAGAAATCTGAAAGAACATCATTACACAGAATGAATTCAAAGAACAGCTGTAGATTTCACCCTTTGACAAGTATCTCACTTGAAAACAGTAACTTCATTATCTTGCCCAGAACGGTCTCCTTTAGGGTGTCATACTCATGCCAATTCCAATTAAAAATTCCGTTTCTCAACAAAAGTCACAATAGCTGATTCGAAAGACAGATGGTCCCACGGTGGCTGAGGGAATGTTAAAATTACATATCGAGGTTTTAATAGTATGGAGAAATGCTTATGCTCTAGAGAAGGGGAAATCTAACAGCCCTGAGGAGCATGAAATCTTACAAGCATCTCTCGCTCCCCACACATTTGGCTCCCAGGCCACAAAGTCAGAGAAGACAGTCTGACAGAGTAGCTGGGCTCCAGCCCGATGGCCCCGAGAGCGAGGCGCCAGGACTCAGACAAGGAGAGGTACGTCTCCTGCAAATCAGAATGTATCTGGTCCCCAAGTGTGGACAGCAAGAGTTCACACAGATGGAGCTGGTGCCGAAGGGACATTCGGGCATGTAAAACCTCTCATTTATACCAAAAATCACACGGAAAACAAGATGAAATAGGACCACGTGTCATCACTCTGGATGATGGGCTAAGGGATAATTCTTTTCTGTCTACTTTTCTACAAATCACAGGTTTTCTCTGTTTTTTATTACGTTTATGATCAGGAAAAGAAAGGCAGGAAATTTTTTTTTTTTCTTTAACATGTAGCAATCTCCCTTTTCGGATCCAGTGCAGGTTTAGAAGCTTCCCTGAACAATAATGTCTCTGGCTCTGCCTGACACCCCGCCCCTGTCCCCCTCACCCCCTGAGGCCGCCCACCTGCAGACGTTGTCGATGGCAATGTCCCGCAGCTGCTCGTACATGGACGGCTGGCTCTTCTTCCCTGACGCCACATTCAGGGTCGACTCGGAATGCTCATTGGTTACGCTGATTTTTATATCATTGCCGGCAACTGGAAGTGAAAGTTCAAATATCTATCTGGTTATGCCTGTCACTTTCCATACCCGTGTTTGAAATTCAAAACCAAAATCAAATGTAATCATCTTTAGCTATAAAAGCAATCACTTTACAAAGACTTCACCAAGCATTTCAGAATCCAAAGTGTCAGAGAACAGAAAGAATGAAACAAATGTTTAAATCAAGGAAGCACACTTAAGTTACAAAGCAATGAATACATAAAACAGCAACGTCTTAAGAAATGATTCAGAAGTCCTGGCCCCTAGGAGCTCAGCTCCAGCAGAAAGGCAAGGGCATGGCCTGAGGGCATCCAGCTCACGAGCAGGAAGGCAGGAAGGGTGGGCAAGCGTGAGAGCAGGGCCCTCAGAGTCTCTCCACCTGAAGGGTGGGACTACCTTGGTGGGACTGGGGGCAGCATGGTGATACCACTTCAGCACCCGAGTGCGCAGCAGGGTACTTAATTAACATTGGTCACCAGCCGTGGTCTGGGCCTGTGGCAGCGGAGGGGACAGAGCTCCGGGCCCAGCGTTGGGACATGGGACGCACACTGCAGGATGCCCCAGAGAGGGCAGGTGCCAAAAAGAGCAGGCCTGGATTGGGGCCTGGGGCAGTGGCAGCGGGAGGGAGGCCTGGCACCCCAGGGAGTTGTGCAGGGGAAGCCTTGGGAGGAAAAGGCAGAGGAGCAGCCCAGGGATGGCAGCCTCTCGGCCAGTTACCTGTGTGGTACTGACTGTGGCACTTGTACAGCTTCACCAGCACGGGGGACGGGACCACCAGGAAGTCCCGCAGGGATGGCGTCACCGAGTGCACTACCACCGGGAACCTCTCGCACAGGCGGCCCAGGCCCTGCAACGCACAGCGGGCCATCAGGGGCCGCAGGGGAGGTGCCCACCCCTTCAGACACCAAGTCAATCAGACTTCCAAGGGCCACCCGGCCATGGGGCACAAAGACAGAAAGGGGGTGGTTGGGACTCTCTCCACCCAAAGGTGAGATTCACTGTTAAAGTGTGTCCATCTCTTTTAGAACAAACTTAGGGGAGAAAGGGCACCAAGCATTACTTTTACACAACGGCAAACGTGAAGTCAGTGGGGTTGGGACAAGGTCAGAGTCTCGGCACAGCAGGCTGGCGTCCGAGGCCTTGGGAACACCCGGCAGATGCAGGGCAGCCTTCACAACGCAGGACTTGGCTGTGCCTGGACCCCACTCGCAGAAAGCCTGCTGGCCGTCAGCAGTGGCCTCCCAGCACTGAACTTGTCCACAGCAGACTCTAGTTCAAGTTCCTAGAGGCAGCAGCTCAGACCTCGCTGCTGGTGCCTGCCACAGCCTGGCCACGGCAAGAAGGCCCTGCTGGGGCTTCCCTGGTGGCGCGGTGGTTGGGAGTCCGCCTGCCGATGCAGGGGACATGGGTTCATGCCTCGGTCTGGGAGGATCCCATGTGCTGTGGAGCGGCTGGGCCTGTGAGCCATGGCCACTGAGCCTGTGCGTCCAGAGCCTGTGCTCCGCAACGGGAGAGGCCACAACAGTGGGAGGCCCGCGTACCGCAAAAAAAAAAAAAAGAAGGCCCTGCTGACGGGTGTCAGCACCGCGCCCCCAACCACCCCCACCGGGGCCCGTGAGACTTACCTGCAGACAGCAGATGAGCAAGGGCAGGTGAGCAATGATGACCTTGCTGGATGTCTTGGACTGCAGCTTCTCAGACAGCTTGATGCACAGATTCTCTGCGCCTAAGTTCAGAACAGAGGAGGGTACGGACCTTTAGCAAAGGCCAATGGTCACAAAAACTCCTTCATCAGTCAAAATAGAACGTGACTAAACCCCGGGCTCACTAACTCTGAGAAGCAGCTCCACCACAAAGTGTCGGAGGTGGGCGTCCCTGCTCCTTTCCTGCTGCTATGACGACACCATCCTGCGGGGTGGGCTATCCGTCCGCTGCCAGCCCCCACCCTGTCCCGTGTCCTGAGCGTGGCTCCCCCCGAACCCCCACCTTCCTGGACCAGCACCATCTTCCGCCCTGAGCCCCCTCCTCTCCTCATAAGCGGAGGACACGCCAGGCGGTGGCACGGGGAACCCACCCTGCTCGTCCTTCACAGCCCACACCATGAGGTCTACGCAGGCGGCACTGGCCTGGCAGCGCAGCTTCAGGGGGCTCAGCTCGCTGTGGGTCCGGTCCATGTCGTGCAGGATCTTCTGGAGCTCCCCCTGGCTGGTGTTGAACTGCTCCAGCACGAAGTCATGGACCTCCTTCACAAAGGAGGTGGGCAGGTCTGCAGGAGGGAGAGCGGGCACAGATTCAGGCTGTGAGCAGCCGTGGTCTTTCCCTTGCGACAGACACCCAGGGAGAGGGAGCTGCTGCTGGCTACCATGCTTCCAGGAAGGCCGGCTAGGGCGAGCCAGGACGGGCACGCACGCCAGCCCTGCACACATGCTACCTGACACTCAGAATGGTCACCTCCCAGCGAAATGCGAGCCATGCTTTGTTTTAAGCTGTCAATACACTCAAACCTGAACACGAGACACAACCTGGGGAGTGCCATCACCAGAATTGGTCTGATTAACGAAAAGTACTCCTGTGATACTTTCTAAAAAGGGCGTCAGTTATCAGATGTGGGAAAGCTGGATGCAGCCCGAGGAGGACCCCCTGCACAGGAAGGCACCCAGTCTGCAGCCTCTCCCAGCTCTCGTCCTCGGGCCTGGACAGTGCAGGAGACCCGAGAGACGGCACAGGCAGAGGGCAGACTGGCCAAGAAAGCCAGCAGCAGACTGGCTAGGGGAGGCCACAGGCTCCGGGGTCAGGCCGAGCAGCCAGCACCTGCCGCTTTTCGGGAACCTAGCCCTCATGGTGGCCCCAACCAGGTTCAGGCCCCAGCAGTGCTTGGAATCAGATCAGGAAAACAGCTAAGGAGATTATGGGACACCCACAGGACACCATGTGGTCATCAAAGCTTTTGTTTATGAAGTACATTCAGCAACTTAAGGGAAGAGCCTAGGAAAACTGTGTTTAAAACACACAAGAGAGCCTGGAAGGAACTCCTAACTCCGTGTGTGAGCTCCGCTACTGACAAATTATTCTGAGTTGTAAGATCACGACTGCCTCGTTTTCTCATTTTTTTAATGTTTTGAAACATGTAAGGCAGACACATTAGACTGTATGCCTGACCAGGGGATCAGGACGACCCCACATGTCCGTGTCAGACATCAGCCGAGGAGACACACCCACCAAAGAGGCTGCGCTGCTGGCAGCACCGGGGGCAGGACGACAGGTGCATGTCCCTCATCGCCTGCTTCTCCCAGGAACGTGTCCACGTTCCTTGCAGATGCTGTGAAGCGGCCCTGGCACAAGGGCAGGACCCCACCCTCACCTTTCATGTAGTACAGAGTGTCCCGTAGCATCTTGAATGTGGCCACATAGAGGGGGTCGCTGAACACGCTGTAGTAGAGGTCGGCGCTGGGGTTGGCCTGCAGGTAGAGGCATGGGACGCGTGACTGGCACCGCCGGTCACTGCGGTGACTCCCTCCTCCCTCCTACGCTCACACTGCCCAGAGATGCCTGCGGGGAGCAGCCCCAGGCCCCTGGAGGATGGACCACCTCCTCTCACTGAGGGCTCACCCTCTCCAGGCATCTTTGAACAAAAAGAGTGGGGGTGCAGGAGCCACAGGGCCACAAGACCACATTGCACCCTGTCCCCCTCAGTCATAGACACGACAGCTGGGGCACCTTCGGATTCGGCCTACGTTTTGTAACTAAAATTCACTTTAAATTTTCTTTAGCAATCTCATCTAAAATGTGACGCTAGTTTTCTTCTGGGGAAAAAAATTCATCCGAGGTCTAGTGAGTTGAGTAAGATGCTGTTAATTTTTCTGCACCCTCAGTCTAGTGCAATGGAAAGGCACGATTTACAAAAGTTCTGACACAGGTAAGCGCGGGGAAGGCAGATGCGGAGGCAAATCCACAGCGGGAAGGGGCCTGTGGGGCGAGGCTGGTGGAGGCCGTGTCTCATGGGCACCGGTGCCATCAGAGGGCGCTGCGCGAATGGCCCTACAGGCACAGTCCTCATGACTCCCTGCAGGGCAGATGTGACAGTGGCTGAGGTTAAGGTGAGCAGGGGTCCCACCCCAGAGCCAGGAGGGAGGAACCTGGGCGGTGCAGCCCGGCCCCAGGGCCCCAGAGCTGTGTGATGAAGGCCCTGCCAGCCTCTGTCTTCCCGGCTGAGAGCGGGTGTGCCGTGGGTTCAAGGAGAGGGAGTCACATCTGGCACATAATAAGCACGGTCACTGCCAGTGAAGGTGGATGAGGAGGAGGATTATCCTGCAGTGACTCGGGTTCGAGCTTTTATTTAGCCACAAAACCAATTCTTCAAATGGACATTTACACTAAAGTCCAAATTATGAAACAAAATATGAGAAACTGCTCTGTTCCATGGGGAAAAGGGCCCCAAAGCCCCATGTTCCTGGCATTCCTCTCCCCTCAGGACCCAAGCCAGCTCTTCACCACGGACGGCACTCGGGCCCAACACGTCTGGCTGCTGTGCCTGCCAGCCCAGCTCCAGCCCTGGCCTCCTGGTTTGCCCAGGGTCACACGACCCCACACCGACGAAGGACACCAGGACACCTCTGAGAGCAAGCACAGTGAGAGCTCAGGCCCACGGGCAGGAGGGCTGCGGACCAGCTGGCAAGTGACCGGTCACACACCTAATGCCCGCAGACAGCGGGGTGGAGTGCATGCAGGGCAGGAGCTGTGGCCTGCAGCATAGGGAGGTCCCTGGTGGTATCCTTCCCGCTTCATAACTGAGCCTGGTGGTGCCAGGTGCTGCATGTCTTATAATCGGATGAGAGAAAGAATGCCAGGCTTAACAAGGAATCTGAGCCCAGCACATGGCCACAGCAGCCATCAGCCTGGAAATCGGTGATCTCTCTGGACCCTGACAAAAGGGGGCTGACCCAAATGTTCCCAGGGACTTTGAGGCCTCCCAGCAGCGACATTTAATGATTTTATAAATAAAGCTGTGGGCCTTGGTTCCAAACATGCTAAGGACAGAAGATGCCTGAGTACACACCCCTCATACTCACAAGCCAGGGCCTGCAGTGCCTGGACTGATGAGAGGTGTGTACCGAGCCCTGGCAGTGGCTCTGCAGGCACCGTGGGGGCAAGGACCACAATGGAGCAGAGTTGGAGCCCAGGCCGCAATCCAGCTCCCATGCTGACCATGGGACGCGGGCACCAGTTAGTCCTCCCCGAACCTCTGCTTTCACCTGTGAAGTAGAGACCCTGACCAGTGCTCAGGGGCCAGGACGGGGCACCGGTAGGGGACACATCTAAAGGAGCCAGGCACAGGGCAAGGCCTTGGGCGGCAGGTGTGCTGTCGTCACTGGAACGTACGCAGAAGTCTCAGGGCGAGCCTCTCCCTCACTCCAGTGGCCCCACCCCACCGACTGCAAACCCTCCCCACTCCCCCGACACAGGTGTGCCCGGCAGGTGATCTCGGCGTGATGCCCTCAGAGGGAGTACGTACCTCCATCACGCTGGCTACGACTGCATCCAGGGACTTGAGAACAGGCTCCTCAACAATCTTCTTCACCTGCAAGGGAAACGAGACCTCGTGAGCACCTGGCACACATAGGGGGAGACAGGAGTGCCAGCTCATTCCACTGAAGAACAAATCGTGCTGACGTATGAAACCATATCACAAGCTCACAGTGAAAAATGGATGGAAATAAGAGGCCAACAATGAGCACATCACTGGAGCCCCAAGGCTCCAATACACACACAAATGTCCCTAATCCTGCCATCACTTAGAACTTCTTTCTTACCATAGATGGGAATGAAATAAAAACAGAAAAGGAACCAACTCCCTCAAATCTGGGTACATGAGGTTTCCATTTCCAGGAAGCGAAAGCGCTGAGACTCCAGGCAAGACTGACTTTTCCCCCCCGAGGCCCCTCCCAGACGTGGTAGACCCCCATCACAGCCGGTCCCCAGGCGCCAACGATGCCCCCTCCCCGGGCCAGGGCGCTGGCTCTTCCGGGCGCTGCAGCACACACTGCGAATTCCTCACAGGAGCACTGGCCACCCCCACCCTGGCCCCACTCTGTACCAGTGCTCAGGACAGGAAGAACTGTTCTGCCGACTAAGAACCGCCTGAGAAAACTGCCACCACACTACAGTGCTTTAAGGTTATTTTTAAAACATATGGATAATGATAAACGACAGGCCAGGAGAAGAAATTTAAAAATGGTTTAGAAGAAAACCTAACCTTGAAAGTTAAAAAAAACTGAAAAACAAATTCCCCTGAACGACCCAAGACATCCAGCCTTCAACTGGAATCTCTTGACACGACCCTAAAGAGCTGCTGTCCCGTCGGGACACTGACAGCGTGGCCGGCTGGGGGGTCTCAGGACAGCCGGCTACTGAGCAGCTCACCCTGGCTCCACCCTGCCCGCCGACACTGGGTCATCTTCTTGCTTCTCCACCCGTAGCCACCACCTCTGGGCCATTTCTGTTCACACTCCTCACAGGCAAGCGCCACGTCCCCGGCCCCCGCCTCACCCCGACCTTCTTCTCTCTCATTCGTTCCAAAGCAGAAAGCCCTGTCTTTGGAGTCTGTCCTGGCCCACCCAAATCCACCATGCAGCACCCTGGTACAAGCATGGCAACTTCAGGGGTGGGTCACAGGCCCAGCCACTCCAGGACTCAGACAATGGCATCTCTGATGTGACTGCAAAGATCACACAGAGGTCCCCAGACAGGAAACATTAGCTCTGTATTACTCCAAAAAGAGGAGCCCCTGAGCTGGGTCAAGTGCAAGAGCAGGTGGGCTTGGGGTCGGACCACAGCCTGAGCCTGGGCCCTGCCCTTAGCCCTTAAAGTACTTGACACCAACTTCCTCACCTCCAACAAGGGGACGCATGGCCACGCCCCACGTGGCGGCTGCAGGGACAAATGAGAACATGCCACACAGCAACTCCGAGGATGTGACCCTCCTTCCCTCTTTAATCTGAAAACTGTGACTACCAAGCTGTGCTGTGAAATATAGGCTGACACAACTAGCAATTCCACTGGTTGATATACCCGTGGTCCATCTATCCATCAAGGCTATGCTTACCAGGTTTACGAGTTCCCGGAGCATCTCCAGGGGAATACTGAACTCCTTGTAAGTGATGCCATTGAAAAGAGGAGAAACGGAGAAGCTGGAGCTGATGGTGGAGAAGTAGTAGTCGGGCTCCAGGGCACTCCCATCAGGCAAGTAAGAGGCTGATGGGGCAAAACCAGAAAGTCAGTCGTGGGAGTATGAGACCCAGATACTCCCTCAAGAACCAACAACGGTATCAATTTTGCTTTTGTTTACACTCAAATTCCATGTGAAGTAAAGGCTGATATGATTCAGCAATCCCACTCCTGGGCATATATCCAGAGAAAATTCTAATACAAAAGATACATGAACCCCAACGTTCATAGCAGCACTATACACAATAGCTAAGACATGGAAACAACCTAAATGTCCATTGACACATGAATGGATAAAGAAGACGTGGGGGCTTCCCTGGTGGCGCAGTGGTTGAGAGTCCGCCTGCCGATGCAGGGGACACGGGTTCGTGCCCCGGTCCAGGAAGATCCCACATGCCATGGAGTGGCTGGGCCCGTGAGCCATGGCCGCTGAGCCTGCACGTCTGGAGCCTGTGCTCCGCAACAGTAGAGGCCACAACAGTGAGAGGCCCGCGTACCGCAAAAAAAAAAAAAAAAAAAAGATGTGGTACGTATATATACAACGGAATACTACTTAGCCATAAAAAAGAATGAAATAATGCCATTTGCAGCAACATGGATGGACCTACAGATCATCATACTAAGTTACTAAGTGAAGTAAGTCAGACAGAGAAAGACAAATATCGTTATGATACCACTTATATGTGGAGTCTAAAAAACATGACACAAATGAACTTATTCACAAAACAGAAACAGACTCACAGACATAGAAAACAAGCTTACAGTTGCTAAAGGGGAAAGGGGGTGGGGGAGGGATAAATTAGGAATTTGGGAGCAGCAGATACAAATTACTCTATGTAAGATAGGTAAACAACAAGGTCCTACTGAATAACACAGGGAACTACAGTCAATATCCTGTAATAAACCATAATGGAAAAGAATCTGAAAAAGAATATAATATATATGTATAACTGAATCACTGTGCTATATATCAGAAACTAATACAACGTTATAAATCAACTATATTTCAATTAAAAAAAGAAGTAAAAGCTGGATTGCAAATCCTTGGGGAGGGTTGCCTCTCACTGGGGTGTTTCAGGTCAAAGCTTAGGTAGAATCATGTCCTAATATTTTCCACCCAGACATGTGAGAACAACAACAAAAAAAGAATTACACCTTTTTACAGGTTAAGAGCCATGACAGCTGGAGGCAGCTTACAACAGAGCGGGGGCAACAATACTGAGAGGAGCTGAGACGCTGGAGGCCAACACGGTGAAGCTACAGAGGGGGCTGGACGGGGGGTGGGGTGAGGCCAAATTAAAGGGAACAGGTGGGGAGAAGGTGGGAAGGGTGTGTGTGTGCGCACATGAAATGTGTGTGAAAACTACATAAAACATGTATATGTACAGTGTGCATGAACACACATGCTCCATGTGTTTTCCATTATATATGCACCCGTGTGACCGGCTTATCTCACTCAGCATCACATACAGGTTCATCCACGTTGTCACAAATGGCAATATCTCCTTTCCTAAGGCTGAATAATATTCCTGGAGGGCATTATGCTGAGTGAAGTAAGCCAGTTACAGAAAGAAAAAAACTGCACAATCTCACTTATATGTGGAATCTAAAAAACTCAAAGACATGGGAGCAGAGAGTGTGGTGACCGGGGCGGGAGGTGGGGAAATGGGGAGATGACGGTTATGCGGGCTGAGTCCAGAGAGCTAATTACACCATGCTGGATGCTAGAAATGCGCTGAGAGAAGAGGTGCTCTAACCACACACGCACACACACAATGGTGACTATGTGAGGAGATGTATAGTTAATGGCTTGACTGCAGTAACCACCTCACCACATTTATGTATATCAAACCATCATGTCGTTCACCTTAAGGACATTAACAGTTTATTGTAAAAAATAATGATAGTCATAAGACAAGGCAAGAAGTCTGTGACCCGGACACACACCACGACATGAGGATGACATCCTGCGTGGCTGACCCAGTGCGTGGTGGACACAAAAGGAGGCAAAAGGCAGAGCTGCAGGAACCACAGGTGTAAGATTTGGGATTTATGCAGGGGTGTCACTGATAATGGAACGGATGGTGCCATGAGGCGTGGAGGTCTTGTTTCCCCACTTCCTCCCCACAATCTGCATCTTACTTCCTTCGAGGAGAAGGTGAAGGCTATTGTAACAAGTGTCTGACACTGCACAGAGCTGCCACATGAATCAAATTCAGTAAATTACCTGAAAGTCCTTTGTGAACAGCAAAGCTCTACAGAAAGTACTACTCATTAAACATAAGGGATTACATGCAGTCTCATTACTATGTTCTTTAATGTTATCCACACACTTAATGACCTTAAACAACAAGAAACAAAAGAAGGACCCACCGCTAGTATTTCCACCTGAAAAGCAGTGCTTTCACAGGTTAATGTACTAAGATTCAGATGGCAGGCATTTGGGGTCCTGTATATTATTGTCTGCACTTTTCTCTATGTTTGAAATATTTTTAGATTCAAGTTTAAGAAGTTTAATCAAAAATAGAAAATAAATGCTTTCTAAAAGCTTGACACTCAAGAGGCACAACAGCAGTGCCTGGGGGCTCGGTCAGCAGAAAGGCAAAGCCCACCTTCGAAGTAGTGAAAGGTGGATCCTCCAGGGGAGCTGGGAGGGGGCACCCCTCGTTCAGGGCTGACCTGAAACACACAACCACACGCACAGATAAGAAAGGCCAGTCAGACCTCAGTCAGATCTGTCTCAGACAAGGCTCCCTCTGCTGGCCAGAGCCCTGGTTCAGCCCCACCTCCTCGCTGAAGCCCACCCTGGCTACAGGTTCTCTACTGTAATTCTAAATTCTTGTGTCTAGCCATATATTCTACACCTGATGACTGAGCCAGACTATTCTCAGTGTTTCGTGTCCCTGTCTTTCTCCATGAATCAATTACATATTCTCTACAGGCACCAACTGTCTTGCACTCAGAAAAGAGCTGGTGCCCAAACACTTCACCTCCCAGGAGATGACTCACTTATAAATCTTAAAAAGGACAAGGCAACCTTTGAATTAAAGAGAACTCTAATGAGAATCCTTCACGCTCCCCAAGTTCCCTCAAACTACATGCAAGTGGGCACCTAACAAGACCCCGTCCCCTGTCCGTCTGGGCGCATGGCCCCACCTGCGAGATGCTGGACACGCTGCTGGCCTTTCTCTTCAGGGTGCCCTCCTGACACACCGCCAGCAGGTTGCTGGGGAGGATGGAGCGAAAGTCGTTGAAGGACCGCCTCCGTACACCTTCCAGCTCCTCGGGGACGTGGAGGGAATGAGGAGGGACTCTGGGGAAGAGCCTGGACAGGAGGGACTCTTCCGTGTTGCTGTAACGCCCAAATGCGCGGGAGATTCCTATGAGGCACGGGACCGCATACTTGCAGAGGTATTCTGGAAGGCAGAGGGAAGCCGTGGCAGCACCACCTGGGGACCTGGGACCACCCATCTCAGAGCCCCCCACCAGCAAGTCCAAGGGCCAGAACTAGCCATGGCAACAGGGCCAAGCCCAGGCACTGACCGGCAGTATTTTCCATCCATCCTCAACCACGGCTGCAGACACGGCCTGTGGGTGGGAGGTCTTAACCACGCACAGCACCTCCAAATCAGTCCCTCAGCCACGTCACCTGAGCAGGCTCCCTTACGGGACTTAATCAGTGCATTTAGTCCTTCTGGGAGCAGATTGGTAGCCTCACACCAGAAGAAAAATGACTTTCAGACATGTTACAGGTGAAGAAACCGAGCCCCAGAGGGGGAAGTGGCCCAGCATTCAGGCAGCAGACCTGTGCTCATGACCCCACGTGGGCTCTCAACTAACATGCAGCAAAGGTCACGTCCACCAGATACACTGGTTGCAAAGAACAGAAAATCTGAAGACTGGGAAAAGCAAGGGGAAGGATAATCACAAACAATAAAAAGAAAACATACCTTTCTCTTGAATCTCCAAGGCCTGGCACATTCCCAAAAGGACATGCAAAACCTGCAAAAGCGCCTCTAAAATCTGGAATAGCCAAGGAAACATAACACACAAACTTATAAACAAAATCAGATAAATATCACAAAATTAATTCAGAACTAGAGGGAGCTTTAGACATTCTCTTGTCCAACCTCATTCCTGATCCATAACCCCCTGCACGGAAGCTCTGCAGAGGGGTCAGGCAACAGACCTTCTGTGGACAGAACCCTCCCTCTCTGGCTGGTCCACAGGCCTCCTAACTCTAGAAACAGGTGACAGGCCCCCAATCTCTCTTCACAGCTCAACACCCCTGGTTCTTTCCATCCGTTCCTTATGATTCAAGTCCTTGCTGATGGCCTGCCTGATTCCACTATAGCTCAGTGTGTAAGAAACCATCTCCAACTGCAGTGTTCAGACAAAACACACTACTATTCCAGCGATGCTGGGGATCTCCCCGAGTAATCACCAGACTCAGCACGGACCCCAGACGTCTGTGGACATGACACTGGCTTTCCAGCAGCCCTTCACACTGCTGGCTCCATGAACTCACAGAGAAATGAAATCCTTAAGTGTCTCTCACACATGCTGCCTCAAGCTGTGCCCCTCCACCCGCAGGGCTGGTATTTTTTTGCCTGTCACTGAGCCCCACAAAAGCTCAGGGCATAAGCTTCAGTTCACTGCGAAGGTCCTCGATTCCCAGCTTGGCATCTGAATCATCTACAGACAAGACTGACTTGCTTTCAGGATTTTCATCCCCGGTCCTGGCTGGTCCTAGCTGTTCAGCTTCCACTGCAGGGGGCAGGCGACCAGAGACTCCTGGTGCCCCTGGGGTGGTCCTTCAGGTGGCTCTGCAAACCCTGCCCTCCGCTACACTGCTGACCCAGGATGTCAGGAGAGGCGTGGTCCAGGCCCTGATGAAGAGCACCCAGACCGAGTCCCTCTCACCTCCCCCACTTCCAGTCTTGGGGAATCCAGGCAGAAAAATGAAGTTGGTCTGAGGTGACTTGTTCATCACCAAACTGCTCACGTTTTGCTACTGTCAAATGATGTGGAACAGTGAGGACCTGGAAAGCAATGTTTCGTCCATTTCACGTATTAAAGTTATGCCACCATCTTCTGTAGTGACCTATTTCAATAGGTGTTACTGATAGAAAAGCCCTGTTAGCTTTTTAAATAATATGTGATTCTAACGTATCTAGTTATCTCTTTAGCCAACCCACAAGTAAATAAAGAACCTAAACTAAGAAAGAAGGGTGGAGACCAACATAATGGCAGAAATAGGGACACAGAATTTACAATGTGATAGTAAGGAAAGAGATTTTAAAAATTAAAAAAGATACAGGGGGGCTTTTCTGGTGGCGCAGTGGTTAAGAATCCGTGTGCCAGGGCTTCCCTGGTGGTGCAGTGGTTGAGAGTCCGCCTGCCGATGCAGGGGACACGGGTTCGTGCCCAGTCCAGGAAGATCCCACATGCCGCGGAGCAGCTGGGCCCGTGAGCCGTGGCCGCTAAGCCTGCGCGTCCGGAGCCTGTGCTCCGCAACGGGAGAGGCCACCAGAGTGAGAGGCCCGCGTACCGCAAAAAAAAAAAAATAAAGAAAACCTTCCTTCTAAAAAAAAAAAAAAAAAAAAAAAACCTTCCTTCTAAAAAAAAAAAAAAAAAAAAGAATCCTCCTGCCAAAGCAGGAGACACAGGTTTGAGCCTTGGTCCGGGAAGATCTCACATGCTGTGGAGCTACTAGGCCTGTGTGCCACAACTACTAAGCCCACGCTCTAGAGTCCACAAGCCACAACTACTGAGCCCGTGTGCTGCAACTACTGAAGTCCATGCGCCTAGAGCCCATGCTCCGAAACAAGAGAAGCCACCATAATGAAAAGCCCATGCACCACAATGAAGAGTAGCCCCCACTCGCTGCAACTAGAGAAAGCCCTCTCGCAGCAACGAAGACCCAATGCAGCCAAAAATAAATAAATAAATAAAAGGAGAGAAATATGAAATACATTTAAGTAACATTTCCAACAAAATAAACTAAAACTAAAAAAACTGGAGCCTTTGAAGGAACGGCTCCAGCTTTCCAGAAAATCTTCTCCTATGAACGTCAGTCCCCAGCATGGAGGCAGGAGGACGTGTGACCTTTTGCTGGCCACCTCACAGGGCAATTGGAAAAGCTGAACGAGATAAGACTCGGGAGGTCGCAGGGGACTAAGCACTGCAAGCAGGATTTAACATTTCTCATGTGTGTGACTAACAGTATGAAATAAATCAACATAAACAATCCAATCACTTTTTTTTTTTTGCCCTGTCATCACTTTGGGACTCTCAGATCTTAAAGAAACACACACCAAGTCACCACACACTTACCTCATCCCTGAGGGAAGGGTCCCTATAAGCCACGTCAGACAGCAAAGTGACCAAGCAGAAGCTGAAGCTCTCAGCCACTGGGAGGGTGCCTGGAGGCAGAAAGACAGGAATCGGATCATCACACTGACCAGCCACCCCATCTGGCTGTTCCCTCTCACATGGCTGCCAAGGACCTGCTTACAGTAGAGGCCGCCCTCGTCAGGATGAGCCTCCAGAGAACAGATATGGGCCCAAGGTGTTCGCTGAGAAACACCCCTGCCTTCCTTGTAATAAAATGTTTTGGTTCAAGAAATTGAAATGTTTGCTGAGCCAATTTATAGTCTGAGATTACAGAGCGTCTCAACATGACAGATTCCATGTTTTATTCCCGACCTAAATAAAATTGGGAAATCAATCTTGGTAAGACTATGGGAGATGTTCCATGGAGGCTAACTGTCAAACACCAATTACTATCACTTTAAACTGAATTGATGTTTTTTTTCCTTTTTTCTTGACAGGTGGAGAAAATCCTCAGAAGAGCACCCAGAGATGTGCTCTATTCCTCGTAGGTTTTTAAGCCCTTCCCTGACTGAGCCTGCCAGTACAGAGATTCTCAGAAGCAGAGCCTCAAGGTCAAGAAGGGAGCACTACACCCAAAAGACCACAAGTGAAGCACCACTTCTGCACTTTGGGAAGTTTAGACCTGCTGCCGAGGAGGTCCAATCACTATTAAACATTTAACCAATTTTGAACGTTGAGCACTGACTCAAAGACACACACACACAGAGCAGACGACCACTGCGTGTCTACTTCCGCACACGTGATTCTTAAATGCAGCTCTAGGTCCTTCTCAAGCTTGAGCGTGGCCGGGACCACCAGGAGGGCTTGTTGAAACGCAGTCTGCCTGACTCCCGGGCCCAGAGTTCCTAACTCAGTAGCTCCAATGTGGGGTCTGAGAATCTCCTTTCTGACAAGTTCCCAGGGTGCTGATGCTGCTGGCCCAGGGATGGCCCTTTAAGAACTACTGCTATGGGGTTTATCAAAGCATAAATGATATTGCCTTAATAGAAACTAGGAGACTGAAATATTACCCGATAATTGGAAATTTATATATCTCTAACAATGTTTTTTTTTTAATAAATTTATCTATTTTTTATTTATTTATTTTTGGCTGCGTTGGGTCTTCATTGCTGCGTGTGGGCTTTCTCTACTTGCGGTGAGCGGGGGCTACTCTTTGTTGTGGTGTGTGGGCTTCTCACTGTGGTGGCTTCTCTTGTTGCGGAGCACGGGCTCTAGGCATGCAGGCTTCAGTAGTTCTGGCTCGCGGGCTCTAGAGCACAGGCTCAGTAGTTGTGGTGCACGGGCCCAGCTGCTCCGCAACATGTGGGACCTTCCCGGACCAGGGCTTGAACCTGTGTCCCCTGCATTAGCAGGTAGATATTTAACCACTGCGCCACCAGGAAAGTCCCTAACAATGTTTAAATAATGCTAAAAAACTCATTCGAATGAGTCCAAGTATACAGAAGTGATATTTGTTTTGAAATAAAATAGGATCAACACTTTCTAGTATTCTACTTCTCCCCAAATTAGATAACAATGGTAGACACAGATGTTTCACTTTTCAGCAATGCTCTATCTAATCTGCAGTCTTTCAAATTCCAGGACACCTGAATAATTTGGGGTCTGTCAGCTTTAGGTACAGTAAGTCACCAGAAATGCTGAAAACCCAAAGGGCAAGAGGAACACGGGCAGGCACAAGCGGATGTTCATGAGGACAGCACAGTCTCCAGCAGACTGAGCCCACCTGACAAATTCAGGCCATGCCACCAACAGAAAGGACAAGGGCCTTCTTTGCAGGCACCAACCCCCTGCTAGATCTGAAGGTGGGGGCCTTGGACTCAGAGAGAGAGATTACAAGGAAACTTCAGTCTCATGGGTCATGAACTCTGAAATGTTGGAGATCTTCCAAGCTGATTTTGGAGTCTTGGGAAATCTGTTTACAAGATCATGAGTGTTATAAGCGTTTAGCACAATGCCTGGCATGTAGGGGACCTATGTAAATACTTCGGGAGGGACAGGAGGAAGAAGGCAAGGAGGGAGGAAGGGAGGGGAGGGCAGTGGAGGGGAAGAGAGAAAAGATTATCTAACTTTCTCTTTGACCTTAAAGAGAGATCAGTATCAAATACAAGTTAAAAAGAAATACACATGAATTTATTCCATTTGCAAAGATGCAAAGTTCAGTGGAAACTTAGCAACATCGACAAAGCGATAAAACTACTGACAGTGGACATAGTGGTTGAGTCTCAAACTCCCATCTCAGCCCTCCTTTCTGTGCAGCCACCAGGCCATCTGGAGAACTGACCTCACTGCAGGGTGAGCCTCTCCATCTGAGGCAACAGACCAGCTCAGGGACAGCAGGGGACCCAGGGCAGCCAATGGGACATGAGCAAAGGTTCCTGAGGGTCCCCGTGGTCCTGCTCAGCTCCGCTCATCCCGCCCAGGGCTCTGGGCAACGTGAGAAAGCGCTAGTGCTGCAGGCACAGGAGTGGAACCAGCTAGAAGCATCCTAACTGCCGCGTTAGTGTGATTAAACATTCAATCCTCGCAGACGGGAAACACACAGATGCTTCCTCGCATTCAGGAAAACTTTAAGCAAAACTACCTCTGCCTTTCCGAGCTGTGCTTTCTTCTACCCAATACACTTTCGGAAGACCTTTAAGAAGTCGAAGAAGGTAAGGAACCACAGAATCTTTGTGCTAAAAAAAAAAAAAAAAAAAAAATACATTTAATTAAGTACACGATTGGTAGCTTTTTAGCACAGACTGAGCCCAAAACAAAGCACATCCACATCCTGATCATCTCAGAGAAGGGCGTTTGCACAGCGTCGCACCCTTCCTGCTGCACATGGCGGGCAGCGTCCCTACGGCCAACAGGAAGGCCGACACCTGCCCTCTGCTGCTCAGGGTCCAGCCTGGCTCTGCCCTCCAGAAGAAGACACGTGTGCACACACTCAGAACTGCCTCCTTCCAGGTGTTTAAAGTCCCCAAACCCAAACCTCAGGACCACATCCTCCAGACTGGAGAGCAGCTTACAAACTTGGTGATGCTTCTTTCTGTTGTTCACGGTCCTTGTGCTCTTCCCTTCCTTTCATAAATTTTCGGTTTCATGTTTCCTTTTGCTCCTCTCAAATTGAGCATTAGACTTTTTTTTTTTTTTTTTGAGCATTAGACTTTATAGCCAACGTTAGCCAATGGAAAAATTACTTTCATCTAGTTTCCAAACTAGCCAATCAGCATAGAGTTCATAACCTTCCACCACTAGCTCTCCTGGCTGTCTCCCTACATGCGGCTGCCCCCGTGAAGGACAAGTGTGCTCCAGAGAAGGGGACACTATCTGATGTTCTGAAACGCTGAAAAAACATGTGGCTTTGAATACATGGTTGCAAATTCTGCCACACTCCTTTCACCAAAAGGCAGAGTCAAATTTGCGTCCCCTGAAAACAGAGCTGCCTTGGTGACTTGCTTCTAGTGTACAGTCAGACCTCCGTATCCAAGGGTTCCACGTCTGTGGATACAAAGAGCCAACAGTACTACACCATTTTATATGGAAGACTGGAGCATCCTTGGACTGTGGTACCTGCAAGGGGTCCCGGAGCCAATCCCCCGAAGACGCCGAGGGATAGCTGCATGTAGAAAATAGAATGAACGAGCCTGACTTCCCAGGCTAGCTCAGAGATGGCAGAGCCACTTCCCCCAGCTCTTTCTCAGGACACGCACTCTTGCAACCCAGACACTATGCTGTGACAAATGACAGCCCAGGCCACACAGGGAGGCCATGCACATGGAGGGACCCTGGCCAAGAGCCCCAGAGAAGGTCCAGCCAGCGGCCAGGATCAACCCCACACATGTGGGGGAGGGGCCTTCAGGTGACTCCAGGGCCAGCCTTTGAGCCACCCCAGATGACACCAAATGGAGCAGAGACTGGGCTCTTCTGAGCTCTGGCTAAATTGCAGATTCATGAGCAAAAACCTCTGCCAAACAAAACCAACTAACTTTGGGGTAATTAAGCCACCAACTTTAGGGTAACTTTTATGCCACAATAGGTAACCAAAATAAATAGAGAACTTTCTTTAGTGAAAACAAAACCATTTTTCCTGTACAACAATTGCCCAGGGAACTGGTGTACTAACACACACAAGACCCCAAAGGGGCCGCACACCAAGGCCCTGCAGAGAGGAAGCGGCCCAGGCTCTTCCCCACACACCCTGCAATGGTGTCACCACCACCACTACTCTGGCCACGGTTGCCGCCAGGGCAGCCCACTAACTGGGCACAAAGGAGGCCAGTGCCAGCGCCCACCAGGGATGGAGGAAAGGAACACAAACTCCAGGTGGATCACGAGAAAGCTGGTCCCTAGGCGCAGGGGCCAGCAGACACCGGGCTCCTCCCTTGGTGTCCATGAGGCCTCCAGCTTCCTGGGAAGCTCAGGCCAACTGTGAGCCCCATGGGACAGCTGCTGCCACCCCTGCCAACCACTGACCCGGAACCCAAACCACACCAAAAGTAACTTGTACTCGTCTCTTCCCTGCCATCTGAAAAAACCCAATACAGGTATTAGGGGCTCACAGGTAAATCCAGCAAGTGATGTGTTTGCCAAAGATAGTTTCAAGTAATACTCATTCGAATAGCAGTAGTTTCTTATACAGGTTTCTTTTTTTGAAAATTTATTTTCCTCCCTTTATTTTTATATTTAAATTTAAATAGGACCTGGTAAATAGAAAATGATTGTCTTTATTTTCACATTTGTAAATAAATAGGAAGAAGAATTAAAATGCAGCTTATGCATCTAATCTTGGTTTTTCGTGTGGCCTTGATCAGGTAACCTATTTAATTTTTGAAATACTTCTCTAAAATTAAAATGCTTATTTTTTTTCAAATGTATAAATACTCTGTCAAAAATATTAATTCTTATTGAAGTAAAATTCCCAGGACATGCAAGCTAACTTTTTTAGATGAATAAAAATTCAAATAGCTGACATCTTTATTTTTTTAACATAGGATGATTAAACTTGGAATTTTAAAAAATGATTTTTGGCAATGATAAAAATAAACAGATAAAAGATTCTGTATCCAGTGACTGAGCATTTGCTTCAATTAGCCTTGGTAAATACTAAAAAATGGCCATTTTCTGTTGTAGTGACAACAATGGTTTGTAAATCACCTTTAAAAGGCACATTAACATGTACTCTAAAACAATTTATATCTATCATAGTTTTGAAAAAGACTGTTATGTCACAATTATCTCAAAGAACACTGTCTTTTTGGAAGGAAAAGAAGTGGTTACTCTGAGTCTGGCTCCCGAGCGTTTTGCCTGAGGTTTAAAATCAAGTCTACTCTGGAGGGTACATGATTACTTCACAAAGCACTCTAACATTCTGTCGAAAACAAAAACCGCACCTTCCTGAGGACGTGTCCATAGAGGTCTCATTCCCACCAGTTCTGCCCCCTCCCCATCACTCGCCCTCAGCTGACCACTTACACAAGGTAGGTTTGCGAGCGCTCCTCTAGGCCTGATTTAGGAGTATAAAGTAGGCACAAACTTAAACCCTAATTGCACCCTCTTTTGCATGCAGAAACACTTTTAATTTAGCCAAGTCCTACCTGTAGATCAGATTCAATGAGAAAAATGCCCAATGCAATCACCGCGTCTCTCCGCCTTTCATCCAACTGGAAGATGCCATGGAAATCGACTGGGCACATACATAGCAGCTTCTGGACCTAGAAAATGAGACCAAACAAAAAAAGCCCATAGCTTAAAAATATATAAACCCACACTCAGATAAACCAGTACCAAAAAGCCCAGTGAATATATACAACAAATAAGTCATTTTTTTCCAATCAAAAGGTCATTAAAAAGGACACCTCCAGCCTTTGAAATGATGGTATACACACCCCTCCAAGGAACCCGGATCAAGAGCTGAAAGGCTGTGTCCACGGAGGTGGTAAAGCACCATGGCTAACGTCTGCCCTTCAGTGTCAGGGCAGTCCAGGGTCCCCACCTCCCAGTGGTGCCCGTGAGCAGGTTATGAAAACCTACAGGTAAGCTACCTATAGTCACAAGGCCTCCCTTTAGGGCTCTTTAAACATTAAATGTGTGTAAAGCACTCAGAACTGTGCGGGGCACACAGTACGTGCTCAATAAACAATATATATATTGTTACTGGACATGGCATGGTGGCAGGCAGAGGGCAGCAGGCAGGCAGTCAGCAATTTCCTGAATAAATAGAAACACTAGGATTATCATCAGAACAAACCAACAGTAAGTGTCTGTCATAAAAGAACTAAAAATCAGGATTTATTATGAAAAGGAAATCAGGTGATGCCAATCTTGAAAATCTCTGCCAGAGCAAGCTCTGAACAGAGCTTTAAGATCCACCAGGAGGCCCTAACCTTGCTGTCCCACGGACCCAATGAGAAGTCTCTCACTGACATTTACGTGGTCTGGTGGGATGTTCTAATAGCAAAGGAAATGGAAGCCAGTGATTGCCATTTGCCCTGAAAATGCATCAGGCAATTACCACTGTAATTTTTTATAGAAAGTAATTTGCTGTTGTTCCCTTCAGATTTTAAAAGGGCAAATACAAGAGGAGAAACTGAAACTGCCAAATATTATGTAAAATACTTTCACCCCAGTGTTGTGTATACTAATTGAAACTCTGAAACAATCTAAATATTTAACATTAGGAAAATAATCATGATGAACCACTTGATCAAATATTAGGTTAAACCCTAACTGCTGATATTCAACCATTTTTGACCTACAAAAACAATGCTTTTGTAAAGTTTAACCTAATGTTAGACGTTAAAAATGGCATTTTTCTATGACTAAGCAGTGACACAGAACAATGTTCTAAATGTTCTATAAGGTCACGAAAGGAATGGTCTGAATTACATACAGAAAAAATGCTGGAAGAAAATACATCAGGGAGTTCCCTGGCGGTCCAGTGGTTAGGACTCAGCACTTTCACTGTCGTGGCCCGGGTTCAATCCCTGGTCGGGGAACTAAGATCCTGCAAGCCATGAAGCGTGGCCCAAGATATACATATTTGTATATGTGTATATATGTGTGTGTGTGTATATATATGTGTGTGTATATATCTATGTGTGTGTGTATATCTACATATATATATTCAAAGTGTTAACAGTTTTGACAGATAGGATGACCAGAGGTGAGACATTTCTTCTTCATGCTTTTTTATATTTGCCAAAATATGTTCTAAAGGAAAATATTTCTTGTGTAATCAGAAAAAACATCCAGTAGGTTAAAATAAAAATATATACACATGAGGGGGAATCCATGCTTGTGTGATTAAATGCTTAGGCAAAAGAGCACACAGCAACGGGCAAGCGAGGAATGGAAGTCGAACTTCCCCCTCGTCACTGGGAGAACATGCTTCATGATCAGGGGAAATAAAACACGAAGGAGCTGCAGACCAAGCACGGTAAAGCGATCGTTGCAGAGACTCACACTCACATAACAAGACAGTCAAGTCTCTAAAGAAACACGCCTGCAAATAAGAAATCCACCACAAGGTGGATTATATGAGAAGGAGCCATTGAGATCCACAGCTGACCCTTGAGCCACCACTGACCCGAGGCCTGTGGAAGCACTCCCACAGGCCCCACCCCGGGCAACACAGACCTGGGGAGGGGACCCCAAGGCTGGAGGACAAAGTGAGACTCAGAAACGTGACAGGACTGGCCCAACCTCATTACTAAATATGGAAAAGCTGTAACTGTACAGAAAAGATGACCCTTCAACAGTCCCACATGGCAACACAGACAAGTCTAAGATTTTATATGCTCGTGCTCTCAGTCCTGTCCTCTGTCCCTGGAGGCTTTTGGGGAGGCAGGGTAAGGATCATGCTGTATTTTTCTGTGGAAGTGAAATACATTTGGACTTTGGAGTTAGACCCAGAGTCACCAGGCGGCACATCGAGCCTCAGCTTCCCGTCTATACAGCGTCTCCGTGGGGCCAGGTACGGAGGCAGAGCCCTCACCTGGGCTCAGGACTCGCTCCACGGCAAGTGGTGGGCATAGTTCACACCACTGTGCAACAGTAACGGCCTTCAAATGGCTCCTATGAGGGTCGATGGAAGTAGGACGCTTATAACTCATTCACTCACTGTTCACTGGGCACTACTTGCGGGAGGTGCCGCCCGTGAACCTCGGACCAGGCCCTGCCCTCGTTCCAGAGGGGGAAAGACAACCCGGGTGAGGACCAGAGATGAGGTCATGTAAGAGGCGTTAATTCTCCCGGTTGAAAGTAAGGGAAGAGTTGTCCCTCTCCTTCTCTTTCTTTGAGAACTCACACTAGAAAACTTGCCAAAGGAAGGATTTCCTCATTTCTTGGAACGGTGCATAAATTCTTTTGAAGACTAGATTGGCACTTTGCGAGCTTTATGACTTAGGAATGTCTTTCTCGAGAACCTGGGGAGCCATCTCTTTGGAATGTACACATCGAGGGAGACAACGCCCATCTCCCCATCTCTGGGGAGGACAGGAGCCTAACTTCCATGGGCTTCAGACTCCAAGTTGCAAAACCACCTCCTGTCATAAAGGTGGGAGGATAAAGCCAATCAACTAACACAGTCCATCACTCCAGTTACCAGGTAGTTAGCATGAACTAAGTGTGACAAATGGTGCTGACAAGTCCTCTTATTTGATTTTAGCCCAGTGAGACTTCTGAACAACTATAAAACAATAAATTTGCACTGTTCTAAGCCACTAAGGTTGTGGCATTTGTTACAACAGCAATAGGAAACTTATACAGTTGGTCACAGAATTGTAAACAAAACTCAAAACCTGGACTGCCTATCAAGAAAGATATAAAAATTAATCAGGTTACAGGCAATATTTATTTCCTTCTTTACTCTTTTCTGTATTTTCTGTAAGGAATACTGTTAACTGCAGAATCAGAAAAAAAAATTTTAAATAGTAGGAACAATTTTGCCACTAATGCAAATCTTATTTCTAAAAGGACAATAATACTTATACTCTTAGAGCTCAGAAAATAAGAGAAGAGTGTATAATATTTCAATGGATAGAATCTGGGTAATCCAAGAACAAAGAAGTAACATAAAACCGGAAGAAAATCTAGGTCAACTAAACGAAGAAGATGTTTTCTACATACAACAGTCCTACTACAACTTCTTTAATTCTAACATCTTAACATCAGCAAAACAACTGCTACTTAACTATAATTTCCCCAAGAGTCTCAATCTACGTAGGAAGGTTTTTAAAAAGCAGGCGATGCAGCTATCTGGCCCTGACGCAGCCACGTGGCTGCAGAGAGAGGGATGGCTGGGTGGGGACCCAGGCCGGTGCCACCTGGGACAGGAGGCCCAGGCACGTCAAGCTCAATCTCACAAAGCAGCCTTGAAAATGCTCCACAGCTCTGTGTAAACGAAAACCAAATTGATTAAATTACTTCATTAGCAAAAAAATCACGGAAATACTGGATTGTGACATTGAGCTTTCCTTGGTAAAATTTCTCTAAGGAAACACGCAGCACACACAGGCCCAACCCCCACACCGAGAGGACACTCGGCCCCAGGCCCGAGGCCCACTGACGACCCCCAATCACAGGCAGGGTCCCAGGCAGAGGCCGGGGGAGGGCGCGGCCTCGGCTGCCAAGCGTCCACTTTCAGGAGATCGTGTGCCATCCTGCTTCACAGGTTGGGCAACTTGGCCCTGACGGGTTAAGTATGATCTCAGGCAGCAGGCACTTCCCTAGACCCTCTGACTTCTGTCCCCCCGCTCATGCACCCCCACTGGCCCCCAACTCCGATACAAACTCCATGCACATGTGCAGCCTGGCAAGGGAGGTCCTCCCACATACCGACACCCAGCCTGGACCTCTGCCAGGCCGCTTCCAGGGTCTCCACTGTCTGCAACATTTCTCAACCTGCCTCGTCTCCCCACAAAACCCTCCCATCGTTCTAAGACGCAGCCCCCCTGCCCCTCCTGCTTGTCAAGCTGCTCTGGACATCAGGTCTATCCTCTCACACCTCTCAGGAGCCCACCAAGAACCCTGGGCTGGGATGCCTGCCCTTCTCATGTCTTACCTTGGAGCCCCTGTGTACTTACCTTCCGTCCCCTGCAGACGGGACTGTGTCCCCCTGGTCATGTGCCCACCACAGCCCCATTAACTATCCCCATTCTACGGCTTACAAAAGTGAGGCACAGAGAGGTCAAAGTTCTAATGCAGAATAAAGCTTCAACGCTATAATGAAGAAAAAATGAAAAAATAACATTGAATAATTTTCTTCAGAAGTTTACAACAAATTAACAAGTAATTTGGTTTCTTTGGGGTGAGGGGGGGGAAGAGCCTGTCATTATAAAAGGTCACTAAGCTCAAAATCTGAAAGAGATGGCTGGGGTTGCTCCCATTTATGAAAAGGATCCAGAGGGGTTGGCTCTGCACGCCACTCTGAGGAGGCCAGTAAGGAACAGACCACAGGAGGCAACAGAGGTAACTTCCTTAGACTTTGAGAAGACCTGACAGTACTTTAACCCAAGGCTTGTTAAGAGAGATGCCTTGAGGTGAATCTACTGCCAAAGTAAGGAAATGCCGAACCAAGTTAGAGAAAATAAGATGCCCTCACAAGTCTGGATGAGTGGGCAGAATACCACAGATGAGAACTCAACATGAGAGTGGGTGTAGGTCAGGTATGTAGGTCAAAATAAAGCTACAATAATAGCGTTACAAGCTGGCCAGTTAAACTTTTAAGTATGCAACTTTTGTTATCTGAAACCTCTGGGAATACTCTTCCTGGAGAAACAAAAGTCCCTGAGAACTGAAGATTATGCTTTAAGTATTAGTGGTATTTTGTTGTTGTTAAATCTGTTTTTTAATTCTCATTCTCCTAGGCCCTGCCCCCTTAGAGAACAGTGAACATAAGTCAACATTTTCTAAGTGACTCAGAGCGAGCATGATAGACAAAGGTGATTGTGACATGATGCTTATGTCTTAAAACTATGCCAATTTTGGCAAACTGACAAATCATGTCCCTCAAGCCTCAGCTTTCCCAGGTATAAAAGGATGAACAGATAGATTTTTGCAATGTCTGCTCTAGCAATAAAATCCGGTGAGCCAAGAACTTCCACCTGCAGCCATGAGAGAACAGCAGGATCTGGATTTACCTTCCTGCCAAAAAACAACAGAAAAATGGACAAATACATGAAACCACTGGTTTCGTACACTGGAAAAGCAGCACAGGACTGAAAAGCTTAGGGGAGAGGAAACAAGGTGAGCCCTACAGCTGCCCTGATTTTCTGCCAGAAGATGTATCCTGGACCACAAAACAGGGAAGGGCATCCCAAGCAGATCATGCTGGTCTCACTAAGCTGAGGAGACAGAAATGGGAGTACTGGAAGTCTAAAAGCAGCTGGGAATTCTGGAGAAGAGAGAGCTCAACAGAAAAAAAGCTCCACAAATCTGCAAGAGTTCCCCTGAGTCTTTGATGAATATACTAAGACAGACCAGGATAGGGTAATACTCCACAATGTTGGGCAAAAAACAACCAAGGAACTGTGAGATGAATGGTTCCTGGGTTCCCACAGAGCTGAGAGGAGTCTCAGTTACTCCCAGCCAGAGCGAAAAACCCGCAAAGCATTCAGTGGAGAACTCGAAGGGCCACACCTCAGCAGTGGGGCTAAACTACCCCTGTCGCAAAAGCTATTTCAGACCTGCCCTAACAAAGTTTAAAAACCAGCTCTGCAATAGATGGAGAAAAAGCATGTGAAAAAATTCAACACGCTTCATGATAAAAACACTCAACAGGGACTTCCCTGGTGGTCCAGTGGTTAAGACTCCACACTTCCATGGCAGGGGGCACGGGTTCGATCCTCGGTTGGGGAACTAAGATCCTGTATGCTCCCAGGCCAAAAAAAGAAAAAAGCAAACACTCAACTAGGAATTTCCTCAACCTGAGATTATCTATGAAAAACCCACAGCCAACATTTTACATAGTAAAAGATGGAAAGCATACCCCCCCAAGATCAGGAACAAGATAAGGATGTTCACTCTCAACACTTCTACCCAGTGTTGTGCTGGAGGGTCTGGTCAGGGCAATTAGACAAGAGAATGAAATAAAAGCCATCCACATTGGAAAGAAAAAAGAAAAACTATCTCTATTTGCAGATGACATGAGCTAAAGGAGAGGTAACCCATCCCCAGGCCATGGACCAGTACCAGTCCATGGCCAGTTCAGAACCGGGTGGCACAGCAGCAGGTGAGTGGCAGGGGAGCAAGCGAAGCTTCATCTGTATTCACAGCCGCTCCCCATCACTTGCATTACCACCTGAGCACCGCCTCCTATCAGATCAGTGGCGGCATTAGATTCTCATAGGAGCGCAAACCCCACTGTGATCTGCACATGCGAGGGATCTAGCTTGCATGCTCCTTATGAGAATCTAATGCCTGATGATCTGAGGTGGAGCTGAGGCGGAGATGCTAGTGCTGGGGAGCGGCTGCAAATACAGATTATCATTAGCAGAGAGGTTTGACTGCACAGAGACCATAATAAATCAATTGCTCGCAGATTCATATCAAGACCCTATCAGTGAGTGGCAAGTGAAAACAAGCTCAGGGCTCCCACTGATTCTGCATTATGGTGAGTTGTATAATTATTTCACTATATATTACAATGTAATAATAATAGAAATAAAATGCACAATAAACAATACACTTGAATCATCCGGAAACCATACCCTTCCCCCACACCAGTCTGTGGAAAAGTTGTCTTCCAAGAAACTGGCTCCCGATGCCAAAAAGTTGGGGACCGCTGATCTAAAGAATCCAATAAAAAAAATTAGACCTAATAAATAAGTTCAGCAAAGTTGCAGGATACAAGATCAATATAGAAAAATCAACTGTAATCAGACTTTCAGTTTTACAAGATGAAAAGAGTTCTAGAGATGGATGGTGATTGCAGTAAAACACTATGAATGTATTTATTTATTTTAAAATAAATTTATTTATTTATGGCTGCGTTGAGTCTTTGTTGCTGTGCGTGGGCTTTCTCTAGATGCGGTGAGCATCTTCATTGTGATGCGCGGGCTTCTCATTGCAGTGGCTTCTCTTATTGTGAGCATGGGCTCTAGGCATGCGAGCTTCAGTAGTTGTGGCACACAGGCTCAGTAGTTGTGGCACAGGGGCTTAGTTGCTCCATGGCATGTGGGATCTTCCCAGAGCAGGGATCGAACCCGTGTCCCCTGCACTGGCAGGTGGATTCTTAACCACTGCGCCACCAGGGAAGTCCCTATGAATGTATTTAATATCACTGATCTGTACACTTAAAAGTGATTAAGATGGCAAATTTTAAATTATGTGTATTTTACCACAATAAAGGAAATGCGGGAAAAATCAACAGCATTTCTATACAGTACCAATGAACAGACTGAAGATGATATTAAGAAATTATTCCATGGTGACTTTTACGTCGTAAATTAATTCCATTTACAATACATCAAAAGAACAAAATACTTAGGCATAAATTTAACAAAGGAAGTGCAAAACTTACATTCTAGAAACTACAAAACCTCACTGAAAGTAAAGACCTAAATAAATGGAAAGATATCCCATGATCATGGATGATAAGAATTAATATTAAGATGGCAATTATACTCCGAATTGACCTACAGATTCAACACAATCCCTATTATAACCCCAGGTGACTTCTTTGCAGAAATTGATAAGCTGATCCTAAAATTCACAGGGAAATTCAAGAGACCCACAACAGACAAGGCTATCTTGAAAAGGAAGAGCAAAGTTTGGGGACTCACTCGTCCCAATTTCAAAACTTACTACAAAGTGACAGTAATCAAGACAGTGTGCTAGGGTAAGGACAGATATATAGACCAGTGCTAAAATAAAAACAGCTGCCACCCTAGAATTCTATAGTCAGCAGAAATGAAGCTGGAAAAAAAACTTTTTCAAATAGGACAAAGCTGAGAGAATTAATCACACTTGCAGACCTGTACTATAAGAAATGTTAAAACTAATAAAGTAAGGGGGACTTCCCAGGTGGTCCAGTAGTTAAGACTTCACACTTCCACTGCAGGGGGTGTGGCTTCAATCCCTGGCCGGGTAAATAAGATCCCACATGCCTCATGGTGTCCCCCCCACCAAAAAAAAAAAAATAAAGTGTAAACATCAATCTACATAAAGAAATGAAGAGAACTGAAAATACTGTATATATGAATATGCATATTTTTCATATTTTATGATTATTTAAATAAATTATAATAATGTATTGTGGAGTTTATAACATAGAAGTAAAAATCTATGACAGCAATCGCAAAAAAATGGGGTCAGATCGAATTACAATTATAAGGTTATTACACTATAAGTGAAGTGGTATAATGTTATTTGAAGGTAGACTATGATAAATTAAAGAGATGCATATTTCAATCCTAGAACAACCACTTAAAAAGGGAGATCTATAGCTAATAATCCAAAAGTGGAGATAGGGCTTCCCTGGTGGCACAGTGGATGAGAGTCCGCCTGCCGATACAGGGGACACGGGACTGTGCCCCGGTCCGGGAAGATCCCACGTGCTGCGGAGCAGCTGGGCCCGTGAGCCATGGCTGCTGAGCCTGCACTCCGCAACAGGAGAGGTCACAATAGTGAGAGGCCCGCATACCGCAAAAAACAAAAACAAAACAAACAAACAAAAAAAGTGGAGATAAAATGGAATACCAAAAAATGCTGAATTAATCCAAAGGAAAGTAAGAAAAGAAAAAGAGAACAAAAACCAGATGAGACAGACAGAAAACAAATATCAAGATGGTAGATTTAACAACCATATTAATAATTACATTAAATGTAAATGGTCTAAAAACTCCAACTACAAGGAAGAGATTTTCAGACTGGAAAAGCATGCTACATGCTGTCAACAGGAAAATCACTTTAAATGTAAAGGCAGAAGCTAAAAGCAAAAGGATGGAAAAAGATATACTATGCAAACACCACTAACAAGAAAGCTGGAGTGGCTGTATTAATAACAAAGTAGATTTCAGAACAAGGAATATTACTATTCATGATTATAAAGAGGTCAACTGATGACAAGGATATAACAATCATAAATGTGTATGAGCCCAAGAATCAAGTTTCAAAATACATGAAGCAAAAACTAACAAAACTCAAAGGAGAAATCGACAGATCCACAATCATGGTTGGAGACCTCAACAATCCTCTCTCAGTAATCAATAGAACAAACAGAAAATCAGTAAAGATACTGAAGACTTAAAAAACCTACCTGACCTTACAGATATTTATAGGAGACTCCACCCAACAAAAGCAGAATACACATTCTTTTCTTGTACAATTGGAAAATTCACCAAGATATATCTTACTTATGCTGATTCTTAAAGCAAGTCAATAAATTTAAAAGAACTGAAATCAAACAAAGTATGTTTTCTGACTGCAACAGAATTAACCTAGAAATCAATATCAGAAAAACATCTATAAAACTCCCCAATATTTTGGAAATTAAACAACATACTTCTAAATACCTCTGAGTCAAAGAAGAAATCCTATGGGAAATTAGAAAATATTTTGAACATAAAGAAAAAGAAAACACAACATATTAAAATTTGTGGAATGCTGTTAAAGCAGCACTTAGAGGGAAATTTATATCTTTAAAGGCTTATATTATCAACAGAAAAGAAAAAAGGTCCAATATCCTATGATCCCATAGTTATATAATTATAAGTCCCCCCCAAAAGATCTAACAGACAATTTTCCTAAGTGAGAAAAGACATCTAAAACAACAATATTTAAGGCTTCCCTGGTGGCGCAGTGGTTGAGAGTCCGCCTGCTAATGCAGGGGACACGGGTTCGTGCCCCGGTCTGGGAAGATCCCACATGCTGCAGAGCAGCTAGGCCCATGAGCCACGGCCATTGAGCCTGTGCATCCAGAGCCTGTGCTCCACAACAGGAGAGGCCACAACAGTGAGAGGCCTGCGTACCGCCAAAAAAAAAACAAACAAAAAAACCCACAATATTTAATATTCATACTAAGTGTAATTTTCACAAATCTATTTAAACTGGTCTCAAATATTCCCATCTACAGGCTAATCGTGACATTTTATTTTACTTATTATTAGTATTTTAAATTCTTCACCAATCCCCTACAGGCTATTAAACTGTTAAACTGCTCTTAAGATAAAGTCAACCATCATTTCCACTACCTGTCCTGGGTGCTCACGTCCTGCCCACCCCACCCCCACCCCCAAGCTATAACCACTATAGCCTACTCTAACGTCATCAAATGAGTCAAAAATGTTCCTACGTCTCGCCCTTTGCACAAGCTGTATCCTCTGCTAGGAGAATTCCTTTGTACACACTTCATCAGCTACCTCCTTCAGCTCTGTTTAAAATCTTCCTTAAGGGACTTCTCTGGTGGTCCAGTGGTAAAGAATCCGCCTTCCAGTGCAGGGGACACGCGTTCAATCCCTGGTTGGCGAACTAAGATCCCACATGCTGAGGGGCAACTAAGCCTGAGCGCCTCAACTAGAGAAAACCTGCACGCCACAACTAGAGATAGAGAAGTCAGTGTGCTGCAATGAAGAGCCCACGTGCCACAACTAAGACCCGATGCAGCCAAAAATAAATAAATAAGTAAATATTTTTTAAAAATAAAAAAATAAAGTCTTCCCTGGTCCCCCTATAAACTGGGAGCCCATTTTATCTCTCCTTGTACCATTTACCTTTTTATTAAATTGAGATAAAATTCACCAACATCATTTACTTTTTAAATTGAAGTATAATTGATTTACAATGTTTCAGGTGTGCACTGTAAATCAATTATACCATTTAGAGGGAAGAGAAGGAGAGGGCGGAGGAGGAAGGAGGTGGCGGCTGGTGGTGGAGGAGCGGGAGGGGGATGGAGAGGAGAAGGTTCCTGGGTGGCATGGCGCACCTGCTCCTCCAGGCGCTGCCCAGCCCCCTGCCAGCCAGGGCTGAACCCCCGCAGGATAAAGAAACCTGCGTGGGTACTAACAATCAAAGCTAGCTACATCTGTGACACAGGACGCTGCTGTTAACAGTCTCAGTGCTGCAACTACTACTATGAACTCTGGTGGTTCTGGCTTGTGTGGACCATCATTCATCCTGACCTGCTGCTGCTGGAGCTGGAAGGCACTGTATGGTGGGGGAGGAGTTGGAGGTCGGTTCACCACTTCCTCATAAGGAGGTAGTAAATAGTTTGGTAAAAACCTGAAATAAAATGGCAGTGCTGAGTAATTGTGGGCAGCAGTGTGGCCCTACAGGCGGCAGCTCCCCAGGCGCCAATCCCACCAGGGGCTCCCAGGAGGCTCAGAGCAGCCCCTTGTCAGGCCCAGCAGAAGCAGCACATGACCCACGAGCATCGCTGACCCTGAGCCCTCCAACATGCCAGCAGACCCAGCAGCCACCAAAGCCCCTGGGATGGAGTCCAGCGGCTCTGTGGCTGGCCTGGGGGAGGTGGACCTTGGGACCTTCCTGGACAAAGATTCCGAATGTAAGGAGGAGCTGCTGAAAGAGTATAGCTCCGAGCAGGGCATCGCCCTCCCTGACAGCAAAGACAAGACACCCGGCAGACATCATGGCTTCACAGGTGACTCAGGCATCGAGGTGTGTGTGTGCAACTGGGGCCACCACGATGACGACCTCAAAGAGTTCAATGTGCTCATCGACGATGCTCTGGACATGCCCCTAGACTTCTGCCACAGCTGCCACGTGCTGCCCCCTGGCGACGAGGAGGAAGGGCTCTGCCAGCCCTCGGAGGAGCAGGCCCAGCTGGGCACCCCCACCCGCCGCGGCTGCCTGACTGCCTACTGCTGAACACCATCAACGAGCAGCAGCTCCCCCAGCTAGAGCAGGCCCTGGCTGCACCCGAGAACTTGGCGACGCAACCAGGGTAGCGGAGAACCATGAGAGAAGCATTAAGTGACTGTGTTCCTTGTTTTTTTTTTTCCCCCTCTGCTCCTGCATTTTCCTGCATCTCCAGGTAGTTTGGGGTGTGGGTCCCTCGCCCCCCATAGAAACAGTGTCATGGAGGGCCAAGAAGTTGTCCTGTGACTCATTCCTCATACCCCACCCTGTCCCCCTTTACATCAGGTCTCACTACCTGCTTGGGTCAGAGATATGTGTGTTTCAGAAGCCCCCAAGGAGGGGATGAGACTGTGCCCTGAGGTGACTCTTGGTGATGGAGTGGATTCATGTTCTGGTGTGAGTTTACGAGAACCTTGCCGCATCTCAGTCCAAGAGAGGTGGCAGGTCTCAGCCCTGGGTGAAGCCCCCAGAGATCCGGGGATTGTTGCCCCTTGCTGCCAGTGTCTCCGGAGCGGTAACTGGGATCCTCCTGTGGGTGGATGAGAGCTGACCGGCGGTTGCATGGTGGGTTGGTAAAGGGCTTGTGCTCTCAAATTCCAGGTGACGAGATGGAGGTGGCACGATGCATCCTGGAGGGGTCCCTTCCCAGCAGGTTCTGGCTGGCTGCAGATTGATTCAAGTGTGGAATATTACACCTGCCTTCTCTTTGGTTTTTCTCTTTAACAAAAAAAAAAAAAAAGCGAGCTGAAAATAAGAACTTGACCAATGGGCAGGCAAGAATTCTGTTTTGGAAAAGGAAAATTTGTGGCTTTTTTCCAACTTGGCCTTCAAAAAGTCCTGGCTACAGTTGAGCCAGAAGGAGATGTTTTGTGTGCAGGCTTGAGTGGGGGCTATCTTTGGAACTTCTGTGGGTGAGCAGGAGGCCCTGTGCTGTGGCAGCAGATAGAGGTGTAGCTTTCTGCATCTCTGCTCTTTGATCTGTGCCCACAGGTGATCAGTACCCTCCCCCACCCCAAGCACACATCTGCCGGCCTTCACGTCTCACTGTTCTCTACGAACAAATGAGGAGGCTGTGGGTCCTGAGAAAGGGCAGTCCCGCAGCCTGACTCACACAGTATTTTCTCTTGATTCTGAATAAGTTGTTTTATTTATTTGTTTGTTTTTTCAAACTGACCATTTGGAAAAAATGCCTTGGTTATCTGTGGTTTTCTTGCCCTTTCCCTGCTCCGCCCCTCCTTGAATGGGATAACTAATTTTTGTAGCCTATGTCAAGTGTCTAAGTGGCCCAGGTAGGAGGGTGAAGGCAGCCATCCTGAAGGACCACAGGATCCTTATCACTGTAGTCTGGCTTCAAAAACCAGTTGAGCTCTGACAGGAATAATCTGAATGGAAAAAGCAAACTGCCGAAACTAACATTCCCCGTCCAGCCCTGTTCATATGAAGAGTTTGGTTCTTCCCCCACTCTTGAACGATGACATTCAGACTAGGCATTGATATTATGGTAAGAAAGGAAAGTATATATATGAATACACACATATATATGTGTATGTGTATATATGTATATATATATACACACACACACACACACATGCACACAAAATAGACAAATCCAAGGCTGTGAGATGAATGAGTGTCTGAGTTTGGAGTCCACAAAGCCAAAATCTATGTTGAACAAAGTGCAGTCCGTATACAGTGACTTCCTGGATAACCTGTGTGTGTCTGTCTGTTGTGTGTGAGCCCCCAGCCCTGCTTTCCTGTGAATACACTTTGAACAGCAGCGACACTGCTCACATTACCCACATGTTTGGAGCAGGCGCAGCCCTCTCAAGGTAATTTATTTTACGCATTTACTGTTTACTGAGCAAATGGCTGTGCACTTGGGTGTACTCAGCAGCACTGTCGGCGGCAGTCCCCACGTTTGCCAGAGATGCTGTGCTCCAAGTAGAGGTTTTACTCTACCCATCACTGAAATTTGCACATTGCTCCATGGACACTCAGAGGCCTGTGTTCTGCTCCCTGTAAACGGAAACGTGCTCTGAGCCTGTCTGCCTCCCTCAGCTGCTCCTGGCCCTCAGTGTCAGCCCCCGGGGGTGTCCACAACCGCTTGGGACAGAAGGCCAAGGTGGAACCTCAGACAGAAGCTGGACTAGATCTTCAGTGTCAAGCTCGGACTGGCTGTGGTCCAGACGTCAGCCCTGCCCAGAATTGCCAGGAGGGTTTGGTGGCCACCACAGTGCTGTAGGGCTTACCTCCCTCTGCTGAGGTCCAGCGCGTGGCTGGTGTGTGGCGAGAGTGGGCAGGAGTGTGCCAGCAGCTCTCAGATGCTTTTCCTGCCACCTTTTTTTGTTTTGTTTGTTTTTATCCCAAACAACTCACTGAAGTGTCTCAAGATCAAGTTTTACCACAATGAATCCTGCTTGAGTTAACTGGTTGAAGGGATGGATTCTGGCGCTCAGGATTCCTTCTCCAGTCAGAGTAGGGAACTGGTCCATGTGTTTAATGCTGGGTTCACTGCAGCATCCAACCCGAAAGGCACGAGAAGAAGAAAACACAGTGGGTGGAGCTGGGCTCGAGTCCAGCCTCACAGTCTGGCCCCCGCTACATGAGGCTGCCCTGCATGACGAAAGATGGAAGTAGGGAGCTGAAGGACTTGTGAGGGAGCCAGAAAGATTTGAGGGAGTCTGATGTTCCAGGTGAACTAGAAGAAAGGGGTTGGTCGAGGGTTTGGTGCTACATTTGGAAGATTTGCAAATACACATTCCTGTGTGAGGCACATCACCCTTTATCAGTTATTGTGAATATGTGTATTTTAAGCAATAAGATTCAGCTGGTCAGACTTTTCTGGGCAGCCTCAGTGACGCATTTCCTGTGCTGTGATTGTTCTGAAGACGGAGTGGCTCTAACCACTGTGAGAAGCCCAAGTAAAGTCGATCCCCGAAAAAAAATTAGTATACCATTTATACCATTTACTTTTGCTTCATGGCACTTGTTACCATTTTAAATCATATTTACTTGTAGTTCTTTGTTTAAGGCTGTTTGTCTCCCTCCATGGTAAACACCATGACAGCAAGATCATGTCTATTTATTTGTCCCTCCAAGGCGCCCATCCAGGGCCCAGCACAGTGCCTGGCAATCAGCAGGCACTCAAAGACTTAGTGCATGAATGAATGGGTGGATGAGGTCACCATCTTTTGCTTTCATAATGGTGTACCCTTGGCTGTCCTGAATCCCGGCTTCCAGACCAGCTCTAAACAGAAACATTCAGAAGAGAATGGCTTCCACAGCAAAGACAGAGCCTCTCAGACTCAACGAATAAATGCAAGGGAGACCTGAGGGGTTTTGCCTCAAACCTGTATTTACGCATCAGGTTTTCACACAAATGAAAGTAGGGCTCTGGCTGGCTTGGCAATGTTCACAAAAGGCCAAGCTTTTTTCATGAGAGAAGCAAATACAAAAATATATAAATAAGAAACCAGGAAAATAAGTACACAGAAACATTTCAGCAACTAAAATCCATGATGGGAACAGCTGCTGGTGGAAGGGACTGGAGGCAACCACATTTTCACTGGATGCAAACTGCAAACACTGACAGAAAAAAAGAATCCACAGTGAGGAGTCAGAAATAGAACATCTCTGCCCTCTGGGGGAGCAGACGGCTAATGACACACCACTCCTGATTCTCCCTAGGTCACTGAAACAAACAACACAGCTATAATCAGTTTCCTAAGGCACACCAGCCTCAGGCCCTGAAACATCCACGGGATCTTCCTTGTCTCATCAATTAGATGCAGACTCTGAGTCTAGGAACATAAACAAGGTCACCTGCTTTCTTCTCCAGCCTCATCTCCACTCTTCTCTTTAAACACATCCTGTTCCGCCAAACACTATCACCTGCTGTTTCTCATTCTCCTCTGTGCTGTGCCCTCTGTTCTCTCCATCTGAAATGACCCTCCCTCGCCAATGCGCTTAGTACTTGCAAATGCCCATCCTCATGGCTTCTAAGCCATCCCTATTTAAAATCTCAACTGAGGGTAACCTCCCAATACTTTTGCTTTCTCGGAGCACTTTTCACTTTTCTACCTTCTATTACATTCTTCACAAACCTATTAAGAGCCATGGAGAAAAGGTTTGGGGCCCAAATTAGAAATTATCTGCACCTCCCACTCCCACCCCAGCAAAGTACAAAACAGCTAAATATCCTCCCAGGGTATTTTTATTGAAAAGCTACACAGTTCACCACCAGCTCCTTTCTGGACAGACACCGGCCAGCCCTGCACCTAATACTGCTGCTACTAATTTGTAAGTTAGTTGAGGGTCAGGATTGTGTGCACACCTAGCAAACCCAGAGTGGTCACAGCCAGGAGTCAGTGCTCAAGCAGCAGGATTGCAAGCATGAAGAGAACACAGAACATTCAAGTTTCCACATAACGGAAAACAAAAACACGGCAACATCACACGATCCTAGCAATTCTGCCTTGGGAGCTGTTTGTTTGCTTAATTCACAATATAAATAGCCAACCACGGTCAATATCATTATCTTGGGCTCAAAAGAGTAAGGTACCCTTTTAGGCTGACTGAGTTGCCAGGAAAAAATACAGCAAAATCCAACCTTGTGAAGCTATAAACATGCACAAGGTGTCTTGCTGATGCTATCACAACTAAGTACAATCCTCTGGAAACAGGTGGGCAGTAAACATCAAGACCCATCAATGACTTAACACAAGGATGTAATTCAGAAGAAGACAACATGCTAAGCGTACAAACATGCTGTTTTACATGGAAAAACTAGAAAGTCTAAACAGAGAAATGCTTAAGTATGGTCTGTCAACGCAAAAAATGACATGCCACTATCAAAGTAATAAATATGGGCTACTTTTGCAAAAAGCAATAAAGTGAACATAGCTATATATGGTTAAAAACTAAAAAAGAGCTTTAAGAAATGACAGTGCTGATGGGTTAATGTCATGGGCTGAATCGTGTCCTCCAACAAATTCATATATTGAAGTCCTAATGCCTAGGTACCTCAGAATATGACTGTATTTGGACATAGGGTCATGAAAGAGGTAATTAAGTTAAAATCAGGTGATGAGGGAGGGCCAGTCCTACCAATCTGACTGGTGTCCTTCTAAGAAGAGGAGATTAGGACACAGACACAGAGGGAGACCATGTGAAGACACGGGGAGAAGACGGCCATCTAGATGCCAAAGAGAGAGGCTTGTAGAGAAACCTGCCCTGCTGACACCTTCATCAAGCCCTTCCAGCCTCAGAATTGTGCGAAAATTCATTTCTGTTGTTTAAGCCACGGTGGCCCTTTGTTACAGCAGCCCCAGAAAACTAATACAGTTAATGTGGCTTGATTACAGGTAAGATATTTTTCTTCTTCCAATTTCTTCCTAAAATATTTTAGAGTTGATTTAATAACACTGGTTCTAGCAACATGAATATCCTCTGCCGAAGCTTATTCTCTCTCCTCTCCGTGTTTTCGTTTTGTTTTGTTTTGTTTTTTAACATGGCCTCACAAAGGAATGGGAGCAGGATGGGAAATTTTCAGCTTCGTGATGCTGAAAAAATGCCAATACCAGGATTTTTCACTCCACAGCAGACCACTCTAAAGGACAGACTGGATAAACATGAACTCCAGAAAGCTCACTGTCCTAAGCACCTGGCCACATATTCCTCCAGTTACTTATAAGAGTTACCCAGCGCGTCTCCTGAAGCACACCTGTCCACCAGGGAGGGTCCAGCCTGTCCCTAACGCCGCAGTGCCCTTTAAACATCAGGTCAATAGTTAGCTAAACACCTCAAGGTTCTGGCACCCTAACTTGAATAAGAGAGAGTATTTTCAGAAATGGGGAAGGAGTCTGATCAAAGCCTCCTGAGGGTGGGAAGAGGAGCAGGAGGGCACAGAATGCTGCCTGCTTTGCAGCTCTGCCTAGAACTCTCCACATCCTGGGCTCAGGGTCCGTTAGTACGGCACAGGCCAGGTGAGAAGAGGCAGGAACAGGTCCCCTGACTTCCAGGGTACAGAGGAGTATGACCAGGCAGAGCCAGGAGGAGGCTCGGCAGGGGCGGCTCAGCAACATTCTCAAGACAGGCAAGATCCAGGAGAGTAGAGCAAAAGATGGGCAGGCAGATGGAAATCAGAGATGGATTCAGTGTAGGCAGGACTCTCTTCTCAATTTTTCTCCTCTCTTTCCCCCAGAGGGAGAGGGCTGAGGCCTGAGTGGGCCTCACGGAGGGTGTCCTCAGAGGTGGGCTGCAATCCCAGGGGTGGGCCTCAGGGCTGGGACTCCAGTCTTAGAGGCAGCCTAACAGGAAGAGGTCAAAGCTCAGATAAGGATCCTAGAATAGATGCCCAGGGCCCTTGGGTCTGGCTACCTGAACACAGCAGGAATCTGGTCACCAGACATGGGGCACAAGAGCACATGGGGGACTTGCAGCAAAACTGACTTGTTGCTGGTCACCTAAGCAATCAAATTAGGAGTTTCTTATTTACCTGGCCTAATGCATACCAATTAACAATAGGTGCTCAATAAATGTTTTCTGGATGAAAGAGAAAAATTAAGGAATTAAGGACAAGTAAAATGCACTCAGTAGTGATAGGCTTGGCTTCACGGCCTGGGGTTAGGGTGGGTGAATGGAGTAAGTCAAACCCACTGTGGCATGCCGAGGGACAAAGATAGGGTAAGTTGTGTCATTAATGAGTCCCAGTGCCACTGAAAGCATGTCAGGCTGCCTGAGCTCCCATGTCTGAGCTGAGGTGTCAGGTCTAGTTCAGAAAACAGCCTTCCTTGGGTCAACCCTATCTGCATCAGGCCCCACTCAGTCCTCTGTCTTCTCTGGAAAAAAGGAGGAGAAAGAAATGAAAACAAAGAAATGGGTGGGGGGTTTCAACACTCATCTCCCTGCTTAAGTCCCCAGCTTTCTTTTCCCAGGTGGGTACTCAGAAACTCTTTTACTCTTAAGAACCTCAAGAATCTTTCCCTTAGGAATGCTAAGGGCTTCTCATCAACTGTTTTAAAGTAGGGGAGCGCAGCAAGCAGACATACAGTACAGGACTAAATAGTAACAGTGATCCCAAGTATAATCAAGTCTCAAAATCGTAGATGAGGACAAGAGGAATTCACATATTTCCGATGCAATCAGCCACCTACAGAAACCTCCTCTTGAGAAAGAAGTAGTTTTGGGTCCTCAGGACCACACACACATACATAGTCCTCCTTGCAGATAAATTTCATTACAGTGAAAGGATCCAAGCCAGAGAAACAGACACAGGTAGAGAGTCTGGAGAAAGCTGTGCAAGGGCTTCCTCTTGTCTCTCCCTCCTGTGAGGGTGCACCCCAAGCACACACCCCTTACAGCAGCAAGCAATGCAGTAACACGAGAGTGATGTCTGTGTCAAGATTTTTACTGGGGGCTGGTCATTTAGGCACTGCCTGCCTAGCAACCATCAAAATTCCAGATTCCCAGAAGGAAAGCAGGTGCTCACCATAAACCATGCTGCTTACACAGAGTCAGACACAGTGAACCATCCTGATCAGTTAGAGAATGGAAGGAACAGTTCAAGCACAAAGTTCCCGATGCCAGCCAAGGGCCAACCTCGCGAGCAAGCCCTTTTGAAGACAGCAGCCCCGGGGACTTCCCTGGTGGCGCAGTGGTTAAGAATCCACCTGTCAATGCAGAGGACACGGGTTTGATCCCTGGTCCAGGAAGATCCCATATGCCGTGGAGCAACTAAGCCCATGCGCCACAACTCCTGAGCCTGTGCTCTAGAGCCCGTGCACCACAACTACTGAGCCCGTGCGCCACAACTACTGAGCCCGTGCACCACAACTACTGAGCCCACACGCCAGAACTACTGAAGCCCATGCGCCTAGAGCCCATGCTCCACAACAAGAGAAGCCACCGCAATGAGAAGCCCGTGCACTGCAACAAAGAGTAGCCCCCGCTTGCCACAACCAGAGAAAGCCTGCACACACCAACGAAGACCCTATGCAGCCAAAAATAAATTAATAAATCAATTAATTAATTAATTTTAAAAAAAGAAAGAAAGACACTGGCAATAATAACCTAGTTTTTTGTTTTGTTTTGTTTCTTTTGTGGTACGCGGGCCTGTCACTGTTGTGCCCTCTCCCGTTCCGGAGCACAGGCTCCAGACGCGCAGCCTCAGCGGCCATGGCTCACGGGCCTAGCTGCTCCGCGGCATGTGGGATCTTCCCTGACCGGGGCACGGACCTGTGTCCCCTGCATCAGCAGGCGGACTCTCAACCACTGCGCCACCAGAGAAGCCCGCCTAGTTTTAATTTTTAAAAAAACAGCAGCCCGGGCTCTGTTAACTCTTTCCTGCTATGGTTTGTAAATGAGCCGATGAAACTGAATGGTATTAGGGAGCCCAACCTAAAAGCTGCTTTAATTCATTGTAAAACATTGTGTAATCTTGATTACCCACACATTACCATAAGATAGAAAACTATGCTGCAGTTACAGAATGTTCTTGTGACTAGTGAAGAAGACTGAAGAAGGCGAGTTGAGCTGAAGGTGCATTTTTCAGTTACTGAGTGAGGAAGGGTGCTGCCACTCCTAGAGCCGCAGGACCCTCTTTAAGATCATCCAATTCCCTGCACCCTCTTCTCCAAGTCCAGCAAGCAAACTTCTGATACAACTTTTGGTCCTCCTCCTAAGAAGAGAATGTGCTGACTAGCTGGCATGGATTTGATTCCATAAAGCAGCACTGTGGTCCATCACTCAGCCTCATGCAATAACAGTGATCGTTCATTAGGCACCCACCTGCCTCCCTTTATTCATTCTGTCATTCTGTCAATCTTCGCAATACTTGTATCAAGTATGGCCCTTGTATTTTGCAGGGGAAAGCAGAGGATCAGACTGGTGAACTGACCTGCCCAGACTCACACGAATGTAAGTGAATGACACAGGATTTAAATTCAGGTGATCTTATGGCTACAACCCATAGTCTTTCCATTCTATTGTACTCCTCCTTTAACTAGAAGGCATCAGTCTGGCATCAGTCTCCCAAGACCTGCTCACTGTGCAAGTCTGAGAACCTACAAAGCCAAGGAAGGACGAGGTCACTCTGCCAAGGTGTGTGCAACAGCCTTTTAGCTTCACTTCCCTCACCAGAGCCATAAAACCACTCCCAAGCGCTCAACGTTCTTTCCATCCACCAGGAAGCTGTAGGGAAGAATAATCCCATCCCTTCGTGCTCACTCATCATCACGCCCTGGTAGGGGAGGAAAGCTGCCCTTTACTGTCCACCTACTCTGAGCCTAACTCTGGGCCAGGCACTTTCTGCCTGAACTCATTTAATGCTCAAGAACCACTTCATTTCACAGATAAGGACACAGAAGCTCTGAGGGTTACAGGAACGTCCAAGACGACATACAGTGACGGTGCAGGGACGTTCCGACTCTAAAAGCTGCGTTTTTCCCACCGTCCCAGGCACTCTTGAGGCTGCCTTTCACCTTTCTCCCAAGATAAGGAACCCCCGGGGCCTGAATTCTTTTCTTCAAACACCCTCTCTCAGCCGGTCTAACGCCCCCTCTAGTCTCAGAGAAAAACAATGCGCAGCAAATGTGCGTCTCAGAAACCGCTTCCAGATACGCTACTTCACCCGCCCTTCACCACTGAGGGCAAAGCGCGGAAAAGCGCCCCTTCCCCGAGAACGGCAACGCCCCAGAGTCAAGAAACAGAAGACAAGGCGAGTGGGGAGCCGACCCCAGGCTCGACCCCGGCCCTCGGCTCTGCCCGTGCCCCTCGCCGCCGCCCCCGCCCGGCGGTCACCAGGCGGCCCCGCGGCTCAGCCCGCCCGAGCTCACGGCCCCGCCCGCCACAGGGCCCCAGACCTCCGCCTGCCAGCTCCGCGGCCCTCGGCACCTAGCCGCGCCGGCTCCTCCCTCAAGACCACCCCGCGCCCCCGGCAGCCGGGACCCCCTCGGCCTCCCGCAGACCCCCGCCCCGCCTCCCGCGCCCCAGGCCCCTCCTCCTGTCAGCCCGCGCCCAGCCGCCGAGCTACCTTCTCCAGGGATGCCGGTCTCTGCACGGCCAGGGAGCGGGCCAGCGATAGGACCGTGTTGAAATAAAAACCCCGTGACGCGCCGGAGCCGCCGCCACCGCCTCCCCGGGCCGCGGCCGCCGCCATCACCACCCCGCGGCACCGCCCGCCAGCTTCCCTCACCGGGATCGCGACAGCCGAAGCTCACGGCGCAGGCGCGGCTCCATCCGGCCTCCCCGCCACGTGACCTCTCTGTTGCCGACGCAAGCGGGGCGTGGCCTCGGGCAGATCCACCGCTGGGGGGTGCCGGGAGCCGTGCGGCCTGCGGCGGTCGCGAGCGCCGGGCGTGGCCCCCTCCCCCCGATGCGGTGCACGATGGTCGGCTCCGAGGCAGGGCCTCCGGAAGCTTCTGGCGGAAGGAGTTTGCGCGGCGCCGGCTACGGGCGTACGGGAGCTTCTGTAGGTTCTCTGCGATACTGCAGCTGCCCCGTGGTCAGAGAGCGCCCCTCGCCTCGGCCGCGCCCGGCTCCTCCCGCCTGCTCCAGGCCGAGCGCTGGCGCCATGTCGGCCTATCCCCGAAGCTACAACCCGTTCGACGATGACGCGGAGGACGAGGGCGTCCGGCCGGCGCCGTGGACGGACAACCGCGACCTCGCGGACTGGCCCGGCGCTCCCGCCGACCGGCAGCAGGCCCTGCGGCAGGAGGTGTTGCGCCGGGCCGAGGCCACGGCCGCCAGCACCGGCAGGTCCCTGTCCCTGATGTACGAGTCCGAGAGGATCGGGGTCGCCTCCTCCGAGGTGAGTCCGCGGTCGCCGGGGCTCCTGGGGGCTCGACCGGTCAGCCAGGACGGGTCTTGTACTTTGGTGACTGGACGGTCGGTAACAATCTGTTAGCTACGTAAAGACGCGCGTTTTCACACCCGAAAGGGGCAGTTTGCCCCTGGCGATCTCCTGAGCTTAGTCCACAGGGTGGTTGTTTTTCTACGCGTCGTCAGGGGTCATTTCCACGCTGTTCGGTCCAGGTAAGTAGGGATTCTAGACAGCAGACCCCGGGTTAGGGACGTGGAGGGTCTGTTTCTTTTACACATTCCCTGGACAGAAGCCTGGCCCGTGGCTTCAGCCCTTCCTCCTGGAGTGACCCAGCGAGGACTGTGCCTGCTGGTGTCAAGCGTCCGAGGAGATGGACCTTGGGTTCTTACCGGCACTGAGCGCTCCTCCGCCTCGCTAGGAGGGGAGTGAAGGTCTTGTCTGCCTGGACACTGCTGAGTGCGCCGGAGCCCGAGTCTGGTCGAGTCTAGGGCCTTACGTTTCCTTCCTGATCCCGACGAAGATGTCCTAGAGAGACGGGGGCGGTCTGTGACTGTTTGCCGTCCCAGCTTAGCTTCTGCAGTTCTTCTTAACGTCCATAGGTGGTTTCAGAGAGTAGGACCTTGGGTAAGAGCTGTTCTTTCTTAGGCACCACATTCTCGCCTCAGCGTACTAATGACAGTTGTGTTGGGCATTTCTTCAGAAAGTTTTAAAAAATGTAATAACCTGTGATTGCTATATCAGCTAAAAATAATTCAATTTAAGCATTTGTAGTTATGGAAGCTAAAGCATCATGTTCTTCCCTGGGTCTCTTCGTAATTCTTTTCTCTGGGGAAGTTCCCTCTGACCTGGTCACTTACAGTCTTGGCCAGTCTTGAGGTCCATCCCATCATTCTCCCGTTACCACCTCCTTGGGTTATCTCCCTTCCCCACTTCTCCTTATCACCCGATCTCTCAGTGGCCCACCTGCCTGTCTTTAGCCTCATTGAGGAAGTTTTGCTTGTGTCTACTGGATTCCTACATTACAGTCTAAATGGAAAATGTTGACTTAAATTTGGGAGGATTGCCTTAGGTCTTAGGGCCCAGGTGGAGGAGTCACTTGATTAAGGGTCCCAGGCCCAAGGAAGCCAACTAAGAACTGTTTAAAAAGCCATCTTTGGGGACTTTCCTGGTGGTCCAGTAGTTAAGACTGTACTTCCAATGCAGGGGACGCGGGTTCGATCACTGGTCAGGGAACTAAGATCCCACATGCCAAGCAGCACAGCCAAAAATAAAGACATCTTTGGCAACTGAGAACGGGTGAAGTAGGAAATCAGAGTGACAGAAAGTAGAATACTGTGGCAGAGGATACCCTGGATTCTGGCTTCTAAGGCTAAGGTGTAGATAGGAGGAGGAGGAGGGACTTCCCAAGGAAGAGAAGAGTCACGCAAAGGCACTGGCCCAACGCCACAGCTCCTGAGCAGGAAAGTGTCGCCCAGGAAGCCTTCCAGGAAAGGGCCTGGAGGAGGAGCTTAGGACCCAGTACAGTCAGAGGGAAGGTCAGGAGTGCCAAAAACACAGAGGATAACGTTGTTTCATAAGGATTGTGGTGACAAACCCCATGCTGCCCCCAAAGTTCCTTCTTTCCTATAATGGGGACCATGAGAGCAAAGGCAGAGTGGCACCTCAGGCCGTGAGGCTTGGCATGGCCAAGCCAGGTGTTGCTGTGAGAGGTACTGTATGATCATGACTGAGCAGGTGACAGGCTCTGTCATCAGTGCGATTACACATGGAATTTTTCCAGGATTGAATCAGTTCTCAATTATTGGAGGCCCTGGGAGGCAGGAATGGTCAGCACCCCCGTCTCCACCCTACCCCATAATCTCCAAGTTGTCTTACTGTCTTTGAATCCCTTTCATCGCTCTTTCATTCCCCTGGGGGATTGGGGGTGGGGGGTTGGTGGTGGCCTCTGTCCCAGCAGACCCACATCACCACTAAACTAACCTCCTAACTTAGACAGGTGCCCGTCACATACCCAGCTGAGAGGTGCCAAAACAGGACACATGTTTTAGACACTGAGGACTTGACTTTTTTAGGCCCAGCATGGCAGCAGCGGCAAAGTTACTTAGTCAGGTCACCTCTAGTGAAGGAGAGCTGCCCTTCTCCTGAGAAACCTGTAGGGTTCACCTCTCTGGAAGGCTCTCGCCTCAGGTCCTGACCCCACAGGATAGAGGAGAGGTGGGCCGGCCTGGGGAGCACAGTGCAGAACCATAGAGACTTGTAGGCCACATGGCTTTTCCACTTCTCAGGCATGATTTGTTTCTTCTTTTCTTTCCCTAAGGTATAATTTTTGTGAAGTGATAATCTAGTCACAGGGTTCAAAATTGAAATGATACAGAAGGCCGTGAAGGCTGCTCCCACCCGCTGCCCCCCTACCCCCTGCCACTCACCTTCTGTTCCTGCAGTGTCCCTGTGGAGATATTCTGTGTATAAAAACATGCTTAGGGCTTCCCTTCTGGCGCAGTGGTTGAGAGTCCGCCTGCCGATGCAGGGGATGCAGGTTTGTGCCCCGGTCCGGGAAGATCCCACATGCTGTGGAGCGTCTGGGCCCGTGAGCCGTGGCTGCTGAGCCTGTGCATCCGGAGCCTGTGCTCCGCAGCGGGAGGGGCCACAACGGTGAGAGGCCCATGTACCGCAAAAAAACATGCTTATACTTATCTTTTTCTTTTTTTTTATAATTTTAACTTAAGAAGTGTTTTGTATATTCCACACTGCACGTTGCTTGACAAGGTGGAGGGCATTCCATAGCAACACGTGATGCGCTGCTCTTTTTTTTTTTTTTTGGCCACACCGAGTGGCTTGTGGGATCCTAGTTCCCCAACCAGGGATTGAGCCCAGCCCAGCAGTGGAAGCGCAGAGTCCTAACCATTGGACTGCCAGGGAAGTCCCATGCTCTTTCTGCGTCGTGGTCCCTCTAGTGGATGGCTTCTTTTTCTGCGACCAGTCCCCTAATGGTTTGCCTGTTTGTGTCCCACGTGGACGCAGTCTTCATGTGCCCTTTCACCACCCTGGCCAAGGAGACCGACCGCCTGCCCCCTCTGGCTGCTGAGCACGCGCCAGTGATGTTTTGTGGAGCCCAGGGTCTCAGTTCAGGGAGTCCAGCAACAAACCTTGGATGAGGGCCTGAGTGGCCAGCTTGGTTAGCATCAGCAGAAGAGGAGTCGGGCCAGGATGCTCTCAGCAGCCCGGCCAGCACATCCTGCACACGGTCTCGTGTGGGGCCCCCTCACCTCATTGAGTCTTTCCAGCATTCGACAGTCGCCAAACCCTGCTGGGCCTTCAGTTCAGAGAGGTGGGCCACGTGGGGACGGACACCTGTGCAGCCTGGGAACGGAGGCCATCACAGCCCTCTGTTCTGGGTGTTCCTGTGAGTTGGGGTGGTGCCCTCATCCTCTGGGCAGACCCGTCCCCTCTCCAGGTGAGGGGCTGTACTGACCAGAGCCTCACCTCCAATGCAGCCCGGGCTGGTTCTGATGCAGCCAGAGTTCTTAGCACAACCCTATCCTGAAGCAGAAGCTGATGGAGGGAGACGATCAGCTGCTCGGTTAAGTAATTCCCAGTAGATTTTATAAAGGATCAGTGATTGAATTCGACTGTTAAAAAGTTCTAGGATCAAACTTGCTGGCTTCTTAGCTGTGAGGCACCTTGTGAGGCCGGGTCTTTACCGTCCAGGCAGGTCATACATCCCACACCAGCGCCGTGGCATCTGGCTGTGTCTGCTGCTCCTTCCTAAAATGTTCACCCGTGGCCTCCATGGTGTCTGGGAGACCTTGCTTTGCTGACCAGGAGTTGTGCTGGGGAAGCCCAGGGGCTGTCTGCTCTGCAGCCTTCTGCCTCTGAGAGTGAGAAGTGCTGTTTAGAGGTGTTGTGGGGGTCCCCAAGAGCACCCTCAGGTTTAACGATTCCCTAGAAGAACTCAGAATTAGTAGAGCTGTTATACTCACGGTTGTGGTTTGTTACAGCAAAAGGATGCAGATTAAAATCCTCAAGGGAGACAAGCTGGTGGGCAGAGTCCAGGAGAGCAAGCACAGCTTCCCTTTGTCCCCTCTCTGTGGAGTTGTGTGTGCAGCCTGCACTCCCCCCACTGTGACGTGGGACATCCAGGAGGCACGGCTGCCCGCCTGGCTGACTAGAGTCTCCAGCCCCTCCAGAGGTCACACTGTGTGGCTCAAGGCCCCCCACCCTGTAAACCACATTGCTGGTGCAGACTGTCAGGCTGACCTGAGGACTCTGGGAAGCAAAGTCACTCTTCAGGCTAATACGAGGGCAAGGAGCCAGACAAGGCCTTTCTCGGGAACACACGGTATGAGCGGCCTGGGCAGCCTGCACATGCAGCGAGGGGCACCAACCTTTGCCCTTGGTGGTTCTCTTGCCACCTAAGACCACTCTACACTGTCACTCCTGCCGGGACGGAGCCCCGCATTCAAGCATGTTCCCCGCCAGCTCCTGCGTTCCTGCTGGTGCGTATGTGTGTCATGCTCCCTGGGAAGGGGAGCGACATTGATGGGGGTAACTCTCAAGTTTCTAGATTCAGCGTATCGACTCCAGATCAACCTCTGCCTGCTGGTTGTTCAAAACCAGAGTTTAATCGCAATCAGGACGAGACACTTAATGCTGGCACCTTCCCCTCCAGAGCTCGGGCGGGACTCAGGTTAGGGTGGGGGCTGCGCCATCCCCAAGTGCTGGCTGAGGATTTACAGAGAGCCTTCCTCTGCGGGTGACGGGGAGCTACAGAAGGTGCAATGCCATCACGTCTCATCCTCCCTAGGAACTCGTGCGCCAGCGAGGGGCCTTGGAGCGCACAGAGAAGATGGTGGACAAGATGGAGCAGGATCTGAAGACCAGCCAGAAGCACATCAACAGCATCAAGAGTGTGTTCGGAGGGCTCGTCAATTACTTCAGAACCAAACCCTCAGAGACCCCACCTGCGCAGAATGGCACCCTTGCCCCCCAGCCCAGCAGCAGGTGAGCGGTGCCCGTCTGGCCGGAGCAAAGCAGCAGAGGGGGGTTTAGTGCGGGTGGCCGAGCCTTTCAGGACACTTCTCATGCCTTAAAGGGACCAAAGGACCCTGAAAGTTACTCACTGGGAGGGATTTGTCTTCAGACATTTTGAAACAAGAAGCGTTCTCCACTGCTCTTGATTGTGTGATGTGAACGCTGTTCAGTCTGCAAACTGTGCGTGAATTGGGTCTCCATAAATTACTGCTCCTGGTAATTTGAAAGAGAATGTTCACTCTAATCAGTATAAATGTGACTCACTTCACAGAATTTTTGCTTTAAAAAGTTTTCATGTCCAGCTTCCCCATATCTAATTCAAGTTGCCCATTGATTATCATTTTAAAATCAGAGATTATTTTCCTCAAAATTTTTGGCTAGAGGTATAATAAAATCATACTGCAATTTTGGCTGGCATATAAATGCCATGTGTTCAAACGTAAAATAATTGTTTCTGCTAAAACATGATTGTTGCTCATATGTCAGATCATTGTATCTGTCTTTTATCATAAAGACAATATCACCACATTACAGAAAATCTACACCTTACCTACCGTAACACAAAGAATGTAGGTTGCTCCCCTTATTCAGTGTTTTCATAATTGCAGTTAGAATATTCATTTGGCTTTGTATCTTGGTCAGAAGAGGCATTTGATTTTCTCACATGGGCACTGTTAGAAAAGACTGCACTGTCACAGGTGCTTTTCCTTTCTAAAAGTTTTCTTCTTCTCGTAACTTTTATCCAAAGATTGAAAGAAGCCATAAGTACAAGTAAAGACCAGGAGGCACAGTACCAGACCAGCCACCCAAACCTCAGGAAGCTCAATGACTCAGGTCAGTGCTTCCGCCCACACACGGGTTCTGCGGGGACACTTTGCACTGGGTAGGGGCGTCGGGGGCCTCAGTGCCTCTCTCAGGGAGCAGGGGGTGTGCGTTATGGCAGGTTCAGCCCTGCTCCCCCATGGAGGGAGGGATAAGGGAGTGGGAGCCTGGCCTGTATAGCTCTGAGATCTTCAGGCAGGGAAACACCTATGCTGAGTAGGATATGACCCCCCGGACATCCACGCCTTAATCCCCAGGCCCCAGGAATATGTCAGGTCACATGGCAAAAGGGGAATCGTGGTCGCAGAGGGAAGTACAGTTGTTGATCGGCTGACTTGAGTTGGGGAGATTATCCTGGGTTTTCCGGTTGGACCCAGTGAAATCGCAAAGGTCCTTTGCAAGTGGGAAGGAGGCAGAGGAGAGAGTGATGGAGTGAGAGGTTTGAAGGTGCCGGGCAGCTGGCTCTCAGGTGGAGGAGGGGCCGCTGCTAAGGATTGACCTCCAGGGGCTGGAAGGGGCCGGGAATCGGATTCTCCCTAAGTGCCTCCAGGGGAACCAACCCCACTGACACCTGGGTCTGAGGACGGGGAGACCCAGGTTGGACGTCTGACTTCCAGAACCAAAGGATGGTTTGTGGTATTTTGTTGCAGTGACAGAAGGAGGCTAATGTAGCCCCTGAGCCCCAGTGGGCGCAGAAGCGGCCGTGTGGACAAGGAGTGTGAGATAGGAGGTGTTTTGTGTCAGATCGTCCCATTAATATCAAATGATGGGCCCAGAAACATCCCTCATCTGGAAAGGAATCAAGGCCTCCCGGGGGCTCTGTCGACCCCTAGAGAGCCAGGCACATTGGAAGTAACCAGATGCTTCCTGTGCCGCCTGCGGGCACAGCCGAGGGGAGGCCTGGCGGAGGAGGGCCCGGAGGTTCATCTGGGAAGGCAAAAGCTGCAGAGGAAGTGGGAGAAGACTGTGCGCTGAGGGGCTTCCGTAGGCCATGCTGAAGGAGAGACCCCAAGTCTAGAAAGAGATGGTCCCCAGAAGACATACCCTGGGTGACAGGGCTTTTCTGTGTGCATTTGGAAACTGAGGTTCAGAGAAGATTTCTGGGGGCAAATGTGCATCATTTAACGTTTCTTTTTCCGGAGCCTGTGTGGGTTTGCGTGGTGGCTGCTCCAACTTCCATACCATTACGTGCATGAATCTCTTTCCTGAGCTCGAGGGTCCGTGGCTGACCAGGTGACCCATAGGCTGGGGTTCTTTGATCTCCGAGGGGCTGCCCTCAGGAAGCATCTCCCTCCCGCCCCTTCCCTGTCCCGCCTACCTCTCTCAGTGGCCTCAGAACCAACCGCCTTAGTCCTTCCACCCGTTTTCCAGATTAAGATGAGTTTTGTGAAGCGGCATTTCAAGTGTGTCAGTTAACCGTCCTCCTGGTGTTTCTTTGTCAACTCAGACTCCATCCCTGGAGGGGCCGATTCTGCCGTGAGCTCCGAGGCTTACCCAAGGAACCTGCACCTGCGCACCTGTCACCAGAGGATTGACAGCAACCTCGGTAAGACCAGAGCACCGCCACCAGCACCACGGCTTGCGTGCACCGGGGCCCCCCGTTGTCCACCCCTGCACACACACGCACACGTGCGCGTGTGCAACATCCCAGCCCCTCGCCCTCTCTGGGGTCTGCCCGCTTGTCTCCGTCCCCACCTCTTGTCTGGGAGGTGACAGCGACAGGGTCAGGGTCTGGGGACTACGCTGTGCAGCCTGGGCTCTTCCCACCCCCCTCACCACCCGGCCATGCCACCCTGCTTCCTCCGTGTGCCCTGGGCTCGGGCAGGGTCAGGTGAGCAAAACTGGAAGGCTAGCGGGAGGCGGCCCAGCAGGTCAGGCATACATGGGGCCAGCAGCACCTTGGCCGCGTGGCCAGGCACCCTGCTTCCTGGGCCTCGGGCTCCAGGGCACCCTGTTGTAACCACATACCTGCTGGCTTCTCTGGTGTCTCCCTAACCAGTCTCCAGAAACACAGGAGAAGTTCAGTTTTGTCCCTACTTTACACCCAGGGCCCAGAAGGCGAAAATGGAGAGAGGAGGGGGTTATTTGCAGTCGGGTGGAGGAGTTGGCCCCTCAGCAGCCCCCTCTGACCTTTGCTTCCTGCGTGTGAACCTCCCCCATGGCCACCCAGGTTGCTTGCCAACCCTCCTTCCCCTTAGGGGATGGCAAAGAGGGTGAGACAGAAAGGAATGCTTCCCCTGCTCTCTCCTCCCAGGGGACACGGGCCCCCAGCTCTCCCAGGGCAGTGCCCACTCCAGCAGCCCGGGCTACTGGTACAGACAACACGTGAGGCAGACCCACATCCTTTATTTAACCTTCATTTAACCTTTGTTTCTCAGCACATAGACTCATTGTAGAAAACTGTGAAGTTAGGCAAGTGCCCTAAGGAAACCAACACCCAAATTCCACCGTCCAGCAGTGACAACTGCTTTGGTGTCATTCCTTCTGTTTCTCCACCCTGAACCTCAACTGCTGTCTGCCCTCGGAGCCCAGGGGCACCCCGGAGGTCACTGCTTGCTTGTCCTCTGGACTCGGCCCTGGAGCCGAAGGCATCAGGCAGAGGGTGTATCTGCCAGGCCTGACTCCAGAGAAACACAGGGACTGGCGGGCCCCCCATCCTCCCCACCAAAGGTTTCCCCACCAAGAAGGGCTGGCACTGGTGCCTGCTGGGGGGAAGACCTATTGCAGGGGGCGAGATTCAGGAATGCAGGGAGTGCAGCAGGAAGAAGACCAAGGACAGCCTACCCCAGAGGCTGAGGGTGTGCATTGGGACGGCAGGGTGAGCGGGACACAGAGCAGCGCAGGGGACCCCAGCACAGCCGTCCATGGGCCCTGCTGATGGGGCCACACCACTGCCCCGGGCAGGTCCCTCTGCCTCCTGGACGCCCGGCCCTGCTGGCGGTCCCTTGCCAGGCGGCCCTCCCTGATCCAGCTTCTCACCGCAGTGCAGCTCCTTGTGGGTCCCAAGCCGTCCCAGCTGCCGGCAGCTCCATGAGACCTGGGTGGCCTTACAGCTGTCAGTGTCCATGGGACACAGGGGCACAGGCTTCCTTTTCTTTTCTTTTCTTTTCGTTGTTTTTGTTGCGTTGGGTCTTTGTTGCTGCATGCCGGCTTTTTCTAGTTGCAGAGAGCGGGGGCTACTTTTTTTTTTTTTTTTGCGGTACACGGGCCTCTCACCGCTGTGGCCCCTCCCGCTGCGGAGCACAGGCTCCAGACGCGCAGGCCCAGCGGCCATGGCCCACGGGCCCAGCCGCTCCGCGGCACACGGGATCCTCCCAGACTGGGGCGCAAACCCGCATCCCCTGCATCGGCAGGCGGACTCCCAACCACTGCGCCACCAGGGAAGCCCCGGGGCCTACTCTTTGTTGCAGTGCACAGGCTTCTCATTGCGGTGGCTTCTCTTGTTGCAGAGCACGGGCTCTAGGCATGCAGGCTTCAGTAGTTGTGGCACGCGGGCTCAGTAGTTGTGGCACATGGGCTTAGTTGCTCTGTGGCACGTGGGATCTTCCTGGACCAGGAATCGAACCCGTGTCCCCTGCATTGGCAGATGGATTCTTTTTTTTTTTTTTTTTTTTTGCGGTACGCAGGCCTCTCACTGTTGTGGCCTCTCCCGTTGCGGAGCACAGGCTCCGGACACGCAGGCTCAGCGGCCATGGCTCACGGGCCCAGCCGCTCCGCGGCATGTGGGATCTTCCCGGACTGGGGCACAAACCCACGTCCCCTGCATCGGCAGGCAGACACTCAACCACTGCACCACCAGGGAAGCCCTGGCAGATGGATTCTTAACCACTGCGCCACTAGGGAAGTCCCAGGAAGACCATTTCTAAAAAATCTGATTCTGCTTAGATTTATGGTGCCATTGCCAGCTATTTGTGTATTTTGACCTTTTTCACTTAATGTTTTATCTTTAACTTAGTGAAAAGGCTTACAAAGCACCACCTCTTCTGTTTTCCCCCAGCTCTTTCCTAGTAAAAGGGCAGAAAGCAGCTCTGGATGTGACCCCGTCCCCATACCCTGTGCACATGCACACACACATTCAGGGCACACACATGCACACACACACACACAGGGAAGGGGCTTTATATTCATCTGGACAGAGTCAGTCACGTCACGACTCCCCTCTGCGGTCTGCACAGCCCCATCAGGGGACCCCGGGCCCCTTGGCTGGTCTCCTCCCCACTCATGGTCAGTTCTTTCTTTGTCACTGTGCTAAGGAAGCCCTTCACATACTCGAGGCTGACCGTGTTCTTATAGAATTTATTTCTCTTAAAAATGAATTGAGATTGATTTTTACAACTTTTTTAAAAGAAGGGAAATACTTATTATAAAGACTGGAAAAGCCTGAGCTGTATCTCAGATGTGTTTCCAAATGGGGGTCTTCCTCTTTGCCACTCTGGACCTGTGCTTGACCCAGCTTTAGGGAGCTGGAGATGTAAGGTTCAAAGGCAGCTGAAAGGTGTGTGGCTCTATATGAATTTCTAAAATAAACACCGTGTACTAATAGTGGGTGTCCTGGTGGGTGGCAGGGAGGAGTGGCTTTCCTGTTAAGCGCTACTGCTTTCTCTTCACTTGCACATGTTTTGGAGCATGTAACCAACGCCCTGGCATCTGGCCTGTCTTCCAGGAAGGAGGGGTCAGTGACTGCAGTGCTGCCGAGCCCATGGGGGGAGCATCTGGGGTTGCAGGTCCCGATGCTGTGACTTGGCTCAGGCCCGTGTGTGCTCTCCTGTCCCGCAGATGAGCTGTCCGTGGGCCTGGGCCGGCTGAAGGACATCGCCCTGGGGATGCAGACAGAGATTGAGGAGCAGGACGACATTCTTGACCGCCTCACAACCAAAGTGGACAAGTTAGACGTCAACATCAAGAGTACAGAGAGGAAAGTTCGGCAGCTTTGAAGACGGAGGCGGATTTCCACTCCATCGTGATGAAAAGATTTGAAAGGTCTTCTTTTAAACGCCCAAGAAATTTCAGTTATTACTTTAGAATGTGATTTCACATGTGTTTGCAAATGTTGTAATAGAGTGGGTCTCAAAAGAGGTTTTGTTGTAGAGAAAGCATGTGCCCCACTTCTCTGAGGGCCCTGACTAGAGGTGTGCGGGCAGAGTGGTGGTCATGCCGGCCTCTGCTTCCGTCTGTTGTGCTTCTCGTCCCCAGGCCTCCGCAAGGTAGAGCGCTGAGGGCCATGTGACCCGTGTTTGTGGGCATCCTTCTCCCCCCGACCCCCACGAGCACATTGTGATGCTCTGAGCCCCTTGGCAGGCGTTTGATTTTAGTAGGAGGGGGTTCAGACCAGCCCTGCTCACTGTGACGCCTGGAAGCACATAGGGAGCTAGGTGAGCCCCGCTGCCCCTGCACAGGGTCAGGAACACATTCTGCCCTGGCTGGAGGCTCCCTGGCCCGCTGTCTGAGGCCTGCAGAGCGTGAGAGAGGAGCATCACACGGACGTGCTCCACCAAGCTCCCTGCCCTCAGGTCATCTGGACCAGGCCCCCCATCCAAACATGTTTACTCGGTGCCTGGGGTCCCCTGGCCCATCCAGGATTCCCACCCACTCTTCTGTGCTGCTGGCAACATGCCTTGACCCATCACTTGATTCTCTGGCCCCAGTTTTAGGACTGGAGCTCCACTAATGACACTGACTGTGCACAGAAGGATATGGCTTTAAAAAAAGCCCAGATGTTATCATTCTACCTGGCCTAGCTTGTTCTCTCTTCATTTTACAAAAAAAAGAGAATCATTTAAAAGTACTAATTAAAATTGATTTCTGTACTTAAAGGAATTTCTTGATGTTGGTACCTCCAACAAAATAATTGAAGCCACGAGGTCCTGGTCTTTTTAAAAGCAAATAAATTAAAATATTTTGAAGATGGTGAAAGGGACTGATTTTAATAAGACAGATTAGGTTGGAAACCTTAAAATCACAGTGCCTTTCACCCTGAAACCTGGCCCCGGCACGGTGACCTTCACCACTTTGGTTCAGTAGAATATAAACAAAGTCCCTTAAAGCAAAGGAACGTCTTTAAGGGGCAGCAGCAATGCAACAGCGTTTATGTAGCAATTCAAATATAAAAGTTCCATTCCATAATGCCTGACTTTCCTAAAAACACTGACAGCCTCTGTGGGCAGATACATCTTTCTGTCATGTTCCAGCCGCCCTGCGAGTCTGACCCACATCACTGGGAATGTCACAGGGCGTTTGGATGCTGTGGAAGGTAATCAGACCCACATCTGCTTATCACAAGCCCATCATGGTTGTTCTCCTGGTAACTGGAAAAAGGAAGAATTTTACATGTCCACCCGGCCCACACTGAACGAGTTCACAGGGCTTCCAGCAAAAAGGCTGCTCCAAAGCGTGACACCAGGATGCAGGGCAGCCTGGGGGTGCCCGTCCACCCAGCATGTTCCAGGGTTTTCCTCCCTGACGCCTTCCTCAGTGGGTGTCATGATAACTGTTCCTGCTCCTTGCCCTCAGGCATAGACACGTGGAGATTAGTCAGCACGCCTAGACTTGAGCTTCTCCGTTCAAATAAATACAGACAAAGGCCACTTGCAAACACTGTCTGCAGCCCTCCTCTCACATAATGGGGTTAGTGATTTAACCAATTTGAAGCAAAGTAGCACCTTATTTTGTGTCTTTTGTTGGATTGATGAAGCCCATCACCACCACCCCCTTTTTTACCCCAAGCTGTGGAGGGAGAGTTGCCCTCACTCTTCTAGAAACGTTTCCCTCACACATGTCTCCCCGTATATTTGGTTCTGTTCTTGTTCAGATCCTTCATTCTAAAGCCTGGGCCAAGGGCCTGTCTCATCCTCGTGCTGGGCAGCATCTCTGCCGGGTCCCCACCTGCTCCCACACCCACTGAGGGCCAGTGGCTGCTGCTTCACACAGCAGAGCCGCTCACACTTTCAGAGAACAAAGCAGGACCAGAGGAGCCTCCAGGACCTGCGTGTGGTAACTGTGAGCAGAGGAAAACTCTGCCCTCTGGACGCACGTGTCAGGGAGAAATGGGGGTACCCGGCCAGGGTTGTCCTTCTTGCCACATGGGGTCCAGAAGACAGATCTGGAATTCCATGGTCAACCTGGAAACCAACTGTGCCTTCCAAAAAGTGGCTTTTCTAACTCAAGGTTGGTTACATGTTAAGTGTGCTCCTAACTTAACAATAAGCGCGTTTTCCTTCGGAGGAACTTTTTAACGTAGTGATTTGTAGTTAACAGTGGCAGGTTGCCTCGTGGACGTCTTTTTTGTGTTATATAGGAAAGGAGACCTGAATTTACCTCAGGTGGCAAGAATGGAAGTACATAAGTGCTTTTTTTTTTTTTTTTTGTGGTACGCGGGCCTGTCACTGTTGTGGCCTCTCCCGTTGCGGAGCGCAGGCTCCGGATTCGCAGGCTCAGCGGCCATGGCTCACGGGCCCAGAAGCTCCGTGGCACGTGGGATCCTCCCGGACCGGGGCACGAAACTGCGTCCCCTGCATCGGCAGGCGGACTCTCAACCACGGCGCCACCAGGGAAGCCCACATAAGTGCATTTTAATTTCTCTTTCTTTAACTTCTTTTTGTGAATATGTGATTTTAAGTGTACACCACAGCAATTTAGTAAAAATCTTATACTTTGCCTACATAGGCCTTTTCTGCAGAATTTTTAAAGTTACCAATGTTGTTAAGCGTCTTCAGCTCTGATGGGTGAAATGTGTACAAAACGATGAGCGAGTCATTAAAAGTGCACATGGGAGGAGGAGCTTCTGCTCAGAGTGTGTCAGAGCAGCTCTTGTACTTCATGCCTTCAACTCAACAAATGACCATATTCCTTAAAATAAAATGTGAAGTTGTTTTTTAATCAAACTTTGCCTCCTGTGAGGTCCTTTTCAAAGAGCTGGTGTCAGGGGGGGAACCCTCCTTGTTGAGTCCTCAGGTGTTTGGTTCTGGCTGCCACGTCTCGTGCTTCTGGAAAGCCTGTCAATCCATCTGTCCTGCCTCCCGGTGCCTCTGCAACGCTGTCCAGCTCAGGGCTTGGCACACCCTCAAGGTCCAGAGAGTGGATGTTTTAGGCTCACAGGCCAAACAGTATCTTCACGTCATCTTCCCTGTGTCCATCCCTAATGACCTCACTTTAAGTTAATTACCTCTGTAAAGACCCTGTCTCCAAATGTCACGTTCTGAGGTTCTGGGGGTTTAGGGCTTCAACATATTAATGTGGAGGGGGGTGGCAGGAACCTGACATCTGACAGCCTTTATCTCCTTGGTGGGAACAGAGAAAGAGGACGGTAGAGGTGGATCATCAGGGAAAGGCTGTCGAAGGCCCAGCTGAGATGGGGACTCAGAAGGACCCTAGTAATTAACACCTTTTATAGACTTTTTTAAATAGTGGGGTTTCCAGCCCTGGAGTCACCAGGTGCTTTCGTGGCTGGAGTTCAAGAGCAGGCCTCCTGCCTGGGGCTGCCAGCAGAGCCGAAGAAGGCAAGTGAGAAGCCAGAGCTCTGGCCTGAGGCCTCGGGAGAGGGTCTGGCTCCTTGATTGGATCACCAGGCTGAAGTGTGGGCGCTGGCCCTGGAGCTTGGAGCAGAGGATGACTGACACAGATCTTTGCACTTTAGTGCCTTGGATTCTCCCAGAAGAATTCTCCTGAAGTCTAGGCAGAACCCGACTTGAAAGTAGGCCAAGAGCCAGGAGTGAAGCAAGTCGCATGAACGTGCACAACACTGCTTCCCCCACAGAGGCGGCTTTTAGGGCTTTGGATCCACAAAGGCCAGAGACAAACCTCAAACCAGGGGCACCTCCAGGCCATTTAGAAATTAAGTCAAAATCAAGTTCTGCTAGGGTTTGATGGACTTTGTTTTAACATTTTACTTTGAAGTTTTAGTTCTTGGAGACAGGCTGGTGCTAATCATGCCAACCCACCACTTAAAAACCTGCTCTGGGGCTTCCCTGGTGGCGCAGTGTTTGAGAGTCTGCCTGCCGATGCAGGGGACGCGGGTTCGTGCCCCGGTCCGGGAAGATCCCACATGCCGCGGAGCAGCTGGGCCCGTGAGCCATGGCTGCTGAGCCTCCATGTCTGGAGCCTGTGCTCCGCAACGGGAGAGGCCACAACAGTGAGAGGCCCGCATACCGCAAAAAACAAAAACAAAAACAAAAAACCTGCTCTGGTTCCCACCATGGTTACAACAACAGTGCTTTTAGGGGAGCTAGCACATGATACTACTTCCACAGCCCCAAGTGGGGGTTCCAGGCCCACAGGCCAGAGCGGGCCAGTTTCTTACAGAGACTCACCAAAGTAACAATGACTATTTAATTTTATTTTTTATTATTTATTTATTTTTGGCCGCACCCCACGGCTTGCAGGATCTTAGTTCCCCAACCAGGGATTGAACCCAGGCCCCAGCAGTGAAAACACCGAGTCCTAACCACTGGGCCACCAGGGAATTCCCAACAACGACTTTTTAAATGAGCTAGAAGGCCATAATTACTCATTTACAACAAGAAATATAATTGTCAAACAATTTAAGCTGGAGTGTAAGCTGCAAAGTCGATGGGACTCCGGAGCTTGTGCCCAGGTCAGGGTGAGCACTCAGCAGGTTTCTGTAAATGAATGGCTTAAAAAAAAACGAAGGTCAGAGGGGAGTGAAATTCTTGTCCAGTGGGTACGTGAAAATGTGCTCAACATCACTAGCCATCAGGGAAATGCAAGTCAAAACCACAATGAGCTATCACCTCACACCTGTCAGAAAGGCTGTCATCAAAAAGAAAACATAAAAAGTGCTGGTGAGGGGCTTCCCTGGTGGCACAGTGGTTAAGAATCCACCTGCCAATGCAGGGGACACGGGTTCGATCCCTGGTCCGGGAAGATCCCACATGCCACGGAGCAACTAAGCCCACATGCCACAACTACTGAAGACCGCGTGCCTAGGGCCCATGCTCCACAGCAAGAGAAGCCACCGCAATGGGAAGCCCACGCACCACAACGAAGAATAGCCCCTGCTCGACGCAGCTAGAGAAAGCCTGCACACAGCAAGGAAGACCCAGTGCAGCCAAAAATAAATAAATAAATAAAAAACACAGTGAGATATCACCTCATAGCCGTCAGAAAGGCTGTCATCAAAAAGACAACAAATAAGGGCTTCCCTGGTGGCGCAGTGGTTGAGAGTCCGCCTGCCGATGCAGGGGACACGGGTTCGTGCCCCGGTCTGGGAAGATCCCACATGCCGCGGAGCAGCTGGGCCCATGAGCCATGGCCGCTGAGCCTCCACGTCCGGAACCTGTGCTCCGCAACGGGAGAGGCCACAACAGTGAGAGGCCCGCGTACCGCAAAAAAAAAAAAAAAAAAGACAACAAATAAAAAGTGTTGGTGAGGATGTGGAGAAAAGGGGAGACCCCTGTGCGTGGTTGGTGGGAATGTGAACTGGTGCAGCCACTGTGGAAAACAGTGTGGAGGTTCCTAAAAAAGTTAAAAATAGAACTATCATATGATCCGGCAATTCCACTTCTGGGTATTTATCCAAAGGAAACGAAATCACTATCTTGAAAAGGTATCTGAACCCCAATGTTCACTGCAGCACTATTTACAATAGCCAAGATGTGGAAGCAACCTAAATATCCATCGACAGATGAATGGAAAAAGAAGATACGAGATACACACACACCCGAATATTATTCACCCATAAAAAATAAGGAAACCCTGCCATTTACAATAAAATGGATGGAACGTGAAGGCATTATGCTAAGTAAAATAAGTCGGACAGAGAAAGACAAATACTGTATGATCTCATTTATATGTAGAATCTAAAAAAAAACAAAAACAGGTTCTTCCCTGGCGGTCCAGTGTTTAGAACTCAGTGCTTCCACTGCACGGGGCACAGTCGATCCCTCGTCAGGGAACTAAGATCTTGCAAGTCACGTGGCGGAGCCAAAACAAATAAATAAATAACAAAATAAAATAAAAACAGAGAGCAGGGTAGTGGCTGGCAGAGGTGGGGAATGGGGGTGGGTGAAATGGGTGAAGGTAGTCATAAGGCACAAACTTCCAGTTATAAATAAGTTCTAGGGATGTAATGGGCAGCATGGCAACTGTACTTAACAACACTGGATTGTGTATTTGTATACTGCATACTTGAAATTTGCTGAGAGTATAAATCTTAAAAGTTCTCATCACAAGAAAAAAATGGGGGGAGAGGGATAATTGGGAGTAGGGGATAAAGAAATTAGAAAGAAAATTGAAACATATGTGGTGATGTCTGTTAACCAAATTTATCATGATGAAGGGAGCTCAGCTCGGTGCTCTGTGATGACCTAGATAGGTGGGATGGGGCGGGTGGAGGGAGGTCCAGGAGGGAGGGGATATAGGTATACATATAGCTGATTCACTTCATTGTACAACAGAAACTAACACAACATTGTAAAGCAATTACATGCCAATAAAAATAAATAAGTAAAAATAAATTTTAAAAATTTATCACGGTGATCATTTCACTATATATACATATATTGAAACATGTTGTACACCTGAAACTATTACAAGGTTATGTGTCAATTATGCCTCAGTTAAACTGGGGAGGGGGAGTGAAATTCTCACTACCACTGCAAAGCCCATTCCCTCCCTGCAGGAAGGCTGTTGGAGAAGCCAGGTTAAAATCAGAAGATCTCTTGGTGCTTAGTCCTCTGTAGACTGAGCACCACCAGGCAGGGCTGTGTGGTTTTCACCTTTGCACCCCCCCAGCTCCCAGAAGATGCTCAGCACACATGGGCCAAGTGTATTCACCCCCTAAAAGTCCATTATCTCAGGATCTTAGAAAGGGCTTCTTTCCTGAATTCCGGTAAGGGGCAGTTTTAGTCTGGTTTTCTTGAATATCTACCCAGAAGTCATTTTTCTTCTTCCTGATGCCAAAGCCCCAGTCTTGTTCAGTGCAAGTCAGGCAAGGGTGGCCACTCTTGCCCGGTCGCTTTAAGAATAAGAATGTGACCCAATGGGTCATGGGTCAGGGATGGGAAGGGGAATCTCTCTGGAGGTTTCCAGAAGGAAGTGCTCTTTGCTCTTAAAAAGGGATACAAAGGAACAACAGTCCTTCCTCCACTGGGCCTCGTCATGACTGGATTGGGTGAGGCCTGGGGTAATTGCAGCCACCTAGCCGCCAGCCAGAGGATGAAGCCAAAATCTGAAGGTATTTAGACCAAGAAAATCAGAGGAGGACTTCCCTGGTGGCACAGTGGTCAAGAATCCGCCTGCCAATGCAGAGGACATGGGTTCGAGCCCTGGTCTGGGAAGATCCCACATGCTGCAGAGCAACTAAGCCCATGAGCCACAACTACTGAGCCCATGTGCCACAAATACTGAAGCCTGCTGCACCTAGAGCCCATGCTCCACAACAAGAAGCCACCGCAATGAGAAGCCCGTGCACTGCAACAAAGAGTAGCCCCTGCTCTCTGCAACCAGAGAAAGCCCGCGTGCAGCAATGAAGACCCAACGCAGTCAAAAATAGATAAATAAATAAATTTATTTTAAGAAAAAGAAGAAAGAAAATCAGAGAAGCAGACCCAGGGTCTGGACATCCTGGTTCTTGAGCTGCCTGACTACAGCCCTTGTGTTATGGGGAATGACAGATACCCTTACTGCTTTGACTATTTTGAATTAGGGTTTCTAATCATCACAGCAGAAAGCTGACCTAGGAAAGATGGTTATATCATGGGTCCATGGTAAGTAAATTCTCCTAAGGTCACTGAGTCATTCTAGAGCTGCAGGAATGGAGCCATCTGATTGCCTAATCGCAGGAGGGTTGAACCCCAAGCTGAGTCATCACTGCTTTTTAATAGGATTTGCACTGGGAATTAAGAGGATCCTAGGTGATCTGGGGGGTTAAACAAAAACGAAGTCTTCATTTTCAGAAGCCAAGATGTTCAGAGGAACTGCTATTATGATGGGTAGGAAACTGAAATGTGTAAAGAGGGACCTGAGTAGGAAAAAAAAGGGTTCATGCGCACAGGCTCCAGACGCGCAGGCTCAGCGGCCATGGCTCACGGGCCCAGCCGCTCCGCGGCATGTGGGATCTTCCCGGACCAGGGTGTGAACCCGTGTCCCCTGCATCAGCAGGCGGACTCTCAACCACTGCGCCACCAAAGAAGCCCCAGGCTAGCTTTTGAAGGTTTCATTTTGTGTGAGGAAAGGGATTGAAGTTCTCTGTCCACCGCCTACATCATTAAAAGGATGTTCCCTGGGAATTCCCTGGCAGTCCACTGGTTAGGACTCTGCACTCTCACTGCCAAGGGCCCAGGTTCAATCCCTGGTTGGGGAACTAAAATCCCACATACAAGCCTCGAGGTGCGGCCAAAAAATAATAATAAAAAAAACTTCAAATAAAATTAAAAAATAAAAGGATGTTCCCATATAGAGATGAGAGCACAAGGAAAAGCTATTTTAAGAAACTTTGTCCCTCAAATAGAGGTGGTAATCCCAGGATGTGATGCAAGACTCTCGCAGCAGGTAAGCCAGAGTCCTAGTTTTTTTCAGGCAAAAATCTCTAGTTCTGGCTCTCACTATTACAGAATGGCCACCCTGCCTCCCGTAATAATGGGACCTAAGTATGGCATAAATGCTATATTGTAGATTGAAAGTTATCTTAGAATGAGAATCAAACTACTACTATTACTTAAAAGGCAGGGTTTCAGCTGCAGGACAAGTCAATCACCATTGTCCTAGTCATTGTGGAAGGGAAAAGGTATTTCTCTCAGATGGAAAGTCAAAACTGAGCACGAAATCTCCAGGAAGTACAAATCAGGCTGCACATTAGAATTAGCTAGGGGCTTCAGAAAATTCTGACATATGAAAAGATTCTCAACCTCACTCCTAATAAGAGAAATGCAAAATTAAACTACTCTGAACATTTTTTCCATCTATCAGGTTGCAAGAATCTGAAAGTTGGACATATAATTACACCAATATCCGGTTCTCCTCTACTTCTGAGAATATGAAGAGAATGCAATTCCTGCTCTCTCTTCATTTAGGCTTGTCATGTGACTCATCCTCGTCCGTAAAATGCAAGCAGAATTAAGCTACTTCCTCTGGGATGAAACATTTAATAGCTGGTGCTATTCAGCTAAAGAGACTCTCCAGTTCTGCTCCCCAATTCAACAATAGTGAGAAGTTCAAGTGTTGTGCTTGGTATAGCCTCGGGACCGTGGTGCTTCCACCAGCGTGGATTGCTGAGTCGGTGCTCAGAGGAACATGCCCTGTCTATGACTAAGTCAGAAATAAACCTTTCTTGTATGAAGCCACTGTTGCATACACCCAGCCTGGTCTGACACACACTGTTGATGAAGCTGTGGGGAAACAGGTGTTCTCTTCTGTTACTGCTGAAGGACAAAACAATGTGTTACAGAGGGCAATTTGACCATATCTGTGGATGTGCATATATCCTTTAATCTGCAGTCCCATTTCTGGGAATTCATTCACAGAAAGACCTGCTCTTATAGACTGAATGTTTGTGTCCCCCCAAAATGCATAAGTTGAAACCTAATCCCCAATATGATGATGGTATTTGGAAGTGGGGTCTTTGGGAGGTGATTAGGTCATGAGGGTGGAGCCCTCATGAATGGAATTAGTGCCCTTACCAAAGAGACCCCAGAGAGCTCCCTTGCCCCTTCCACCATGTGAGGACACAGGAACCAGGAAGTGGGCCCTCACCGGACACCGAATCTGCCAGCACCTTGATCCTTGACTTCCCAGCTTCCAGAACTATGAGAATTGAATTTCTGTTTATAAGCCACCCAGTCTATGGTAGTTTAACAGCCCAAACAGATTAAGACACCTGTATACATGTGAAATTACAGGCATACAAATACAGTTATACATTGTGACATTGTTTGTAACAACAAAAGTTTGGAAATAATTTGAATATCTGTCTGTGGAGGCTGGTTACATAAACTACGGCATATCTTCACAATGGAATAGCATGCAAATGTAAAAACAAACAAACAAAAAGTTCTCTACATACTCATATGGAAATATTTCCAGGATATCTCATTAGATTTTTTTTAAAGCCAGATCCAGAAGAGTGGATAAAATGTTTCCTTTAGTGTAAGAATGGGGGAAAATAAAAATATTCTTCTTTTTACTTGCATAAAGAAACACTTGTATAATACACAAGAGGCAAATAAAAATGGTAAAACAGGGACTTCCCTAGTGGTCCAGTGGGTAAGATTCCATGCTCCCAGTGCAGGGGGTCCTGGTTCAATCCCTGGTCAGGGAACTAGATCCCACATGTGTGCTGCAACTAAGTCTGCATGCCACAACTAAAGATCCCATGTGCCACAATAAAGATCCCGCATGCCACAACTAAGACCCGGGGTGGCCTTAATAAGTAAATTTTTTTTTTAATGGTAAAACACAGGGACCTCCAAGATAGATGGGGTGGGAATAAGACTTCTCAATGAATATCATTTGTATCATTTTTGTATTTGAAACATATGAATGCATTACATATTTTTTAAAATACAGTAATCAGGTCTCCCCATGTCAATTCAATTAAATTAGTCTCTTGAGATGAGGCCTGAGCTTTTCATTTTATGCCACCCAGGTGATGAAATGTTAGCAAGAGTTAAGAATCGCTGCTTTTTGCCTCAGTCTCAGATGGAACAAGGGATTAGATAAGTAGTTTTGTGTTGCAGGTGTGGGTAATATTTGGCCCGTGCTCTGTATTCTAGAACCTAACTCTGGTAGCTCAAGTCAGTCCTTGTGGATGTAATCCTATACCTGGATGAGGGAGCTCCGTCTGGGATGAGTGTTGATGGTGCTGTGGATGTAACAAGGAATCATGTGCCAGGCTATCTGGGGATAAATACTGTGAAACAGAGAACTGACCAGACATAGAGATGGAGTAAGAAGCAAACCAGTACTGAATGTATTTATCAGGGGTGTGTGGTTGAAACCAGGGGTCTGTTTCAGGGAAGAGAATATCTATTAGAAATCCTGGGTCATACTGGGAGCAGGACAAAAGGTACACATTCAATATGGAAGATTTTTGGTCTAAAGATGGCAAATCCATGGGCCAAATCCAGCCCACTGACTGTTTTTGTGTGGCTTGTGAGCAAAGAATAGTTTTACGTCTTTACACGGTTGGAGAAGAAAAATCAAAAGAAGGATATTTCATGACACAACAAAAGTATGTGAAATTCAAATTTCAGGGCCCATAAGTAAAGTTTTTGTGGACAAAGCTACACTTACAGATGGCCAAAAAGCACATGGAAAGATGATCAACATCACTAATTGAGAAATGCAAATCAAAACTACAATGAGGTATCACCTCATACCAGTTAGAACGATCATCATCAAAAAAAATCTACAAACAGGGACTTCCCTGGTGGTCCAGTGGTTAAGACTCTGTGCTTCCACTGCAGAGGGCAAAGTTTCAATCCCTGGTCAGGGAACTAAGATCCCACATGCCACGCTGTGCAGCCAAAAAAAAAAAGAAAAACAAAAAGAACTACCATATGACCCAGCAATGCCACTCCTAGGCATATACCTGGAGAGAACCATAATTTGAAAAGATACATGCACCCCAATGTTCATTGCAGCACTATTTACAATAGCCAGGACATGGAAGCAACCTAAATGTCCATCGACAGATAAATGGATAAAGATGTGGTACATATATACAATGGAATATTAGTCATAAAAAATGGATAAAGATGTGGTACATATATACAATGGAATATTAGTCATAAAAAATTTAAAAATAATGCCATTTGCAGTAACATGGATGGACCTAGAGATTATCATACCAAGTTAAGTCAAAGACAAATATGAGGAATTTATTATATGAGGAACCTAAAAAAAAGGGTACAAATGAACTTATTTACAAAACAGAAGTAGAGTCACAGATGTAGAAACAAACTTGTGGTTACCAGGGGGTAAGGGGGGGAGGGATAAGTTGGGAGATGGAGATTGACATATATACACTACTATATATAAAACAAACAACAAGGACCTACTGTATAGCAGTACAGCACAGGGAACTCTACTCAATACTCTGTAATGACCTATATGGGAAAAGAATCTAAAAAACAGTGGATATATGTACACGTATAACTGATTCACTTTGCTGTACAGCTGAAACTAACACAACATTGTAAATCAACTATATTCCAATAAAAATTTTTAAATAAAATAAAATTTCCAGAAAAAAAAAAAGCTACTCTCACATCCATTGGAATAAAGCCACATGTCGTCTGTGGCTGCTTTTGCACTGCAATGGCAGATCTGAGCAATGTGACAGAGGCTGGGTGAGCTGCTCTCATCCTCTGCAGTGATGACTCAACAGCGTTTTGAATGCCACGTTATCACTGTCTCACAGCATCTTATTTTTTTATTGCCAGTGCACATCCATGGTCAAAAGAAGAAAATCAGACTTTGAATATCACAATTTTAAGGTAAAGTGGAGTGTAGATTATTTTGTTATTGAAGTCGACAGCAAAACATTGGGTTGATGATGCAATGACACTCCACCTGTGCTAAAAGAATGCAATACACAACAAGTTAGACTAAAGCAGTCATCATTGTATTCCCAACTCAGAGGAAACCAACAGTTAGAAAAAAATAGAAAATTTCAGATGGAATATCTCACTGGAATTTCTTCACAAAAATAAAAAATGAAAATGAGGTTGCCACCAAAGTGGGTTTCCAAGTGTCTGATTTGTTAGCCAGAGAGAGCCACTTAACTGATGCTAAGTTAATTGAATTGTGTTGATTTTAGCAGCCAAAGAAAGGTATCCAGATAAAATAAACTTGCTTTAGACATTCAGTGAGAAAGTTGCTCAAAGACTTGAGGATATTGGGAACACCATCAATGGTCAATTAGAGAACAGGATAGGGAATTCCTTGGCGGTCCAGTGGTTAGGACTTGGCGCTTTCACTGCCGTTGGCCCGATCCCTCGTAGGGGAACTAAGGTCCCACAAGCTGCTTGGTGCAGCAAAACAAAAACAAAAAACAGGACAAATTATTGTGAGTGATTTTCCTTGATTATCAATGAGTTGATAGATGTCACCAATACTGTCCAGTTGCTTTTATTTGAGGTGTCACTGCTGAGTTTGATGTCACCAAAGAATATAAGCCTCTTTGGGACTTCCCTGGTGGCCCAGTGGTTAAGACTTCACCTTCCAATTCAGGGGGTGTGGATTTGATCCCTGGTCAGGGAACTGAGATCCCACATGCCTCGCAGCCCAAAAACCAAAACATAAAAAAAACAAAAGCAGTATTGTAACAAATTCAATAAAGACTTCTTAAAAAATGGTCCACATCAAGAAAAATCTTTAAAAGAGAAAAAGAATAAGTCTCTTTGAAGAGTCTGCACAGAACAACTAGTGGCAAGAATATTTTCAGAAAAGATGAGAAATCACTAATTAGACACAACCTGAAGGGGAAATCTGCTAAGATGTGTTAAGTTTGCTGGAGATAAAAATGTGTGAAGCAGAAAGAGGCCTACTTGGACAAATTTATAAAGCTCTAGAAAATGTAAGGTGTTTAGAGCCTATGGTTATTCATTGTACTCAAATTACTCATCAGGAGCTAATTTGCAGAACATATTTGATTCATGTGTTATTGAACTAGAGTTACCCACAGCAAACTTCCTTTGCTGTTGTTTTTAATCCATCATCAGATCTGTGAATTTTTGTTAGAATTAGAAGCTGAATAGCCTGAATTGCCCCACCACATAGCAGTTTGATGGCTTAGCAGTGGTCAAGTTTTATTGCAGTTTTTTTCAGTTCAGAGCCAAGGCTGAAATTTTTCACAACAGAGCACCATTCTAAACCATTATCACTGAATAATTAATGGCCTTGGAAATTAGTTTTTGCTACAGACTTGATAATGTTTCTCAGTGAATTCAAACTAAAATGACAGGGCATGGGAATTCCCTGGCAGTCCAGTGGTTAGGACTCTGCACGCTCACTGCTGAGGGCCAAGGCTCACAATCCCTGGTTCAGGAAATCCCATAAGCCATGTAGTGAGGCCAAAAAACAAAAAGTAAAATAAAATAAGATGACAGGGAAAAACAGTGCTTATATGTGAAATGTATACTGCGGCAGTCATGTTGACAATAACTAATGTTGTTTTGAATCACAAGGAATGTTAAGCTGCTTTATACACTTCCTGTGCTGTCAAAAGTTAAAACAAGAAGCAAGATCTCATTCTCACACAAATTTGCAGCAGATATATTTCCTGAGCTCCAACTACAGTTCCAGCAGAATTTTTCAGAACTTGATGCCAAGTGCAATGGAAATTTCCATATTTCAAAATCTATTTAATTGGGCAATTGAGGAGTTTCCACCCAACCTTCAACTGAAGAGGATTAATCTGCAATGTAAAAACAAGCTAAAAGGCAAATATCCAGAGAAGAATCTAAGATAATTCTATACATGCCATCCCACAATGAATATGCTCAATTAAAATCATGCAGCATTGGCAGTACCATCTGGCTGAGAGACGTTTTCAAAGATGAAATATACAAAGTCTCATTACAGCTCAGCATTGACAGCTCAATATTTGATGACAGGGTCACGGATTTTGAAACCCAATTAAGCAAAATATTATCTCAAAAGAATTCCATTATTCTCATCAGTATACCTGGATTATAAAAAAGTTACACTCAATTACTATGATATTTTGAATTTCATTTTCAAAGAAATTGTAGAAAAAATTTTTTGTCATTAGACAAAAGAACATTCCAGATAGGTAAAACAGGTGGTGCAAATACTGTGAGGTATTAAGATGCTCCTGTTTTAGAGGATTTTCTACAGGAGCCAGTGAGGAGAAGCAGGAGACTGGAGCAGGATTACATATTTCTTGATTTTCCTCTTGTCCTGTAAAGCCTAAAATATTTACTATCTGGACCTTTACAGAAAAATTTGGTGACCCGCCCCCCCTGCCCGGGACTAAAGGGTTGCACAGAACTGACTTCTTCGAGATAAGTGTGAGAGGGGAATCAGTGTTCCCCTGAGTGAATTTCACTAAAGGCACTCCAGAATGCTCTGAAATCCAGAGGAAACAAGAAAATCTGCCTTCTAGCTCAAGTGACATGAAAGTAGACATTTTATAAAAGAGGTGGTAGAGCAATTAAAACTAAATTAGAAAATGCCAGGGGGACCATGACCACACTTTAAAACACTGGAGTAACGTTGGCCAGTGTTTTCTAGAGGGGTCCGTAGAGCTTCCGGATATGGCAGCCAAGCCTCGTTCAGAGATGTCACCCTCAGAAAGAAGTGATTAGTAAGTTGATATTTTAAATAGTGTAGCATGGGACTTCCCTGGTGGTCCAATGGTTAAGACTCTGTGCTCCCAATACAGGGAGCCTGGGTTTGATCCCTGGTCGGGGAACTAGATCCCACACACCACAATGAAGATCCCACGTGCCGCAACTAAGACCTGGCACAGCCAAATAAATAAAAATAAATAAATAAATAGTGTGGCATGGAAAATTATAATGGGGATGTGAACACTATTTTATTAGTATTGCAGAAGCAAACTAATAGGAGGGGAAGAAAAAGAAAATAATCAATAAGCTCTTTTTTTGTTTTAGGGAGATAAGCTTGGAAATATATATGAAACATGGGGAAGTAGTAACTGAGAACTGCAGAGCCAGAGGGAAAGTTTACTGCACGGAGCGAAAGGTCTCCAAGGACAAGTCTAATTAATGCAGTAGAAACAGGTCAACCAGGCCTCGTGGAGAGCGCACCTGAGAACCGCTGACCTTATCAAGTCAGTGTGGTAAACACACTTCCTGCTTCTCCCCCTACACAGTCACACCTCTTCTACCCTCAGCATCATTGCTAGGAAAGAACCCAGGGCAGGAGGGAGAGACAGATGCTTGTTCTTCTGGGTCCTCAGTAAGGCAGCAATCTAGGAAGTTGGCCTGGCCTTAACCATCACCCGCAGGGTTGGACCTGCGCAGATAGGGGAGAATAAAAAGTCAATGGCGGGTCCCAAGGTTGTGTCCTCAGTTCAGAGGCGGCCTCGGGGATAGGAAGTCAGGAATCCTGGCAAGTTGCTCAAAAAGCCTTGTCAGTCCTTTGAATCTAAACCATAAATATCTTAGAATACAAGTGTAAGTATAATGACATCTGGAAACCCTGGGAATGAGCAAGCTAAGGCAGAATCACAAATCTTTATGCTTTAGCCGTTTTTTTTTAATGCTTCCTTGTTGCTTGTCCATTCATTTCCATTTTGTTATCTCTTAGCATCTAGAACGTTTTCTGGAAAAAAAAATTTTAAGCTTGTCTCAGGTGTGCTAAGGAAAATTAAAGTACTTAATTTTTTTACTGTGAAAAATTTCAAACATATACGAAAGTAGAATAATATAATTAACACAACCCCCCCCCCACAAGCACATCAGGTCTCCAACTTCAACAATTATCAACAAGGCCATTCTTGGGACTTCCCTGGTGGCCCAGGGGTTACAACTCCGCACTTCCATTGTGGGGGGCATGGGTTAGATCCTTGGTTGGGGAACTAAGATCCTACATGCCAGGGGGTGCAGCCAAAAAAAAAAAAAGCCATTCTTGTTTCACCTTGATCCAATCCACACCCTATTCCCCACTGCACTTTTTTTTTTTTTTTGGCTGCGTTGGGTCTTCATTGCTGCACGCGGGCTTTCTCTAGTTGTGGTGAGCAGGGGCTACAACTACAACATTGCAGTATGCAGTCTTCTCATGGCGGTGGCTTCTCTTGTGCAGCACAGCCTCTAGGCACGCAGGCTTCAGTAGTTGTGGCCCGCGGGCCCTAGAGTGCAGGCTCAGTAGTTGTGGCGCATGGGCTTAGCTGCTCCGCAGCATGTGGGATCTTCCCAGACCAGGGCTTGAACCCGTGTCCCCTGCACTGGCAGGTGGATTCTTCTTTTATTTTTTTTAAATAAATTTATTTATTTTTATTTTTTAAATTTATTTTTGGCTACATTGCGTCTTTGCTGCTGTGCACGGGCTTTCTCTAGTTGCGGCAAGCGGTGTCTACTCTTTGCTGCGGTGTGCGGGCTTCTCATTGTGGTGGCTTCTCTTTGTTGCGGAACACAGGCTCTAGGCGCATGGGCTTCAGTAGTTGTGGCATGCAGGCTCAGTATTTGTGGCTCACGGGCTCTAGAGCGCAGGCTCAGTAGTTGCGGCTCACGGGCCCAGCCGCTCCGCGGCATGTGGGATCTTCACAGACCGGGGCACAAACCCGCGTGCCCTGCATTGGCAGGCGGACTCTCAACCACTGCGCCACCAGGGGAGACCCCAGGAGGAATTTTTAAAGAGGGGAGCGTGGCACTCTGGCAGCAGAATGGTGGCGGTATGTGAAATCCAACCCCTCCACCCTACTCCAAGATTGACATTCCTATCTGGTGCTAGAATTTACTTTAGAGGGCCTCAGTTTCCCTATAACCAAAACAAGGAAAGTGGACTAAATTATAGGCAATAACTGTGTAACAGTGAAATGAGCCCTTGACTTTGAGTCAAAAGACCTGGATTAAGAGTGCTAGCTGTGGGACTTCCCTGGTGGCACAGTGGTTAAGAATCTGCCTGCCAATGCAGGGGACATGGGTTCGAGCTCTGGTCAGGGAAGATCCCACATGCTGCGGAGCAACTAAGCCCGTGCGCCACAACTACTGAGCCCGCGCTCTGGAGCCTGCGAGCCGCAACTACTGAGCCTGCGTGCCACAACTCCTGAAGCCCTCACGCCTAGAGCCCCTGCTCCACAACAAGAGAAGCCACCACAATGAGAAGCCCACACATCGCAACAAAGAGTAGCCACACCACAACAAAGAGTAGCCCAGCTCGCTGCAACTAGAGAAAGCCCGCGCACGGCAACAAAGACCCAACACAGCCAAAAATAAATAAATAAATAAAATTTTAAAAAAGTGCCAGCTGTGCCTCTTGCAAATTATGTAACTTACAATAACTTATGTAAGCAAGCCACTTAACCTCTCTGAGGTTTAATTTTGGATCTATGAGATGCTCACTAAATATTTTTTCTATTTCTTAATTTTGTATCTATATGTTTACTTGTTACAATTATTTTATGATGTACATAAATCAAATCATTATGCTGTACACCATAAACAGTGCTGTATGTCAATTATATCTCTATAAAACTGGAAGATAAATGAAATACATTAGAAAATGAAAAATATATATATAAGACATGGAACGATTCAGTCAGCTAGTCAGTTGAGCTAGGATTGCAACCCAAGCCTTCACCTCCAAATTCTGAGCTATTCAAATTGTGCTCGAAATTAATACAACACGAAACTTTGCGGGGGGAAGCTGAAAACCTGCTTTGCTGAGTCACAAAATGCACTAGACCGTGACACTTCCCCCGGAGTTTACACCGGAACAGACATCACCCATCACCCTACAATGTAGGCCAGGCTCAACCCCGGAGTGCGAAGGGCCACAATGAGAGTCCGATGACCAGGGGTCTAAGAATGGGCTCGTGCTGCCAGCGTCTCCCTTTCCGGACACTGTTTCTCCTCTGTCCGGTTCCGGGCTGCAGGTTTACCTCAACAGTCATTCATTCCACCAAGATTTGAGAATCAGCTCAGGGTGGGACGGCTCGCCAGGCCCAGAGCTGAACGAGGCGAGGCAGACCAGACCCTGCTCCCTTAAACTGACTGTCCAGTGCGGGTGGGGGCGGCCGGGCTCCAGGGTCCCGGGGGGCTATGCCCGACAGCGTTCGCACCTGCCCGGCACCACCTGAGCGTAAGCAACGGTCGGCTCCGCAACCCCTTAACCTGGCCGTCCCGCTGCGGTCACCCCGGCCCCGCGGGGCCCATCGCGCCCGTCAGCTCACCTAGGGGCCGCGCCCCCGGCCGAACCCAGCCTGCGCTTCCCGCTTTGTTCCCAGAGCGGGTTCTGGAAGCGCCGCGCGCGCCCAGCCCCAGCCGCTTCCAGGCAGCGCCCCCCAGCTGCCTGGGAGGGCGCGCGGGGGCGCGCACGAGCGGCGCACGCCCGTCCCGCATGCCCGCGCTCCCGATTGGCCGCGCCGCGTGACATCACCGGGAGGCCCCGGCGGCCGCTGGGAGCCGGCGCCCGCGCGTGCGCAGACGGAGGGCGCTGAGCGGAGGGGGAGGTGGCTGGCCGCTTCTCCCGCGTCCGCCATTTTGTTGCTGTGGCTCTTGGGAGCTGGCTGGGCGAAGCGGATCTGGCGGCGCGGCGCTCCCGGGGGTCCGGTGCTTGGCTTGGCCTCGGGGCTCGGTGCGGAGCGGCGGGGGCGCGGGGCCGGCGCGCGCCGGGCCAGGAGTGACCGGAGGGTCCCGGGTGGCCTCTGCCGCGCTTGGCTTCACCGCCGCGACCCGGCTGGGCCCGCACCCCCGAGCCGGCTCGTTCCGTGGAGCGGCCCCGGAGCAGGCGGGCGGTGCGGAGGATGCTGCGGGCCCGCGGCCGCGAGGAAGGTGCCGGCTCGGCTCAGTAGGCGCGCGGTGAGCCAGAGGCCCGGCCCGGCCCGCAGACGGTTCGGGCGGAGCGTCCAGCGCAGGCAGAGCAGCCCCGGCCCGCCCGGCCCAGCGCCCGGCCCGCCATGTCCTCCGCCAGGTTCGACTCCTCGGACCGCTCGGCCTGGTACATGGGGCCCGTGTCTCGCCAGGAGGCGCAGACCCGGCTCCAGGGCCAGCGCCACGGCGTGTTCCTGGTCCGCGATTCGTCCACCTGCCCCGGGGACTACGTACTGTCCGTGTCCGAGAACTCGCGGGTGTCTCACTACATCATCAACTCGCTGCCCAACCGCCGCTTCAAGATCGGGGACCAGGAGTTCGACCACCTGCCGGCCCTGCTGGAGTTCTACAAGATCCACTACCTGGACACCACCACGCTCATCGAGCCGGCGCCCAGGTGTGCGGAGGGCGTGTGCGGGCGGGGGTCGGGGCTGGACCCGTGGCCCCCTTTTCGGAACCGGGTTACTTTCCGGAGGGCATTCCGAACCGAAGGCAGTGTCAGGATCTGGGTCATTGTTGATGAAGGGGTGCGTCTTAAATGTGTTGAGTTGCGGGTACCTAGTTGAAAATGGACGCTTTTTGCCTTCGTTACGTTCTTGGTTTAATTACCCGGCTAAAGCAGAATTTTGTTGCTGTTTTTGAAACCTTTTTTGGGCCACAGATTGAGACTCTGAAGCTAGCTTACCCTCCACCCCCGCCCCGCAAGCACACACGAGTTTGCACACCTTTCAAGGTTTTTGAACTCCAGGTTAAGACCTCCTGGACTGCAGCTTTTGGAACACTGGGCAGATGAAAATGCTTTAGCGTTTAGAAACAAATACCTTTAACTGTGAAATATCAGAACTATATATTGATACCCTGGTGCCAAGTTTGAAATAATCTAGGCATCTATTTTATAATACATTAATTACAAAAATTGTAAAAGAAGGTGCGTTGGCTTCAACGAAGACTTTTTTTTTTTTTTTTAACAGTTTCCCCCCAAGCTGGACCGTCCATAGACTGGAAATCCATTTGGTTAAATTCCAAGGAGGAATGAGGCTAGAATGTTCCTAAGGGAATTTTTTGAATGACACTCATCTTAATTCTATCTTACTTGAATTTCAGATGTACTTTTTGTGTTAAGTTTAATGACTTAGTATCTATTTTAAAGTTAACCCAGAGTGACACCAATCATTAGGCATCCTCTTTTCATTTGATTATTTGCCTTAATCAGTATTTTGCTAGAGGTTTCTTTTATTTAAATTACGCCAAATTTGAGCTGAAGAGATTGCCTAGAATTTTAAAAGTAAAAGGTATTTCACTGCCCAGTTGATTTCTTAAACATTTGTTTAAAAAGGACAGATTTTTCAGGATGAGATGTTTCTGACTTTACAGATTTCTCTGACAGGATTCTACTCTGAGCTCTAAACACTAAAAGGTATTATATTAATTAAGGAGCACCCACTGGACGCCTCAGCGTTGCTTCTGTGGAATAGAGATAGAGAAGGAACAGCATGACAGTGGAATGACTTTGAGGTTAACTGCAGAACTAAATGGATTTTAAAAACTGGTGAGAAAGTGATTATAAATCAGATAGTGTATAACGAAGACCTAGACACCAAAAAGAATCTGATTGGTGAAACCTCCAGGTCCCGGAAGATACTGGTGACTGGAGTCAACTTTCAGCACATGTAATTCCAATATAAGGGGTTGGAGAGACTCTTAGAACCCACAGTAATGAGATATTAAATACGTTTAAGTAAATTACTTGCCTAGCTTGTGGAGGTGAATTATATCATTAATTTTAGGCATTTAGCATGCCATGTTGTGTGCCAGGTGTGTGCACTTTGAGGTGACAGGTACTATAGTGCAGCTGTGAGTGAATAACTAGATCCCCTTCTGGGTGGAGAAAAAGGATTGTGCTGCAGCGGCTTCCCGCAGAAACGACCCCAAACTTCCCCTTTGGGCGTCTTCCCAGGTGCCCTTGTAACTTTGTGAGTGTGGTGCCTGCCCTCACCCCTCTCATCCTCCTTCCCGGGAGCCAGCCCTGCACGCCCATGCACACCTGTGGGCCTTCGTTCGACTGCTGGCCCTCCGTGGAGCACCTCCCTCCACCGGTTCCTCACCTGCGGAAATCCTCCCTGTGGTGCTGGGGCCTTTACCTGACCCCCTTGAGTTCAGCCTTGATTGTTTCTCCTCTGTGCCCTCTGCCCCAGGCATTTTGCTGTAGTTTAGTTTTTCCTTTTCCCTGCTGTCTCCAAGGGCTGTCACAGTGCTGGTTGAATCAGATCCTGGCTGGATTTACTTTGTCACACTAAATCTGGATTGCCTCTCCTGAGGATTTGGTTGATGTGTTACCTACTGTAGGAGACTACGCCAGGCAAGCCTTGGCCAAATGCAGAAATCAGGGCGATGCATTTTCACACCCCAGACAGGATAAATAAAGTGGTTTAGCTTTTTTAGGCCTCAAAACTGAGCTTCTGAAGCCAGAGTTTCATGCCCCTTGGCTAATTGTTCTTTTGGGGGGTCTGTTTTGCTTAGTGAAAGGTCACAACTGTATGACTTCCTCAGAATTTAAGGACTGGTGCTTGTTTTGTGCTAGTCTGATGTTTTTTATTGGAATGTTCCTTAACTTTTAATTTTATATTTTTATTCAAATATTACAGGAGAATTATGTTCCAGTGATAGGTACTGGGAAAGAGGGGTGACAGACATGCTTTCTCTGTCATGGAACTTAGATTTTAGTGGAGGAGACAAACAGAAAAGTAGAAAAATAAAATACTACAAGATTTGTGAATGCTATGAAGGAAATCAATCTAGGCTGAGAGGATCTAGTAGAAGGGACTTACCTGAGCTGGTGAGGTAAGAGAAAGCGTGAAACTGAAGAAGGGAGGAGGAGCAAGGCTTGGGCGAGGAGGGGGAGAGCTTATGCAAAGTTCTGGGTTGGGAAAGACAGCAATGTGATGTGAGTGTGGCTCTGAGATGCCGATCTAGAAGAGTTTGGACAGGTAATGGTCAAAGGCAGGAAATTGGGTGCCATGGAAGGGGTTTGAAGCCAGGAAGTGACCTGAGGCTGTTACTGCAATCCAGGTCAGAACGATGGTGACTGATGAGTCGCCCATCCGTCCATCATAGAGACATTATGTAGACTGAGTGATGGCTGTGGTTTGAAAATAAGTTGCTGGTGGGAGGGGGGATGATGGGGAAGAGAAAAGAAGAGACAAAGATGACTTGGTATATTTGTAGCTGTCTGTTCTCTGGGTTATCTTATTGTCTTTTGAGTTTGTCTGTGGTATTCATCTCTGTCTTAGATTTTAAATTTAAACACAAAAGGTATATCAGTGGCTTTTGATTTTTGAATGACCCTAAAGGATTCTTTTTCTGCATATGGATGTAATTTTTATATTAAAAATCATTTGATAAACAGAAAACTTGTGGTTTTCACCTCCATTTTATTTGAGTATAAACACTTTTAAGATTCCGTTTATTAGGTTATAATTAGTATTCAGGTAGGCGCTACTGGTTTTTTTGTTTCTGTTTTAATAGAGGCTACTTCCAGTTTAACAACAGAGTGTTTCAGGTTTCTGAGTGGATTTAGTTTAGCTGTGAAATACATTTTCCTACGGTTTAGAAAATTGAAAGTGTGTTTTGCGTAGCTTGCTTTGCTTATAAAATTTTCCAGTTCTAGCTTATGTAGCTATATGACGGCTGGGAGAAAAATCATGAGAAGTAAAAGTTGAAAAACTGAGGCAAGTTGACCCATAGAGAAAACCCTGTTTTTTACTCAGCAGACATTGCTCATTGCATGTGCTGGTAATATGGAACTAACATTGACTCAGCAGTCCCTGTCATGCTCTTGAGGAGCTTCCTGGTTACTGAGACTTTATTTAAAAGGCCAAATTCATGTCATCTGATACAGACAGTAGCTGTGGGAGGGCGGAGAAAGGATGCGCCGCCTAACCTGAGCATCCCGAGGGGACCCTCACAATGTGTGCCACAGAGGCTACACCGTGGGGGACCGGAGGGTACCGCAGGTAGCATGGCCATGCCTCCCCCCATGGCCCCTGTCTGAATATTTAAGGGAACTTTTGGACTTTTGTAATTAGGAGTAGGGGAGAAGGATTAACAGTGATTTTGATTAGCATAGAATTGGACACTGTGGATAAACCTTTGAGTTTCTTCTTACCAATAGTTTAAATCACCTAAGTTCAATTTAGATGGGATCCATAAACGTCATTACGCTGGGAATGGAGTCTCGCCCAGGTGAGAATTGTGTTCCCATGGCAAGTAAAGTGCTGATAGCCATTTGCTTCGTGACCTTTCTCTTGTTTAAGACTCAAATTCAGAGAACTTTTTATCTAAGATTTCTGTTCTTGATCTGAACAGTTGGACTAGGTTCTAAGGTTCCTTCAGGCTAAAATATTTTAGTTCTTTCTGATAAGTGAAAGAGGGCAGTGGTGATTATCCTGGAGTCGGAGTTAAGGTCACAAGGAGTAAGGTGGGACCATCAGGCATGTGCAACTGGTGGGGAACGACAGCCGAGTGTGAGCTCTGCGGTGGTGAGGCGAAGAGGCTTGGACAGCAAACCTGGTGGCACACGGGATTTCCTTGTCTGTGGAACAGATTTAACCCAGGCTTAGGGGAAATGCTTCCCTGTGTCTTGGGCATTTTAATTTTAGCAGGAATTTCAATATATTGAGGCCTACTGTATCCCAAAGCCCAATGCTAGACTCAAGTCATATAATGGAAGTAAACCATGGCCCTAGCTTTTGAGAAGCTCAGTATACTGAACAAATGAAAATAGAATACCATGGGAGCTTAAAAGCAAGGATGGTCAACTAAAGGGTCAGGCAGGGCCTGAAAGGGAAGGTGCTCTATGAACTGATTCTTTTTTTTTTTTAATCTTTATTGGAGTATAATTGCTTTACAATGTTGTGTTAGTTTCTGCTGTGTAACAGAGTTAATCAGCTATATGTATACGTATATCCCCATATCCCCTCCCTCTTGTGTCTCCCTCCTTCCTTCCCTATCCCAACACTCTAGGTGGTCACAAAGCACCAAGCTGATCTCCCAGTGCTATGTGGCTGCTTCCCACTAGCTATTCTACATTTGGTAGTGTATATATGTCAGTGCTACTCTCTCACTTCGTCCCAGCTTACCCTTCACCCTCACCATGTCCTCAAGTCCATTCTGTACATCTGCATCTTTATTCCTGTTCTGCCCCTAGGTTCATTAGAACCTTTTTTTTTTTTTTAGATTCATATATATGTGTTAGCATACGGTATTTGTTTTTCTCTTTCTGACTTCACATGAACTGGTTCTTGAAGGATGAGAACAAGTGTATGAGGTAGAAGAGGTGCTGGGAAAGGCACAGGTGTGGTTCATGTGAGTGAGGGGCCGCGAGCTAGGAAGTTAAGAATGCTGAACTGTGAAGGGCCTCTGTGCTTTGTACATGAGTTTAGCAGTGGGAGCCCTCTAAAGTTTTTAAGAAGAGAACTGTCATGGTCAGTTTTATTTTTTAGAAACTGGTGTGGGCGGGGTGGTGAGAGTCTGGAGTGTGGGGTTAATCAAGGGCTGTTACAGGGGAAGGGATTGTGAGAAGCTGAACTGAGATCTCTTGTGTTGGGAATATAAGGTGGAAGCCGATGACAGCCATCGCTGGGCAGTTGCCTGTAGGTGAGTGGAGAGCTGTGGCATCAGGGATGATTGAATGGTGCCTCTGAGAGAATGGAGAGGAGGGATGGGGGGAGGGGTCGATGGTTTTCAACAGGGAAGCCAGGCGGGGTTCAGCAATCTGATGGGTTTGTTAACGAGAAGAGGGTTGGGGGCCAAATATACAGATTTGGGTCTAAGCTTTGGTGGAATCCGCAGAATGAGCAGAGGCAGAGAAGCTGTGGATGGAGGTGCAGAGGCAGGTGCAGAGGCAGGCACCACCGAAGACTGAGAGCCATTGGTGAAGGTGCGAAGCCAGGGATGGAGGGAGAGTCCTCCATGCTCAGGGCCACCGAGGGATAAGAAGCGCTGGAAGCACTTTGAGCAGACGGGTACTTAGCCAGTCTTCTTGGAATTGATTCTTTTACCATCTGTTTTGTTTTCCAACTTTTTATTGTGAAATCTTTCATACATACACAAGAGTATGTGTATACATGTATATAATAAGGAAAATCTTCCATATCCACGTTACCCCCTTTAAAAACTAGAACAGGGGGCTTCCCTGGTGGTGCAGTGGTTGAGAGCCTGCCTGCCGATGCAGGGGACATGGGTTCGTGCCCCAGTCCGGGAAGATCCCACGTGCCGCGGAGTGGCTGGGCCTGTGGGCCATGACCGCTGAGCCTGTGCGTCCGGCGCTCCGCAGCGGGAGAGGCTGCAACAGTGAGAGACCCGCATACTGCAAAAAAAAAAAACTAGAACAGGACCTTTGAAACTCTCTCCTGCTAGAAGTTGATTGTATTGCTTCCTTAACAGGAATAAGGTGATTGTAAGCATAGAAGGCATTAAAGCTGAAGTTTAAATAAAATGTTTTATCTGTGATTTATACATGCAGCTGAGAATGCTTTTAACCAAAGGAGGAGGGAGATTCATTGTCATTCGCTGAGGAGCGGCTTCTCTTCCAGAGCTGTCCAGAGAGGGAGAGGGAGAAGGAGAGGGAGAAGAAGAAGCATGGGTCTGGTGTGCTTGATGGGCTTGGGAAACTGTGTGTGTGTTGAATGCTATTTACAGTCCTGATGAAGGAACAAATTGCGAAACAATTGAGAAACAATGAGTTGTTCCAGTTTTATGTTTCCTATTTCTTTGGGCAGTGGGTTCTAATATGTTAAGTATTTCTGACCTGGCATCATCATGCTTTCATCTCTGCAGTGGGACTAATGTGTAATTTGCAGGGGATTTTGATGAATACACGAGTTTGAGAAAATGGGAAGTGGAGGGCTTTGAATTTGTCAGGGGTGTGGCTGGGAGGTTGATTTCCTGTCATATTTAGGGATGTCTGTGCGTGTGTCGAATCAGGAAAGGAGCTCCAGGTTACTGTAGCAGTGAAGTGGTGGAAAAAGTGTAAGCTGTCCTCCCTCTTGTCAGGTCTGCATGAGCACCCTCCCCAGCTCCGCCTCGGCTATCTAGACCAGGCCTCAGCGAACTCACGGTGAAGGGCTAGCTGTTCAGCACTTTAAGCTTTGTGGGCCCTGTTGTCCCCATCCCAGCCACTCAGCTCTGCCCTCGTACTGCGGAAGCAGCCACAGACAGCCCATGAGCGCATGGGCCTGGCTGGGTTCTACTCAAACCTTATTTGTAAAACCAACTGGTGGGCCGGTGGCCTGCAGGCCATAGTTTGTGGATCCCTTGGCCAGACTCACAGATAGTTTTTGTATAGTGTACTGGAGCCGAGAATGGTCATTACTTTTTTAAGGGTTATATGAAAAGAAGACTATCTGACAAAGGCCATATGTAGCCAGCAAGCCTCAAATGTGTGCCGGCCAGCCCGCTTCTGGCCTTGCTTGTGGGAACCAGCCAGCCCCGCGAGCTGTGGGGAAGCTGGGAATGGGGCGTTTGAACCTTTGGGGCTCTTAAGTCTTCTGATGTAGAATCAGAATGCGTAAGCCTGTCTTCCACGAAATCTTTCAGCTTTAAAGGGGGCTAGTCTTTGGCTTTTTCTGCACCATCCCCTTGCCTGTTCTGACCCTTAGCAGAACTTGACCCCGTCAGCTTCTGTGGGACACATGAATGACACTTGGTGCTCTCATTTGCCTTCCAGCCTCTGTCGCTACTAAGTTTGCAGTCTTTGGAGAGCAGGAACTTGGTTTTAATTCATTGTTTGTCCCCCAAGTTCTTAGTACATAATAAGGCCAGTGGGTACCTGGGTAAATGGATGTCATTAGTGTTAATCCCTACTGAAGCTGTACTAGTGTTCTCACGGTCTGTGGAACTGCTTTTAACTTTTAACTGTATAAACAGTAAAATAACCCTTGAAGGCGTCTGCAGTGGAACCAAGTGTGCTCTTGGTGAAGTATCTGAGTTTTGTTTAGTGTGACCCAAACTCTCACAGAATCTCCGTGGCCCTTGAATTAGGTTCAGGGGTGGGGGGTGAGGAGCTGATGGGGTGCTTAGTGCCAGTCAGGAACTGTTGTGGGTGTTTCACGCACAGCGTTAATTCTCAGACACCTGAGAGACCCACGGGTTGTCCCTGCGGCTGACGAGCTGAGAGGCTGTGAGTGAGGACACTGCTTTGTGCAAATCCAAGTGGAAGGCATCGTACCTCCCAGGATTGCTGTGGGGATTCAATAATTTACTGTCTGCCAAGACTGCAGGCAGTCCTCAATGGAGGTATAAGTGTCAGCCTTTTCTTTGTTTTGCTGTTCCTGCTCACTCTTTTTTAGATACACTGATAGTAAGCAGTCTGCCCCTTTGTTGTCAGGTTGTTAATAAGTAATAAGGCCTTTGAGGTTTTAAATCACTCTTCCAACCACCAAGGTATCCTGACTACTGTGAAGCTGGTCATTTACATTAAAAAGATGTAAGTTTTGCCAAATTACAAAGACAGACTTCTGGAGAGTAGTGTGGCAAAATGTACCAAGGGCCGTGAAAACGTTCCTGTTCTTTAATCCAGGAATCTAGGCTTTACAAGCAATACAGTGCAGGGAAATTAAATTCAAAAGAGTATGTGAAGATGGTAACAGAGAAAGAAGAACCCTTCAGAAACACAGGGATGCTTGTTTGCAGCAGGCTTACCGAATGAAGCAAGAGCAGTATAGTGGGGAAACGCAGAAAAACTGCCCCTGGCATGCATACATGGGACTCTTTTTTTAAAAAAAATATATTTATTTATTTTTGGCTGCATTGGGTCTTCGTTGCTGCGTGTGGGCTTTCTCTAGTTGCGGCAAGCGGGGTTCTCATTGCGGTGGCTTCTCTTGTTGCAGAGCACAGGCTCTAGGCATAGACTTCAGTAGTTGTGGCACACGGGCTCAGTAGTTGTGGTTCACGGGCTTAGTTGCTTTGTGGCATGTGGCATCTTCCCAGACCAAGGCTCGAACCCGTGTCCCCTGCATTGGCAGGCAGATTCTTAACCACTGCCCCACCAGGGAAGTCCTGTACGTGGGACTCTTAAGAAAGAAAGCCGTACATGGAAGCAACCTAACTGTCCATCAACAGATGAATGGATAAAGATGTGGCACATATATACAATGGAATATTACTCAGCCATAAAAAGAAACGAAATTGAGTTATTTGTAGTGAGGTGGATGGACCTAGAATCTGTCATACAGAGTGAATTAAGTCAGAAAGAGAATGAAACAAATACTGTATGCTAATACATATATATATGGCATCTAAGGGGAAAAAAAGGGTCATGAAGTACCTAGGGGTAAGACGGGAATAAAGACACAGACCTACTAGAGCATGGACTTGAGGATATGGGGAGGGGGAAGGGTAAGCTGTGACAAAGTGAGAGAGTGGCATGGACATATATACACTACCAAACGTAAAATAGATAGCTAGTGGGAAGCAGCCGCATAGCACAGGGAGATCAGCTCGGTGGTTTGTGACTACCTAGAGGGGTGGGATAGGGAGGGTGGGAGGGAGGGAGACGCAAGAGGGAAGAGATATGGGAACATATGTATATGTATAACTGATTCACTTTGTTATAAAGCAGAAAATAACACAACATTGTAAAGCATTTATACTCCAATAAAGATGTTTTAAAAAAAAGAAAGCAAGCCGCAAAGTGGGCGGATGGGAGGGAGGGAGGGAGGAGGGAAGGAGAACTGTAGCTACCTTGGGGCAGGAACTGTGGGATTTTTTTCTCTTTTGTTTTCCTTTATTTTGCTGAACGTTGTAACATGGTAACACTTTTTTAAAAATAAACTTTTTTTTTTAATTAAAGTGCTTCAACTTAGGAGATCATGTTGTTATGTGAAACAACTTTTTAGGTCATTAATTGGGGGAAAAGAGGGAATGGCCATGATCTACTGGAAGACAAAACAACTGTAGTCAGTGGTTAGGCAGGCATAGGCCCTATCCCAGCATTCTCCCTCGGGCTGCTCCAGAACCAGCCTTGGTGATGACTCTACAGGCGTCACCCCCTAAAGAGGTGGAGACTCTGGGTGAAGTTACTCTGGTGTAGATTATGTGCTTCAAAAAAGTTAAGGGGAGGAAATGCTAACAGCAAAATAGGTTTTCCCAAAACTTCATGTATTCGCAACTTTCCAGAACACTTCTTAGGTGAAGAGAGACCTCTGTACTTCTCTTGCAGAAGGGGGCATTCCAGATGGGGTGTTGCTAAAGAGAAGGGAGACAGTGCTTTTCTTTCCTTTTTTAAAGAAAATTTATTTATTTATTTATTTATTTTTGGCTGTGTTGGGTCTTTGTTGCTGTGCACATGGACTTTCTCTAGTTGCAGAGAGCAGGGGCTACTCTTCATTGCAGTGCACAGGCTTCTCATTGCGGTGGCTTCGCGGAGCACGAGCTCTAGGCGTGCAGGCTCAGTAGCTGTGGTGCATGGGCTTAGTTGCTCCACAGTACGTGGAATCTTCCTGGACCAGGGCTCGAACCTGTGTCTCCTGCATTGGCAGGCGGATTCTTAACCACTGTGCCACCAGGGAAGCCCGGGACAGTAATTTTCTAACCGCCTCTAGGTGGTTCCGGGTTTGCGGGGCAGACTCACAGGGGGGCTCTGGGCTGGTGGCCAGGGGTGTGATGCTTAGGTGAGAGCTCTTGCGTCTGAGCTTTTCCGTGAAAATTTTCACGTTTTCATTTTGAGGCTCAGGTGATGATTCCCGTACAAGATGCAGTATGGGTGTTTTTTTAAAAATTATAATGCAGGTATATACTCCCTTTTCTGGTTTTTATATTTTGAGGGGCACAGAGGCCTTTGTCATCTCTCTGGGTGCCCGGGGAAGTGTGCAGGGTGCACACCCTAGATTAGGACCAGAAGGAAGAGTATGTGGTGGTTGTGATGGGCCTAAGGAAGGAGGCAGCTGAACTTACTGAGGATTTAAAAATAATTTTAAAAATTCAGACCAGGTATCTGTTTGTGTAAACAAAAGCTTCCTATGAAACAGAGATATGTGGGAGGGGTGCTATGCATCTAATGTTAATATTCAGGATGTTAACTTCAATTGCATTACAAACTACAGAGGGTAAAACAGTGTGACAGGACCTTCTTAATGACTGAGAATATGGAGAGGGAAATAATTTGTTATTGAGTTAATTGGTTTATTTTAAAAGTTTGACAAACACTGGTATAGAGTAAGATTTTTCTCTTAATTTTCTCTCTCTCTCAAGGTATCCGAGCCCACCAATGGGATCTGTATCAGCACCCAGCCTGCCTACAGCAGAAGAAAATCTGGAATATGTACGAACTCTCTATGATTTTCCTGGGAATGATGCCGAAGACCTGCCCTTTAAAAAGGGTGAGATCCTGGTGATAATAGAGAAGCCGGAAGAACAGTGGTGGAGTGCCCGGAACAAGGATGGCCGGGTGGGGATGATTCCCGTCCCTTACGTGGAAAAGCTTGTGAGGTCCTCGCCACACGGAAAGCATGGGAATAGGAATTCCAACAGTTACGGGATCCCAGAACCTGCTCACGCGTATGCTCAGCCTCAGACCACGGCTCCTCTGCCTGCAGTTTCCAGCACTCCTGGGGCAGCGGTCAGCCCTTTGCCATCCACACAGAATGGACCTGTCTTTGCAAAAGCAATTCAGAAAAGAGTGCCCTGTGCTTATGACAAGACCGCCCTGGCATTAGAGGTAAAATCTACTAAGACTGGTTCTTTGGGTCTTTTGACACTCAGTTTTTGTTCTCTTTGGCCATGGCTTGCGGGGATCTCAGTTCCCCGACCAGGAATTGAACCCGTGCCCTAGGCAGTGGAAGCACGGAGTCCTAACCACTGGACTGCCAGGGAATTCCCTAAAAATGCATATTTTTAGAAGAATGGTCCCATATATTTTTGTGTGTTATTTTTTTACTGATGTATAAATTTATATAAATCACATAAGTGAGGTGGGCCCTAAATATTATTGTATTAGAATATGGGATTTGGTACCACAGTTCCTCAGCTCTTTCATTTATTGATAACTTGTGAAAATGGTTTGTGAATCACACATTGCAATGTAAGTATCATTATGAGTACGGTTTTATACTCTTTCTTAGTATCATTACATCACACGTGTGTTAGAGAAACTGAGATTAAGTTATTGCTTGTTCTGTGTGTGTTCACCCCGAGGTCACAGTAGGGCAGAGCTGGGAGGCAGCCCAGGTGCATGGCAGGAGGATGAAGTCATGGGGCCTGTTGCTTCAGAGCAGCCTGCCCTCAGATTCAAAGGGAGCTGTGATTTTTGTGTGTTTTTTTTCACTGGTTATCCTCAGGTTTATTTGGACCAAGAGTAATACCCAAGTGAACTACACCTGGAAGTTTGGTTCAGAGTCTGAGGTTACTTCTCCCTCTCATGTTGGCTCTAAGGAAAGAGCATCTGAGGCGGGGACCGGGGCTGGGGAGGACCTGGTGCTTTTATACTTCACAGTGGAAGAACAGGAAGGGAACCAGAGAGGCTCCCTCCACAGATGGAGGCCTGGCTGAGTAGGCCTGCTGGCCTTCTCATCCCCACACAGACCTGCCCCTGCACGGTACACACCTCAGCACCCTAAAATAACTTGGGGTGTTCTGGGCTCTAAATACCTTCCAGTTTGCTTAGTGGTTTCAGGCTCTGGGAGCACTTCCACATCTCTGGTCTCCTCATGGGAGTAGGGAGCTAGGATTTAGAGTTGTGTTATGCAGCTGACGGTTGGCACACCAGGGTGAGATCCTGGGGGTCCAGGCTCCCAGTCAGAATTCCAAGCCCCGTAAAGGAAGTCAGGAAGTGGGTTCTTACCTGAGCCAGGATTTAAAGCCTCACTCCCTTTAGGACGCCTGTGTGTTGACTTCTGGCTCTAAGATGTGCACTTTAGAAACCCCTGTCTCCCATGTGTGTTCTTCGGAGTGTGCACAGGGGGTTGTAGAGGGGATCACTCAGAGCTTGGGGAGTAGATACATAGGTGGGTGCCTTAGGGAGGCCGGGGTGAGGAGAAGGAGCCTGGTTCGTGAAGCATATTTGAAGATAACCCATCTTCTCATTGTTAACACTGCTCTTCTAGCCTCAGGCCCCAGAGACAGGTCTCCACACCTGAGCCTCCTCGTGACACCAGCCCAGCCGTGTCAGCCTCGTGAAAGGCTGCCTTAGGTAATTAGAGTGTTAGTGGACCCAAGAAATAGACCTTTGCCAAATTCCACTTCATGGTATTTCCTGTGCTGTGTGTTTAAATGAGACTTTCAGCTATGCCATAAATAAGTATGTCTGTGAATTATGTTATCTTCTAAAACTGATGCCTGTCGGATCTTGTTAAAAACAGTCCCCTCTTGGGACTGTTGCAATTAGGTTACCAGGAAAAGTATTAAAATTAAAATAAGAAAGGTGAGACAAGTAGGAGAAAATGTGCCAGTAATTGAAGCTTCGTTATTCCCCTTGAGATGGTGTTACAAAGTGAGGATGGTTCAGGTGAACTTTACTTCCTGAGTTAGTTCACAAGGTTTTTTCATAAAACTTGTTTTGAAAGAACATTCCTGCACGCGAAGAGATATTTTAAGAGAGGTCTTTGTTTAGACACTTTGCTCTCTTGCTTACCTCTTTTTAGGAAACGAGTTTATCCTTGGGATTTGGTTTGAAAGGGGAGCCTCCCGTGCCCTTGGTGGAGCAGGGCTGGAAGGGCTCCTGGGAAGCAGGGGTGTTCTCAGGTGGTGGGAAGTGGCGAAGGCCTTTCCAAAGGTAGATCGTTGGCAGAAGAGAATGTTTGGAGCAAGGGTGCTGTGGTCATTACAAAGTTGTGTCTTCTGACACAGCGGCCCGCATTCGAGTCCCAGCTGTTCCTGGTGTGATCTTGGGCACGTTTCTCAAATTCTCTAAGCCTAAAAGGCACCCTGGCTCTGAGAGTTGATGTTTGTTTGTTAATCATCCATTCATGCATCCAACCTGTGAGGGGTGCCTTGTAGGGTCCTGCCACCAAAGAGCTTGCCACCTAATGAAAGACTAGAGGCAGAAACCAGCAGTGTGGTAAGTGATCTGATAACACAGAATAGGTGGGAGCAGAGATGGAGGTAGGAGATGGGAATGTGGGTGGGTGTTGGTCTGGGAAGGCTTCCTGCAGGAGGTGACCCTTGAACTGAGTTTTGAAGGATGACTAGAAGTTAGCTGGGTGAAGTGGGGGGAGGCATTCCTGGCAGAAGGAAGAGCTTGCAGGAACAAGAGAACACCACTGTGTAGCTGAAGGTCATTGAGAGTGTTGAGTGTGTTGGGCAAAAGACAAAAGCTTGGACGCGAGCTGTGACCATATCAGCAGAGAGCAAAGCTGAGGAGGTGAACAGTTTTCTTGTGGCCTTCATTGAGGCATGAAATCGCTGGTTTCTCACAACTGTTAGAGGTTTTGAAGTTTGCAGGTGGGCAGTTTACCTTTTTATTGATTAACTTTTAAGTAATTTAGAGCAAATGCTTGAGTCTCCCTATAATAATATCAGTCTCCCATACTCATATTCCAGTATACTTTCCTGACTAGAAAAGGGCAGAAATTTGTTAGCACCTTCAGAGTTGTACTTAGCTCTGGACACGCACAGCCAGGAGTCTGAATGGAGCCTCACAGAGCAGTGCCCCGTGGTGTGGGCTAAGGGAACAGTGGTGAAGTGGGGTACGGGCTGCAGGTGAGGTGTGGAGGGAGTGGGGATGGGTCGAGAGAGTCAAGGAGGGCAAGTGGGGTGGTCCTTAGCTCTGTCTTCCTGATGCCTCAGCTCCTACCTCACCCTCACCATGGACACCTCCACAAACATTCCCTTCTTCAGCAGAGGTTTCCTGAGTGCCTGGATGTGGCTGTAGGAGTGGGGAGTGCAGCGGGGAGCAACGCAGAGGGCCCGTCTTTGTGGAGCCTGGGACACAGTCTCATGACATGGTCTCTACTCCCACCAGGGAGAAACCAGCCGCCTCATCCCTGTCCTGTACCAGCCTCGCTCAGTGTGGACCCCTGCAGTTGTCCCTCTTGAGGTTTTTGTTTGTTGGTTTTGGTTTTTTCGGTCTTACCCACCTGTATGCTTCTGGTCTTTTAAAATCCTGATTACATCGTGTAGCATGTTGATCACCCCCTCGGTTTCATGTTATCTGCACATTTCATAAATGCACGATCCAGATCCTTCTCTGCAGCCTCTCCTGATCCATGTCTGATATCTAAAAAAGGACAGTGAGGCTGGTCTGGTGTGACTTGTTTCCTGACTGAGCCCATGCTGCCTTCCAGAGACCCTATTTCCCATTCTAAATGCTCATAAACCATCTGTCTGCTAATTGCATCCAGAATTTTGTCCAGGTTTGATCTCAAGCTCACCTTTTGTGTTTCATAGAATTTGCATTATCCCTGTTAGAACAAAAACCAAGAGACTTGACCCTTCATAAGCCTGCAAGTGTTCTGTGATGTAATTCTCTGTGGCAGATGAGCAGCACTGGACTGGTCCTGTTTGCCAGTGTGTTTGGTCAGCACTTGGATATCTGTCCTTATCAGCATGAGGCCATCCTTTCATCTGTGGTGCATATTTTTTCTGTGAGCTCACCAGCATGCTCAAGAAACCTGCTCTTCACTCCCATTGGGGTCATCTGCGATTGTGGTGTTTACATTTCTTGGGTTGTCTACTCCCCATTTTGAAAACCCCTAGACATTGAGTTGCATCTGCTCTCAATCTTTTGAATTGACCTTCCTAAGACCCATGGTACTTCTTCCTTCACTGACTGGCCTAGAATTCCCAGATTTCTGCTTCCACAAATTGGTTTTGCTTCATTGGTTAGAATTAAGTGTTCGCGTTAGCAGTTTCTTCATTGCTGCTTCTACTTACTGAGAGGAAGTTATCTACAAGGCAAATCTAGGTTTCCTCAGTGCTGATTGTGTTTTTCTGCTCTCCGGGATCAGCTGTGAGTTCCTGTGGCTGGAACTCTATGCCCACAGAGATGTCGGATCTGCATGTGGAGGTCTGTAAGGGTCAGAGGCATAGCCTCCCAGCGTGAGGGGGCTGCTCTGTCTCAGCGATTCCCCTCCTCACCAAGGCTTGTCAGAGATGCCTACAAGCTCACACCCACCTTCTTAAGGATTTTCATCAGGGCTGCCGGGCTCCTTCTCCATCCTTCTGTCGTTGACGTGTCACTTGTCCTTAACAGCATCCAGTTTTAGGAATTCTGTACCTAAGGTAACATTTTTTTTTTCTAGCATATCATATTCTCATTGGATTGTGAATTAGAGAATATTCTTAAAAGGGTTTTGTTCCTCTTTCTTACTATGTAAATTGAGTGAGAGTACTGTGAAATTGGGGCCCTAGTGTGGTTCAGACAAGCCCAGTCCCAGCCTGGTCATTAAGCTAACCTCAGTTTTCCATACGTGGTAATAGCTACTGTGTAAGGAGAACCATCAGCTAGGGCTTCACAGAGAATATTTTGGTTGATCCTCATAGCTTCCCCATTTTATGCACTTAGAACTTGAGGTTTGTTTAATTTGTTGACAGTCTCATAGTTGGTATGTGGTAGAGCTAGGACTCAGCCCACACAGTCTTTCTTTAAACAGCTTTATTGAGATAAAATTCACATATCATACAATTTACCCATTTAAAGTGTACAACTCAGTGGTCTTTGGCATGTTAAATTATTCATTGTTTAAAAATTGTGATGAAATGTGCATAATAGGATTTGCCCTTTTTAAGTGTTCAATTCAGTGGCATTAATTGCATTCACAGTGTTGTGCAGTTATCAGCACTGTTTCCAAAACTTTTTCCTCACCCCAAACTATAACCATTAAGCAGTAACTCCCTACCCTCCCCTCCTGAGGCCCTGGTAACCTCTAGTCTACCTTCTATCTGTATGAATTTGCCTATTCTAGATACTTCATATAATAAATGGAATCATAAAATATTTGTCCTTTGGATTGGGCTTATTTCACAGAGCATAATGTTTTAAGGTTCATCCATGTTATAGCAAGTATCTTCATTCTTTTTATAGCCAAGTAAAATTCCATTGTATGGATAGAGACCACATTTTGTTTATCCATTCATTAGGTAATGGTCATTAGCGTTATTTCTACCTTTTGGTTATTGAGGATAGTGTTATGAACATTTATGTACATGTTTTTGTTTGAATACCTGTTTTCAGTTCTCTAGGGTATATGCCTAACAGTGGAATTGCTGGGTAGCTCTTTAACTTTTGAGGCCAACTAAACTGTTTCCACAGTGGCTGCACCATTTTACAGTCCCACAAGCAATCCACAGTTCTCCACATCCTCATCAACACCTGTTATTTTCCTTCTTTTTAAAATTTATAGCCATCCTACTGGCTATAAAGTGGCATCTTGTGGTTTTGATTTGCACTTCTGTAATTACTAATTATGTTAAGTGTCTTTTCCTGTGCCTCTTGGCCATTTTTATATCTTCTTTAGGAAAATGTTCAAGAGCTTTGCCCATTTTTATTTTATTTTATTTTATTTTTGCCCATTTTTAAATTGTGTTGTTTGGTTTTTGTTGTTGAGTTTTAGGAGTTTTTCATATATTTTGGATATTAAACTCTTATCAGAGGTATGATTTTTAAATACTTTTTTCCAGTTCTGTAGGTTGTCTTTGTACTTTCTTGTCAGTGTACTGTAATGCACGTTGTTGATTTTGATGAAGTCCATCTTATCTATTTTATCTTTTGCTGCTTGTGCTTTTGATGTCATATCTAAGAATCCATTGCCAAATTCAGGGTCATGAAGATTTACCCCCATGTTTTCTTCTAAGAGTTTTATGGTTTTAGCTTTTACATTCAGGTCGTGTATCCATTTTGAGTTAATTTTTGTATATGGATTGACATGGGCGTCCAAATTCTTTCTTTGCAGGTAGAAAATCCAGTCGTACCAGTACCATTTGTTGAAGAAATTGTTCTTTCCCCATTGAATGGACTTGGCACCCTTTTCAAAAATCAGTTGGCCAGGGAATTCCCTGGTGGTCCAGTGGTTAGGACTTTGTGCTTCCATTGCAGGGGTCATGGATTCCATCCCTGGTCAGAGAAGTAAGATCCCACAAGCCACAAGATGTGGCAAAAAGTAATAATAATCAGTTGGCCAGAGATGTATGAGTTTATTTATGAACTCTCAATTCTATTCCATCGATCCATATGTCTGTCTGTGTGCCAAGACCACACTGTTTTGATTTCCATAGCTTTGTGTAGTGGGTTTGAAGTCAGGAAATATGAGTCCTCCAACTTTGTTCTTCTTTTTCAAGATTGTTTTGGCTGTTCAGCATGCCTTGCAGTTCTATATGAATTTGAGGATCAGCCTTTCCATTTCTGGGGGGGAAAAAAGGCTGTTAGAATTTTGATAGAAATTGTGTTGAATTTGTAGATGACTTTGGGTAGTGTTGACATCTTGAAAATATTATCTTCCTATCCACGAACACTGGATGTCTTTCCATTTATTTAAGTCTTCTTTAATTTCTTTTAGCAGTGTTTTGTAATTTTTGGTGTACAAGTCTATCACCTTGGTTAAATTTATTCCGTTACTTTATTCTTTTAGATGCTATCGTAAATGGAATTGCATTCTTTTTTTTTTTTTTGACTGCGCTGCGCAGCTTGCGGGATCTCAGTTCCCCAACAGGGATTGAACCTGGTACGACAGTGAAAGCGCCGAGTCCTAACCACTGGACCACCAGGGAGTTCCCTGGAATTACATTCTTATTTGCTCACTGCTGGTGTATAGAAACACAACTGATACTGTGTGTTGATCTTGTACCCTGCAAATTGGCTGAGTTTTATTAGCTCTAATAGCTTTCTTCTGGAATCTTTCTACATATAGGATCAGGTCATCTGTGAATGGAGATGGTTTTACTTCTTCCTTTCCATAGCCCACCTTCTCTTGCACCACGGCATACCTTTAACCCCTGACTCATCCTAATATAAAACCCCTGTGTTTTCATAAGTGTTAACCAGTAAGTAGCCCTCTTGAACCAAGTTAATACCCTGAAGGATAATGGCAATTTTAAAGAGACTGAGTCTTCAATATTAAAAACCAGTCAGTAGGGCTTCCCTTGTGACGCAGTGGTTAAGAATCCGCCTGCCAATGCAAGGGACACGGGTTTGAGCCCTGGTCTGGGAAGATCCCACATGCCACGGAGCAACGAAGCCTGCACTCTAGAGCCCACGAGCCACAACTACTGAAGCCCGTGCTCCGCAACAATAGAATCCACTGCAATGAGAAGACCGTGCACCACAACGAAGAGTAGCCCCTGCTCACTGCAACTAAGGAAAGCTCGCGCACAGCAACCAAGACCCAACGCAGCCAAAAATAAAATAAAATAAATAAATAAATAAATTCATTTTTTTAAAAAAAAAAGCACCAGTCAGTAGCATCCGGTTGTAGGTGAGGGTACATGAGGCCACTTGATGGCTGCTCAGGGCACATGGACATGGAGGGTTTGATTCAGGTGCAGGTGCCCAGAGCACATGGGGCGGTGTTAGAGCAGGCAAAGGGCCCAGGCAGCTCCATGAGGGCGGGTGGGCTGTCTGCTTCTTTCTGTCTTGTGTCCTTCCAGGCCTGGCACATGGATGTTCAGCATGCGTTAATGAGTGAACGAATGAAAGCCACAAACGGCAGGATGAAAGCTGCCTGGTGATTGTAGCACGTGGGTTTTTGCTTTGTTTTATCTTTTTTGGGTTACGGACCCCTTTGAGAATCTGGTGAAAGCTGTGGACTCTTTCTCCAGAAAAACAACATATATTAATGTATTTACATATAGTTCTGCATATACTTTGAGGATCTTTAATATCTGAGACCCATTCCTGTTACCGAAGTTAGGGCTTCTGACTCCAGTGTAACCCATTGCACTCCTGATCTTGTTTTTATGGCGCCTGACTGGGGAAGCAGAAAGCTGCTGTGGCAGCCAGTGCTGGGGCCTCCTGCAAGGAGGACTGCTCTTTGAATCAGGTGCCAGAAGACAGGCGGCAGAATAATTTCCAGAGCTCCTGTTCACACTCGGGACAGGTAGGGCTCCAGGAGACCATGGCCACATCAGGAAGTATCCTCTTGGCGTCTCCCTCTTCCTACCCCTCATGTCAGCCTCACACAGAACGGAGCCTGCTAGTGTGTGCTCCATCTTAGAGTTGAAGCAAACCCTCCCCAGTGTGCTGGCAGTTCTTATCATGAGGAGGACTGTCAAAAGGACATAAGGACATAAGGAATGTCTTCTCGATCTGTTGATTGGGTTAGCCACACCTTCCAGGCTCACATTGGTCCTTGAGCTGAGTTGGTACCCAACCACTTCAGGATTTATCTGCCTTCCAAAGTGAGTGCTGCTTTTGGCTCAGCCCTTCTACCATGAAGCCCAAGGAAGGACACCGGACCAGCACTGAGAGCTCCCAACCATGCTGGGCCCTGGACCCGAGGGGCTGTGTGGTCAAGCCATGGAAGAAGCCAGTCCACAGCCAGCCCCGTCCCATGTGTGGTGTTCTGGGGCTCGGACCCGTGGAAGGGGGCCTTCAACTAAGGTAGAAAACAGCACGAGGAGTGACGGGCTGTGTTTTGACATGTGAGGACTCCTGCAAGGCCAGAGTGTGGCATTAATGGTCAGGTGGCCATCAGAAGTCTCCCAGCCCTTCTACCCTCCTGGGCTGCACCCAGCCGCACGCTGCTACTCAGGGTCCCTCAGGCGAAGGCCTCGTCCTTGCTCCTGTGCTCTGCAACGTGGACTCAATACTGCTTTTCAGCCACTCGCTTTTTGCACTGTTTTTATCATCTAACAGACATTTGCTGAGTGTCTGCCACGTCTAGACAGTGGGTTATTTATTGTCTGTCTCACAGTGAAGAGGGTAGGAACTGCAGTCGACGTGCAGCACATCTCACTGAACTGATTAGGCAGAATTAGCAGAAGGTATCCTGTGAAGACCGTCAGAGTCAGGAGTGAATTGGCAGAGGTGCGGGTGGGATGTTCTGGCACCTTTCTCTGCATCCTCCCGTGGTCTTCCTCGTTGCTTGGGACCCTTCACAGTGACGTATCAGACTTCGAGTCTCCAGGCCTTCCCCTCATCTCCTCTCTCTAACAGGCATCCTTCCCATCCCCCGTCGGTTTTGAGAAGACCCTTGTTACTGACAGGGTTGAAAACCCACTTTAGTGTACAGTGCTTCTCCATTGCTGGTTCCAGTTCTCCCCGGAACCAGCCAGAGGACAGCTGGTCGGGGGCATGATCGTGGGGTGGGGACTGGGTCTACTCAGGAATCTCTACGCCAATAGCAGCTACTGTTTACTTCGCTGGGTGTTGTGGTTAACACTTCCATTTAGTACTTCCTTTAATTATCGCAAGAACCTTCCAAAGTCAAAAGAAAACGGAGACTTGGACAACTTGAACTGTTTGTCACAGTAATGTAGCCCTAAAAGTGGCAGAACCAGGACATCAGTCCAGCCCTGCCCCATTCCAAAGGTCATAGCGTGAGTCACCGCATGGTGCCACCCTAAACCTGCTTTAAGCAGAGACTGCTTACCTCCCGCTGTTGTAGATCTTAGATCTTAGTTTCATGTGTGTCCTGAGTACACAGTACAGAATCCAGCCCATCTCCAGTGGCGGCCGCCCAGAGCCCTTCCTGCTCTCAGTGGCGGCGTGTGCAGCTTTATAAGGCTGTTTATGGGAGCTGGGATTGTCCTTAAGGTGTGTTTGACTTTGGTCAGGGTTGCATATATGTTCCTTCAGTTGTGGAAGCAGAGCAGAGATCCAAGTTTTCTTAGGACAAGCTTGATGGTGCTGGGCAGTAGCCTGGAACATGGTTTTTAATATCTTACGCTGTGCAGTCGTGTGGTTGCACTTCCAGTACATCACGTCCCTGTATCTGTCATACAGCCCATCTCTGGGCAAGACCTTGGCAGGTTTGAGAAACTGAAAGGAAGCCACTGTGATTGGGGTGAGGGTCAGAGATAGGAAGAGTTGGGGACCAGAGGAGGTAGAGCCTTGGAGACAGGAGTTTGGATGGTGCTCTTGTGCAAATAAATGGTGTCGGGGGTTCAAAGGCAGAGCAGTGACCTAATTATCTTTATGTTTTCAAAAGGTCTGTCTTCTACTGTCCTTAGGCCCTTGTGCCTGTCACTTCTGTCCTCAGAACCTTGCTGCTTACTTGGCCATCTGTCTCTAGCACGTGCGGACAGCAGCCTGTCGTTTTTTCTCTTTTCCCTGATTCTGCAGACTTCCCTGGAAAGCTTACAAGAGCCCTGTGACATGGAATGCGAAATGAGCGAGACCAGCCTCCTCCTTCTGAGAGTGCTGTGTGGGGGTGGGGGACGAGGGCGAGCAGAATGGAGCCCCCATGGGGCAGAGGGGCAGCAGAGCAAGAGGGAGGTGAAGTCTCCTGCTTCAGGTGCCTCGGCATCAGTGGGAGGGGACTGGCCCGGGGCCATTTACCTGGGCCCCAGGAGTTTCTTGGTGGTAGGTGGGGGCCAGGCTGGGGGAGAGGAAGGGTTGGGAGCTGGGCTGAATGGCAAGGGTGGCAGGGGATGGAAGGTGGCTGGGCTGGTAGAGCCAGGCAGTTGGGGGGGGGCACCTGGAGGAGGGGGCATTAGCAAGAGGTCTCAGCGTGTTCCTGGCCCCCGGACTGGAGGAATAAGCTCAACCAGGATGTGGGAGAGGGCTGCTGGGGCCAGGTTTTCAGGAAAGTGAGATTTTATCTTGCACATTTATCAAACATCAGCTAAGGCAGGCTAAGATTACAAACTTGAGGCAAAATATATGCACTCTGGGCATCCAGAGTCCAGGTGAAGATAGAAAAGCATAGATAAAAGACAGAATTCCCAAAATATTTTTTGTAGGATGTCAAATGAGTGGAGCAAACAAAAACTTCAGTCTTAGGGAGAAGCTGTTGATCCTGACATCTGCCAACAGCACCCATCAGCCAAAACTGCATTATATTTGTTTCTTTTTAGTCTGAGCTATTCTGGCCTTAGTCTTTTTTTTTTAAAAAAACATCATTGTCAGGGCTTCCCTGGTGGCGCAGTGGTTGAGAGTCCGCCTGCCGATGCAGGGGACACGGGTTCGTGCCCCGGTCCGGGAAGATCCCACATGCTGCGGAGCGGTTGGGCCCGTAAGCCATGGCCGCTGAGCCTGCGCGTCCGGAGCCTGTGCTCCGCAACGGGAGAGGCCGCAACTGTGAGAGGCCCGCGTACCACAAAAAAAAAACAAAGAAAAACATCATTGTCAGAGTCTGATCTGGCTCTGAGTGCAGGCCTGCCTACAGACTGCCCAGGGACCCTCAGGCCATCATCCCTTTGCACCACAGCGTCCACCTGGGCGTTAGCTCACCTGGTCCCTCTCCCCTTTGCTCACCACATCTTCTTTACAGGTACGCACTCACACACCCTCTTATTTGTCCTTGCCTTTTCTTTCTTGCTTTTTTTGGAAAATTTTTAAATTAATTTATTTTTGGCTGCATCAGGTCTTCCTTGCTGCACGCGTGCTTTCTCTAGTTGTGGTGAGGGGGCTACTCTTCATTGCAGTGCGCGGGCTTCTCACTGCAGTGGCTTCTCTTGTTGCGGAGCACAGGCTCTAGGCGCACGGCTTCAGTAGTTGTGGCTCGCGGGCTCTAGAGTGCAGGCTCAGTAGTTGTGGCACGCAGGCTTAGTTGCTCTGCAGCATGTGGGATCTTCCTGGACCAGGACTGGAACCCGTGTCGCCTGCATTGGCAGGTGGATTCTTAACCACTGTGCCACCAGGGAAGTCTCATGTCCTTGCCTTTTCTTATACTTATTTCAGTACATTGATTATATTGTATTTTCCGTAAGTCATTTTGTAATGGTGTCAGTAGTTTTATATCCATGAATTTTCATTTCTTTCCTATTTCATTATTTAAAAAATAAAGACAGGTAATCATTTTCTTAGCTGAAAAGGAAATAAGGAAAGAACATGCTCTCATATGTTGGAGAGAGAATGTGCCAGTGAGGCTCCCCACATTGGTGGCCTTGTTGTGCTCAAGGCACGAGACAGCTGGTTCCTGCAGTGGAGACTTGAGGAGGCCAAGGGTCTGGGGGAGGTAGGGCTGGGGGTGGCTGCAGGGCCTGGGTTTGTAGTATCCCAGCAGCTCCTGCCTGCAGAGGATTCTCTCTGCTCACATAGGCCCCATCTTAATTTTTGTGTTAAATGAGTTTCATCTCATGTCTTAAGTTTGTGCTTAAATATTTTTTTTAATGGAATAAGACAGATTGGACACAAGTCATGACTGCAGATCCCCATTGACTTCACCTCCCTTTGATCTTCAGCTTTGTGATTTCTGCACAGTCTCCACTGCAGCTCAAGGTGCCATCTGCAGTAGAGCTTTCCTTGGATCCGATCTGGCAAATATCTTCAGTAGAGATAGCAATGTGGTCATAATCAGGGTTTTCCTCTTTTATGACTTCTGTACGGTAGGAAAAGAATATACAAATTACAGAGCTAAATCTTTGGTACACTTCAAAGAATATGAATTTATTCTTAATTATCAGAATCGTTGGTGTGATATCCTAGTTATGAATAAGAAAGACATTTCTCTTTCTGCCACCTATGAATAAAAACATTGTTACTTGGAGAAAGGGAGCAATACTTGAACTCTAAGCACTAATCTTAAAACAATCTGTATTTTAGAAGTCTACTAAAGACATTTTAAAACTTAACTCTTATATTAAATTAGTTTATTCTTTCCCCAAAATTTTTATTTCCTTTTAAGGCAAAACAAGAGAAAACATGTCTTTTCAGTTGTAATTTTTTTTTCCACTGAAGTATTTTACAACTTAATTTTTAATACAAGTCTTAAAGTTGGTAACCTTCAAATTTTAATTGTTCCACCAACTTAGGTGTTAAAGTTGAGTGATGACATAAGTTTGAAAATAAATATAATAATTTAATTTATAAATACGTGTAGTTAGCTTTTTACGCCTTGTTTTTCTCATATACGTATCTAGTACTTGGCTACAAAAATCTGAATACTATAGTGCATTTATTTTTGTCTTACGACTTGTCATTATATAAAATCTAATTCTTAATCACTGGACTAACTCTACAAGCTGTCTTACAGTAAAGTTGAATTTGTAGTTTTCCTAAATAAGAGGAGTTTGAGTCAGAATTCAGACTAGGAACTTAGGGACCCTCCCCCCTATTTTTTAAAATTTAAACTGAATTTATACTGTGTTCTAACCAGGGAGCCTCAGGGGATAACACTCTTTTCCGTTGTCATTTTGGCAAGTACTCCCAAGTAAGCCGGTCTCCACAAGGCAAGAGGTTCCATTTGGTAATAGCGCTGTTGTCCATGTAAGTGTGACCGCAGTAGGTTTGGGGAGTTAAGCAGTTGGTGTGCTGGTTCGAGCATCCCGGTGAGCAAGTGGGTTGATGAAGTCAGCAGTGCCGGGTGTGGGGGAGACCTCAGGGCAGGGATGCGACGTTAGGGCAGAGAGTGGCTGGGGAGCCAAGGGGTCCTCGTGCAGCTGGGCTGTGCTGCCGTGGCCCCCCTGCTCCAGCCTACCTTACAGGAGGGTGGAGTGTGTGGAGGATCAAGGCTGAGCCCTGCAGCAAGAACCCTCTGAAAAGGCGGCCACACAGCCAAGCTGCTGACGCGCAGCGTCTGCTGAATCGAACTCTGGCCCCCGCAGCAGCTGCTGGCGGTGTGTTTCCTTCTCCGTCCCCAGCTCTTCCCCAGCCTGAGCCTTCGATTTCGTGCACAAGTCAGGATGAAATCACAACCTGGACAGACTGGGTGGGCATGGGCGCAGTGTTCAGTTCTCTGTTTCGCACCGGCGTCACCTAATAAGCACCGCGTCTCCCACCCCTGTGAGCCGAGTGATGTCCTGGTGCTTCCATACAAATGGCTCGTCTCGTGTAGACCAGGAGCCATCTTAGAGCCTGGAGTTTGGTTTTAAGAGTGCAGTAGCTGGCCCTGTAACCTGAACGCCTGGGAGCCAGGAAGGGCAGGTGTGGCTCTGCCTAGAGCCCCAGGCGCCTCCGGGGCCCTTGGTCACTCCGGGCCAGCAGTCAGCTCTCTAGCCCAGCAGCTTTAGCAGAAGATGCCTTTTCCAAAATGAAATACTGCATGGAACCCCATAGATGTCAGATTAAAAGTTTTTTAATATAAAGGTGTTTTGTAAATTGAGATTTACAAGAATTAAGAAGGCAGTTGGGGGGGTGATCGACTTTTACAATGGGCAGAAAACATTGGAAATAACGTGAATGGTAGATACCATCTTGTGTTAACCCCCCTCAACCAGCTCACTTCTGAGTGTACTTTGTTGCGTGCAGTGAGAGGTGTGTTTTGCCCTTTACCTTGCTATTCTCGGGGGCCTTCCATCAGACACGTGGGACAGAAGCTTCGTTCCAAGGAAAGCACATGAGCAGCAGCCAGCAGGGCAGCACGGAGTAATGGGGCAGGAACGCGCTTGACTGCTTCTGATTATAACTTTTATAAAATACACATTTACAAGATTGAAGTCCCAGTCTGACATCTGTTGGAGTTTAAAGCACCTCCTCAGAGCTCAGGGTCTGCAGACAATTTGAAAACCACACCCAAGTCAAAATTGCTGCCTTCCCTTGATGAGCAAAGCAGCCCCTGGCTGGTGCCTGTCCTCTGGCCGTAGGTAGGATTCCTACCACCCTAAAGCTGAAGGTTGGTTTGAAAAGGTTCTCTGAGCTGGGCTTCCTTCCCCCGAGACTGGCCGCTGGGAGACGCTGCTGCAGGGGAGGCAGCGGACAGGGTGTTCTTGGCGGTAGAAGCTCCTTCCCGTGAAAGAGGGTGGAGATGGCTTTGTTTCTTTTTTTTTGCGGTACGCGGACCTTTCACTGTCGTGGCCTCTCCCGTTGCGGAGCACAGGCTCCGGACGTGCAGGCTCCGGACGCACAGGCTCAGCGGCCATGGCCCATGGGCCCAGCCGCTCCGCGGCATGTGGCATCCTCCCGGACCGGGGCACAAACCCGCGTCCCCTGCATCGGCAGGTGGACTCTCAACCACTGCGCCACCAGGGAAGTCCCGCTTTGTTTCTTTTAATGCACTTTTTGCGTGAGTTGAACCGTTCTCAGAGTCAGGTGTTCATTCTGTGCCGTTGGAGTTAGTAGCCAATCTGGGGGGAAAAGGCTGCCTCAGAGCACGTTCTCACAGCTGAGCAGAAGCACCCTGGCTTGCTGGTAGGCACCTCGTGTCTTTGGCACGGCCTGATTTTATTTAATTTTTGTCTGCATTGGGTCTTCATTGCTGCGCGCAGGCTTTCTCTAGTTGCGGTGAGCAGGGCCTACTTTTCATTGTGGTGCACGGGCTTCTGGTTGTGGTGGCTTCTCTTGTTGTGGAGCACGGGCTCTAGGCACACGGACTTCAGTGGTTGCAGTGTGCTGGCTCAGTAGTTGTGGCTTGCGGGCTACAGAGCTCAGGCTCAGTAGTCGTGGCACATGGGCTTAGTTGCTCCATGGCATGTGGGATCTTCCTGGACCAGGGCTGGAACCCATGTCCCCTGCATTGGCAGGCAGATTCTTTTTTTTTTTTTTTTAATATATTTATTTTATTTATTTTTGGCTGCATTGGGTCTTCCTTGCAGTGTGCGGGCTTCTTATCGCGGTGGCTTCTCTTGTTGCGGAGCACAGGCTCTAGGTGCGTGGGCTTCAGTAGTTGTGGCTCGTGGGCTTTAGAGCACAGGCTCAGTAGTTGTGGCGCACAGGCTTAGTTGCTCTGCAGCGTGTGGGATCTTCCTGCACCAGGGATCGAACCTGTGTCCCCTGCATTGGCAGGCGGATTCTTAACCACTGCACCACCAGGGAAGCCCACAGCATGATTTTAGGTCTAAGCACTGAGAAAAATGAGAGTCCTAAGAAGAAAATGTGTTGGTTCCTTTCAGTGGAATAGCATGTGTGATTTAGTTTTCAGAGAAAACGCTGACTTTGTCTTCTTTCTCCCCCTTACAGGTGGGTGACATCGTGAAAGTCACAAGGATGAACATAAACGGCCAGTGGGAAGGCGAGGTGAACGGGCGCAAAGGGCTCTTCCCCTTCACGCACGTCAAAATCATCGACCCTCAGAACCCGGATGAAAACGAGTGATGCTGCTGCCCTGTGCCTGCTGCTTCATCGTCCTGCCCCACACGCCTCCTTCAAGCGGGGAAGCGTCCTCTCGGGCAGGTCACACGCGCTGCCAACGTCCAGCTTCTGCAGCGGGCAGCCTCCCACACATTGGAATGCTCACAGTGGCTGCCCCGGCATTTGTATCATAGTCGTGTTGTCAAAGAGTAGCTGATTTTAGAGTTCTTTGGATCATAAACTGGAAACACTGGTGGAGGCACACAGGTGAGAGGAGGTGCCGAGGACAGGGCTCCCTTCCGGCCAGCGCCCCGCTGGTCCCTGGGCTGACCCAGGGTCCCAGGGGAGCTCGGGCCCACAGCAAGGCCTTGCCACTGGGAGCCATGGGTGGTGCCGTCGCCGGCGTGGTTTCCATGAAGAGCAGAGGAAGTGGACCCTTCAGGAGAGGGAATTCTGCCCTAAACTCCCCACGTCAGGCTTTTCTTTTCTTTTTTTTTTTTCCCTCTTGTTGTTTGGTTTGGTTTTAGAAGACTTAATTAATTAGACTGGTGTGTTCTGAACAGGTTTTTAAATAGCAGGTTAGCTTTTGTGATGAGACGAGGGATGGCACGTGCCTCTGAAGCCGCTGTCACCGCAGGAGCGCAAGAAAAAGAGCCCTGAGGCAGAGGCCTGTACTGTCTTGGTTGCCGGTGGTACCTTGCCAGATAGCAAACAGCCACCACCACCACCACCCAGCAGATGTGGGCTTCCAAGCTGCGTGCATAGCCTCTTGGACGACGTTGTCCCCGCAGGCATCAGAGCCAGGGGCCAGGGGGTGGTGTGATTCACCTTGTTTGCTGGCTTCCTGTCCAGGCTTTCAGTGAATGCACCCCTTGAAAGTATAGGACCCAAGTTTCCTTAAAAAGTCGTTGAATTCACTAAGGAATCGTTAAATTCCACTCACTGAGGCCCAGTTCTCCCTGCCCCAGCAAGCTCCCCAGGCTGCCCAAGAGAGATCGTGCTGCTAATTCTGGCTCCATGGTTCTTGTGTCCACACTGCTGTCCAGCAAGAAAGTGTAAGCCCTGGGCCTTGGTTGATGCGTTTGATGTCTAATGAAATGCATCATTAGCCATTACTTATTTGATGTTAAGTTTTCCCTGTTGGCTAAAAGAGGCCTGTTCATACGAGTCAGCTGGTACCAGTGTGTGACCGATGCCACGTCTATAGCACACGGCCGACTAGAATTCTGGAACCTTTGTGCAGTTCAGTGTGCCTGCCCTTCTGGACCCTGCTGAAGACAGGCCTCAGCTGAGAGTGCGTCCAGCAGCCCTGGGGGTGTGGTCTCAGCCTGATAAGTAACTGTCCTCCCTGAGCATCTGCTGTAGCCTCGGCCCTGGCTCCCAGGGGTCTTGGGTTTTGAGGTTTCGAGCAGTTATCCTGGTCAGAACCAGCAAGGCCACCATGTTTCAATTTCTCTTTAATCAAATGTTCCATCAGGTAGGTAACCATCATATTAAAGACTCTTGAGGGTGCTCACATAGCCCTGTCTCTCTGTGGTTTTCCTGGAAAAGGCTTCTTTGTGGGCTCTTCCTGATCAGTGAGAGCTGTGGCCACCTCTTGCTCCCAAGGTGCCCGAGTTGCAGTCACCTCTTGTTCTGGGTCCAGGCCCAGCCTAGCCCCACGGCAAGTGGCACGTGTGTGGCTGGGCCCCTGCCCTCTACCTGGGGATGATGCCTACCCTGTGGCCTGTAACCCAGTACCCAAGGGGGTCTCTCACAGAAGGGGGGGACGTGTGCCTTGTCCAAAGAGAGCACACACCCTAAGGCCTTATTAAACCACATTTAGCCGAGAGGCTGGGCACCTTTGGATGCCAGTAGTTGGCTCAAGTACAAGAAGTATATGGCCTTTTGGAAAGCAAGGTTTCCTTCCAGCCATGTCTGCTGACCAGTAAACAGCGTGACCCACCTCACGGGGATCACTTCAGAATCAGAACACCCTGCAAATGTAGGTTTACTTCAGAAGGCATCTGTTCAGTCCGTCAGCCCAGGTGCATGTCTCCAGGGCTGCCCCAGAGATTCAGAGCCCCAAATTAGGTGAGCCTTGAGCTCTGAACTGGAGATGTGTGCCGAAAGTAGTACCTTTTGGACTTAGAACCTTATTAGTTTTTTAATCAGCCAGGGTAATTCTTTTTTTTCCACACTAAATATATAAGAAACAGCCCACTACCTTGGCTTTGGGCCTGGGCTCCCCAGGGATCTGGGAAGACTCTGCTTCAGAAAGCGACTCAAATCTTCCAGAGGCATGGGCTTCCCTCCTGGGCAGGCTTCCTCTTAGGACTGTCCATTATTGCTACTTGCTCTGCTCTACTGTGTGTCACTTAAGAAAATGTGTGGATGTTAAAGTAGCTCACTGGGGAAGAGAACAAATTATATGCTAAAGGAATTGACAGTTTGATTAAAAATGTACTTATCCTGGAAAGGGAGTTGTCCCTGTCACCTCTGCCCGGTGTTGCTGCCCGGGGACACAGCTGATGAAGAGAAGGACATGTGGATGGACTGCCCTTCGACGACTTTGTCACCCAGATAAGACCCCTTCTGTGCTCACGGTCAGGAACCTGAGGAGAGAGGGCCAGCTGCTCCCTCCTGAGCCTGAGCATCTGGCCTGTGCTGACTCCCTTCTCCAGCTGTTTACACACAAGGCGGGCCGGGACCGGCGGCCACTGCTCTTGTTAAGTTTGCTCAGAGGAATATGAACATTTTATTTTTGAAAAGGGATGGTGTTTTTGTGCCAGGTGTTTATAATTTAATCCTTTAATAATATTATGTTCATTAACCTCTTAAAATGAGTGAATCCTGATTGTTTTCACACCGAACCCGAGACACCACCGAGCTCGCCCTCAGCCTCCACCCTCTGGGACCGGAGGCCTGTGTCCCTGTGGCTGCAGCCAGTGGCCCCGAGCTGGGCGTGTGCTCTCACGGAGTGGAAGGACAGTCCTCTGAGACAGGGTCGTGGTCTCTGCGGGAGGAACAGTGGCCTTGCTTCTTGACGGTCTTCACTGTGTGTTTTAAAATGACAACAACACAACACAAAACTCTTTTGACCTGTAACTTAAAGATCGTAAACTTCAGGCAATAATATTTTATGTGTAAGCTTTTAAAATTATTTTTGGGGATCATAGCTTGTTTTATTTTGTGCTATAAAATTAACAGTATTAAATGACTTATATTCTTAGAATACATGGAGTGTCTTTTCTTAACAGATCAGTGCCTTTTTATTTTTGTATTCCATTTTACGTTACTGGTCCCGGCATCAGACCCTTGTTTCCATGGCCTGTTTGTACATTGTCTCAATAAAACTTGCATCAGCCGGCGGTGGCAGCGGCTTTCGTGTTTTGGTGTCTCCTCAGTGCTGCCTTGGAGGCCCTCGGCCCCCCTCAGCCCCCCCAGCAGTTAAGCACCTGCCCAGACACCTGTGAAGCAATGGCCACCTGGTGCTTCTGCGAGTTGCCCTGCCCAGCCCTGTTGCTGTGGACTGAGTGGAGGGGTGGGGCTTGGCACCAGCACCACTCACACCCTGGCCTCCCGGGGGCGGGGTGGCAGTTCCAGGCCCGGCATCCTCCAGGGAACTTGGGTGTCCTCCCTCTAATGGGCGCCTTGTCTGAAGCATAAGTTTCGGAGCAGCCTTGTCCCTGGTCAGGGCATGAGACTCACCTGCCTTTCTTAAATCCTCTGCTCCTGTCTGTGGCCCTCCTGACAGGCTCCGGGACCTTCAACTGGAGGTGTTGGGGGGCCCGCTGATTTCCCTGCCGCCCCCCAGCCAGTGCTATCCCGCACCTATTTGTGTGCCAAGAGAGGTCCAAGTGTCGTCGTGGTAGAACCTCCAGGAAGGTGCAACCTGGATCATCTCAAGCTGTGTTGCTGGAAAGCTTGGGAGATTCCAAATGGTCCACTCGTCCTGGAAGAAGGAAGGCCTCAGAGACACCTTTGAAGAGTACTTTCTGCTTGGAAAGTTAAATTTTGCTCAGCAACGCTGGGCTGGATTCCTCCGTGATGGGAACCCCTGGGAAGTGAAGCTGCCTCCCCACGGGGTGAGTGTCAGGGCCCAGGTCTTGACACCCCACAGCGTCTTTGCATCCTGGCCTGGAGTGACTCACCCTTCAAGCCCTGGCCCTGCTCATGGCTCCCTGGCAGGAGGTTGAGGCCTGTGTCCAACGGGGGGCTGCAGAGATTGGGGGGCATCCCCTGCCCACGCCTTTTGCCCTGGGGACACCATCGCACTCTCCCCAGGCTCCCAGGCTTGTAGCCCAAGGTAGCCTGTGCCTTGCAGCCTGGCACTGAAACGGGGGCAGGGGGAGGGGACTCAGCTACACCCTCCAGGCCCACGTGCCAGAGACAGCCCCAGGGCTCCCACTGTTCAAACTCAGAGGTCCGAGGGAGGGGTTGGGAAGGGGAGCCCTTGGGGTGGGCTCCCAGAGCTGCCCAGAGGCCAAAGCTGGCCAGTGGATCGGGTGGTCCGCCCAGTAGCTGTGTGGAGGGCAGGGCCAGGAGCAGGGGGACCAAGCCCCTGCCGGCCCTCCGAGGAGTTGGGAGAGTTTGGCTTTGGCATTGAGGTTAGAGGGAAAACACCCATAGGGCACAGCATTCAGAAGCCCTGTCTGGAGAAAGGCCACCCACCCTGTCGATTCCACATCCCAGTCTCCCTGTTGCCTGTTTATTACTGTATTTTCCAGAGTTACTCTACAGCATGCAAGTAAATATATCTGTAAGTACTCTTTTTTAATGTTTTCTCTACAGAAAGGCAGCATAGATCACTTACTGTTCTGCACCCTGCTTTATTCCCCCAGTCTGTTTAGAGCTGAGCCTCTGTTCTCTTCCATCACTGTGTCGTGTTCCTTGAGGTGGATGTGCTGTCACTCGGGTAACCACCTCGGGTATTGATGGGCATGTAGGTCCTTTCCAATCTCAGGTGGGCAGATGCATTAAAGTGAGTTCCTCTGACTGGGATTGCTGGGTCAAAGGCTCTGGGCACTGGCAGTTTTCAGAGCTGTCGCTAAATTGCCCTCTTATAGGGATTGCCTCAATTTACACTTTCGCCAGTGATGTATAATATATGAAAATATAACATTTTTACAAACACTCTGTAGATACCTTGTTTATGGCTAAACAGTATTCTATTATGTGGCTGAGGCACCTTATACTAGCCCATCTGTCTGTCGTGGCGTGTGGAAGTTTTTGCCAGTGGGGTTTTTTTGTTGTGTTTGGCTGTACCAAGTGGCTTGCGGGATCTTAGTTCCCTGACCAGGGATTGAACCGGGTCCTGGCAGTGAAAGTGCCAAGTCCTACTAATCACTGGACTGCCAGGGAGTTCCCCCACTGTTTTGATGATAGGAAATCCTCAGGTCTAAGTAAGGGCTGCAGGGGTAGGGCCCATCTTCCAGCTCCTGGGCTGACTCTGGTCCAGTCCTTGCCCCAGGTGCCTCCCGGCCCCCCTGCCCCCTGTCCAGTGCCAGTCCTAGTTGCTGGTATTTTTTCCCCAAAGACACATGTGATGAAAACCCCTAGCCCGTTCCTCCCTGGCCTATGAGATGCCTGCATGCCAGGCTGCTGCCCAGAGCCCAGCACTTGAGCCAGACTGGACTGACACATTCTGAGTCCCCAGAACTGGCCATCGTACCTCCTTGTCTTTGCCACACACTTCTCCTGCCTGGACGCCCTTCTCTCTGCTGAACTCCAAAGGGCTCATCTGTCCTCGGCTCCTGCCACCTCCTAGGAAAGCCCTCTGACCTTCCCTCCCTCCATGGGGACTGGAACTAGAACTGGTCAACCCTGAGCCCGGAGACAAGACAGGACTCACGACAAACCAGCAACTTGGGGAGGGTCGAGGCTGGGCTGAAACAGGCTGGTGGGAGCCGGCTTCACGGGGTCGGAGAGCCCCCGAGGACCCTGGGGTGCTGAGACATGGCAGTCAGGCTGTGTAGACCCACCTGGGATGTGGGCAGGGAGGCTGGGCTGTAGCAACCAGAGCAAGCCAGGGAGTCAGGGGTGAGGCCGGGAGTGGAGCGGTGGGGATGGGCTTAGCCAAGGCTCCCCAGCCTGGGGATCCCCCAGCGTCTGCCTCCATAAGAATAAGTCTCGGGGTAGCTGAGGGCACCATTCCTGCCTATCTTGCCCCTCAACACAGCCAGCCTCAGCTAGGATGCTGGATGTGCTATATCAGACCCCCCCAGCATTTCCTGGGGACCAGTTAATCAAATCGAGGTCTCCCCATCTGGAAATCCACCTAAGTCCCCAGGGAAGAGTCCACTCTCTGCCCTCTGAACCCCAAGGCTCAGGTGGGCCCTGTGGACTCTCAGGTAGGCCTCCAGGGGGCGCCAGAGTCAATCCCAATGTTAGACGTTGCCGTTCTCTCACTTTGTGGCCTAAAAAAGGACAGCCCTGCACGTCAGAGCTTGGAGACCCTAGGCTGAGAGGAGTGGGGAACAGGGGTGGGTGTGAGGAAGACAGGGACAGGCTTGCATGCTGGGGGGCCCAGGGATCACCCCCTCACCTGCTTCTCACACCTTGGCCTTTGGGGTGTCTGCTGGGTCTGTGTATTGTCAAGGCCACTGGGATGAACGCTACCACGTTGCCAGAATCATCCTCGGGGCAAGATCAGGACCTCAGGCTGCCCAAGACTTGGAGGCATCCTAAGTCTCCCCGGGTCCCGGTGTCCACATGCACCACCTTCGAGCCCGGGGCTTTGGTGAGGCCACCCACCCACCTACCTTCTGTTTCAGCTTTTGCTCCATGAGGATCTGGTCATTTCTGCCCCACCATGGGGCAGCCAGAGCCTCGAGTCCATCCGCAGGGTGGAGGCGGCCACAATGGTCTCGCCCCATGCAGGGCATCTACCCAGGTTGTTGGCCTCCTCACAGCCCCCAACACTGACCTGTCCCCTCAATGTCATCTCTGGCATCCCATGCTCAGCAGCCCCCACCCCACATCCTGCACGCCTGCTGTGTCCTGTGCTGCCTCTGAACCTGTCCTGGTGTCCTGGAGGATCTCCAGCTGGAGGCACTGCAGTTACCCCCAGATTCTTGGGGAATCCGGGGCAGAAGGGGCTCACTGACTCAAAAAGGTCACAGATCAGGACTCGAAATCTGCACTGGAGACGTGGCAGCCTTGGCCGAGCCTGACAGGCCTCCCTGCTCCCTCTCCCAAGCTCCGCTTTGTAGGCCCAGCACAGCCAGCCAGCCAGGACCCACGTCTCTGCCACTCACCAGCAGTGTGGCCTTGGGGAGTCCCTAACCTCTCTGAACCTCAGCTTCCACATCTGTAAAATGGAGATGACACAGAGGACATTCCACCTCAGGCTGTTGTGAAGAGCAAAGGAATAAATGCACATAAAGCTACAGCCATGTTTCTTTACAGGGCACAGTGTCTTCCTGGCTGGGGGCTGTGGGGTGAGGGGCAGGGCTGCAAGGTCAGCAGAGTGTGGAGTAGGGGCAGGCTGACTGGAGGCCAAGGGCACAAGGCCAAGCAACACCTTCTGCCCAGTGACGGGGCCTCTCCTGTGGCAGTTGGACACCCCGAGGGGTGGACTGAGGGGTGGATGAGTGTGACCCATTCAGGCCCTGCTCCTTCCCCTGGGCGCCACGCAGCCTCCCCGAGCTTCCCCATCTGTAAAATGAGGGGAGATGTGCTTGCCCCCCTGGGCAGCCTGGGGCATAAAGAGGGACTGCCTCAGAGGCCGGTCATCCTGGCATCCTAACCAGAAGGGAGCGAGGCTCAGAAAGGGGGGAGATGGCAAAAAAGAGGGCATGACACCAGCCACTGAAGGAGACAACAGTTAGTGGCTGATGTCGGGCCCAATGGCCCCATGTTTTTAGTGACAGATGAGACACCACTTCCCGGGAACGTGCCCTTCATTCATTTCCCACACAGTCATGAGTCCCAGTCTGCTGGAGGGACAAGCCCTGCCTGACCACAAGGCAGAGTCTGGGGAGTCAACACGGTAAAATCCTGGGAGGGGCCGGGAGCTGGAACAGCAGGGCCAGATCCAGTCTGGGGAGGCGGCTCAGGGAGGGCTTCGTGGAGGAGGGGACACAACACCCACCAGGGTGGGCCATGATTTATGGCGACCCAGGAAGTTCTCCCGGTATAATGACATGTGGGAAACAGAAAATGTCATAAAATATAAAGTAGAACGTTTTGATGTGGGGACAGTGGACGGAAGGACGGAGTTGAACCCTCAAAGCAATCAAGGTGTCAGGCAGTCAGGCGCGGTTTGGGAGGTTTCTGCGGGTGATTCACCTGCCCCCACGCTCGCTGCCCGCCTACCCCTGGTTCCAAGACTTAGGAAAGAAAGAAGAAGAAAAACACTGAGACCCGGCGCGCGGCCCAGCCTGGCGCCCCGCGGGGGTCGCGAGGATGCTGGGGACCCAGATTCCGCCCGGCGTCCAGGGCCAGAGGGCCCCGCTGCCTCCCACAGCCTCGCATCCCGACCCGGGCCGCTCCTACCTGCGCGGCCGCCGGGCGGTGCTGGGGCCTCGGGCTCCGGCCGCATTGTCGCCGCAGCGCCAGCCCCGCCCCGCCTGCCCCGCCCGCCCCGCCGCAGCCCTGGCGGCTCCAGAGCGGAGGTCCGCGCCGAGCGCAGGTGAGCCCGCGGGTCCGGGCCGACTCGTCGGGGATTGGGGACCTCACCGGGGAGGGGGCAGGCCAGGCAGAGCGCCCTCGCTCTCCTGACGTGCCGCCCGCTCGCCGCCTCGGGGCCCCGCTGTGTGCGGATCCCCTTCCTGGGCTGCCGGTCCGGTGGGGGGACCCGGCCCGAGGGAGCGGGAAGGCAGCTGGAAGGACTTCCCAGGGAGACGGGCTGCATATGCAAAGCAGGAGGTTTGCCTCTAGCCCCGTGGGGGAGGAGGTGCGGGCCACAGCCCCCCCCACCCCGAACTTGAGGGCCGGCTGTGGAGCTCAGATGCTGTCCCAGGAAACTGGAAGCCACTGGGGGCCGAGCTGAGCAGGAGCCCCTCGGGTGGGTGTGGGAAGGGCCCACGGGATCCCTGGTGAAGCGTGGGACCCGGAGGAGTGGGGAGCCTGCACCAGAAGGGGCCCTAGGGCTGGTCCCGGGGGACAGGATGCAGGCTCCTGTAGGTGGTCAGCACTCGGGGACTGTTACAACTTTTTGCATTAGGCAGTTTGTGGACAAGGGACAGCACTCTGCCAAAACTTGGGGTGCCCTCTCGCCATGCCCCTGGCGAGGACCTTTGCCTTGGGTTGGGGCGTCTGGGCCTGCAGGAGGTAGGAGGGCTACACGCCAGCCTGGCACACAGTAGACCTGGAGAAGTTTCCATGCCCAGCAAATCTCTTTCCACGCCCAAGGCCCTGGAAGGTCTGAACACCTGGGCACCTGGGAAGGGAGGGAACAGCCTCGACAGGCACCTGGTGGCAAGTTGAGGTCCCACCTTTTCTGGGATCTGTGGCCCAGTAGGTGAGGCCTGAGGCCAGGCAGGAAGGGGGTGGGCAGGGCTGAGCCAGAGGGAAAGCCAGGATCTGTGGAGGGGTCTTGTGCCCAGGTAGGGGGCAGGTGGGCTGGTGGTGGCCCAGTTTTACGGACCTGCCTTGGCAATGAGTGGGGGAAAGAGCATGGGTATACCCAGGTGGCCTTCAGGTGCCACTGCCTCCTCACCTGTGACGGCCCTCTAGGGCAGGCGAGACCAGGTGCTGGGCAGTAGACAGTCCCTCCCCAACCTTTTCATCTGGTTCTCAGCCCCCTTGCTCTTAAGCACCCACCCAGGGCCCTTGCTGGGATCTGGGCAAAACCGAGTGGGCCTCATCCACTTAAACTCCAGGAAAAACTTCTGGGGGAAGCCGCAGGGATAACAGTGGGGTGGACTGTGGGGAGGTCAGTGTAAACAAGGCAGCTACACCTTTGTCCTGGGCCTTCCAAAGTCCAGTCTGTAAGCTGCATGTTAAGGAAGGCTCACGCTGTGGCCTTGAGGGCTCCTTGGCTGCAGGGACCTCTTTGTTGATGGGGTGACCCCTCCCCCAGCCCCATGGCTTGCAGGGTGATACAGGGCCTTCTGGGTCCCTGTCCGTCTTGGAAGTAACTAAGGTGGGAGGGAGGTGGGACACCACCTGGTTGCCCCTACCTGCTGCTTGATCTTGGCAATCCCTTGGCCCCTCAGTTTCTCCATCTACTGTTGGGTATGACCTCAACATCAGGGGCTTTGGGGAAGAGCAGGGGAGGGGGTGGGAGCCGGAGCTGTGTGCCTGGCCTCACTTTCCTCCAACCCCACCAGGCCCAGGCTGGCCGCCCACTTCTGTTCACATGGAGCTGGGTTTCCCTGGGGACCAATGGACTGGCCCAGCCCTGCCCCCATCCCCTCCTGGCCACAGCTCACACTGGGGGGAGGGGTGGAGGCTGGGCCGCCTCCTGGACCCCTGCCCCCTTGCCCTGCCTTCCAGGGCCGGGCAGCCTCGGTCCACTGTTGGGCTGGGAGCAAGAAGCAGTGGCTGCCCTTGGAGAGGTGGGTATCCAGGGCTGCCCACCAGGGTGGGAGCAGGGGGGAGAACTAAATGTTGCCCCATTGAGGAGGGAGAAACCCCGAGTACCAGGAAGGCTCTGGTCTGCCAAGGTGACCTGGGTCTGACCCCAGGCATGGTGGCCTCCCTGGAGAATGGAGGGTCCCAGGGCTCCAGGCTGCAGGATTTTGAGGGGGCAGCAGAAATCGGGGAGGATTTCCTGGGCCTGAAATGTGGCTAAGGTTGGGGCAGAGGGGCCCAGGCAAAGGGGGAGGAGAGTGAGGGTGCTGAGCCTGGGGGCCTGGAAGGGAGGTGCCGTCCATGGTGCCAGGTGCCATTCCTCTGGGACCCGGCTCCCCTACGCATGAGGGTTCCCAGCTCCAACGCAGCCTCTTTGAGAAGCGCCCCCACTCGTGTCTCTCTGTGTCTCTACCCACAGCCCTAATCAAAGCCCTGGTCCCCATAGATGCTCCTGTCTCCCTGCAGGCAGCTCCAGCTGGGATGGCAGCTCCAGCATCTCTAAGGGCCTCGGGGGGTCCAGCCCCTCAGGGGGCACCCTAGGCCTTCCACAGCCAGCCGCCTGTGTGCCTGCCCCCCACCCATCTTCGGGCCACTCACCATGGGTGGCTGCTTCTCCAAGCCCAAGCCAGGTACCTCCTCTCTTCTCATCCTCTCCCTTCCCCCTCCCTCTGTCGCTCGCTCCCTCCCTCCCTCTTCCTGCCACCTTCCTCCTGCCCCTCCCCCTGCCTCCGAAGTAGGTCAGGCTGGGCTGCAGCCGAATGTTAACGCTGTGGGCAGGAGTGGGGGGGCTGGAGCCCTCTTTATTTGGGGCTTAGGGTGCTGGTGGTGGGAATAACAGTGGAATCTTTCTCGGAAAGGGGAGGGGAGGGTTCCTCCTGCTGCTGGGTCGGAGAGAGGAGCATCTCCCTCAGCGCTGGGGAAGGGGGCTCCGGGGACATCCTCAGCAACTGCATGACCAAGGGCATGCAAGATACCCCTCTGAGCCTCACCTCCTCCCCCTAAAAAATAAGCCTGACCTCTCAAAATTGCTATGAGGTGGAGTGGACATGTCCTAGCCCTTTTCACCTCTTCTGACCCCATGTGACCTTGGGCCGCCTCCTGGGCCTCTCTGGACACACTTCCCCATTTGTAGAGGAAATCCCCACCCTGGCTGGCCCAAGCAGTCCCAGCCCAGGGCTGGGGGGCGGGCAGGGTGCTGGGGGATGCCTAGGTCTGCTCTCCACGGAGACCCTTGTGTGCTGGCTCTCCCTCCAGTCCCCACTTTCCCTCTTCCCTCCTCACAACACCCGGAAGGCAGGGGTGTGCAGGCCTGACCCAGATGAAGAAACCAAGGCTGAGAGAGGCCTCTGTAGTGCACCCAGGGATCGCCGGCCAGCTCGCCCCAGCTCCCCTTACCTGATACCCATCAGCTCCATTACCTTGGAGCCCATGAGCCTTTTCTCCTTTTCCTGGGTCTGAGGGAGAACTTGCAGGCAAGAGGAGACCTGCGATGCCCTGCCAGGCAGAGGGACCCACCTGCGCCTGCCCCATGACTCCCATGCTGCGGACACCCAGCCCTCGGGCAAATGATGTCCCTTGTCTTGACCCCAACTCTCTCCCGTCAGAAGCAGACAGGAGGATGCTGGCTGCCCCATATCAGGCTCCTGTAGGACTGCAGAGCTGACAGGAGGCCCTGGCAGAAGATGCCAGGTTTCTTTAAAGGACCCCAAAGGGCTGGTCTACCTCAGATCCCAAGCCCCAGGACCCCCGGCCCCAGGACCCCTGGTATAGGGCTGGTCACTCCTACCACACCAGGGACAGTGCTAAGAATTTGGGCTCTTGAGCCCAAATCCAGCCCTGCCTGTTCCTGGCTATTTGGCCTTGGGCAGGTGACTTCACCTCTCTGAGCCTCTGTGTACTCACATGTGAAATGGGACTAATAGTTGTGCCCCTGTGCAGGCTAGTGTGCTTGGCATGGGCCTGGCATGTAGGAGGCACTTACAGGGTGTTATCCCCTCTCTGGGGGGCTGGGCTTCCTGTGGGCTGTGGCAGGAGGGCAGGAGCTTGGGCCCCCGGTGCCCATGGTGGCAGGTCTGGGGTGAGGCTTGGGGAATATCAGGGTGTGGGAGTGAGAGCGTTCTGGCCATGACAGTTCAGTGAGGGTCAGGAGGGGCCACAGGGAGACCAGAACGAGCAGAAGAGGCTTCTGCAAATTCCTCACTTTCCACCTCACTGGCTCCTGTGGCTCAGAGCATGTTAGAACAGTCTTCCTGAGCCGCCTCTGTGTGCCCTGTGCTTCAGGGGCCCCATGTTCCTCAGGAAGTGTTCCAGGCCAGTCCTTTGTAAGCTCAGAACTAGGAGGTAGTGCAGGTCTCTTGGCATCTGGTCACCTGCCTTTTATTAGGCCACTGGTGCTACCTAAAGGCTTTCCCTCTTTGTCACGGCAGCCAGGAGGCTCGGAGCTAACCAATAAAACACAGCTACCCAACTTCACCTATTGAGCATCTACTCTGAGTTACATTTATTATTTCCTTCAGTATCCACTGTCCCAGAAGAGGTAGGCACTGTTCTCTCCATTTTATAATGAAGGTGTCTGCCGAAAGGGTCTAAGGGATCCACCGCAGCTCCTGAGGCTCCTGACCTGACGTCTTCCCCCGTTAGACTACACCAGCGAGCACCTCAGGGCCTTCTGGAAGGAGGTAGAGGATGAAAACAGCCTGGTTTGGCTGTCCTCTGGGCCCCTGCCAGGCTGCTCCTGTGAGCTGTCTCTCTAATTCTTCTGAAAACATTCTAACACCATTACATAAAGCGTGGAAAATGAAGGAAAAAACCCACCCCACCCATAACCCCCCACCTGACACAACAGCCTCAGCGTGATGTGTTCCTGGGCCCTTCCTGCCCAGCGGGAATCAGGGAGCCACCTTCAGCCCTGTCTCTTGCATGCCTGAGCCTTAGGGGAGGCGGCGGTGGGGGGAGGGGGGCTAGGACAGGAAGGATGAGGGGCCAGACCAGGCTGGGGGAGAGGATGGGCAGGCGAGAGCCCAGCCCAAGCCGGGAAGGGCAGGACAGCAGCCCAGGCCAAGGGAACTGCAGGGGCTAAGGCCCGGAGCTGTGAGCCGGGTTCTTTGTTTCTAGAGGGTCAGGTCTGTGGGGGAGGCGCCTGGAGGCTCAGGGGCCTCGGGAGTTGGGAGGGGGCCTCCTGCCCAGGCCTCGGCCCTGGCCCACGCTGTGTCCCCGGCTCAGCTTCCACGCTCCTTGCAGCAGCAGCCCAGGAGGCCGGATTATCACTGCTAAAAATTCTGTTTATTGTTCCCTTCTAATTAGAAAAATACCCCAGGCACATGGTAGGGAATTTGGAAAATGCGGAGAAGTATAAAGAAGAAAATGATAATCTCACTAACTCCCCCCAGAGGAGGCCCCACTGGTGAGGGCGGCGCTGTGCCCTCTGCATGCACCACCCAGTTGGGGTTCACCCCCAAGGCCCCTGCACCCAGCGCCTGGCAAATAATGAAGGATTCTCAAACTGGCGAGAGCAGCTATCTAACGTTGCAATTATGGTGCATACACTTTTTTTTTTTAATTTTGAAAAAATTTCAAATCTCTGGAACCCTCGATTCCCCCGTTACCCAGATTCACAGGCCATGCACGGGGCTGCGCCAAGCTTTGGACACACTGTTTCTCAGGCCCCAAACGTGCCCCTGAGTCCTCAGGGATGACGCAGTCCTCTATGGGGGCCACTCCCTCAAGGTCAGCAAGGCTCCAGCACTGAGTTCTCACCTCCACATGGATTCCTGGAGAAAGGGTCGCTTCAGGGTTGAGTAAGCTTTGTTGTGCCCCCTCACTAATTCTGTTAGGGGAAAAGAGAACACGCAGAAATCAATTTAAGCTCGTCCAGGGCCTCCCTCACCCCCCACCCCCCCGCACCCTGGCTCTGCCTTTTGCTGGTGGTGCAGATGGCTTTCTGGAGGCCCGGGGAGAACCCGCACTCAGAGCTCATGGGGTGGGCCGGGCTGGGGGCTCACCGCCATCCCCCCTGCCCACCCACAGTAGAGCTCAAGATCGAGGTGGTGCTGCCCGAGAAGGACCGGGGCAAGGAGGAGCTGTCTGCCGGCGGGAAGGGCAGCCCCCGGGCCTACCAGGGCAACGGCACAGCCCGCCATTTCCATGCAGAGGAACGCCTGCCCGCCCCCCACCCCTACCCTGGTGCCCAGGACTGCCTGGAGGCTGCTGTCTGCCACATCAAAGACCTGGAGAACGGCCAGTGGGTGCTGGGCCTGGGAGGGGGTGGGAGGCTGAGGTGGGAAGACAGCTGGGAGGCCTGGAAGGGACCCATGACTGGCTCCATCGGGGCCACCACCTCTGTGGCTCCTGCTGGTCTGGGGCTGCTCTCCGACCTCTGACCTCTGAGGGCAGGCCCTCCCCTCCCAGGATGCGGGAAGTGGAGCTGGGCTGGGGGAAGGTGTTGCTGGTGAAAGACAACGGGGAGTTCCATGCCCTGGGCCACAAATGTCCGCACTATGGTGCGCCCCTGGTGAAAGGTGAGCTGTCGGTGCCCACGGGGGCAGGGCGGGACCTCCCCAACAGGGGCTTGGCGGCTCCCCCATCACAAGGGAGGCTCAGCCCCCGCTCCACTAGGCCCCAGGCCCCCGTCTATTAGTGGGGTGTCCTGGGCTGTGGGGAAGGGCCAGTGGTGCTGGATACAGGGGTCCTTGGAGAGGAGCTCTTGCTGGTGGCCCAGCCCAGCACTGCCCCCTCCCAGGAGTGCTGTCCCGTGGACGGGTGCGCTGCCCCTGGCATGGCGCCTGCTTCAACATCAGCACCGGAGACCTGGAGGACTTCCCTGGCCTGGACAGTCTGCACAAGTTCCAGGTGGGGCCAGGCATGCAATGGGGTGGGAGCCTGGGGGTGCAGGGGCTGGAGCACCCCAAAGCCCAGCCCTGAGCAACACAGCCCTTGCAGGTGAAGATTGAGAAGGAGAAGGTGTACGTCCGGGCCAGCAAGCAGGTGAGGGGGGAGCTTGGGGCTCAGGCAAAAGAGAGAGGTGAGAAGGGCCTCTGGGCCCAGAAAACAGCATGTTCATGGGCCCTGTGGTGGGAGGGAGCCTAGCGGGTGTGGCTGGGGAGCAGAGTGAAGGGCTGTGTGGTGGGGATGAGGTGGCACTGGAGCAGCAGGACCTGGCCTGCTGGGATGGGCACAGGGAGCCCGGCAATGACCCCAGCTTCCAGCTGCCCCCAACTCGCTGGCCACCCCCAGGCCCTGCAGCTACAGCGAAGGACCAAGGTGATGGCCACGTGCATCTCTCCAAGCGCTGGCCACAGCAGCAGCACCAACGTGCTCATCGTGGGCGCAGGTTGGTGGTGGGTTGTGAGGGGCAGGGTGGGGTGGGGGAGAGGAGGCTCCTGACCCACTGTCCCCTCCGCTCAGGCGCAGCTGGCCTGGTGTGTGCAGAGACGCTGCGGCAGGAGGGCTTCTCAGACAGGATCGTCCTGTGCACTCTGGACCGGCACCTTCCCTACGACCGGCCCAAGCTTAGCAAGGTGGGTGAGCGTGAGCGGGGCCAGGCAGGGCCAGAGCCATGTCCCACTGGGCACAGTTAGGTCCACTGGGACCCTTGCTTGCCGCCCCTTGGGGGTCTGGCCAGCTGCCCTCTCTGTTCATGCCAGGCCCATCTGCAGTGCCCCTGAAAGATCTGGTTTGTCGAGCTCTGTCCTGTAGCTCCTGTGTGACCGAGGCTGCCAGCCCCCAAGACCCCGAGGCCCTGGTCCTCGGTTATAAAATGGGTCAGTGGCCACCTGGTCACTGGCCAGGTGGGGCGGGGCCTGCAGAGGGGTGGGAGCCTGGGGGTGCAGGGTCCTGTCTCAAGCCGGCGTCTCCTGCAGTCTCTGGATGCACAGCTGGAGCAGCTGGCCCTGAGGCCCAAGGAGTTCTTCCGAGCCCAAGGCATCGAGGTGCTCACTGAGGCCCAGGTATGGACAATGCTGGGGAACAGGCCTGGGGAAGGCTTCATGGGCACCGTGAAGGGCGTGAGGCCCCAGGAAGTATGGGTGTGCTCTGCCCTCCTGGCCCTGCTGCCCAGGCACCAGGCCTAGGGGGTCATGGGCCCCAGTGTGTGGGGCCACGGACCGTCTGCTCAGGGCTGGGACTTGGGAGCATTAGGAGGGCTTTGAGGGGGAGGTGGTGCCTGAAACTTAAAGGGTCAGGAGAGGTTGCCAGGAAAGGGAGGAAGGTTCATCCAGGTGGCAGAGCCTCGCAGAGGGCCTCGTGGGCGCTGGGCGTGGGGCGGGACCCGGAGGCCTCGCTCTGCCCGGCGGGGTCACAGGTGGTCACGGTGGACGTGAGGAACAAGAAGGCCGTGTTCAAGGATGGCTTCAAGCTGGAGTACAGCAAGCTGCTGCTGGCACCCGGGAGCAGGTGGGAGGGGTCCCCACGCCCCTGCCGGTATGCGGAGGGCTCGGGGTGCCGGGAGCCCCGCCCCGACTCTTGCCGTGTCTCAGCCCTAAGACCCTGAGCTGCAAAGGCAAAGACGTGGAGAATGTGTTCACCATCCGGACGCCCGAGGACGCCAACCGCGTGGTGAGGTTGGCCCGGGGCCGCAACGCTGTGGTCGTGGGAGCCGGCTTCCTGGGTGAGCAGCTGGGGGTGCGGGCTGGGCCTGGGGCAGCAATGGCCCTGGGAAGTGCAGGGTGCGAGCCCTCCCCGCCTGGCCCCAGGGATGGAGGTGGCCGCCTACCTGACTGAGAAGGCCCACTCAGTGTCCGTGGTGGAGCTGGAGGAGACGCCCTTCAGGAGGTTTCTGGGGGAGCGCGTTGGTCGTGCCCTCATGAAGGTGAGACCCCACTCAGAACCCACCGCCCCGGGCACCTGCCCTGCCCCCGCCTGGCTCTCACCCCTGCCTACCCATCAATCTACATGGCAGATGTTTGAGAGCAACCGGGTCAAGTTCTACATGCAGACGGAGGTGTCGGAGCTGCGGGCCCAGGAGGGAAAGGTGGGCCCTTCTCCACCCCCCGCCGCTTTCTGTCCCTTTCCCTGTGCCCGGGAGCTGCTCACTCCTGCTTTCTGCAGCTGAAGGAGGTCGTGCTGAAGAGCAGCAAGGTCTTGCGGGCTGACGTCTGCGTGGTGGGCATTGGTGAGTGGGGGGCAGGCGGTGGCAGTGAGCATAGTCACCCGCACACGCTCAACAGTGAACTTGGACCAGTCCCTTCTCCTCCCCCAGCCTGTTTGCACTTCTGTAAAATGGGGACCACAACCGTACCCCCTTGGCAGGGTTGTTGGGGGGTGATGGTACCAGCTTAGCCTGGCCTGGCATGGAGGACGCTCCCAATGACCCCTGTCCAGTAGCCCTGCGCAGCCGCAGGACACAGAAAAGCCTCTAATTAGTCCCTGCTCCAGCTTAGGTGCCAGTCCGGGGAGGGACAAAGCTGGGAGGTGGCAGCATGGGCTGGGGAGGCTCGGCATGCCAACCCCCACCAGGGGCTTCATGGAGAGCTTCTCGGAGGAGGCTACACCTGAGGCCTGATGAGAAGCCCCGAGGTCTGTGGGGCTCCAGGCAGCGAAGACAGGACATGAAGGCACAGGGTGTGCCACCTGCTGGGTGATCGGTCTGGGCTGGACTGTGGGAGTGAAGGGCGTGGTGGTGCAGAGCAGTGAGGCAGGAGGAGGGAGAGGCCGGGGAGTGGACACAGTGGCCCCTGTCTTGCCAGGTGCAGTGCCTGCCACGGGCTTCCTGAGGCAGAGCGGCATAGGTCTGGATTCCCGAGGCTTCATCCCTGTCAACAAGGTGGGGCTGGGTGGGGAGGGCGGGCAGTGTGCTGGGGCCGGAGGTGGTGGGAGGTCCCGCTCAGGGCGCCAGTCCTACCTACGAGTCCCGGTCCCCTCCCCACAGATGATGCAGACCAATGTCCCGGGCGTGTTTGCAGCTGGCGACGCTGTGACCTTCCCCCTGGCCTGGAGGAACAATCGGAAAGTGAACATCCCACACTGGCAGATGGCTCATGCCCAGGGTACCACCAGCCCTGCAGCAGCTTGGGGTGGGAGGCTGTCCCAGAGTCTCAGCCTTCCCCAGGCCCACCCCCTCAGTTGCTGGCCTTGGGTCCTGCTCACTGGGTCAGCCATTCAAGGCTCTGTGGCAGCCTGTCCAGCCAGCCCCATGCAGGTGGTCAAGGCGGCTCACAGAGACCTCCCATCTCAGACCTCCGTCCAGTGCCCTCTTGACATCCCATTTCACCAGCCACAGTGCCCCACCTCGCTGGTCCCTCCACCAGCCAGCCTCTCCTTTCCTTTTGTCCTCAGAGACACATGTTCTGCAGAATTCCTCACCAACCTGTGCAGTCACCCAGGGAGGGAGAGAGGGGTTTAGTAGAACCCGGGCCAGCTCCCCACTCTCCCCTTTGGGCCACTTGACTGGCTCTGTGAACCCAGCTGCCTCGTGCAGGCCCCTGGGATATGGCCGTCTGGGCCTGGAAACCTGGGCTCAGTGGGGACCTGCTGTGCTCTCTGAGGAACAACCTTCCCCCTCCCCTTGGGCAGTCCCTGTGCACACCTGGTCTGGGCCTCTCAGCCGCAGGTACAGCCAGTTAGCTGCCTCGGAGAGAGGACGGCCAGACCCCCTGCACCCTCCTCCCTTCTCTCGGCCTTCACGTTATCTGAGCATCTGTGCCTGAAACCCCACTCCTGGTACCAATTTCTGCTCGGGTCCAAGGTCTAAAGTTGGTGCTAGGTTTGAAGGAACCAAAAGCTACTCATCAGCTGAGTATAATTAAGGTTTAACTGGGAGGGTCCAAGGACTGTCACAGACCTCCAAATACAGGGGTCCAGTGGGGCCTTGTCCAAACTGGGGAGCCACCCACCCTATTCTGTCTTGGGCTCTGAGTGAGGCTGTCATCCCTGCTTCCCTGGACACTGGTGCCCCATTTGCCCGCCTCCCTCCTCAGACCTGACCTGTCCGGTTAGTTGCCTGTGTCACATCTGAAATGGTCCCGGGAAGCCAAGCCCTTCCAGACCCAGTCCAGGCACTTCATCTTAGTGGCCAGCTTTGGGCCTGGTGTCCCTCTCTGCACGCATTATCTGCGAGCAGCGGTGGACAGTGGGTTGGGCAGTGATTTACCTCTGGGGTGGGGGGGAATAGCCCCACCTGTCAGGCGTCCCCAGAGAGCCGGGGCAGGCAGTGGAGGGGTGGTGAGGGCTCGGGGCGGGGCTCTCACGACCCCGGGACCCTCAGGACGCGTGGCGGCCCAGAACATGCTGGCGCAGGAGGCGGAGATCAGCACGGTACCCTACCTATGGACCGCCATGTTCAGCAAGAGCCTGCGCTACGCGGGTAACAACGGGCCCCGGACGCGGGCAGGGCCCAGGTGTGGCAGAGTGAGGAGGCGGGGCTTGGACGTCAGGGCGGGGCTAGAAGCATCCAGGGGGCGGGGCCATGACGGCCGCAGGTGGAAGCAGGGAACTCCCTGCGGGCGGGGCCAGGACCCCCCTAAAAGGACCGCAGGGGCGGGGCCTGGGGTCCAGGGCAGAGTTGGAAGGGCACTGGGCGCGGACCCCGTGAAGCCCAGTCCCTTCCTCCCGGCCCGCAGGGTACGGAGAAGGCTTCGACGACGTCATTATCCAGGGGGATCTGGACGAGCTGAAGTTCGTGGCTTTTTACACTAAGTGAGAGCAACGGGGTGGGGCGGGGGCGGGAAGCAGCGGGTACTCAGTCGGGAAGGGGGCTCGTCCCGGAGAAGTTCTGCTCCGGAGGAGGGGGCTTCCCTGGATGGTGGGCCGAGTGGCACGGGAGGCAGCTAGGCAGGGGCCGGCCAGGAAAGGGGAGGAGGTGGGGACAGTTCTTGGAGGGGGGTGTTGACACCCTACTTTTACACCGAGGAAAGTGACACAGGTAGAGAGTGGGGATCTCAGAACAGGTTCCCGCCCTGAACCCCACTGGGCAGGAAGGCTGGAGCCTCTATGGGGTCCTGCAGGAGCAGAAGCCATGCTGGGAGCTCAGGACATTCCTGAGCGAGCGCCTCCCTGGGCCTCAGCTGGACTCGGGTCTCCAAGGACAGGGGCTGCTGCTGGGCAGTCCTCAGGCTCGGCCACCTCTCCCTGCAGAGGCGACGAGGTGATCTCCGTGGCCAGCATGAACTACGATCCCATCGTGTCTAAGGTGGCGGAGGTGCTGGCCTCCGGCCGCACCATCCGGAAGCGGGAGGTGGAGTGAGTGTGGGCACTGGGTGCCTTGGGGAGGGGGGAGAAGTCCCCCGAGGTGCTGGTTCTAGCTGCCCCCACAGTCCTCCAGTGTTCTCCCCAGCCCCGCCCCCCATCAATCAGCCTGAGGCTCCCAGGGCTATGGTGTGGTGTGGGACAAGGGTTGTGGTTTGGGAGAGGGCTGGTTATTTGTGCTCTTGGTGGGTAGAAGGGAAAGAGTCTGTGTCCAGGGCAGGACCAGTGCTGCGGGGAAGGGTTAAGACCCACTGCTTGGGCAATCACTGAGCCCGGGACACCCCACTGCACATGGTTGAACACAACCATGGGGAAATGCAGCTAGTGTTGCCCCTGGGGACATCCTGACAGAGTTGTGGGGTGTTGTTCAGGGTCTGAAGAACACCGGACACCAGCCATTACCCTCATCCTGGCATGGTGCCACTGGGAGTCACCCTGTGGACTCAGTGGCCTACAGAACCCCCACCACCACCACCAAGGGCTGAGGAAAGCCTGGAGGCCACAGGATGGGGGCGGGGGGGCTCAGACTGGAAACGGAGAACCAAGGGGGGACAGGAATGACACACTCTCTCCCCGGCCTTCTCTGTCTCTTCCTCTTGCCTTCGCAAAGGCTGTTTGTGCTGCACAGCAAGTACGTGTGTTCTCTCCTTCTTCCGAGCCTTTCCCACCTCAGCCCAGAGCCTACGCCTGGTGGTCTCCCCGCTCTGCCCAAGTGCACATCCCTGCTGGGCACCAGGGCCTCGCACAGCTCCCTGCTGTCTTCAAGGGCTAGCTGCTCTTGGTGTCCAGAGGGGAACCTGCTCCCTTCTACCCTCACTCCTCCTCCCTCATTCCTGCAGGACTGGCGACATGTCCTGGCTCACAGGGAAAGGATCCTGAGCTTGCACGCAGCGGACTTGGGCAAGCATGTTGGGGCATCAGGGACAGAGGCCAAGCCTGGGGGGCAGGTGCCAACCTCCAGTTCCCCAGGAGCCCCCAGGGCAGAACCTGAGCCCTCTCAGTGCTTGCCTTCGGCTGCCTGGCTCACCTCCCAAGAGGCCTCAGCGGCCTCCAGGAGATGCTCAGCCCCCAAGACGTCCAGTGCCACTGATGGCTGGCAGTGGAGGCAGGACAGACCCTGCCTCTTCTTCCTCTATTGGGACTGGTCCCCTGTAGGACCCTGCAACATATTAGACATTATCTTAAAATTAAAACTCACACATTTGCAGATCTGTGTGACTTCCACTGTAATTGGGCAAACTCTCATGAGGGAGAAAGATGATGAGACAGGCACGACCACAGACCACAGAACGCTCAGTGTCACACCAAGGAAGTTCGGTCTGTGAGCGCCCAGAGGAGGGAGCAACCCCTTTGCTGCCCCCGGGGTTAGGGAAGGCTCCTCAGACCAATGTCTTGGATCTGGATTTTGAAGGAAGGGCACTCCAGTTAGAGGGGACAGCACATGCAAAGGTTTTGAGGTAGGAAGTGCTTCTTCAGAGGTCAGAGGCAGCTCGGGTTTGGCAGTTTGGCGGCGTTGGCCCAATCAGTACTGAGGAGCAGGTCCCAAGACAGACCCACGCTTCTCATGGCAGCCTGAGCTTCCTGAATGCCCATTTCGCAGGTGAAGTAGCTGAGGCTCTGCTAGAGTAGGACTGAGAATCCAGAGCCTCTGCGCCACGCTGCCTCACAGCCAAAAGGAACGCCGAGGGGAGACGCGGGGACCGGGTCGGGGACACAGCAGGAAGGGGATGGTGGGGCGGCCTGCGGAGGCCAATGCGAGGCCGGAACCCTCCGTCCGGGATCCCTGGCGCGGCGGACGATCGAGGCCGAGCCACGCGCACAGGGCATGCCGGGAGCCGCGCCGGGGAAGTGCGGGCCGGGAGGGGCTGCGGCCGGGGACCCGCGCGCGCTGGAGCGGGTACAGCGCGCCCGCACTTCGCGGGGAATGCTTCTCGAAAGACTAGGAGCTCGCTGCACAGACGGGCCCTCAGAGTCACTAGGCCTCCAAAGCTCGCCCAGAGGTGAGGGCGCTCCGGAGTGCGCCACCGTCCGGAAGTGCGGCGCCGTCGGTGTACGGCTCGCCGGGAAATGTAGTCCCTCGGGGGCGGCCCGGGGCGGTGGCCGCACGTCCCGCGGACCCGGTGGCCCATCGGGCGTGGACCCGGCATGGCGGGGCCGGGTGGCTCGGGCGGCCCGATCGGGACCGGGGCCCTGGCCGGTGGCGCGCGGTCCAAGGTGGCCCCGAGCGTGGACTTTGACCACAGCTGCTCGGACAGTGTCGAGTACCTGACGCTCAACTTCGGGCCCTTTGAGACAGTGCATCGTTGGCGGCGCCTCCCGCCTTGCGACGAGTTCGTGGGGGCCCGGTACGGCGGGGCGTGGGGGTCCTGGGGAGGGGGTGTCTGAGGAGGTCCCAGGCGGGGCGCTGGGGCGAGGCCGGGCCGCCGTGTCCCGGAGCGGGACCCGGTAATGGCGGGGCGGGGGGGTTGTCCACGGCAGGGGAGGGGCTTCCGAGGGAGTCCCGGAGCGGGGTGGCCCCGGGCAGGGTACTAGAGTTAAGTTGTGTTTGTGGGTCTCGAGCTGGGGCCCCAGGTGCTCGGTAGGGGGGTGGGAGTGTCAGGGGTCCCCACATGCAGAGTCCTTTGGGGGTACTGGTGGAATTCAGGAGTCTCCATCGATCTTGGCAGTTGAGAGGTGTTATCCGACTTCTGTGGGAGCCTCAGTGCCAAGTCTCATTCCTTGGGTGCCCCCAGGAGGGTCCTAGCCTGACCGCCACCCACCCCTCTCTTTCCAGGCGCAGCAAGCACACAGTGGTGGCCTATAAAGATGCCATCTATGTATTTGGTGGAGACAATGGGTGAGTCTGGATTGAGGAGGGAGAAGCACAGTGGTGGGGACTGGGTCTCTGCAGCTCCACTGCCATCTCTCCAGATATTAGCTAAGCACTCGGCCTCAACTTCCAAATCAGTGAGGCTCCCTCAGCACTGCAGCACACTCAGGACATGGAAATATCCCTCTTGTTCTGAGTGAGTGGACACAGCCTTGAAAGAAACACATTTGCCATGGCTGCCACCCCTGCCAGGCACTTCTTCCCTGCGCCTCCCTCTGGGCCTCATCCACATGCTCACATGGCAGTTGAGAAGGTTTGGAGGATACAGATTTATTTCCTTCCCCCATTTTTCACTTTTGTAAGGGTTTTCCCACATTTTGCTGTACATTCCCAGCAAACAGCTTTTCCTGATAGCACATCTCCATCCCACGAACAGTTCCCAGTGGCTGGTTTCCTTTGGTGAAATAATGGCCGAGGTGAACCCTTGGTTTGTGCAGCCGCATCCTTCTGGAGTGTTTTTCCCAGGAGCTGGACCACCCCAGAGGGAAAGAGCTGTCTTAGCGAGGGCGGGACCACATCAAGTGCAGGGTGCGGGCACAGCAGGCAGGCTTGTTCTGCACCAGGAGGCAGGGTCTGGTCTGGTCCGGTCTGGTCAGGGAAGCCTTCCTGGGGGGCTGATGACCTGAAAGATGAGTAGGAGTGAGCCAGGCAAAAGAGGAAGAGTGTCCCGAGCAGAGGAGTCAGTATGGGCAACCACCCAGCAGTAGGACAGTGTAGAACTGTGCTGCCCGGCATCCACTGGGCTTCTGTCCCTCATCCACCCCTTCATGTGCTCAGGAGAGGCTAGGGATGCCCACCAGGGCTCTGGAAGGTTGGGAGCCTGCTTGATGTGGGGCTGAAGTTGGGCTCCTGGACAGACAGGGCTCAGTTCAGGTTACAGCTTTGTGGTTTGGGGCAGGTGGCTTAAAGCCACCAACTGCACCCTGGTCTCCTCTGTAGAAGGGGGTGGGCCTCTGCCCTGCTTTTGCAGGGTGCTCCTGAGGGTCAGTGAGCATAGGGCTGTGAGAGGCTGAGGACAGAGGTGTCCCTGTGCTGAGGGTGTGGTGTTGGCACACAACTCATCCTGCCCTTGAGTCCTGTCCCTGCCTCTCAACCATAGGCTCTGGCTTGTAGCCCAGGCAGGGCTGGCCTCTGATTGGTGCTGCAGCCATGGTCCTGCAGGATTCCCTGGAGGAGCTGACCTGGGGCTGACAGAGTGGGCAAGCCCCCACGGGGACCTTCAGACTGGATAGAAGGGTCTCTTGGGCGTGGCCCCTGGCTTCCAGCCTGTCTTCCTCAGTCTCTCTTCCCATGTGCAGCCAGCTAGAGTGTGTTCCTTCTTGAGTCATAACCCTGGGATGGTTCCCTCTGAGTAAAAATGCAAGCCCTCCTGGCAGTTTGTGAGGCCCTGCCCGCGTCTGCACCCACAGCTCCCCTGCCTCTGTCTGTGCTGCACTGGGTGACACCTCTGCCTTGCGGTGTTCTGATTGCACCAAGCATCCTCCTGGTTAGCCCCTCTCGCTGGCTGTTCCCTGCTTCCCACCCTTCCTGCCCCTCCTCTAAATCTCCTGTGAATGAGGCATTCCCCCACCCCTTGGACTAACCGGACCAGCCAGCAGCGCCCCCTCCCCTTCTGCACCTCTTACTGGCTCCATTGGCCCCCAGGCACACAGATGTTTCATTTCTGTCTCCTCAGCCAGGGCTGGACCTGTATTCCAGCACCCAGACAATTCAATAAATGTTTGTCACTTGAAGAAATAAAATGAGGAAGAGGCATCCGCCCACAGATGTTTACTGCAGCCTTAATGAGAATCCCCTGAACCAGAAAAGGCCTGGTGTCCAGCGCAGGGCAGCGGGTGGGGACATCCCCCTGGAGTGTTCTGTAGCAGGTGGAGTTTGAGTGACAACTGTGTAGTGAGAAGCAGAAACATTTTCTGTACAATGTGACACTAAGAAACAGGATAGGAATTTGTCTCATTCTAGTTGCAACTTTGTACAGACTGGCTACAAAGGTGCTCATGTAGCTGGCGGGGGGGTACAAATGAGAAAGGGGAGGGACTACAGTCATGCCTCTACTTCCCAGCCCCAGCCCCCTGGCTCCGTGGCCTCAGGCAGGCCCTTTGGTCTCCCAGGCTGTTTCCTGAAGGCGGAGGCTAAATGAGGAGGCTGGGGTGCTGGGCTCCTGTTGGGTGGACGCCCTTCTCTCTCTTACTGATAAGGGCTGGTGGTAACGTGCGGGTCTTTTTTTTTTTAATTAATTTATTTTCGGATGCGTTGGGTCTTCGTTGCTGTGTGTGGATTTTCTCTAATTGTGGCTAGCGGGGGCTACTCTTCGTTGTGGTGCACGGGCTTCTCATTGTGGTGGCTTCTCTTGTTGTGGAGCACGGACTCTAGGCGCACAGGCTCAGTAGTTGTGGTGCACGGGCTTAGTTGCTCCGCGGCATGTGGGATCTTCCTGGCCCAGGGCTCGAACCGTGCCCCCTGCATTGGCAGGCGGATTCTTAACCACTGCACCACCAGGGACGCCCCAACGTGCGGGTCTTGTTAGGTGGTGGGATGGCCAGTGGATTTGCTTTCTGCTTTATTGTATCTTTTTTTTTTTAATTTATTTTTATTTTTGGCTGCGTTGGGTCTTGGTTGCTGTGCGCGGGCTTTTCTCTAGTTGCGGCGAGTGGAGGCTACTCTTCGGTGCAGTGCACGGGCTTCTCGTTGGGTGGCTTCTCTTGTTGCAGAGCACGGGCTTTAGGCGCACGGGCTTCAGTAGTTGTGGTCGTTGGGCTCAGTAGTTGTGGCTCGTAGGCTCTAGAGCGCAGGCTCAGTAGTTGTGGCACACGGGCTTAGTTGCTTCGCGGCATGTGGGATCTTCCCGGACCAGGGCTTGAACCCGTGTCCCCTGCGTTGGCAGGCGGATTCTTACCCACTGTGCCACCAGGGAAGCCCTGCTTTATTGTATCTTTAATGTAGTTATTACATTAGCTTTGCAATAAAGAGGTGGCAGGAAGAGAGAGAAGGCAAGGGACCTCCTCTGACATGTGAGCCAGCGTCTGCGTCGTATGCCGCAGCCTCGGAGAAGGGGTGCTGCAGCCCACAAGTGGGCGTTTGGGTGGGGATTCTGGAACAGGGGGTGAGGCGTGAGGAGCCTGGGATCATGCTTAAGTCCTGACCCCAGGCAGGCTGGTTCTGAACCAGCTGGGGAGCTTCCTTTGGGGTCACCTCTCTGGTCCCTCTGGCATCAGCTGGTTGCCTGGCCCTGGCTGAGTCCCCCAAACAGCTGCCCCCACCCCCGGGCACAGTGTCGATCTCCCGGGTCCCTGGCTGTCTTTCAGGAAGACGATGCTCAACGACCTCCTTCGTTTCGACGTGAAGGACTGCTCCTGGTGCAGGTGGGTGTCCCCAGTTCCAGCCCTGTTTTTCTCTAGACACGGAGCACCACTGGGGCCTGACTGCCAGCCAGGTCCTGCTCATGGAGAGCTAGAGAAGCTTCGAGGAGGAGATGACAGCGCCCAGGACTGCTCTTAGTGATCCCCTCTATTTCCTGGCTTTATTTTCTGGTCTGTAGCTGAGATTGGTTTTTCTGGATCCTGTTACTTAAGGGGATCTATTTGATCCAGCTGTGGGTCCTTCGATTCTGCCTCAGGAGAGCTCTTCAGTCACCAGGCCTGTCTCCTGGAGCCGACAGGGGGACCATGGGCTGATGGGGCGTTCCAGGATGGTCTCTGCTGCTGCAGGGTGCCGCCCAGGGGCTGGCAGCAGCGGCTCCCCTGCCCTCCCTGCCCTGTGGGGCCCATCCTCTGGCAGGAGACCCCACACAGGCAGTGGGCAGCCTGTAGGTCCTGGCTTCCCTTCCCAGCTGTGTGGCCTCGGGCATGACACCTGCCATCTCTGAGCACTGCACATTTGTGCCCATCTGCTCCAGTCCAGCCCCCACTGGGAGCAGCTCACAGCTGAGGAGAGAAAAAGATCCCAGGATTAGGAGGTGCTGGGCTTCCTCCTGAGCTATGCCAGCTCCTTGTGCAGGAGCCCCTCGGCACCAGGCTCAGCAGCAGCTCTGGGCGCTGCTCTCTGGGTTGGGGTCTCACTGCCCCGCTTCGACAGAGGAGGATGTCCACGCCCAGTACTCACAGTTGCTGAATGTGGCCCAACAGGTGGCATCACCCCTTGCCCAGACACCCGGGTGGTGCTGTATTGCTTTGGAAGTTTGTGTGTTATTTCTCTCACACTTGATTGTAAAATGTGTCCAAGAGTTACAGATTAATTTAAAAATCACTCTCAAGACTTTATAATTCTTTGTTAAAAATTGCTTAAGTATAAAACTCTGAAAAGGAGCAGCCCCAGGAAAGCAGTATAAACCGTTTTTTTTTTTTTTTTTTTATAAACCGGTTTTTAATTCAATAAATAAGATGTGTGGACCACCCATGCTGCAGAATATGGTGCAGCTGTGGGGATGCAGGTGTGGATGGTTCCAGAGTAGCAAGGACATCTACCACATGATCCATTTAAAACAATTACTCAGACGCATAAATATGCCTGGGAAAGGTGGTGGGGAGGCATGCTCAAGGTGTGGATGGTGGTTTCTGGCAAAGGAATTATACATATGTTTCAGTGCTGTTTTTTGGGGTTTTCTTTATTGGCAATATTTTAAGGTTTCTATAACGAGACAGGTATTACCCTCAAAATACAAAAGCAAAAAGAAGTTTGGGGGTGAGGGGGGCTGCCCCCTGCCGACACCCACTGCCCCTTCTTTCCCACCAGGGCCTTCACCACTGGGACCCCTCCTGCTCCCCGCTACCACCACTCGGCCGTCGTCTATGGCAGCAGCATGTTCGTCTTTGGTGAGCGGCCCTCCTCCCATCAAGCCTCGACCATGTGCTGTGCTTGGCCAGCCTCTCTGTGTACTGTCCTCTGAGTTCCTGGGCTGGGTTGAGGCCCTCTCATGGGCCCCTTTCCCTGACCGTCCTGATCTCCTGGGGGTGGAACTGTCTGCCTCTGTGGCCAGGCTGGTGTCCCCCAACCAGGGGCAGGACACAGGGTTCTGCTCCTCTGTCACCAGAGCCTCGAGCAGGGGCAGGCAGGCAGGATGTGCCCCCGAGGGTCAGAGGGGTCCCAGAGTACATTTTAACTGAGGCTAGATCCTGCCCCAACCCCCTGGGTTTGATGACTGAGTTGCTGCCTTTGGATGTGATGGCTTCTCACTCCCTTTACAGGGGGCTACACTGGGGACATTTATTCCAATTCTAACTTGAAGAATAAAAATGACCTCTTTGAGTACAAGTTTGCAACTGGCCAGTGGACGGAGTGGAAAATTGAAGGACGGTGAGAGACTTTGCTGAGACCTTTGGCGTTGTGCAGGCTGCCGTGCTGGGTCTCGGGGGGCAGCGGGCCTGGATCAGCTCTGTAGAATTACAGATGATGGGCGTTAACTGCCAGTCGCTCCTGTCTGCGCCTCCCCCGGCTCTTAGATACCCTCCTTCCAGAGGGTAGAAGGGACAAGTGTACTGTGGATGGCACTTCTCTGGCCCTGTTTTGCACGCACCCCCTTGATATTGGGTGGGAGCTGGGAAAGGGCTCTGTGCCCTTGAACATGTGAATCCTTGTCCAGCTGCCCCAGCCTCATGAGTTCAGCCTCTGCCACTGTCCCTTATTCCCAGTGGCCCAGCTGGAGTCCCCAGAGCTCCGGTCACCAGGTGTGGGCACGGCAGCCCCAGGGCCCAGCGGCGGCAGCACTCGTAGGCTGTGGCCCTGGCCTCATGGGGCCATGAGGCTCAGATCTGCACGGGGCAGCCTCCCTGCTCACCCCCTCCTCCTGCCCCAGGTTGCCAGTCGCTAGGTCAGCCCATGGCGCCACAGTGTACAGTGACAAGCTGTGGATCTTTGCTGGCTATGACGGCAACGCCAGGTAGGTGGCAGCCCGGAAGTGCACCAAGGCACAGAGCAGCCTTCCTGCGCTAGGGAGGGGGGATTCGAGCTGGGGGTTTCTCAGGAGGGTGGTTGTGTAGACAGGGCTGGGAGAACAGGAAGATGGGCAGGACGAGGGCCACTGAGTGGAGCCCCTGCCCAACCCTCACAGGGGACAGAAGTTCTGGCACCCCTGAAGCCCCCTGGGGCGACTGAGGGGGTGGCGAGCCCACCCATGTCTGTGCAGCTGGCCGAGGATGTGCTGGCTCCACAGCCCCGAGGCCATAGCTGGGTGTCATCAGAGCCAGGGGTCGGGTGGTGGCCCCTCGAATGGCTGGGGTGAGGATACTCGGGCCCACGGTGAGCAGTGACCTGAGTGAGCAGGAGGGTGGCAGCGGCAGGGCTCAGACCCGGCCCGCCTCCCCATGGAGGGCAACAGAGGTGCCTGCCTGTGTCATGGGCCCTTTCCTCCTTGTTGTAGAACATTGGCTTTGCTGTATTTTTCTGATTACAAAAACAGCACACGATCATTCCCCAGGAATTCAGCGTTACCGAAGCCCCAAGTGCTGCAGGGTTAGTGGTGGCTTCTGTGAGGGCCTCTCCTGGCTCCAGGGGGCCCGGCCCAGCAGGGATTCAGTGCAGCCGAAGCCCCCACCCCGAGGCCGCTCCATAGTCCCCTGGTCAGAATCCCCCTTGGTGCGTTGTCTTCCTGGAGCCTTCCCTCCTGGCTGGGCCCAGGCCCACCCTGACTGCCAGCCCAGCTGTGGGGTCCCGACCCCTCTGTCCTAATGCAGGTTGAACGACATGTGGACCATCGGCCTCCAGGACCGGGATCTAACGTGCTGGGAGGAGGTGAGGGGCTGGGGCCGGGGAGGCCGCTTTGTTCCTGGCCTCGCCAGGCCCTCCTGACATCCGGCCCAGCCCTCTCACTGTCCCCGCGGTGGTTACCCAATGACTACGGGCTCCGAGCCTGTGACTGGTGCAGTTTGGGGCTGATCCACCCTTCTCTGAACACAGTGGGGGCGGCTACTGTCGGGGTCCTGGGCAGTGTGTCTAACCACTGCCCTGTCTCACCTGTAGTGAAGGCTTCAGCCCCAACTGTTCAAAACTGGGCCCATTCATATGGGGGCTTTAAGCTGTTCCACAAAAATGGACCCATGACCCCTCACTCACGGAAGGTTCAGGAGTGAATGTAGCCCTAGCTCAGCGGGTCGGCCCCGGACCAGGAGAAGGGCTCATGGCTTCCCCAACCACGCAGGTGGCCCAGAGCGGCGAGATCCCGCCCTCCTGCTGCAACTTCCCAGCAGCCGTCTGCAGGGACAGGATGTTTGTCTTCTCAGGCCAGAGCGGGGCCAAGATAACGAACAATCTCTTCCAGTTCGAGTTCAAGAACAAGACGTGAGTGCCCTGCTGGTGGGGCCCCCATTAGCACACCACACCAGTGCCCGGGGCTGCCTGTGTGGGCTCCACACACAGCCAGCACCTTGGGAGCGGGGCCGTGAGGGCCCTTACGCAGCCTGGACCTGAGACCCCGCAGGCCCCTCAGGGGGTGGCTGCAGCCCAGCATCCTGGGGCCTAGGCGGCCTCCCTCCTTGTCCCAGTGTGAAGACAGCCAGCCACCCCTTCCAGCAGCTGCCTCCCCGGGCAGGTGCCACCCTCCTGCCCTGCCCCTGCTGCCTGCTCTATGTTGGGGGACGAGGGTGAGACAGGACCCCATGATGGGCTGCGAGGAGCCAGGCAGGGCTGGTGCCAGGATGAAATGGGGTGGGGGGCTCAGAGCCCAGGTGGAGGCTGCAGGGGAGCACGAACCCCCACCCCATCGCTGGTTCACATGCAGCGTGAACACACATCACAGGTGGACACGCATCCCCACCGAGCACCTGCTCCGGGGCTCTCCGCCGCCCCCGCAGCGGCGCTACGGGCACACCATGGTGGCCTTTGACCGCCACCTTTACGTGTTTGGGGGCGCAGCTGACAACACACTCCCCAACGAGCTGCACTGCTACGATGTGGACTTCCAGACCTGGGAGGTCATTCAGCCCAGCTCGGACAGTGAGGTGAGTGCTGCTGGTCCACAGATGGGCGGGCCCAGGGCCAGGGGCTCCAGACAGCCAGCAGGAGCAAGGCTGGGACACCTGGGGCCCTCAGTCCTGGACATTGCCTTGGCCCGACCCCGGCCTGGGCCCCTCTGGCCTGTTCTCCATCTTACCACCTATGGGCTAACACTTCATAGCCCAGCATTGGCGCTGTGCTGGGGATGTTCTTCCGGGATGCATGCCTTGACCGCAGCCAGGCTCCCATCTCGGCCGTGCTGGGAGCACCCTCATCCTGTCACTTTCCCCCCACACTGTCCCCACAGCACCCATCCCCACCCCAGGCGGGGACAGCAGCGGTCTCTGGCCACCTGTCCGGCCCTTGCTGAGGGGCCATGCACCTGCCCGTCTCCCCCAGGTCAGTGGAGCCGAAATGCCCGAGCGAGCATCTGCTTCCGAGGAGGCACCTGCCCTGGGCTCCGAGGAGCGGGGCGGCTGCAAGAAGTCCCGGGATGTGTTTGGCCTGGACTTTGGCAGCACCACCACCAGGCAGCCCACCCTGCCAGCCTCAGAGGTGAGGGCCGGCACCCTCATGCCCACCCCTCACGCCCTGAAGCTGGTTCTGTGCTGAAGAGGCCAAGGCTCAGGGCTTACACAGCACGTGAGGCGAGGCCGGGAGCCCATGGCCTGCTGGACGGGCTACATGGGTGCAGCACATGACACCCAGCACCCTCTGCCACCTGGTGGGGCCACAGGGCCTGTCCAGTCTGTGGGCCCACACAGGCCCCGCCTCCCCCCGCCTCCCCGCATGGTTGTGCGGGGGGGTTGGGGGTCCTGCCCTGTGGCCCCTCCTTCCAGGCCACCGGTGCCCTCCTTGCTTAGAGCCTGGCCGCGGCCAGGCCTCAGCCAGCTCTGCTTCTGGAGACCCCGCCCTGTCCCTTCCCCTCCAGCTGCCCAGCGGAAGGCTCTTCCACGCGGCTGCCGTGATCTCCGACGCCATGTACATCTTCGGAGGCACCGTGGACAACAATATCCGCAGCGGGGAGATGTACAGGTTCCAGGTGGGGCAGCCCGCGCTGCCGGCCTGAGGCGGAAACTGGAAACCGAGCCCCTGGGGGGCGGGGCTTTGCGGGGGCGGGGCTTGTCTGGCGCCAGAGCCGAGGCTGTACCTGGTGGGCCGGCAACCCCTCTGACGGGTCGGGCGGTTGGGCCCGGGTACTCTGGAACCTGAGTGCGGGAGGGGCCGGGCGGACCCCCGCAGAGCCTGTGGGGGGCTGGCTGGGCGGACCTGTCCAGCAGCGTGGTCTCTGCCTGCAGTTCTCCTGTTACCCCAAGTGCACGCTGCACGAGGACTATGGGCGGCTGTGGGAGAGCCGCCAGTTCTGCGACGTGGAGTTCGTGCTGGGTGAGGTGGGTTGCCCTTCTGTGCCCGCTGGCGGCCCCCGCCCCCAGGGTGAGTGTCCCCCGCCCTCCACCAAGGTGTCCCTCTTCCGGCAGAAGGAAGAATGCGTGCAGGGCCACGTGGCCATCGTCACGGCACGCAGCCGCTGGCTCCGCAGGAAGATCGTGCAGGCGCGGGAGCGGCTGACCCAGGTGAGGGCCGCCCGCCGCCTGGGCAGAGGCTTCCGTGGGGTGTTCTTGAGCGCCCCTTCCTCTGCCCACAGAAGCTGGAGGAGGAGGCGGCCCCGGCACTCAGGGAGGGCCCTGCTGGGGCCGCGGGTGGGGCCCAGCCACCCCTGCTGCGTGTGGCTATCCGCGAGGCCGAGGCACGGCCCTTCGAGGTGCTCATGCAGTTCCTCTACACAGACAAGATCAAGTACCCGCGGAAAGGTCGGCCTGCGCCGCGGGCGGGAGGGAACGGGATGGGGTGTGGCCACCCTGGCAGGGGGTGGCCGGGGTCTCCGAGGCTTCACCCCACCTGTGGCTGAGCCACCTCGTTGCGGAGGGAGCCCGGGCGCCCCCCCCCCAACGCCCCGCCAGAGGCTCAGGGGTTCTTGGGCACAGGCCACGTGGAGGATGTGCTGCTCATCATGGACGTGTACAAGCTGGCACTGGGCTTCCAGCTGTGCCGCCTAGAGCAATTGTGTCGTCAGTACATCGAGGCCTCCGTGGACCTGCAGAACGTGCTGGTCGTGTGTGAGAGCGCTGCCCGGCTGCAACTGGGCCAGCTCAAGGTGCGGGGTGGGGTCCGTGGCAGCCTGTGCCCCCTCCCCACCTGCTGTGGTAGGTCCGGTGAGGCCTGACCCAGTGGCCTGCGGCCTATCTGTCCAGGAGCACTGCCTGAACTTCGTGGTGAAGGAGTCCCACTTCAACCAGGTGATCATGATGAAGGAGTTTGAGCGCCTCTCATCTCCTCTGATCGTGGAGATTGTGCGGCGGAAGCAGCAGCCGCCTCCCCGCGCCCCCTCGGACCAGCCCGTGGACATCGGTAGGGACCCACCTGGTCCCCGAGAGTGGTGGACTGGGCATAGCCACCTTGGGCACAGGGTCCTACCGCAGGTGGCTCAGGCTCGGGCAAGGCAGAGACCTGCTCAGCGGGCTGGGTGCCAGGGTGACATCTCCCAGGACCATTCCTGGGAGAACATGGGCCCTGTCCAGCGAGTGCTGCCCTGACTGGGACGCCAGGCATGAGGGTCTGCAGCGAGCAACGAGCTGAGGCTCCCACGATTAGTTGCCCAGCTTCTCTTCTAGGTGGGCCCACATCTGGGCCTGGTGAGGGGTGGGCACAGCCCTCAGACGCTTGGTGCCTCCCTGTCCCATCCCCACCCAGCCAGGAAGGGACCTCACAGACTCCTTTACCCTCTGGCCCTGGGGCCTGTGCTGCCTCGGCCATGGGCTCCAGGTGACACAGCTGAGGGGGCGCCAGCACTGGGGCAGGAGAGCGCTCAGGGGGCCGAGTCCGGGAGAAGGTCAGACTCTGGGGGGACAGAACCTCAAGGGCCAGAGTAAGGCCTCTGATCTGGGGGTTTCGTTCAGGGGGGCAACACGGGCAGATGCACAGGAGGTGGTGCCCTGGGGTCCTGCATCCTGAGTCAGAAGCCGCCCTCTGGCTCAGGCCCCCTCTACACCCCCAGGCACGTCTCTGATCCAGGACATGAAGGCATACCTGGAGGGGGCGGGCGCGGAGTTCTGTGACATCACGCTGCTGCTGGATGGGCACCCGCGGCCAGCCCACAAGGCCATTCTGGCAGCCCGCTCCAGGTGGGTGGGGTGTGTCTCGCGGGCGGATGGGTGGGTGGGCAGCTGGGCACTGGCTGACTTGCTAAGGGCCTGCCCACCGTCTGCAGCTACTTTGAGGCCATGTTCCGGTCCTTCATGCCCGAGGACGGCCAGGTGAACATCTCCATTGGGGAGATGGTGCCCAGCAGGCAGGCCTTCGAGTCCATGCTGCGCTACATCTACTACGGCGAGGTCAACATGCCACCCGAGGACTCGCTGCATCCTCACCTCTGGGGCTCCCGGGTCATTCCCAGGACAGCTTTGGGCCCTGCTGGCTTGGCCTGGCCAAGCGATTTCCTGAGGACTTCTTAGTGTCCAGTCTCTTCTGGGTTCTCTGGAACAGTCGGTTGGCTGGCTCAGAGAGGTTTGCAGTCAGGAGAGACGGGTGGGTTCAGAGGAAGGGGTCATGGCTCCGTGTGGGGTGATTCCTGGCCAGGTCATGTCTGTGGGGGTCTGAACATGGGAGGTCAGGATGCCCTTCAGGGCTCTGTGAGGCCATGGATGTTTCAGCAGATGGGCATGTGGGTACTTTCCTGGGGAGAGGAACCTGTGGTTTTCTTTGGATCCTGAATGGAGCTTTGGACACCTGAGTGGTTCAAAGCCCATGTAGAGGCTCTGCCTGGATGGGAGCCCGGCTGTTGTGGTGGGTGGGCCCCCCTTGACCTGAGCAAGAGGCAGCAGCCCTGGTTCAGGGCTTCTCCGTCCCTGGTGGCTCCCCAGGGGGAAGAGGGCAGCTGGGTGGGAGGAAGGCTTTCTTGGCCCACAGCTCCTTAACCAGCCCTCAGCTACCTGTTCGCGGCGCCCTACTACTACGGCTTTTACAACAACCGGCTGCAAGCGTACTGCAAGCAGAACCTGGAGATGAATGTGACGGTGCAGAATGTGCTGCAGGTAGCTGCCCTGGCCCTGGGCCTCTGTGCCTGCGCGGTGTATGGGGCAGGGGCAGTGCCTCAGGGAACCTGCCGTTCCAGATTCTGGAGGCAGCAGACAAGACGCAGGCGCTGGACATGAAGCGGCACTGCCTCCACATCATCGTGCACCAGTTCACCAAGGTCAGGGCCCTCCCACCCAGTGCGCTGCCTGCCCCGTCTGCAGGACATACTCCCCTTGGCGGTGGCCTGGGCCAGGTGGGAGGGGCCCTGGCCGCCTTGTGCAGCAGTGGGTTCTGGGGATAACCGGGCAGAGCTGTCCACCCACTGGCTGATCCTTACCCCGTACTCGTTGGTCAAGTCCCCAGAAGACTCCTCGGCCACCTGGCCCTGGCAAGAACACGGCTCCATCCTTTTGGCCTTTGGTTGCCTCCGCAGGTCTCCAAGCTGCCCACACTGCGCTCGCTGAGCCAGCAGCTACTGCTGGACATCATCGACTCCCTGGCCTCCCACATCTCAGACAAGCAGTGCGCAGAGCTGGGTGCCGACATATGAGGGCCCACATGGTGCTGCCCGCCCTGCCTCGCCCACTGCAAAGACTGTGCTGGCCACGTTCGGGCCTGTGGCCGAGGGGTCGTGTGCCCAGGGCCTCCGAAGGGAGCTGAGTGGGGGACTCCAAATGCCTCATCTCACTGCTGAGGACACAGGTCCCACAGGAAGCAGACGGTGAAGCGGGATCCTGGCTGGCACCCTCTCCCAGGGTGGAGGTGTGGGTGGGAAGCCAGGGCTTAGTGGTGAGGACACTGCAGGAGGAGGCAGGGGCCTGGCCAGGGCCCAGTGAGGGAGATGAGCCCACCAGGGAGCTGGCTTTGGGCCCCCTACACAGCAGGGACCCAGCATGGCTTGTGCATCCAGCCACTGGGTCATGTTGCCAAGACCCCTCAATGTGGGGGCTGCACAGCACCCCCAGACCCTCATCAAGGTTGGTGTAAGGGTTTCCTCCTGCCACCCAGAACTTGGGTAGATGGAGTCCAACTCCAGGTGAATTTTGAGGTGTGAAGGGCCCTAAGGTCAGCTCCCAGCCTGCAGGGTCAGCCACTGCGGACTGGGCCAGACATCCAGAGGGGCTGTGGGATCCCACCCACCTGTGTGCGTGGGGGCCCTGGGCTGCTCCAGAGAGAAGTCAGAGATGCCCCAGGCCCGCATCTGTCCCTAAGTATTTATTGTCATAGGCTTGCCTCCATTAAAGCCACAGCAGTCCTACCTGCACCCAAACCTCACTGCGCAGTCCCCACCGGTGGCTCCAGCCCTCCATCCTCCTGGAGCTGAAGCTGGGCCATGTGGCCCGATGGCTCAGGATAAGCCAGTCTTGCCTGGTTCTGTTCATGCCAGCAGCTCTCCACCCCCACCCAGGGTGCCCCAGTCACATAGTTGGAGGGCTGGTGGGAGGAATGCAGGCCAGCCTCTGGCCCCTCCCCACCTGAGGGGAGCCCTGGGGGCCCGGAGCTGGCTCTCCTGGCTCCTGGGCTGCCCTGTAGGCTCCTGCCTGCACTGAGAAACTGAGGACAGGCCACTGAGTCCTTCCCTGTCCCGACAGAAGGTGCCAAGTCCACCCCAGTGGGGAAGGCACCATTCTGCTCCTCTTCTGGGAACAAGAACCCTTCTGCCCTGGTTGCCAGGAAGCCACTTTGGGGGAAACACAGTCTCTCTCTTCTGAGCCTTAGAGCTTGTTTCCTGCCTCTAGTTGTGCCCCACGTAAACGCAGCATCTGCCACTCCTCAGGCCTTGCTGAGAAGCCCCAGGTGGACATTCTTAGGCAAGGGGTGCTCACCTGTAGGCCCAGCAAGCTAGGAAATGGCCTGTGCAAGGTGCACCTCGGCCGGCCCGCAGGCTTGGGAACCACCTGTGACCTTGCCCTCTGTGTCTGCCTCCTGTAATGTCCATTTGACTGTGCGTAACGTGAATAAACGAAGTTTCACTCCAAGGGCCCCAAAAAGCAAACCACACAACACAGTGTGGCCTTTTCCAGGACTAGAAAGGATTCAGCGGTGCTCTTGGGGCTGCTGTGGCTGAGGCCCAGCAGGGAGGTCAAGTGTGTGGTTAAGTGCCTCACACACGGAGCTGCTGATCACAGATGCAGGGAGGCCTGCCACGTTCCAGGTGAACTGAAGGAAAATGAGGACAGAGGTGACACCAGGACTGCTGCCCAAGTGCCTGGCCCTCTGCTCCCCACACGCCTCATCCCAGACCTCTGGGGATCAGAATGGTCACTGTGGGGCCCTCACTACTTGCCAAGCATAGCAACCTCAGGTCAGTAATTGCCTTTCTTGTCCGTTTTTCAGATGGGACAGGCCTGGTGGTGAGTGGGGGGCTGACCAGCAGCTGGAGCTCATGCCAGGTCTGACTGCTGGGCAGATTGGATCTGGGGAGGGAAGCCTGTTGTTTCCCTGAAAAAGAACTGAGCCTGGCCTGGGTTTCATGGGTGTCTTCAGAGACCAGCTGGCTAAGTCAAGGCTGTTTCAGGTACCAAGGAAAGGGTGCCCAGTATTGCCCCCGAACCTCTACTCACACGATCCCTCAGAGAGCCCTGTACAGTACACAGACACAGAGCTATATAGTGAGGGCTTTCTGCTCTCCACAGCCAAGGGCTTGGACTACAGGGCCTGAGCCCTTCGGGTGCTACAGCCAATCTGGGGAAACGGGCCTGGTACCCAGGGGAAGGGCCCCAGCCCCCAGCTGAGCCAGAGAGCAGCGCTTCTTTCTAGAATCCACTTTATTATGGCATCTAGCAGGGCTGGTGGACGCAGCTCAGATCAGATCCTCTCAAGGTGGATACTGAGGGAGAAAGAGGCTGAGGCCCTGCCGGGCGGCCCTCACTCAGGCCATGCTGCTGCTCAGCTGCATGGCAAAGTCCTGCACGTGCTCCTTCAGAGTCTGGCGGGCATCGGCCTGTGCCCGTTTTTCCCGTGCCCGCTCCTGCTGCAGCTTGGTCAGCCGCAGCCGCAGCCGCTGCTCCCGCCGCTTGCAGGCCTGCAGCTGGCGCTGGGCCTTGTCCAGGGCATCGAGTGCAGCCTCAGCCCGCCGCTTCCAGAGCAGGGCGCTGCCCACCTGGTAGCTGTGCTCATTCTGGATGTAGGCTCCAGCGGGCGGAGGGAGGCGCAGCATGTAGGCTGAGGGTGAGATGGGCCTCGGCTCCAGCGGAGACGGCTGTCGCTCTGGCTCCCGCTCAGGTGAAGGCTGGGTGCTGCAGCCTGCTTCATCTGCCTGGGCACCCAGGGGCCCCAGGAGGTCTGAGAAGGGGCTGCTGAGGCCAGGCTCCAGCCTCCCGGTGGGGGAGGCAGGCAAGGCGGCAGGTGCTGAGGCCTCTTCCACAGGAAAGCAGGTGATGTCAGCAGGTGGAGGTGGACAAAATGGAGTTGTGGGCCCTCGGCCCTCAGAGCAGCTGGGGGGAAGAGAGAGAGACTGACAGGCCAGGCTCAGGGCTCGCCGACCCCATTTCACCAGGTCATCTAACCCCCATCCCTGAACCCACTCCACGGGCTCAGAACCCGGTCCAGCAAGGCTGCTGTCAGGCACCCTAAAGCCCAGTCCCTCAGACCTGGGGTGCAGTGGGGCACCTCCCCCTCCGCTGCAGCACGTACCGCTTCCTGCATCGCCGGAGCCGGCTGACGTCAGGGGGGCTAGGGGGGTAACTGTGCCCCTTGGTCTTGGTTGTTCGGCGCAACTTGGAAAAAGACTCAAATATCGTCGGAACTGCTCCCTCCTTCAGCCTGTGATACCCACTGCGAGGGAGAGCGGTCTGGATGAGGTGGAACAAATCCCTGCCGCCCCAGCCGACCCGCAGGGCATGGAGCCAGCAGGCCCTCCAGCACTCCAGCAAGCTGCTGGGTTAGCTCTGTGGGAGGTGGGCGGCACCCTGCCAACAATGAGTCTGGGGAATGCCAAGTTAAGGCCCCCACCAATCTCTTCCGTGCAAAACTCCTCAGAGTTAAAGAGTGTGGACAGGCTCCACCAGAACAGGGTAGCCCAGCCAAAAGAACTGATTCCGTTTGTGCACTTGTAGGGAGGGCTGGGGTTGCAGGGAGTGCGCTCTGGCACAGTGATCCCTAGGGGAGTGGGTCTCACTGCCCAGGTCTGTCGGGAGAGGAAGCTGAGCTTCCCAGCTGGAGAAACCAGGGCTGCTGCTCCGGGGACCTCCCCACCGGCCGGCTGCCACCCCACTGCCCAGGCCCTGCCCACTGCCAGCTGCCAGGAGGCTCACCTGATTCCCACCAGTTCAAAGCAGTTCTCCTCGAAGTGCTTGGAGCAGAAGTAGATGTACTCGGACGCCGGGTCCCACAGGCCCTGGCCGCTGGGGTCCAGCCGCTGGCAGTTGGCCAGCCACAAGCCCCGCCTTGGATTGTCCTTCTTGGGGAGCCTGCGGGGCCACAAGCCCGTGAGCCCGACGGGAAAGGCCGGCCCCGCTCATGCCGCCCCCAGACCTCGCGCTGACACTGCCTGCGCACAGACAAGGAAGCTGAGGCCTCCAGAAGAAAAGAGACTCGCTGAACATCATCACGTAGGTGAGACTCGAAGCAGCTGGCCCGGGCAGGCGGACCGCCCCTCCTCCCCCACCCAGCCTCCCACTCAAGCCCCGCCCCGACCACAGAAGCGCGTGCGCAGTGGCTCCGCGAGGCGGCAGGACGGGCGCATGCGTAGGGGACCCTCCGCGCGCCGGCGCGCACGCGCGCTAACCTGTGGAAAGAGATGCCGCGGTTGCGCGTCTCGCGCGTGTCCCGTGTGCAGCAGCCGGCGGCGGAGCAGTGACGCGGCATCTGGGGAAGAGGCGGGAGCTCGGTCGCGGGCGGCCGTCGGGGCCCGGAGGGGCTTCGCGCCCCAGGCTGCCACCCCGCTGCAAGCGGCCCCCGAGTGGCGGGTCTTCCCCGGCTCGATCTCGCCCGAACCCCGTCCCAGCCTGTTCTCCAGACTCCCGCTTGCGGCACTCACGGTCTCGCCATTGCTGCGCCGCCGAAGTATCGCGAGGTTTGGCTCGCGGCGGAAGTCAATACCATAGAAACGCGGAAGTGCGCGGCGTTCGCCGAGAGGCGGGTCCCGGAAACTGCAGAGCGAGCCCGGGGAGTGGTCGCGGGGATCTCCCACGCCGCCCGGGTCGGGAAACGCCTACGACGGGAACGAGCCCGGCGGTGCTGGCGCGCACGCTTCCTGCGGGAGAGGTTCCTCTTCTGGGCCGGGCGGGAGGTTCCGGGACAGTTCCTCCGGGGGTGGGGCGCGGGAGTGGGTTCGTGCGGGGCGGGGCAAACGCGGCTGGCCCGCGACTCTGACGACGAGAACCAGCCCACTTCCGGCCCCCGAGGAGCGCCTTGGCCGGCGCGAAGGACTCCAGTTGTTTAGGCGGAGAGCGCTTCCCGGTTCTCCGCCCCTCACTCTGAAGCCTTTTTCGGGGGGTAACGCGGCAGTTGACTGCTCTGTGTAGCGAGACACACGTACGGACCTGCTGCATCTTTTCTGTTCGGGAGGAACATAGTTTCCCTAGAAATTCACTTGGAAAAGGAAAGTATCTGGCGTGGGAATTTGGTCGAAGTGCAGCACAGGGCAGACTATGCTCAATACAGAAACTTTAATAGGTAAACACATCTGTAATGTGACAGTCGGGGGACAGGGGGCCTATAGCCGCGCCCTCGCATTCAGTACTCTTCCCCTTCCTCGGCCTCTGCTTCCACCGAGTCCACGCCCACCTCTTCGTAATCTTTCTCCAGCGCTGCCAGGTCCTCCCGGGCCTCCGAGAACTCGCCCTCCTCCATGCCCTCCCCCACGTACCAGTGCACAAAGGCGCGCTTGGCGTACATGAGGTCGAACTTGTGGTCCAGGCGGGCCCAGGCCTCGGCGACGGCCGTGGTGTTGCTCAGCATGCACACGGCCCGCTGCACCTTGGCCAGGTCTCCCCCTGGGACCACCGTGGGGGGCTGGTAGTTGATGCCCACCTGCCAGAGAAGGGGAACATGGTGAAGTTTATTTATTTATTTAATTTATTTATTTTTCATGGTGAAGTTTATACTGTGGCCTCAGAAATTGTAGGTAGGTTGTTTTTTGTGGAGTTTTTTGCGGTACGCGGGCCTCTCACTGCTGTGGCCTCTCCCGTTGCGGAGCACAGGCTCCGGACGCGCAGGCTCAGCGGCCATGGCTCACGGGCCCAGCCGCTCCGCGGCATGTGGGATCTTCCCGGACCGGGGCACGAACCCGTGTCCCCTGCATCGGCAGGCGGACTCTCAACCACTGCGCCACCAGGGAAGCCCTGTAGGTTATTTTTAAAAACGGGGGTCGTGGACCCAGTTTAAATTATGCCCTGTAGGAATTGGTACTTTGTTTTGTACCAATATATGCCAACATCTAATATCCGTTGACTTCATATTTTCACTTTGTGAAGCGCCATCTGAAATGGCAAAACTGGAAACAAATGTCCTTTGTGGAAACTAGTTAAATTATCATACACTCCCTACAGTAGAACACTATATGATCATAGAAAAGAATGAGAAATCTGTCCCGGCATATAAATATGTCCAAGGTATACTTGGTAAAAAGAAAAGCAACTTTAATTCGATTTATGCTTAAAAATACCTGTAGAGTATTAAACACCAGCTAGAGTCTTTGACAGCTCAGGGAATACCATGCTGGAGGAGGACAAACAACGGGGAGAGGGCTGATGCTGTGACCCCCTCCCTGCCCTAGTGAGCAGCTAGCAGTCAGCAGCAGCTGGACACAGCCAGTCTCCAGAAGAGCTGGGATGAGCAGGGGGAAGGGCACAGGGGGTTCTGACTTGATAGAGGGGTGCTCTCACACAGCGCTAAGGTCAGGCCAGCCAGCCCCTCCAAGTGGGAGTGCTGCCAGCTTCCGTTTCTCTTTGGCATGAGTGGAGTCTGTCACCTACCTTTAAAGAATGTTCTTTGCCCATGTCGCTGGCCCCTTTCTGTCAACGTCACCCGTATAACAAGAGGTGTAATGTGAATATGCACAGACTATCTCTTGAGGGACAAAGCTCTGGAAGGGGAAGAGGACTTCAGCTTTTCAGCCTTCTAAGTCATTTTAATATTTTGCCACATACACACATTTATAATGAAAAAACTAAACATAAACATGGGAAAGACTCCTTGACAATAGTGCACCCCTGAGGAAATGGTTATTAAAGAACGTATGGTGAAATCACACTCAGACTGACAAAAAGGAACTTAGAGCAATGAGAATTCAACGTGCTCCATCTGAGGGAGAACTATCCTCTGTGGGGACAGAAGCTGTGACTTCCTGTACCTCCCCACAAGACCGGCCTCCCCACTGGCTCACAGAGACTCAGCCAGGAGGGAAAGCCTGGGCAGAGGGCACATCACCCCCCAAAGTGCCACCCAGCTGCGGCTGCCTTGGATGTCCTTGCCTTCCGAAGGTCATGGTGAGGTGACTGAAAGGAGAAGTCAAGAATGGAAGGTTTCAACCCCCACCTATAACCTCTGAGGTCTGCAAACCTCTTATGGAAGGTGTAATGAATATTTCCAGATTGGTGAAACCTGTTATAGACTTTACTCTTCTGTGAGTCACTTTGCATCTGTCGGTCTTACACCCTCGGAGATGGTCAGTGCCAGGGTGTCTTGAAGTGGGGCTGACAGAGGCCAGGTGGGTGCAACAACTTGTCTGTCGTCAGAGGCAAGCTCTGGACTTTCCAAATGGCAATAGGATGACACACATATTGCTTCTACTTCTCTTCATTTTCAATCTGCAATGACCCTGGAACGTGCAACTCCCCAAAACACCTCAGGAACTCATCAGGGCTCACGAGTGCAGGATCTAGCACTTTTTCTAATGTGGAAGATCAATTGTGAACAAGGACGTTTAATGAAGAAGAGAGGGCAGAGTTAAGGATCCCAGGCGTGGCGAGGCACTTAGCCTGGTGATCACAATAGGTCTAACATGTTACTTGGCTTCCAGATACAGGTTGCTTTTCTCTGGGTAGACGTTTCATCGTGACACTAAACACGGTTGAAGGAGCCACCTAATTATCAGTGTGATTTTGTGTGCGAGGCAGTGTTCCGAGTCTGGTTTGGAGTAACAGCAGTGAACCACCCTTGGCCCCACAGAAAACACTGCATAATGAATTTAAAATTCTGTCTACAAAAACATAAATGTTACCTAAAATGCAGCGACAACTGGTGACTGAAGTAATGTGAAATCTAAAAACCATGATTTCTAATACAAAATGATACCATAGACCCTGACAGGCTTCTTGAGCAAGAGTGGGAAAATGTGGAGGACAGACATGCTGCAGTCAGACGTCCCTGAAAGCTCCCTCCATTGCTCGCTGCCCCTGAGGCTGTTAGATACTAAAAGCTGTCTCAGCCTCAGTCTCTAAACTGTAAGATAGTAGTAGTAGTAGCCCATGAGTGTTACAGGTTGGTTGTAAGAAATAAGGGTACGTAAAGTCCTTGCTAAAGATCAAGGCACCTAGCAAATTAATTACTAAACTTGTTCTCCCTGCAGTGCAGCTGCCCTGGAACAGGGTACCCTCCACAAAGGGGCAGCACCCCGTCCCAGGATCTGCCGCAGGCGGAAGGTAAATACGCGCTACCGCCCAGCCTACCTTGAACCCAGTCGGGCACCAGTCCACAAACTGGATGGTGCGCTTGGTCTTGATGGTGGCGATGGCCGCATTGACGTCTTTGGGGACCACGTCCCCCCTGTACAGCATGCAGCAGGCCATGTACTTGCCGTGGCGAGGGTCACACTTGACCATCTGGTTGGCCGGCTCGAAGCAGGCGTTGGTGATCTCGGCCACGGACAGCTGCTCATGGTAGGCCTTCTCGGCCGAGATGACTGGGGCGTACGTGGCCAGGGGGAAGTGGATGCGGGGGTAGGGCACCAGGTTGGTCTGGAACTCCGTCAGGTCCACGTTGAGGGCGCCGTCAAAGCGCAGGGAGGCCGTGATGGAGGACACGATCTGCCCGATCAGACGGTTAAGGTTGGTGTACGTGGGCCGCTCGATGTCCAGGTTGCGCCGGCAGATGTCATAGATGGCCTCGTTGTCCACCATGAAGGCACAGTCCGAGTGCTCCAGGGTCGTGTGCGTGGTCAGGATGGAGTTGTAGGGCTCCACCACAGCTGTAGACACCTGGGGGGCTGGGTAGATGGCGAACTCCAGCTTGGACTTCTTGCCATAGTCCACCGAGAGCCGCTCCATGAGCAGAGACGCAAAGCCCGAGCCGGTGCCGCCCCCGAAGCTGTGGAAGATGAGGAAGCCCTGCAGGCCCGTGCACAGGTCCGCCTGCGGGAGAGCAGAGGCCATGAGGCCACGCCCGCATGAGCCGTGCCACCACCCCCACGGGCCCCCACAGGCCCCGGTCACGGCACACTCTTCCTCTGCAGGTTCACTATACGGGTTCAACCCATCCACAGGGAACACGCATCACACTTAGCAGTTACAGACGTGGACGCACTGCGGCCACACCGGAAAGGAAGACCCTGCACTCATGGTTCTGCTGGGTTTTGCCAAAGTGATGTCCCGGGGAGATCCCGGGCCTCCCCTCCTGTCCAGGAGGCCTTCCCAGGGCCCTTCTCACCAGTTTGCGGATCCGGTCCAGGACCAGATCGACGATCTCCTTGCCGATGGTGTAATGGCCTCTGGCGTAGTTATTGGCCGCGTCCTCCTTCCCGGTGATCAGCTGCTCCGGGTGGAAGAGCTGCCTGTAGGTCCCCGTGCGCACTTCATCTGCAGAGAGGACAGCGTGCCCGAGACTCTAAGGACGGTCGCTGACTCACCGGGATGGCCAGGTCTGGGGAAACCTTCAATTGTACAGGCACGTGCTGTGCCTTGCAGGCCAGCAGCGTCAGCGTCTCACAGAAAAGGTCTCCGTGTGATACACATGCCTCATCTGCTGTTTATGGCTCCGGGAAGGTCCAGTCAACCCGAGGAACAAATGCCAGTGTGGCCAGTTCCCAAAGGCGAGGGAATGCTCACACCGCACAGGCGGTTCTGCGCGTGCATGTTTTGTTCACACCCACAGCTACACCCGGGGTGTTGCTGAAATGGCCCTGACATACTAGACATCAGCGTGACTTTTGCCGGGCGCCCTCTGTGGCCTGGGTCTCACGGGCTCCAAGGTGACATTCTGTTCTCTCCTGGGTGGCCGCCACTGAAAGGTGCTCTCTCCTGGCAGCTCCCCTTGGAAACTACCTCGGGCTTCTGATCTGGAGGAACCCAGCAAAGGTTCTGTGCTTCCCCTTCTAAGTCTAAGGGTACCTACCGACCACGGTGGGCTCCAGGTCCACGAACACGGCTCTGGGCACATGCTTGCCAGCCCCAGTCTCACTGAAGAACGTGTTGAACGAGTCATCCCCACCGCCGATGGTTTTGTCGCTTGGCATCTGGCCGTCGGGCTGAATTCCATGTTCAAGGCAGTAGAGCTCCCAGCAGGCATTGCCGATCTGGACCCCCGCCTGTCCCACGTGGATAGAGATGCACTCACGCTGGGAACCAGAATATACATGTGAGGCCCCTTGTCTTGAAGGCAGCCATTACTGTGTGGCAGGCAAAATATAATTAAATGTTTGTATGTGCTTCAGAGTGTCTGGGGCTTTCTCATTCCCTATTTTCTTTTCCAGGAGGCTTATGTGACCCTTTTATCCCTGTGAAAACTGGCTTGCCCTGAACCACTCTAGCTGATAGTGAATGCCAGAATTAGCCCCAGAACCTAAGTGTTTGCTACTATACAAAAATTCGGTTATTTAAAATTTTGCAAGCCGTATTTCAATAATAAACTCCATGTTATGGCTAGTCACAGTAATTCTCTGAAGAATATAGCAGTTTTTATTGTGTTCTGACCAAATGATAAGGTTAAGTGGTAATTGAGTTGGGAAAGGAAAAGTGGACTGGGACAGAGGCCACCATGGCCCAAGCATGGGTGGTCACTGTGTGTGTTTCATCTGCCCCTCTAAGTCTAGCCTCTGTTCTCTGTCCAGCTCTGTGCTCAAGGAGGCTGACCCATGTGGACTGTGCCCCCTGGCTTTTGGTTGCTTTAGCCAATGTCAGGCACCAGCAAGAGCTGGAGGTTAGAGGAAGGTGTGGTCGGGGTGCTTGACCCTCGCTCCCTCCCTGCCGGGCTGCCTTGGGTCGCTTGAGTTCCTGTACAAGGGCACAGAGTGTCAGCAGTCAGCGCTTGTCATAAACCTACCCTCTGAGCTTCTCATAAGCACTCCATCCCCTCACCTCTTCCAGCCTAGGAGTTAATGGCTCCCAGATGGCACAAGTGCTGGGATATTGCACTGTCCTTTGGTGGTTTCCTTAAACCCTGCGCGTATCTTTATAAATAGTATCTTCTTAAAGATTGTCCTGTGAGTATCTGTTTTGAATGTACCGTTTCTTTCCTGCCGGGAATTTAACTCTAGTCCCTAATCACATGTCTGATTTTAGACACATCATCCTTACAAATACACAGAGGTGATCACATGAAATTTGAGGTGTGCCACCCACACTAAATTCTGACTTACATACAGTCCTCAGAACTTGAAGTCCTGTTTTCTATTATACAAGCACCAAATCTCAGAGCAGGAGAGACCAGTTTGATGCAGCAATCCCCGAACATCATCCCAGAGGGAAGCATTCGGTTTGGGAAAGATCTCCAATGACAACGAAATCACTCCCCCAGAGGAGGACTCCATCGGCACCCCGGAAGTCCTTTGAAATCCACCCAACCGCACCATTTTCTGGTTTTTTTTTTTTTTTTTTTTTTTTTTCCGTACGCGGGCCTCTCATCGCCGTGGCCTCTCCCGTTGCGGAGCACAGGCTCCAGACGCGCAGCCCCAGCGGCCACGGCCCACGGGCCCAGCCGCCCCGCTGCATGCGGGATCCTCCCGGACCGGGGCACAAACCTGCGTCCCCTGCATCGGCAGGCGGACTCTCAACCACTGCGCCAACAGGGAAGCCCAACCGCACCATTTTCAAATGCACACTATTCGCTTTGAATCCAGATCCACTGTATTTCACAGGATGCCTGTTGTGTCCTTCTACTCTCTCAGCCCCAGTGTGATCAGAGCCAGCTCTGTGATCCGAAGAAATACCCCAATGTCTTCATTTACAAAATGCGGCTGGGGAGCTCCATGGTTTGTAAGGCCACGTCCATCTGACTGTCTAAGAGTGAAAGGAATTGCAGTGCTCGGGGATGTCATTCCTCGCTGTCAACAGAAAGCGAGCGCACTGCCGACCTTGCCTGGATTGCTGAAGTTTGTTTATATTTCTGTACTCGGCTCTATTTCCTCTCTGAAAGTTTCTCCAGACCAAGTCCTGTGTCCCCTTCTCAGCAGATGACCTCCTTCCCCAGCACGGCCCCCCGCCACCCCCGGAGGCCGGCCCTGCCCGCTGTGCCCACTGTCCATGCACCGGGCAGCCCGACCACTGCAGCCTGGACTGCCCGCCTCCCCTAAGCCCAGAGACAACGTGCCGAGGCGAGCTGACTGCCGCGGCTCTCGGACTCGGACGTTGTTACTCGTGGGAACTGTGGCTCCACGGCCGAGAACGCCGCCTTCGCAGTTTCTCCTTTTCAGCCTCTGCTCTGGCCGCGCGATCGGGGAGCGGACGCCCACACGAGGCTCTTCGGGCATCCTTTCAGACCCGGCCCCCACCCATCTGCCCGGGACACGGCCTCCAGGCCTCCCGCCCGCCCGGCTGTACCATGGTGAGCACCACCACCGCACTCCGATCTCAACAGCTGCAGCCGCCCAACTGCTGCTGCCGCGCCGCGCGCTCCTAGGACGCGCGCCGCCAACGCCCATTGGTCTGGAGCACCATGGGGCAGGCCAAGGTCTGGAATCCCGCTCCCTATTGGTTAGCACGCGACTCCCAGAGTGTGGCGCGTTCTGATTGGACGTGGATTTGGCGGGAAGGCTGCGGGGACGCCGAAGGATGAGCGCAGGTGGGTGTTCCCGCGAGATCTTGGCCTTCAGGTGGGAGTGGTGTTCGGTTTCCTGTTCTGTCTACGCCAGCTAGGCGGTTTCGAGGAGGCCTGACCGTGTCTACGCAGCCGAACCTGGCTGTTGTCCGCTGGTGGGGTGGGGGGGCCGCCGCTGGGGGGGCCGCCGCAGGGAGCCCGCAGGGCGGGGCGGGGAGGGGAGGGAGGTGCCGGGCTGGGCAGCGCTCGGTGTCCTATCTTGAGGGCGCGGGCAGTCGCGTAACGACAGGCTGGAGTAAGGCAGAGTCTTCCGGGGAAGCAGGAGAGGGTCCCGCCGCCTCTGGTCCGGTCCCGCCGCCCCCGTGCTCAAACCGCGAGATTGTCTCACCGCTCTGGAGGCCTGAGGGTCGCTGTCCGGAGCGGCCCCGCGTGGGGCGGGGAGAACGGGCTTCAGGGGCGCTTATCCCGCGGGATCGGGGGCCTTTACCTTCAGTCACCTCCCGGCTCCGAACACAGTCTCAGGGCGTTAGGGCCTCGTCCTGGGGATGGGGGTGCCCTCCTTCAGGCCGTAGCGCGCGCAGCTGACTTGTAGCTTGTGCCACCCGCCATTTCTTAAGTACAATTAATTTTTCTGATTGTTAAAGTAACACACATTTATAGAGTAGAAAGTGTGGAACATGCAGAAAAACAGAAAGGAAATAAAATCTATAAAGCCACAACCTAGAGACAAACATTGTTAATACCAGGGTTGTTTTGTTTGTTTTTCCTGCTAGTATATACATGTATACATTTGTTATCCATACAACTTGGGCCAAACAACATGATTTTATGTATTTATTTATTTACTAATAGCTTTCCTGAGATATAATCCACATATCAGATATCACCCATTTAAAGTGGTACACAATTCAATGGTTTTTTTGTATATTCACAGAGTTGTGCAACCACCACCACTATCAGTTTTAGAACATTTTTATCCCCCAAAGAAACCCATACCCTTTAGCTGTCAGTCCCCAGTTCCTCCCCTCTCCCAGCCCTAGGCAACCTATCATTTTCTTTCTGTCTCTGTATATTTGTCTATTCTGGACGTTTCATATGAATGAAGTACAGTATATGGTCTTTTATGATTAACTTCTTTCACTTAGGGTAATGTTTCCAAGGTTCATCCATGTTGTCACATGTGTCAGGACTTCATTACTTTCTCTCTCTCTTTTTTTTTTTTTTTTTCAGGTGGCACCATGCGGCATGTAGGATTTTAGTTCCCCAACCAGGGATCGAACCTGGGCCCCCTACATTGGGAGCTTGGAGTCTTAACTACTGGACCGCCAGGGAAGTCCCTCATTCCTTTTTCTCTTAAACAACTTTATGAGCCACAGTTCATATACCATACCATTCACGTGTTTAAAGTATACAATTCAAATACTTTTAGTATGTCAATGGAGTTGTGCAACCATTACCTTAATCAATTTTAGAACACTTCCATCACCCCAGATTTCATCCCTTTTTATTGCCAAATAATACTCCATTGTATAGGTATACCACATTTTGTTTATCCACTCATCAGTTGGTGGGTATTTGCATTTTGTGAATATTATGAGCAATGCTGCTATGAACATCTGTGTTCAGATGGTTCAGATGTTTTGTGTGTTTTCATTTCTCTAGAAGTGGAATTGCTGGGTCATATGGTCAACTCCATGTTTAACCTTTTGAGGAGCTGCCAGACAAACCATGTGATTTTTTTATCCTGATTTTCTCACTTAACGTCAATCATGTGCATTTTCACAAACTGTTAAATGTTCTTCGAACACTTGACTTTTAATGTTTACAGAATTCCAAATTGTAGTAAACCAATCCCCTGTTATTGGGCATTTAGATTATTTTCAATTTTCATATCATAAACAGCATTTGCATGTGCATCTTTGGGCATCCGGTTTTCCATGCATCTCTGGTGATTTCTGTGGAGCAGATTAGTCAGAACTTTGGATCGCAGGACAGGCAATTTTAAGGCTCTTGGTGCATGATGATGAATTGCCTTCCAAAAAAGCTGTGTCCATTTGCCTTCTCCCAAGTTGACTTTGAGAATGCCAGTTGCAGACCACCTTATATTTTAATTGTGTCCAAAGGTCTCCAGGGCAGGGTCTTGTTTGGGCATCTTTGACCCCATGCCCAGCTCAGTGTGCAACATATAATACAAGTTCGTGTTACACGAATGAGTGAGAGCAAAGGAAGGCCCCGATTAGTACCAGTGTCTGAGTCACTATGAAGGCCGGCTCTGTAGGACTTGCCACCCAGTTGACCTGGGGACTTGGTGCAGACTCATGTGTTGAAAGGCATCTCAAAGTTGAAGTGGCCAATGGGAGAGATGAAGAAACCATACAACATAGTCATTGAGACGGTCTGAAGACGGGCAGGAATTCTTTTTTGTACTCCACTCTGTGGGCAGCTTTATGTAAAGCCCTGGAAGAATGACCTTCACTGAGCTGGTGAGGTCATCAAACTCTCTGTTCACATGGATATCCTGAGGAGAAACCCATTACAAGGCTGTGCGTTATCACTTTCTGAGAACTTGACTGTTTTACTTATGTACCCAAGGTATCAAAGAAGCTTATTAGGGCATTAGTTGTCCCAAGCCTGAAGGATTGAAGCTGTAAACACATCTCTGGAAAGGCTTTGACTCAGGCCTGGGTTGAAAAAAATCAGAGGTAGAATAAGCAGTGATTTGTGACTAGACTCTTTTCATAATTTATAATTGGGGATTCTCTCCTTAATGTTTAACCACCTTAGAAAAGAGTGACATTTTTTCTATATTAAAAAGGCAAAATTGAGTGAAAAGGGGTTCTCATCTCCTGTGCAGTTCCCCAAGTGAATCTTCCAGCACCTGCAGCCAGTACTGGACAGGGAGAGGGGCCGCCTTGCAAGAGCTGAACCTGCAAATGCAAACATTGGTGAGCAGTGAGCGTTGTGCCCCCTAAGCCACCTATTCTCTCTCGGCCAATGAAGAACCCAGGCAGGTCTGAGGTGAGACCACCGTGATACCCCACACGGGGGTGGGAGGCAAGTCCGAGTGGCGGCATGACCCAGGTTGAACTTGGATGTGGCCACACCATGTATCTGCCCTGGGCACTCTTTCTCTAATCCCCACTTTTTTTCCTCTAAAATGGGGAAAATTATACCTCCTAGGGCTGTTGGGAGGATCCGAGATGAGTTTTATGAGAAGTTCTTACAGAAAAATCCAGCAGCTCTAGGGCAGACAGTGGATTAGCCTGGACAGACCTGAGAACACCAAAGCAGCCTTCACTTTGCATGGGATTCCTGGACACCTGAGAAACACACACACAGGTGAGAGACGATGAGCCCAGGGAGGCGGGAGGGGTCCCTCATCTTTGTTGATGTGGCTCTGGGCGGCCCCGCTCCTTCAGCTCAGAAGGCACCTCCCTCAGACATGATGCCCTTGGTGAGACTGGAGTCAGGGAAGAAAGGAAGGGAGTGGACACTGACTGAGCCCCCACCCTTCACCCACTCTGTGCTGGGAGCCAAAGACATAGACACACAAGACACACCCCGCCCTTAAAGAGCTCACTGGTACAGGGAGGAGAGGAAAGGAAACATAAAAGTATAATGTGAAGAGTGCCATGAGACCGGGTGCACCAACCCTCCCTGGGAGGTAAAGGGTGGGCAGGGGATAAAACCCCTGAGCTGAGCTTTACAGGTGTGGTGGGTGGAGCTGGGCATTTCAGTAAGAAGAGCTTCAGGATCAAAGCAGGGCTGAGAAATTGCACTGTGTGGTAGGAGAATTGCAAGCAGCTTGGGCTGAGAATGATGTGCCTCAAGGTGGGGGGTGGGGGGTCTGCTGGCAGAGCCCAGAGCCCACATGCTGTGAATGACACGCTAAGCTTGGATTTGTCCAGAGGGGAGTGCCCAACAGATTTAAAGCAGGGGCATGTTTCTGGTGTAGAAAGATCACGTGGAAGCAGGTGGGAAGGAAGGGCCAAGACAGTGAACAGGAGGAGGTGAGAAGGAGAAGCAGGCAGCCCCGTTCCCCCCACCTCCCCACACTGTTCTTCAGAAGGTGAGATGGAGGGAAGATGTGGAAAGGGAGGGTTCAGCACTGGACCCCAGGCAGGTCTGTGCCGAGCCCCCAGCTTCTGACTCAGTGGGAAGGAACCCCCACCTAGAGGCAGCCCTTCAGGGGGACGACACGTTCAGGTTCGACTCCCAGAATCCAACGTGCCTATTCCCATCTGGGGGATGGTCCAGCAGGTGGCTGGAAATGGGGACCCAGAGCTTAGAGAGAGGTCTGGGTTTCAGCCGGAGCTAGGAGAGGAGTGAGCCTCAGGCTGGGGAAGGGGGTGCTGCTGGGGGCTCCTGTGCCAGCTGAGGGCCATGCAGGGCTGGATGCCCCCAGAGCTGCTGGTACAGTGGTCTTTGTGGGCCTACTCCTCCCTCCCTTCTCTGTTCTCTGCTCTCAGTGATCAGCCACACACTCCCCACTGGAGACAGAATACCTGGATGGCCCCTGGGTTCCAGCAAGGCCAGGGGAAGAGCAGGGTAAGGTGAGGGGAAGCCAGGTGGCCCTGGCCATCTTCAGCAGAGCACAACTCCAGTGGGCTGAGGGGGAGGGGCAGCTGAGAGGGAAGGATGGAGGGGGAGGAGTCTGAAGGAGTTCTTGGGTCAAGCCAGAGATGGGTGAGTGAATGATAAGGGGAAGAAGTGGTCACATGAGGAAGCCAGGGGGCCCCCTACCCCACCTGGGCTCTGGGACCCATGTACCCACTGCCACTGGGGTGAGGAGATGTAGTGGGGGAAGGGTCTGTGTGGACAGGCACAGGCAGGTCTGTGCTGGGGCCTTCCCCATCAGGCTAGCACTCACAGCAGGAATCCTCAGTGTCTGGTTGACCTGCAGGCCCAGGCTCAGGGCTCCCACTGCAGAGATGCGGTTGTTGCTGCAACAGAAAGGCATGTGCATGGTACTGCCTTGCAAACAACTGTGCAGAGCCAGGTTGCCCCCAGGGTCTTGGCTGGAGCTGCTGGTGCAGCCCCCAGGTCCAGCTTCATGAACACGCCAGGGGCCCTGGGCAGGTCAGTGTGTAAAAGCTTCATCAGAGGCTTCGGTGTTCAAGATTGCCCAGCAAACACACCTAGAGTGTTATTCCCCCCACCTCCTGCACCAGCTGCTGCTCCCTGGCCCTCAGCACTCAGCAGGTGCTCCCACGCATCCTGCCCCAGCTGGCACCCTGTTCCTATCCCCATGACAGCCACCCAGCTCCCTCCCCACCTCTTCCTACTCCTGATGGGCACAAACTCCAGGCCTCAGCACTGCTCCCGGCCACTCTGTCTCCACAGTCAGCCCCATGTCCCTCTAACTTAGACCCCAGCTTGACCTTGAATTTCAGCATCTCTCCTCTGACCATGGCTCCTTCCATAAGGAGGAAAAGTGGGCAGGATGGAGCACATGTCCCTGCCAATGGCAGGCAGGCCCAGCTCATTCTGGCAGCCCTGGTGTGAGACTCAGCCGCAGTAGCCCATGACCTGTCTGGCCTCTTCCGTTCCCTCTGGGATGTGGCTCCCGCTCTGGTTTTCCCAAGAGGCCTGGGACCCTGCCAGGGCCTGGAGGAGCAGCCCACCCATGGCAGGCCCCCTCAGCAGCCGTGTGCTGGGCAGAGAAGACCACTCCTCCTGAAATGGAGGAAAACTCGTGTGGAGCACACACCCCACCCACCCCTGCACCAGGCTCTGCTGAAGATGCCTTACGCGTTTGCACTTCCCAGCCCCTGGCCTCGCAGTACACGTTATGAGTCCCAATTACAAAGGAGGAACTTGAGTGAGAAGGATGGAGCTGGGCTGTGGCTGCGGCCCCATCATGAGTGCGTGTGGCAGGTTTGGGCACGAAGTGGTAAACAGCAGCAAGATGAGCCCCAGTCCCTGTGTGGCCGTGGGCTTGGAGGCAGGGGCGGGGCACCCCGTGCTCTCACCTCATGTAGACCTCCTCCAACATGTTGTTGGTCTTGAGCCCTCCCCCAGCACGGAGGCTCCCGGATCCCCACAGCCATTATACAAGATGTCCAAGACCTTCGGGAAGATGTTTGACGGACGCAAAGCAGCAACCCCATGGGACCACATGTGAAGGTGGAGGAAGCCAGTCCCCAGCCTCCGAGCCCAGGTGGCCCGAGGAGCAAAGAGCGTGGACAGAGAGCAGAAGACCACAGAGGTTCCAGAAGAGAGCCCTGGGGCTTGGACGATGGTGACTGGCAGAGTGGAAAGACCAGAAGCAAGCACAGAGGGTGGGTGTGGATGCGAATGAGCCTCAGGACTGGGCCATCTTCCTTGGGCAGCAGGCCCCAGAGACACAGTGATCAAGCTCCCCCGCCCCGAGTGGGGACCTCTCAAGGGCAGGGCCCCCAAAGCACAGTGCAGCCCAGGGCCCAGAGGGCACCCCAGTGAAGGGCTATTGGATGAAACATACCCAGGGAAATGTGATGGGGAGGAGGGTGGGAGCTCGTGGGTGCCCTGGGGACACAAAGCCTGATCTGTCACCTTGTGGGGCAGGACCGAAGATCAGCCCTGTCAGAGGGCAAGGCAGTGGCTGCTGTTCCCTGAGGAGGATCCCACAGAGGCAGCCGCCACCAGAAGCATCACAGGCGCCTGTGCTGCCCACTTCCAAGGCCTACGAACCACAAGACCCAAGGGAGCAGGCAGGGTGTTTGAGAGTGTGTGCTGGGATCCCAGGGCGCAAGGCTGTCATCTCAGGGAAGCATCTGCATCTGCCCAGCGGTGAGCATGTGTCACTGGACTGCATAGTGTCCCCACCAGCCGCCTGTATGTGATGTCTCAGAAGGTGTGCGACATTCAGCTGTGGACACCTCACTTAGTGACATGAGAGTGGGCACAGGGAGACCACATGTTGTCGTCCTTAAGTAGAGCCAGGAAAATGAAAATCACCTGAAAAAACATTCTTTGAGGGCTTCCCTGGTGGCGCAGTGGTTGAGAGTCTGCCTGCCGATGCAGGGGACACGGGTTCGTGCCCTGGTCCGGGAGGATCCCACATGCCGCGGAGCGGCTGGGCCCGTGAGCCATGGCCGCTGGGCCTGCGTGTCCGGAGCCTGTGCTCCGCAACAGGAAAGGCCAGAGCAGGGAGAGGCCCGCGTACCGCAAAACAAAACAAAACAAAACACATTCTCTGAGCTCTGCTGAAAAGATCCAAGACTCATTTCTGAAGAGCTGCGAAAGATGGGGGGCTGGCGTCTGGGAGACCTGCCCCCAAAGGACAGGCCGGAGGGGCTTACTGGGCGAGACCTCATACCTCTAGTCCCCTGGCGAAGGCTACAGTTCCTGGGCCTCGCAGGTGATTCCAGCTTATGTTAAGCTCAGTGAGTCCTGTTTTCTGCCAGGGCTGGTCCAAGCATCTCCCCTTCAGAAACACCAAGACAGACTTTTTATTCACTCTGTTCATTCCTTCAAAAAGTGATACCGATGCCCGCTGTGGGCTGGGGTCTCTGCTGCGCACCAGCGTCAGGGCGTTGAACCCCACGTGGGCCTGCCCTGCCCTCAAGGAATTCACATTTATTGGAGAAGCTATAAATATAAGTTAATGGGATGTTAGCTATTACAGACCATAACAGGGAGGTGTGGGGACAGAGTGGGGGCCAACCCTGCCTAGGGGGTCAAGAAAGCAGAGAGAACCTTGAAGATTGAGGGACACACTGTGCACGTGGGCAGGCACCGTGGAGAGTGGATCTGGGGAGGAGCGGATGTGCTTGTGGAAATGCACACTGGCCTGGCGCTGGGCTGGCCAGGCAAGCCAGTGGAGGAAGGTGGGAGTGACGGGCACTCGAGAGATGCGTTAAGAAGTGAGAAGGTGGGTGGGAGGGGGCGGAGACAAGAGGCCAGGGGACCAGTTGGATGGCTTGTGCCACTGTCTACACAAGAGGTGACAGGGCCAGCACAGCTGTGGCAGTGAGGAGGCAGTGGTGTAGAAAAGGAAAGAGCAGGGCTGGGTGGGTAAGAAAGCTGAGAGATATTTTACACATAAAATGGGCAGAAGTCCTACCCACCCACCCTGCTTTCCACTCTGTCAACACTTAGCTGGTCTGACCTGGTCCCAGTTCTCAGCCTCCAGCTGCCCCCTGTGTGGACCTGCTGATCCCTTTCTTCACCTGGATAAGAGCTCCTCATCCTCACCCAGGAAGCCTTGCCTGTTCCGCCAGGCTGGGCCGGGCCACTGTGGACCCCATGTCCACTGTGCTTCCATCCTTCCAGGCTCTGGCTGTTAGACCTCTCTGCCTGGCCTGTCTCTCCCACACACCTGGGAGCCCCTCGAGGGATCTGAATCTGAGCCCTGTCCATGGTGCCGGCACCCAGCACAGGCTGGTTTGAAGAAATGCCCAGAGCAGAGGGCTCAGCCGCCAGTTCCACATAAGTGTTAGCACCTAGGAGAGCTCCCTGCAGGACAGTGAGGACTCCCTGGGCTGCCTCCCAGGGAACCTCCCAGAGAAGGGGGCTCACACCCTGCATCCAGCCATGGATATGACACCCGCAGGTTCTCAGACATGTACATTGCTCTTCCTCAGACACTCCAGGGCTGGGAGAGGAGGGCGGTGGTCCGCCACTGCTGAAGAGCTGGAGGGTGAGAAAGTTCTATACGCATGAATCGGCCTCCTGTAGTTCCAATGCTTGTTCTTCATGACCCCTGCAGCCAACCCATGAGGTAGGTGCCACCCTTGCCTTGGGTCAGGTGGGGAGACTGAGACCCCTAAGGGAGTCTGTCCCACCCACAGATCTCCACTTGGGGAAACAGCCCATCCCTGCTGTGCAGCCTTTGTGGGGCCTTGCCTTCCAGCCCCTCCATCCTCACTGCCTCTCCTGTGCTAACGCTCTGACCGTGAAGGCCCAGAGGGACGCCTACCCTTAGTTTGTTGAAAGTCTTAAATGAGCTTCTCTTTTTTTTTTTTTTGAACTAATGTTTTTATAGTTACCTTTTTTTTTTTTTTTTTTTTGTGGCTGTGTTGGGTCTTCGTTGCTTCATGCAGACTTTCTGTAGTTGTGGCGAGTGGGGGCTACTCTTCCTTGCAGTGCGCAGGCTTCTCATTGCGGTGGCTTCTCTTGTTGCAGAGCACGGGCTCTAGGCACGTGGGCTTCAGTAGTTGTGGCAAGTGGGCTCAGTAGTTGTGGCTCACAGGCTCTAGAGCACAGGCTCAGTAGTTGTGGCACACGGGCTTCGTTGCTCCGCGGCACGTGGGATCTTCCTGGACCAGGGCTCAAACCCGTGTCCCCTGCATTGGCATGCGGATTCTTAACCACTGAACCACCAGGGAGAGTTTCTCTTTTTTTTTTTTTTTGCAGTACGCAGGCCTCTCACTGCTGTGGCCTCTCCCATCGCGGAGCACAGGCTCCGGACGTGCAGGCTCAGCGGCCATGGCTCACAGGCCCAGCCGCTCCGCGGCATGTGGGATCTTCCCGGACCGGGGCATGAACCCATGTCTCCTGCATCGGCAGGCGGACTCTCAACCACTGCGCCACCAGGGAAGCCTGAGAGTTTCTCTTTTAATTTCACTGATTTCACAACAGTTTTCTTAGAAGGCAGACTGTCTCTCTGGCGGTTAAACTCTAGGGCTGATTCGCCCAAGCCAAGGCTGGCGCCACCCCCACTCACACTAAGCAGTCAGAACAGTGATCCCCAAACTTTCTGGATCAGACAAATCTCCTGGGGCTCCTGTTAAAATGCAGATGCACCCACATCTCCCCCAAGAGGATACAGAGGTTCAGGAGGCCCAGGGCCACGGAATCTGTATTCCTAACCCAGGGTCCCAGGTGATTCTTAAAATCAATTGGGGTGGTTGAGGACAGGCAGGTAGAACTGCATGTTCCTGGCAAAGCAGCCAGCCCATGCAAAGGCTCTGGGGCATGAACAAAAGTGGTAAGATCAAGGAATCCCACTGATGTCTTCCACAGCACTCGGAATGAAATCCTCATGCCTTTTGCCATGATTTGTAGTTCTGCGGCCCTGCTGTCTCTCCATCCCACAGCTGGACCCTCTCTCCTGGCATAGTAGCCCAGTCACACTGGTGTCTGTGTGCCTGGGAAATAGTTCCTCATCTTGAAATACTCTCCCTCTGGTCTTGCCATGTCTGATTCCTCCCCCATTGCACATTTCAGCTTAAACATCTCCTCCTTACAGAGTCCTCCCGAGTGGTCAGCTCTCTAAAGCGGGGAGGGGCTCCACATTCGTCTCTAGAATCAAGCCCTGTTTGTTTCTTTTGTAACACAATAATTATGGAGAGTTATCTTGTTAATGTGTGTTCCTTGAGGGCAGGGACTTAGTATACTTCATGGCTGGATCCCTAGTGGCTGTCAGCACCCAGCATATGCAGTGGTGGGCAGTAAGACATTCGGGGAATGGGCCGAGAGTTCTGTACGGGGATGGGGGGGGAGCAGGATCCACAGCATGGATGCTCAGAGTGGTCCTGCCTACTCCACCCACCCTGCCCCAGGAAGATGGTCATGAGTGCCACCATGGTCTCCCTGGCCAGTGGCCGGATGTTACCTGCTTGGTCATTCAGCTGGTTATAGCTCAGGTCCAGGGGTTTCAGGCCTGTGTGGGCCAGCAGGAGTTCAGCAAGGTACTGGGCCACCTGCTCCTCCAGGCCATTCCCTGCCAGCTGTGCCTTCTCCACAGCCGGGTTCACCGCCAGGGCGGCACAGACAGCCCAGGATCCCACCGCTCCCAGCTGGTTCTCCGACAGGTCCACATCTGGGGGCCAGCACCACTCCTTACTGGTGGGATCCAAAGCCAGGCATCACCCTCCTCCCTCCCGCACACCTTCCAGGCCTGACACAGCAGGAGGGGCCTTGCAGTCAGACTGTCCAGGGGTGGATGGTGAGTCTGCCACCCATCAGCTGGGTCCCCTCCGGCCCCAGGCAGCTTCCCAGACCTCAACCCCCACTCCATGTCTCCACGAGTTTTGTCAAGAGGCTAAAACCACCTACTTTGTGGGGCTGTGGAGGACGTCTGCGATGTAGATGCAGCCAGCCCGCTGATGATTTGTGTGTGGCATAACACAGCCCACCCACAGAAGCCCCCACTGCCACATTTCTGGGGACTGGCAGTGACAGCCCAGGTGGCTGTGTGTGGAGCTCATATGTGAGCAGACACTCCGCTGAGCATATGTTTCCCACATACCCAAGGTCTAAGTGGCATTGTTGGGCCCACTTCACAGATTGGAAACTGAGGCTCAGCAAGGTTGGCTCCTTGCCCAGGGTCACCCTGCCGCAGAGGCGGCATTTGAATCCAGCCCTGACAAACTCCAGCACCCTGCCTCCCGCACTGCCCAGCCCCTGACCCTCTGTGCCGCACTCTCCCACCTGCCTTCAGGCACTGGGAGGATGACGTATGCAGGGGTGCTGGCTAGCAGAAGAGGGTAGAGGAGGGGCCCAGCGCTGGGTGCACCACAGAGGGTCTAACTCCACCCCACCCTCCCCACCCTGTGATGAGGCTCTGCCCCCAGCAACACCGGCAGGTCGGGGGGTGACAAGGCCCGGTGTGGGGGTAGCCTGCCCCCCTGTCCCAGGCACGGCACCTACCACAGATACTGCTTTTGCGCAGAGCACCTGCCAGGGCCTCTGTGCCGGCCCCACAGAGCCCACTGTCCTGAAGTTCCAGCCGCTTGATGTAGGGATTGGAGGTCAACACAGAAGCCAGAGCCTGGGCAGCCTGGGGCAGAGAGGGGCCTGAGCCCTTCCCAGAGCTGAGGGCCCCAGATAGCTAGCCAGTACCCAGGCTCTGTTTGCAGGGCTCAGCCCACTCAGTGCCCTCCAGCTGGAAGGACCTCCCCTTTCCACAGGCCCAGGGACACCTGCTTCTCCTTCTAGGCTCCACCCAGGAGCTTCGCTGACTCTCCAGCAAGTTATGGGCTGCTTGCAGGCTCCCCAGCCCTTGTACTGAACTTTGTCATAGCCCCGATCCCACCTGTCACCCATTGTGGGGGATGGGACATGCCTGGTACAGAGCAAGGCCGGGGAGTGTGTGGATGGGCTCAGGAAGGGACCACACCCATGGCTGCTGCTCCCAGGTCCTTGCCCTCCAAGCCTGGCCCCAGGATCCCTCCAGGGGTAGCTGGGGCCCCACGCCACAGTGCTGCAGGTTGAGCTCTGGGGTGCTCCCTTGGCGCAGAAAGCAGGAAGCAGGCATGACGCTGTGGGCCCAGCAAGATCTCAGGTAGAGGGTGTCCTTGCCCAGTTCTCCAAGCTTATGGGTGCCTGATAGGAGACAGGGATAGATGTGGACCCCTCCCCTGCCTCCATCACTACGCAGCCTTGTTTTCCTCCTAGAGGCATTTCCTCCTGCTAGTAGGGACTGTTGCCCCCACATACAGACAAGGACATTGAGGCTCAGAGAATGCAAATCCTTTCCCCAAAGTCATGCAGCTTGTAGCAGCTGATCCTGGCCCTACCCTGCCTGTCTGACACCAAAGTGCATGCTGTGTCTTCCGCTGGATTGCAGACCACATACGCTTTATGAACATTTTATGGGGAAGGAAGCTGAAGCAATTCTAAGTTCTATACATCCATTACTTTAGTTTCTCCTGAGGGTTGGGAAAACCCAGCCCTGATCCCATGTCAGGGTGGGACAGCCCTTCTTAGACTGTTTGGCAGGATTTTTGCATCTTAACATCATTCTGGAAGCCTGTTCTAATCATGGAACTCCTGATGCCTCCAGGAACATTACGGAGATGGCACAGGGCTGGAGCGGCCGCCGGCTGCCCCGAAGGTGTCCACGGAGGGATGCGCTCCTGCTGGACAGGGTCCCCTGCCTACTTGGCCCCAGCCTGCCCCCCGACCCGTAGGCACCTTCTTTCTCCTGGTCGGAGTTCGAATCCGCGTCCGAACCCTTCTGGGCCTTCGGGACCCCTGCAGGACGCCCAGCGGCCGCCGCCGCCCCTTCCTCCAGCTCTTCCTTCTCTCCAGGCCCCTCGCAGGGACCCCTCATGGTTACTTCCACTCTGCACTCGCGGACACCGAGGCCGGGACTGCGAGGGCTGCATCGGGAGCGCGGCCAGGGGATGTGGGCGGACCCTCCGGTGCATCGACCTATCGGATGCGACGCATGGCGAACAGGCGCCCGCTGCAGCCAATAGAGAGCCTCCCGGGCGGCAGTTGTCCAGGCGACCCCGAGTTGTTGGTTGCTGCGGACAACGCTGCGGCCCCGGGCTGACCTTGATCCGCTCGCAGCCAGGACCGATTGGCGCGTGGCGGGCTTGTCTTCCCGTCGCCCTAGGCGGCTCCAGCATCGCCCCCTTTCCACTCCAGAGACTGGGGGTGGGGCAGCTCCTCGGGGGCGTCACAGAGGAGGCTGGGGGACCTTACAGGGCCTGGCCACCTCCTCTCTGGAGCCAGGGTCTCGCTCCCATTCTGTGGGTCCCAGCTCTCACACGCTTTAGCGTCGCATATGTTGCTCCCTCCACCGAGAACATTCCTCCCCAATGCTGCTTGTTGAACTTAAGATCTGCAAGTGTCAGTTCAGAGGTTGCTTCTTCCGCAAGCTTTCCTTGTCTTCCTCTGGGCTCCTGCTGGCCCATGCCGCCCTCTCACAATACCTATCCCACCTGTCATCACCCCAAGGAGGTGAGGCCAGAGGGCAGTGGACAGAGACTGCTCCTCTCTGTGTGTCTGGGGCCCAGCAGAGGGAGTCTGAAGCGGATGGGAGGCCCAGGGCAACTGGGGGTTGGGCCTGGGAGGTGGAGGCTGAATCCCGTCCTGAGTGTCCCTTTAATAGCTGCTGGCCTGGCCCGGCTTGGCGCCTGCTTCTTGCTTTACCTCCCGTTCAGCTGTGGCTGCAGCTGCTGTGCTGACTCACGCGCCCCAGCCGCCGGCAGGATCTGGGAGCATGGTCTCCCCAGGGGCCGTGGTGGGCTGGGGGCTTCTGGATTACAAAACGGAAAAGTATGTGAGGACCCGGAACTGGCGGGTGGGCGCCTTGCAGAGGTTGCTGCAGCTGGGGGTCATGGTCTACGTGGTGGGGTAAGAGAACGGCTCCTGGGCGTGCTAGCCGGAGGGAGGTCCTGTGAGCAGGCTGGTCCTGCTGGGCTGAGGGGTGAAGGTCTGACTCTTCAGGGGCTGGGCTGGTGGTTGTGGAACAGGTCAGGAGGTGGGCAGAAGGAAGGCTCTCCATCTGTCTAGAGGCCAGTGGGGTGTAAGAGCAGGTTGTGTGCTTGGGTGCCCACCTGCATTCTTTCCTGTGCCTTGTTCCCAGCCCCATGTTGGGCTTGGGCACAGAGCAGGATGGGCCCCCATCCCTGCACAGGAGGCCCCCGGCCGGCAGGAGGTAGTCCCTGACACTTGTGAGAGCTGAAGCACTAAGGCCCCCAGTAGAGACCACCAGTTTAGGCTGGGTCAGGGTAGTCTTTAAAGAGGAAGCTGGATCTAGGCCGGGCAGGGGGAGAGGATTGGCTGGTGAAGGAGGTGGTGGTGGGCATCTCCAAGCCCATGGGTGCCTGGTGAGGGTACTGGTTCTCCTATGCATGGCCAGAGCCTCTGGCCTGTGCAGGGTGTTTGGTGTGGGAAATGAGGTGGGGAGTAGGTGGGGCCCCTGAATGCTGGCCTGGGAGCCTGGAGGGTATCGGGGGAGAGACTGAGCAGGTGGTCCCAGATCTGCCGTGTGCCGGGGACATACCATACCACCTGTTGCCTCCTTCTCAGGTGGGCCCTTCTCGCCAAAAAAGGCTACCAGGAGCAGGACCTGGACCCTCAGATTTCTGTCATCACCAAACTCAAAGGGGTTTCCGTAACCCAGATCAAGGAGCTGGGGAACCGGCTGTGGGATGTGGCTGACTTCGTGAAGCCACCACAGGTGGGTGACTTGGTGCTGCTGCCAGGTACTGGCACCTCTGATACCACCCCTGCACCGAGTGTGTGCAAGAGAGGGATGTGATGCCAGAGGGGGTGCTGGTGCTGTCACAGGGCCACGCTCAGGAAGGGCCTTACAGAGGAGTGGTGTCTGGACAGGGCTTTCAGGGATGTGTAAGAGGTTTCCGTGCAGAGGAGGTGATGTGTTGGGAAGCCAGACCAGAGAGATGCATTTACAAAGTCTGCATCTGGAGTAGATAAAGAAGATGTGGTACATGTATACAGTGGGATATTTCTCAGCCATAAAAAAGAATGAAATAATGCCATTTGCAGGTACATGGATGGACCTAAAGAGGATCATACTAAGTGAAGTAAATCAGGCAGAGACAGACAAACGCCATATGATACCACTTATATATGGAATCTAAAATATGACACAGATGAACTTATCTATGAAACAGAAACAGACTCACAGACATAGAGAACAGACTTGTGGTTGCCAAGGGGGAGGGTAGTGGGGGAGGGATGGATTGGGAGTTTGGAATTAGCAGATGCAAACTTTTATATACAGGATGGATAAACAACAAGGTCCTACTGTATAGCACAGGGAACTATATTCAGTATCCTGTAATAAACCATAATGGAAAAGAAAAAAATAAATTAAAAGTCTGCATCTGGAAAGGAGAGGAGTGTCTAGGAGCTAAAGGCTTGAGCTTGAGGGTGGGGTGAGAGGGGTGCAGGGTGCCGAGACCTGGAGCTTCCTGGACGCCTCCTCTCTGACCTGGAACACTGCTGTCGAGTGCTCCTCCTCTGCCCCTCCCATGCTGCATTTCCGGCAACTTCTCCCTCCACCCGATTGTCCACAACCTTAGTTTCCTCCTCTGTCCTGCTGGTGCCCAAATTCTAACCCTGGTGACCACCTGCCCTGAGTACAGCTGCCTCCTGGGTGCACACCCACCACATCCAAAGAGAAATCATCTCCCTCTCCCAGTGTGGCCTTTTGTCATCCAATGACATCCACCAGTGCCGAGGCTGGACCTGCTGGATGCCTTACCGTCCCTCCCTCCTGTTCATACCATTTCCTAACAGCTTTCACAACTGCTTACACCATCCCTGAATGGCTGAGGTCTTCTGGTGGGTCCCCATGCGGCATCCAGGCTGAGTCTGCCAGCCCTTACCTTTGACCCTTAGGAGGCTTCCTTTCATGATGGTGGCCATGAAGCCCCTCTAGATCCTGACTACCACCATACCGCTGCCTCTGCCTCTGCCCAGCCCTCGCCTCCCCTTCCTGGGCGTGCATCCCCCACACCCGCTGAGCTCTCATGTGCAGCAAGAGGCGCCAGTCATCTTTTGTCCAAACAGAGCTTACCTCCGGCTCCCCTGGCCCCTGGCCATGCCTGCAGTGAGGGGCACACCTCCCCACCTGGATCTTCAGTGCCTGGAAGCAGGAGGCTCTTGGAAAATTCTGGTTGAGCAACTAAATGAATGTGAGAGGCACACATGGGCTCAGAAATGGCCAGCAGCCCAGCCAACCTCCTGTCTCTGCCTCCCTTGCCTCACTGGAGAGCATTTTGCTGGGGCTCAGGGCTGATGACCCGATGGGGCCAGGGCCCCTTCCCGCACAAGCCAAGCTGCTGGCTTCTGGCATCTCCCGATGGGAGTGGGGAGCAGAGACCAACCCTGACGCTTGTCTTCTAGGGAGAGAACGTGTTCTTCTTGGTGACCAATTTCCTTGTGACGCCAGAACAAGTTCAGGGCAGATGCCCAGAGGTAAGGCTGCCTGAGGGCTTCCCAGCGGGTTCCTAGTTCCAGAATCTCCTGCTGCTGTCCCCCATGAGGTGTCCAGGCCCCTCCACATCCTGGTCCCACCTCTGGGCATTCTGGAGGTTGTCAGGGTAACACCCAGAACGGGGCACAGTGCTCAGGTGGGCTCTTATAATAGCAAGAGGCAAGCTGGGGGACTTCCCTGGTGGTGCAGTGGTTAAGTATCCGCCTGCCAATGCAGGGGACACGGGTTCGATCCCTGGTCCCACATGCTGCAGAGCAACTAAGTCCCTGCGCCACAACTACTGAGCCCACGCACCACAACTGCTGGAGCCCATGTGCTTAGAATCCATGCTCTGCAACAAGAGAAGCCACCACAATGAGAAGCCCGCGCCCCACAATGAAGAGTAGCCCTCGCGCGACACAACTAGAGAAAGCCTGCACGCAGCAACGAAGACCCAGTGCAAACAAAAAGAAACAAAAAAAACCAGGCAAGCCCTTTTCTACGCACAGCCTCTATTAATGTGTGCTGGGGCAGCTTCCATTTTTGTGCGCAAACAGCACACTCCTGCTTATGCTGCACTCAGGGTCCCTTATGGTCTCTGGGTACTTTTCACTACAACTGTGGTCAAGCCCGTCTCCTGCCATCTTCAGATCCATTTCTTATCCAGAAATGCAGATCCTCCCCCTGAAATCTCACCTTTTCCCCTTGCCTAGGGATGTCCCAGGGATCCCGCCTCTGTCACAGAGCCCACTGACTCTTCTCTCCAGCTGTGGATTTTTTTCCAATTTTTTAAATTGTGATAACATACATGTAACATAAAATTTACAATCTTAACCATTTTTAAGTGTACAGTTTCCTAGCTGCGGATTTTGTTTGAACAGTCAGGAACCAGGACATAGCCTTGGAAGCCTACCTCCATGGTGACATCTTTCTTTAATCGAGGCTAAAAGTTAATTGCTTGCTGGGCTGGAGAGTAACTGTGTGGTCCCTGCCCCTAAGTCCTGGTCGTTGGTCCCACCACAGTTGCTGGGGATGTCACATGTCCCTGGTCGGCCCCATCCTCAGAGGAGGTGATGTGTGTGCACTGGGCAAACGCATGATGTCCTTCCCTTTCCAAATGCTCAGATGACGCCTATTTATTGTTCAGTGTGGACTGTCCTGAAATTTTTCTGGGGCCATGGTTCTGCATTTTCTGGAATCCATGGGATTCCTCTTTGCCCTGTGTCCCGGCTTCTGGCTTGTCCCATGAAACTGACCACCAGATCTGACCACCCGGCTTCCTGAGAGCAGCTCCTCTGAGGGTCCTGATCGTCTGGTCCCTCCCAGCACACCGTGCTCCCTGTACTGTTACAGCTTCAGAAACCTGCTGAGCCTCCCCCGGGGCTGCAGAAGTCCAGCCTGCATACGCCAAGGAGCTTCTGCACAGACAGCCCAGCCACGATGCCAGGTCCTGCGACGGGGGCAGAGGCTGCAGCTAGGAGCCCCAGGGAGACGCCTCCTCTGCCAGCTCAGGGCCTCAGGAAGGGTTTCCCACTGGACTCAGAGACTCAGTCAGGATCTTGAGGCTATCCAGGCAGAGGGGGCTGTGTGGGCAAAGGCCCCTGCTGTATGGGGTGAGGCATCTCTGGGGTCACCTGCTGCTCAGTGGGGTTGGAGCCTGTTTGGACTGGAGTGGGAAGGGTGGAGCCCAAGATATCAGGGCCCCAAGAGCCCTTCTGTGGAGCTGAGCTTGATCACAGGAGCATGGGGGGCGCAGAGGGGCTCAGGGGAGGGGCGCTTCATCTTCTGTGCCTTGGGAGGGATGATTCAGGCTGCTGGATGGAGGAGAATGAGACTGAGATGGGGACCCACGTTGGTCACCATGGGGTCTGGACAAAGGAGATGGTGGCCCAGCCAGGGTGGAGAAGAGGGGCAGATTCAGGACACAGGTAGGGACAGCAAGGCAGAGCAGGTGGCTCCACACTGTCCTCTGCCCTCTAATCACATTTGGCTCAGAGCCCCTGAGCCCTTCTTACCACCAGATGCTGTGTCCCCCCTGCTGCCCCTGAACTGGGTGCCCTGGGCAGCAGCGTCAAGCCTCAGCCGGGACAGAACTACAGAACTGCGTCCGTGAGGCTGTGCCTTCCTTTCGGGGCCTGGGACCCCCGGAAAGCTCACCACCTTCCCCTCTTGGCTGATCCCCAGAACTCTGTCGCTGTGTGCAGGCACCTATGTCCCTGTTTTACAGAAGAACCAGCAGGGAAGGGAGGAGCCTGTGTACTTCCCAGGCCCCTCCCACCAGGGCCGCCCCCTTGGTCAGCCCCCAGCACCTCCACCCTGGCATGAACTCACCTTCCCCACCGTCCTGCCATCTTCCCTGTTCTGTCCTCTGAATTGGACCAGAGGAGCTAGGCCTGGATGAACCACTTCTTTTTTTAAAAATATTTATTTATTTGGTTGTGTGGGGTCTTAGTTGCTGCAGGCGGTCTCCTTAGTTGTGGCTCGCCAGCTCCTTAGTTGCGGCATTCCAACTCTTAGTTACGGCATATGGGATCTAGTTCCCTGACCAGGGATCAAACCTGGGCCCCCTGCATTGGGAGTGCAGTCTTATCCACTGTACCACCAGGGCAGTCCCCCTGGATGAACCACTTCTGCCCCCACAGAAGTAGCAGGGCAGGAGTCTTGCTCAGCCTTGGAATACAGCAATTGCACCCCTACCCAGCCAGGGCTGTTCGCGCCCCCATTTCATTTGCACCCTCCAGCTTTCTCTTGGGCCCCCAAACTCAGAGATCCCTGAGAGGCTAAGGCAGGGAGGGGCGAGTCCCTGTGGACTTCAGGGCAGGTCACGGAGGAGGCATCCCTCGGCCCTTGGCAAGTCTGCTCTCTCACCCCTAGCACCCCTCCATCCCGCTGGCTAGCTGCTGGGCCGACCAGGACTGTCCTGAAGGGGAGACAGGGACCCACAGCCACGGTAACCGGCCCCCCCAACCCCCACCTTGCAGTGCTTCCACTGGAATGGGGGCTCCGGGGGCCTGGTGGGACCCTGGGTGGCTCACCAGTGCACATGGTGCCTCTGCGTCTCTCTGTCAACGGCCCCCTCCCCACCCCTCCCCAGGCCCCATGGAGATTTGAGGGCCTGGAGTTTGTCTTGCATTTTCAAGGCATAAAAACGGGCCAGTGCGTAGTGTTCAACGGGACCCACAGGACCTGTGAGATCCGGGGCTGGTGCCCAGTGGAGAGTGGTGCTGTGCCTGTGTAAGTCTCCCCCGCATCCTCCATCCCTGCCCCAGGACCACAGAGCCTGCCACTCACCGCCCCCCCCCCCCCCGCCCTGCCCCCTGCCCCACAGGAAGCCCCTGCTGGTCCAGGCCGAGAACTTCACGCTGTTCATCAAAAACACCGTCACCTTCAGCAAGTTTAACTTCTCCAAGTAAGGTGGGAGGGTCCTGGCTGGTCGAAGACCCTCTGTGTCCCCTGCCTGGCCTGACCCTGGCCCACCCCTTTCAGGTCCAATGCCTTGGACACCCAGGACCCAACATATTTCAAGCGCTGCCGCTACGACCCGCGCTCCAGCCCCTCCTGCCCTGTGTTCCGCATCAGGGACCTCATGGCCGCAGCTGGAGGGGTCTTTGAGGACCTGGCGCTGCTGGTGGGTCTGTGGAGGGGGCAGGGTTCCGGGAGGGCTGGGAGAGGGCCCCGGGCCCCAAGCCAGTGGAGCAGTGCTGTGCTGTGTGCAGGGCGGTGCCATGGGCATCCACGTCCACTGGAACTGCGACCTGGACACCAGGGCCTCTGACTGCTGGCCCCACTACTCCTTCCAGCTGCAGGAGCGGAGCTACAACTTCAGGTGCGGCCCCCACTGCCCACCTGCTCCGAGCCAGGTTCTCGTCTGCCTGTCCTCCTGTGGTGGCCGGCACAGACCACCCCTCCCAGAACTCTGGATGGCCACTGTATGTGGGAGGGGGGCCCAGGGGAAGGAGGAGGTGGTCTCAGCTCCACGACCCCCAACACAGGCTCCATCCAGCCTCCCTCCTGAGCCTTATCTCCTCCACCCCAACCCCTGCTGCTGCTGGGACCCCTCCCCCAGCCCCTCCTCCCCCATCCTGCCTCTAGCACCTCCCTCCACTGCACAGGGGGCTTTCTTTTTTACTTTTCCCTTAAGGTTTTATCAAAAAAATTACAAAAATCTATAGAAAAGTTCAAAAATTAGTACCGTGAACACCCATATAGCTGTCATCTGGGTTCACCAGGGTTTTTTTTGTTTTTTGTTTTTACCATTTTGACACGTTTGCTTTCTCTCTCCTCTCTAGACTGAGCTGGATATATTTAGATAGATTTCAGACCAAACCATTTGAAAGTAAGGAGATGTCCGGCAGACACTCACCCCTCCCCAGGCTGTCCTGAGAATAGGCACCTTTCCCAAGTGACCGCTGTCCTGTTGTCACATTCAAGAAATTTAACACTGGCAGAATGAATCTAATATTTAAATTTCCCCAATTGTGCCAATAATAGTCCAAAATCTTTTTATTTTCCAATCCAGGGTGTACTCAAGGAACTTGCATTGCATTTATTCTCATGCCTTTGAGTCTCCCAAGCAGACCTTCCCCTGCTGCTGCCCAGTGGGATCCTATGTTTCTGCCACCTCATGTCACCTCGTCACTTGCGTGCACACACACACGAGCGGACCTTGCCTGGACTGGTTTCACTGACCTCCCCTGCCCTTTGCAGCTATGTGGAGCTGGCCCCCACCTGTGCTCTGCTCCCCTTAGTTCTGTGCTCTCGCTGGTACTGCTTTGTCTAGAACTCCTTCCTGATCCCTGGAAAACCAACCTGCGTGTCCCCACTGCAGAAAGCCTTCCCTGGTTCCTAGGGGAGAGTGAGCTACCCCCTCTGGACCCTCACAGCCCTGGGCCTGCCCCCCAGCTCCCCCTGCCCCCACTGCAGGCATCTATTTAGAGACCCCTCTACCTCATCCCCTCAGCAGGCAGGGAGCTCCTGAAAGGCGGGTCCTGCTTGCTCTTTCCCTGTATCCTCAACAAAAAACCCAGGACTCAGGGTAGGGCTGGGGGTTTGTGGAGTCAGTGGGTGAGTAAGATGGAGGCCTGGGAGGGCCGGGAAGCGGGCAGAACAGGCCACCAGACTCTCTCCTGCCCCCAGGACGGCCACTCACTGGTGGGAGGCCTCGGGTGTGGAGGTCCGGAGTCTGCTAAAGCTCTACGGGATCCGTTTTGACATCCTCGTCACTGGGCGGGTAGGTGGGCAGGGGCGGGTGGGTTGGGGGTGACAGGCACGGCTTAGAGGCTTACCCAGTTCTCTCAGGCAGGGAAGTTCGGGCTCATCCCCACACTCATCACTCTGGGCACAGGAGCAGCTTGGCTGGGCGTGGTGAGTCTGGCTCAAGTGTGCTCCCTCTGGCTTCAGTGAATGTGGGCCCAGGCCCATCCGATGGCACAGCCGAGCCCCCTGACGTTAGGTCTAGTTGGGGGGAGGTCTGGGGAGGTGGCGGGAGGACGGGTTGGGGGCCGGGACACAGGTCAGTCCTGCCTCTCCCAGATCACTTTCCTGTGTGACCTGCTGCTGTTGTACGTGGATGGAGAAGCTCATTTCTACTGGAGGACCAAGTATGAGGAGGTAAGCTGCTGGCCTGCCTGGTGCCTGGGCTCTGCTACACTTCTGGGGAACGTCGGCCTGAGCCCCGACCTGCTGTCCTTATCTGCAGGCAAAAGCTCCAAAGGTGACCGCCAGCCCTGAGCAGACAAAACCAGCATCTGCACCCCTGCATCTGGCTGCCCAGGCTCCTTAGAGGGGCCCCAGCGCCTGTCCCAACAGCCAGGGCTGCTACCAGGAGCTGGACACCAAAGCCTTGGCCCTGGCGCCTGCTTGCTGGCCCATTCCTGAGGCCTGTTCCCTGCTGTCAGGGGTCGGGGCTGGGAAGGGAGGGGCCTTGCCTTGGGAACCTCATGGATGGAGCCCCAGCAGGACCAGGGCAGGGAGTGGGAGAATTCCATCCTTCAACTCCCAGGCACACTGTCCCTACCCTGACTCTGGCCTCGGCAGGGTACTGCCCAGGGAGCAGCAGAAGCTACTATTGCACAGAGACCTGCAGCGGAACATGTCCCAGGCGCTGGTCACAAGGGCTCCAGCTGTGTCTGGAGAACTCTCTCCCAGCTCTGTCACCAGGGCTTCCAGCAGCGGCTCACTCACCAGTGGTCAGCACAGACCCTCCACTGGCTGTGCAGGCTCTAGCCCTCTCCCCTGGCAGCACCCCCATTGTAGGTAGAGCCCCCACCCTCTCAGCGCCGTTCCAGGGTCTGTGCTGCCGTAGTCTAGGGCAGGGTAGAAAGAGGTCTGACAAGAGGGCTGGCTGTCTCTGTTGTTCTGGTGCTGGGTACCTGGGTCTTGTCCCCACCCAGTTTGGGGGGGTCATCCATGGAATTCAGACTGGGGCAGGCAGATGATCCAACCCACTAGGACCTGGCAATGGCGCATGCACCAGCCCTTCCCGGTGGCAGCCCTCAGACTGTGGAGGGCTGGGATTGGGAGAAGAGGATGGAGAAGCTGAGTTGGTGGTCATTGGGTCCTTTGGGACCGTCTGTGTGCTCCTTGGTGACACCCAGCTCAACCTCCTGGAACTGTGGGGGTGGGGAGAATGTATATCTGGAATTCACTGCTACCCAAGGTCACACGCCTAAGAACCAGCCCGAGGCAACTGCTCGAAGGAGGCCCTGTCCTTCGCTTCGGGTGGAGCCCAGTGGCCAGAAGGAATGCCCCAAACAAATTCCAGAGGCCCCGGCAGGCTGGCCTGGATCTGGCTGTGACGTCCTCACAGGGTGTGAGTCCTGCCCGCTGGAGAACTCCCCATGCGCCAGGGAGCCTACAGCTGGGAGGGAGGGACTGGCTGCAGGGGTCTGACCCTGTCTTGGCCCCAGGGGAGCGGCAGGGGTTTGGGAGTGCCCACCTGGGAGGCGAGGGGCTGCTTTCTCATGGGGCCCGGTGACTAGGCATGCTGGCCGCTTGCCGGGGCAGTGACATGGGCCAGCTGGGGAGGGCAGGGTTGGGGTTCAGGCTGGGCTAGCATCTGGAACCATCTGGCATCTGGAGCCTCAGCAAAGCCTTGGGGTCCCTGATGCCTCGCAATCCCCAGAGCAGTGTCTCTGGGGAGGCAGGCCACAAAGGTCAGGGTGAGAGAACATGGCCCTGAGATCTTTACCGGGGTGGGGTCCCATGTATGGGGCCCAAAGAAAGCTGATGTATGGCTTCAGGGTCCAGGAGTAAAGCCTGTCGACAGCAGCTTCCTGCGTGCTCCTTACAGGCAGAGACGGGAGCTAGTGGTGCCTGTGGTGGGCACAGCATCACCTGGGAGACGAGTGGGCAGTGCAGGGTGGGCCTGGGGACCCCACCCCAAGGACCAGGGGGGCTGGAAGGCACTTGGGGCAGGTTCAGGCTCTTGCGCACGCATCCCCTGGGGCAGCTGGAGAGCAGCACCAGGGTCTGAGCTTGGAAACAGCTGCTGCCTCAGTCTGCACACAGTGCGCACCCCAGGGTAGCCGCGCGGGCACGTGGATATATGCTTGAAGCTGTGTGTGTGCCTCTGCCTCCCTAGGCAGGCCTCAGGCACATGCCATGCTCTGGAGAAACCAAGGGGACCCCGAACTCTGCTGCCCTTTCTAGGTGGCCTCCTTGGGGCCCGGGCACTTCTGTCTGGACCCATCCCCCAGAGGAGGGGAGCCTGACACTGCCCCTCTTGTACCTAGTGCATATGGGTGTATGTATAGTGCCTTCTGAGCAGGGCAGAGGGCACTGGCCTGAGTGTCCTCGACTAAGGGCTGTCCCAGGGCTGGCATCTCCCCCTTGCAGAACTTCTGCACCTTTGCTTTGCACTGGGGACAATCGCGTGGTTCCTGGGGGCAGGTGAGGACTCAGTGCCGCAAAGAACAATGGACACGACACAGGCCACATGGCTGGCTAAGCAGTTATTATCATGGATTCCTGAGGCTGGGGCTTCTTCCCGACCCTCCCTACCCCACCTGCCCAGGTTGCTGGAGTTGGACATAAACTGGAAGGCACTGCACAAAGAGTCCACCACACCAGCGCTGGCCACACTGGCTCCAAAGACTCAAAGCTCAGCCCCTGAACTACAGTCCGAAGGACCCCCCTAGCGTGGGCAGGCCCGCAAACCGGAGCTGCCTTGGATGGAGGGCAGGTAGCTCTCATGGACTGCTGGGCTCCTGGGCTGGCACCTGGCTGGGGGGCTGCACAACCTGCACTGTCTCCTCCAGGCTGCCGCTAGAGAAAACCACATAGCGTGTGATGGTCAGCCCCGGCAGCTCCCGCTGGTTCTCCTTGCTGTGCCAGATGCCATAGCCGAAATATACCAAGAGTCCTGCAGGGGTGGCGCGAGCATGAATGGCAGGTCTCAGCCCTGCTCGCCCTCCTCACCCTCCTCCTGCAGCCGGCCCAGGACACCAGCCTGGCCCCCCACTCACCAATCAGCAGCCAGATGGAGAAGCGCACCCAGGTCAGGTAGCTCAGCTTCAGCATGAGGCAGATGTTGAGGAGAATGCTCAAGGCTGGAATCAGGGGCACCATGGGGATCTGAAGGGGCAAGGGTAGGGCTGGGCTGGGCTGCAGGGGAGGCTGCTGGCCCAGGGCCCAACTGCTCTAGAGGCCTCAGAGCCTTTCTCTGCCTCTGGAGATTCTGGAGACCAGGGCCCGCTCACAGACACAGGTGGATGTGCATGCTGCCTCCCCAGCCTGTGAGCCGTGGTCATCCCGCTGCAGCGGAGGATGCGGGGGAGAAGGGAGCTGGTGGGCTGACAGCAAGTGGGTGTTGGGAGTGGAGAGAGGTACCTGGAAGGTGTCCTGCTGGCGTTGCTGCTGGTGGGCCCCCAGGACGAGGAGACTGAGCAGAAACATGATGCTGCAGAGCAGAAGCAGCAGGATGTAACCCCAGCGAGGGAGGTGCAGGGCTGAGTCCCCGAAGATCAGCACACAGCCCAGGGTGATGGCTGAGGCCACCAGGACGCAGATCGCTGAAGCCACGGCCACTCCAGGGCTGCACCTATCCAGGAAGCCCAAGTAGGGCCTCAGGGCTGGCCGCAGCTGCCCAGGCTCGGGGGCTGGGACCTGCTCGGTGCCCACCAGCTCTATGTGGTCTGAGAAGGAATTGTACTCCTTGGCCGCAGGGCGGGGGCTGGCTGGGCTTGGGGAACTGGACAGAGGGGCCTTCTGGAATCGCAGCACGATAATGCTGATGGCCACGAAGGTGTAGGCCAGCAGTGTGCCAATGGACAGGAACTGGACCAATGCCTCGAGGTCCAGCAGCAGCGCCACCAAAACCGTGAGAACCCCGAACACCAGGATGCCTACCAGAGGCACCTGTGTCCGGGGGTGCACGTAGGCAAATGCCTGGAAGAATAGCCCGTCGACGGCCATGGCGTAGATGATGCGGGGAAGGCAGAAGAGACCGTTGAGCAGGACAGTGGTCATGGCTGCAGCAGAGGGCGGGGGCTGGTCAGCATGGCACATAGACACCCCACGGGCCACGGCTGGGGCACCTCGGGAGCATGCGCACGAGTCTGTCTGGGTTCTCAGAGTGAGCCTGAGTGCCTATAGGGTGCAGGATTGTCACTACCCCAACCCAGGAGTGGGACACCTCAGTTTAGGTCACAGGCCACTGGGGAATCTGGTGAAGGCTGAGTACCTCTGTCCAGGAAAGGACACAGAAGCACACGCCCAGACCGACATACCATGTACAACAGGGAGTGGGTTGAGTAGGTCTCTGCCAACAAGCCTGGGTGGAGTCTAATAAGTAGCCCGTTCCCGGGTCCATTATACAACTGGTAAAACTGAGGCCCAACTGGAGATGTGTTCCCCGGGAGGCCAGGGCAGGACCCCACTTACCGCAGATGGAGCCAGTCGCCACGAGGTAGCCAGCCCAGCTGTAGCCCCGCTGGTAGAAGGCGTCAGCGAGCGCTGAATTAGGGTCCAGGCTGTGCCAGGGCACCATGAGGGTGAGCACCGTGGAGACCAGGATGTAGGCGCTGGCTGCGAGGCCAAGCGAGATGGCAATGGCCAGGGGCACGGCTCGCTTCGGGTTCCGGGCCTCCTCACTAGAGGCGGCAATGACGTCAAAGCCCACGAAGGCATAGAAGCAGGTCGCGGTGCCGGACATGATACCGGAGAAGCCGAAGGGTGCAAAGCCGCCCTCCTCCTTGCCCCAGTTGTGTGAGCGGGCGAGGACAAACCCCAGGATGATGATGAAGAGGATGACGACCATGCTGATGGCAGATAAGGTGTGGTTGAGCCAGGAGGAGACACGGGCTCCGCAGGAGACGAAGGTGGAGGCCAAAAGTAGGATGCCGGCAGCCAGGAAGTCAGGATATCTGGCCAGGAGGGGCACCTGCCAGATGCCCACGTGGGCCTCGGTGAAGTTGCGGATGTGGTGGTCGAACATGGCGTCCAGGTAGCCGCTCCAGGCGCGGGCCACAGCAGCACCAGCTATGACGTACTCGAGCACCAGGTTCCAGCCGATGAGGAAGGCCCACAGCTCGCCCATGGACACATAGGTGAACAGGTAGGCAGAGCCTGTGCGGGGCACGCGTGCCCCAAACTCAGCGTAACACAGGGCCGCCAGCAGGGAGGCCACGGCGGCCACAGTGAAGGACACGATCACGGCCGGGCCGGTTATCTCCTTGGCCACGGTACCGGTGAGCACATAGAGGCCCGAGCCCACCATGGCCCCCACTCCCAGCAGGGTCAGGTCCAGCGCGGACAGGCAGCGCTGCAGCGATGTCTCCATGGTGGCCTCCTCCAGCGGCTTCAGCCGTTTCAGCTTCTGGCAGAAGCGCGCCAGGCCGGCAGTGCTGGGCAGTCCTGAAGCCATTGCAGGCAGCTGAGAGGAGCACCAAGCCAGCTGCTGGCACCTACCAGGGCCAGAGGGGAGTGACAGGCTGCCCAGCCTTCCGTCCTCCCTCTGATCCCACCCAGGGGTAGTGAGCCGCTTAACACTGGCCTGCCCTCTGGCAGGGCTGGGACAGGGGTGGGTGGGAGGCCCTCTCCGCCTCAGGGGCTCCATGGTGGAGCCGAATCTGGGCCTGTTGGTGGGGGTGGGGGTGGACCCTGAGGGTGAGAAGGGGGCAGCCCCAGGGAGCATGGCTGAGAACCAAGCCCCTGTGATCTGGGATCCCAGAGCGAGGGGGAAACCCGAGGCTTCCCGGGAGCTGGGCCAGGCCTCCAGGACGCGGAACAGGAGCGGAGCTGCAGCCCTGGGCGTAGCCCAGGCGGCCACCTGGCCCCAGACATCGCGGTTCCCCCCTTCCCCGCCCCGCTGGACTGGAGGAACAGCGCACCTGACGCGAGCCGAGCCGGGGAGCCCTGGGCGTGGCGCCGGATCCCTGAGCTTGGCGCTGCACTGCCGGCCCCAACATGCCGCCGCCGCCCCTGGAGCCAGTTTTGCCTCACCCTGTCCCCAGGTACCTGAGCCTTCGCCTCCTCCTGGGCCTGAATCTGTTTCCGCTGGACTCTGCGACCCACCTACTGTTGCCACCGCCGCTGCTGCCGTCGCTGCCGCTCTGCACGCTGAGCCTGCCCCGCCTGCGGGTGAGGTCAGTGCGCAGAGCCCGCCCCAACCCCCAGGGCGCCAGACCCAGCACCGGGCCCCACCTCGCTGTCGCAAACACCCAGGTAGCCCACCCCCTCTTAACTCACCAGGTCCTAGGGATACCCTATCATTGTGTCTGCTTCACAGATAAGGAAGCCCAAGCCACCAGAGTGGCCTCGCAGCCAGGTGCAGGTTAAGGTCCAGGTCTGGGGGTGGGGGTCTGGAGCCCACACGCGTTCCACTGGGGCAGACACCCTCTTTGATCCCTCCTCCCCACATGTGCATTCCACCCCGCTAGGCACCATCCAGCCACCCCCAACTCCGGGGGTGTGGGGGCGCAGAAGTCAGGCAGGCCCTGGTAAGCTGAGGGTAGAGGTCTGGCTGAGTGGCTCTGGACAGTCCTGACCTCCCCCGCACAGTGGGATGGCAGGAAGCCACCTCACACATTGACGAAGGAGTGCCTGGCTTCAGGAATGTCCTGTGAATTGGCAGAATGCACACTGGCTGTTCTGAGCTTCTTGTTACAGACAATGTCCCCAAAGGAGGCAGCAGCCTCCTGGAGACAACGCACAGCCCTCTAGCCCAGGATGCCCCTCAGGCCCCTCCTAGCCAAGGAGCACCTGCGTCAGGCCAGGAGGACCCTGGGGGACCCCACAGCAGCCCCCCACTCATGGATGTCAGTGAGAGGCACAGTGTACTGAGCACCTACACCATGCTTAGCCCTACATCATGGACAGTCCCCGCATCCCATCACGTGACATGTTTATGACAAGGCATGTTTATTCCTGGGACTGAGGGGTCTTTGTCCTGCCACTTCTTTGAAAATGAAAAGGTGGGTGTGACAGGGTGTTTACTTGTTCACAGCAGAATGATGACAATCCATCCAAGCAAACCAAAACCAAAATGGATAGCCTTTTCTCCCAGAACTTTGTACGTGTTTTCAGGTTTATATGTGGTTTGTGGAATAGGATTTTAAGGGCACCTGCCACCTGTCTGCTTCAGTGGGCTCGTGACAGGATGGTGGACTCCCTGGTAAGATGGTGCCACTTGGAGCACTCTGCCTTAGCCAGCCCCCTTGCTCCCTTCTGTTATTTGGCTGATAATGTCTTGAGGAACTTCTCAGATGGGGTCCCACTTCCTGCAGGGAAGATGTCCCTCTCGCTTTTCTCCCATGTGGCCTCAACAGAACTGAGCAGGTGTTCCTTGTTCTGAAATGCCTCCACAAAAATCCAGAAAAATGCATTTCAAACCAAGAGGGTTGGGCAGTTTTGTAACAGGAGGTCCCGAGACGCCTTACTGATGACCCCTTGAGAGGTGGTGTGCAGTGCTTCATGGCCCTGACTTTGTATCTACCCAGAGAAACACTCTTACCATAGGCACTAACACCCAATGGATATTTGAGGCCAAGCACAATTGACGCAGTGAACTAAACTTCCAAGGGTATGGCTGGGACCCCTGTGAGCAAGGCGGTTACACAGAGGAGCACCAGGAGGATGCAGAGAAAATAAAGCACCAAAAAATAAAGGAAGAAGAAGGAGGGAACACTTCCCAACTCGTTCTACAAGACCAGGATTATCCTGACACCAAACCCAACAAAGACATCACAAGAAAAGTACAGATCAATATCCCTTAAGAATATAGATGAGGGGCTTCCCTGGTGGCACAGTGGTTAAGAATCTGCCTGCCAATGCAGGGGACATGGGTTTGATCCCTGGCCCGGGAAGATCCCACATGCTGTGGAGCAGATAAGCCCGTACGCCATAACTACTGAGCGTGTGCTCTAGAGCCCATGTTCTGCAACAAGAGAAGCCATGATAATGAGAAGCCCGTGCACCGCATGAAGAGTAGCCCCCACTTGCCTCAACTAGAGAAAGCCCATGAGCAGCAACGAAGACCCAACACAGCCAAAAATAAAAATAAAAAAATAAACTTATTAAAAAGAATATAGATGGGAATTCCCTGGCCATCCAGTGGTTAGGACTTTGTGCTTCCTGCAGGGGGCATGTGTTCGATCCCTGGTCGGGGAACTAAGGTTTCGCATGCTGTGGGCTTGGTCAAAAAACAAAGAGAGAGAGAGAATATAGATGCAGAATTTATCAACAAAATACTAGCAAATCGAATCCAGGAAAGTATAAAAAGGAGCAAGTGAGATTTATCCCAGGAATGCAAAATTGATTTAACATATGAAAATCAATCAACGTAGGGACTTCCCTGGTGGCACAGTGGACAAGACTCCGTGCTCCCAATGCAGGGAGCCTGGGTTCAATCCCTGGTCAGGGAACTAGATCCCACATGTATGCCGCAACTAAGAGTTCACATGCCACAACTAGGGAGCCCGGGAGGTTCAACTAAGACCTGGTGCAACCAAATAAATAAATAAATAAATAAAATCAATCAATGTAATACACCATACTAATAAAGGACGAAAACCACATGATCATCTCAACAGACAGAAAAAATATTTACCAAACTAGGAATCGAAGGACTGTCCTCAACCTGATAAAGACCATCTACGAAAAACCTTCAGCTGCTATACTTAATGGTGAAAGACTGAAAGCGTCCCCTTCCCATCAGGAACATAAGGATGCCCGCTCTCTCTTGTATTGAATGTTGAATACCACTTGTATTCAACATTTTACTGGAGGTTCTAGCCATGGCAATTCAGTGAGAAAATGAAATAAAAGGAATCCAGATAGGAAGAAGGAAAACTGTCTCTAGTCACAGATGACATGACCCTATGTATAGAAAATCCTAAAGAATTCACACACACACAAATATTACGACTAATAATCAAGTTTAGCAAAGGTACAGGATTGAAGATTGATATAAAAGAATCAATTACAGGGACTTCCCTGGTGGTACAGTGGTTAAGAATCTGCCTGCCAATGCAGGAGACGCAGGTTTGATCCCTGGTCTGGGAAAATCCCACATGCCACAGAGCAACTAAGTCCATGCGCCACAACTACTGAGCCTGCGCTATAGCGCCTGTGAGCCACAACTACTGAGCCCATGTGCCACAATTACTGAAGCCTGCGTGCCTAGAGCCCATGCTCTGCAATGAGAGAAGCCACCACAATGAGAAGCCGCGCGCTGCAACGAAGAGTAGCCCCCGCTCACTGCAACCAGAGAAAGCCCGCGCACAGCAACGAAGACCCGACACAGCCATAAATAAATAAATAAATAAATAAAAATCATTTACATTTCTATACATTAGCAATGAACTATTCAGAAATGAAATTAAGAAAACAATTCTGCTTACATAGCATCAAAAAGAATAAATTTATTTTTAAACATACTTAGAATAAATTTAACAAAAGAAATGCAAGACTTGTACATGGAAATGTACTAAACATCATTGAAAAAAATTAAGACCTAAACAAGTGGAAACACAACCCATGTTCATGGACTAGAAGACTTCATATGGTTAAGATGGCAGTATATTCCCCAGATTGGTCTGCATATTCAGTGCAATCCCTATCAAGATCCCAACTGCCTATTTTGCAGACGTTATCAAGCTGATCCTAAAGATGATATGGAGATGCAAGGGACCCAGAATAGCCAAAACAATTTTGAAAATGAACAAAGTTGGAGGACTCACACTTCTTTATTTCTAAACTGACTACAAAGCTACAGTCATCAAGACAGTGTGTTACAGGGACTTCCCTGGTGGCCCAGTGGCTAAGACTCTACATTCCCAATGAAGGTGGCCTGGGTTCAATCCCTGGTCACGGAACTAGATCCCACATCCCACAACTAAAGATTCTGCATGCTGGGACCAAAAGATCCCGCATGCCACAACGAAGATCCTGCACGCGGCAATGGAGATCCCGTGTGTTGCAACTAAGACCCGGTACAGCCAAATAAGTAAATATTAAAACAAAAAAAGTGTGTTATTGAAATAAGGATAGACACGTAGATCAGTGAAATAGAATTGAGAGTCCAAAAATATGTCCAGTTAACTTTTTTTTAAATAAATTTATTTATTTTATTTATTTATTTTTGGCTGCATTGGGTCTTCATTGTGGTGTGCGGGCTTCTCATTGCGGTGGCTTCTCATTGCAGAGCACGGGCTCTAGGCACACAGGCTTCAGTAATTGTGGCACCCGGGCTCAGTAGTTGTGGCTTGTGGGCTCTAGAGCGCAGGCTCAGTAGTTGTGGTGCACGGACTTAGTTGCTCTGTGGCATGTGGGATCTTCCTGGACCAGGGCTCGAACCCGTGTCCCCTGCATTGGCAGGTGGATTTTTTTGTTTTGTTTTGTTTTGCGGTACGCGGGCCTCTCACTGTTGTGGCCTCTCCCATTGCGGAGCACAGGCTCCGGACGCGCAGGCTCAGCAGCCATGGCTCACGGGCCCAGCCGCTCCACTGCATGTGGGATCTTCCCGGACCAGGGCACGAACCCGTGTTCCCTGCATCGGCAGGCGGACCCTCAACCACTGCACCACCAGGGAAGCCCTGGCAGGTGAATTCTTAACCACTGAGCCACCAGGGAAGCCCTGTCCAGTTAACTTTTAAAATTTTATAGCCAATTTAAATTTATGGCCAGTTTATGGCCTTTTGATTTAAAAAATAGACTTTATTTTTTAGAGCTGTTTTAAGTTTGCAGGAAAATTAAACAAAAGGTAGAGTTCCCACATACCCCCGCCCCTACACATGCACAGCCTTCTCCACTATCAACATCCTCCGCCACATTGGTACACTGGGTGTAATTGATGAACCTACATTGACACATTATTATCACCTCCAGTCCACAGTTTACTTCAGGGTTCACTCTCGGTCATGTACATGCTATGGGTTTTGAAGAATGTATAATGAAACATATACACCATTACAGTATCGTGCAGAATGGTTTCTGCACTGTAAAAATCCTCCGTGCGTCACCTATTCATCCCTCCTTCCCCACTAACCTCTGGCAACCACTGATCTTTTTATTGGCTCCACAGTTTTGCCTCTTCCAGAATGTCATGCAGTTGGAATCATACAGTATGTAACCTTTTCAGATTGGCTTTTTTCACTTAGTAATATGAGTTTATGAGTTTAAGGTTGTCTTATGTCCTTTGTTTTTTTTTTTGGTCATATGTCTTTTCATGGCTTGATAGCTCATTTCTTTTTAGTGCTGAGTAATATTCCTTGTCTGGATGTACAACCGTTTATTTACCCATTCACCTACTGAAGGACATTTTTTTTTTTTTTTTTTTTGGCCTTGCTGAGCGGCTTGTGGGATTTTAGTTCCCCAACCAGAGATTGAACTGAGGCCCTCGGCAGTGAGAGTGTGGAGTCCTAACCACTGGACCACCAGGGAATTCCCCTGAAGGACATTTTGGTTGCTTCCAAGTTTGGTAAGTATGAATAAAGCTGCTATAAACATCCATGTGCAGGTTTTTGTGTGGAAGTAAGTTTTCAACTCTTTTGGGTGAATACCAAGGAGTGTGATCACTGAATCATATGATAAGAATATGTTTAGTTTTGTGAAAAATCACCAAACTGTCTTCCAAAGTAGCCCACCAGAATGTTCTGTGTTCCCACCAGCACTGACTGAGAGTTCCTGTTGCTCCACATCCTCACCAGCATTTGTTGTTGTCAATGTATTGGATTTTGGCCATTCTAATAGGTGTGTTGTGGTATCTCACTGTTGTTTTAATTTGCAATTCTCTAAGGACATATGATGTTGAACATCTTTTGATATTCTTATTTGCCATTTGTATATCTTCTTTGGTGAGGTGTCTGTTCAGATCTTTTGCCCATTTTTAATTGCGTTGTTGGTTTTCTTTATTTTTTTTTAACTTATTTATTTTATTTTTGGCTGTGTTGGGTCTTTGTTGCTGCGCACGGGCTTTTCTCTGGTTGCGGCGAATGGGGCTACTCTTCGTTGTGGTGCACAGTCTTCTCATTGTGGTGGCTTCTCTTGTTGTGGAGCACAGGCTCTACACGCGAGGGCTTCAGTAGTTGTGGCACACGGGCTCTAGAGTGTAGGCTCAGTAGTTTTGGTGCACGGGCTTAGTTGCTCTGTGGAATGTGGGATCTTCCCAGACCAGGGCTTGAACCTGTGTCCCCTGCATTGGCAGGCGGATTCTTTTTTTTTTTTTTTGCGGTACGCGGGCCTCTCACTGTTGTGGCCTCTCCTGTCGCGGAGCACAGGCTCTGGACGCGCAGGCTCAGCGGCCATGGCTCACGGGCCCAGCTGCTCTGCGGGAAGTGGGATCTTCCCAGACCAGGGCAAGAACCCATGTCCCCTGCATCGGCAGGCAGACTCTCAACCACTGCACCACCAGGGAAGCCCATGGCAGGCGGATTCTTAACCACTGTACCACCAAGGAAGCCCTGGTTTTCTTATTGTTGAGTTTTAAGTGTTCTTTGTATATTTTGGGTAACAGTCGTTTATCAGATACGTCTTTTGCAGATATTTTCTCCTAGTCTGTGGCTTGTCTTCTTATTCTCCTGATGACCAGTCGATTTTTGACAAGAGTGCCAAAACGACTCAATGGGGCAAAGAATAGTCTGGAACAACAGGGTATCCTCATGCAAATAAATGAAGTTGGACCCCTACCTCACATGACATACAAAAATTAACTCAAAATTGACCAAAGACCTAAATGTAAGAGCTGAAACTATAAAAATGCTGTTGGGACTTTGTTAAATTAACATTTGTTAAGTGGAGCCCTGAGGGTGTTGGGTAAGGAATCTCTGATCAACAAAAGACCAGGAAGGAATTGAGAGAGAAGTTTGTTACAGGTTCTGGAAGAAGTACACCATACACTGTGAGGGGCCACACCAGGAGGCTAAGGCATAGTGCAGGCAGAAAGCATGGCAGGACCTGGGGGACAGGCTTTCATTAGGGTCTGCAGGTAGAGTGCTTTGGGGTTTCCAGGCTGAGTCTGGATTGGTCAGTTCAAAGCAAAAAGAGTGGGGTTCTGGCAAGCTTATCTGAGGATCACACAAGGGGCCATTCCTGGGAGGTGGGAGAGAATGCTTATCAGGAGGACAATTGAGGAATTCATATCAGGAACTTACATTATTTACCTGTGAGTCTGTAGGCTGTTATCTAGGGCATGCACTCTTGGGAGGGGTTAATATCAGTTCAAGACCCCAGCAGGCTGCGTGGCCACACAAAATGGGTCCCAAGACAACAATGTTATCTAGTAGTTTAGCTAAACTCTAAACAACCTCTTACAAGAAAACATAGGAGTAACTCTTTGTGACTGTAGATTAGGCAATGGTTTTGTAGGCAGGTAGGGTAGGAGGTCCCTGAAGGAAGAGAACCAGACATAATTTCTTGACATAACCAGATTAACTGGAACCTAAGGAATGACGGTGTTGACTTTTTCTGACCCTCGTGATCCAATCAGCTAGAGCCTGGACTCTGTCAACCTTTGCCACAATTCTAGGCTGAATTCTCCTCTGCTCAAGCCCCTTCACGAACATGTATGCACCCTCAGCTTAAGTCATCCTCAATTTTGCTGGTCAGAGAGACTCTGCTTTGGGAAATAACCCTGGTGTTCTCCTTACTTGCTGCAAGTAATAAATCCTTCCTTCTCCAGCTCCTTGACTTGGTGTTGTCTTTTGTTAGATACCCACCAAGGGGCGAATGCAGTTTTCAGGTAACGGTTTCACAAACATGACACCCAAAGTTCAAGCAACCTAAGAAAAATATAGATGAGTTGGAATTCATCAAAATTAAAAACTGGGGACTTCCCTGGGGTCCAGCTAAGACTCAGCGCTTCCACTGCAGGGGGCGCAGGTTTGATCCCTGGTTGGGGAACTAAGATCCCGCATGCTGCACAGTGCAGCCAAAAAAATAAATAAATAAAAACAAAATAAAAAACTTTTGTGTTCAATGGATACCACCAAGAAAGTTAAAAGAGGGAATTCCCTGGTGGTCCAGTGGTTAGGACTCGGCGCTTTCACTGCTGTGGCCACGGTTCAATCCCTGGTCAGGGAACTAAGATCCTGCAAGCTGCGTGGCTCAGCCAAAAAAAAAAAAAAAAAAAAAAAAAAAAAAAGGAAAAGATTAAAATCCACAGAACAGGAAAAATTTTGCAAATCATATATCTGATAAGGGGATTGTATCTAGAATATATAAAGAACTCTCACAACTCAACAACAAAATGATAAATAGCCCAATTTAAAAATGCACAAAGGATCTGAATAGACATTTCTTCAAAGAAGACATACAAATGTCCAATAAGCACATGGAAAGATTCTTAACATCATTAGTCTTTAGGGAAATGCAAACCAAAACCACAGTGCGATGCATCCCCTAGGATGGCTGTTGTCAAAAAGTCAGATAATAATAAGTGTTGAAGATAATGTGGAATAATTGGAACCCTCGTACACTGCTGGTAGGAATGGTAAGTTGGTGCAGCTGCTTTGGAAAACCACTGGCCAGTGGTTAAGACTCCGCGTTTCCAATGCAGGCAGCACGGGTCAGGGTAGGATCCCACGTGTCCCGCAGTGCAGCCAAAAAAAAAAAAAAAAAAAAAAAAGAATAAAGTGGTGATACCACCCAAATAAATCTTGAAAACATTATGCTAAGTGAAAGAAGCCAGTTACAAAAGACCAAATGTTGTCTGATTTTATTTGTATGAATAGGCAAATCTATAGAGACAAAGAGTAGATTAATGGTTTCCAGAGGGTTGGGGGGTGGGGTATGGGAAGTGACTGCTAACAGGTACAGGGTTTCTTTCTGGGGTGATTATATGTTCTGAAATTAGATAGTGGTGATGGTTGCACAATTACGTGGATACAAAAAAAAACCACGGAACTGTACATTTTAAGCTGGTGAGTATTATGGTATGTGAATCAAGTTGTCATAAAAATAAAAGATTAAAGGACTTCCCTGGTGGTCCAGTGGTTAAGACTCTGCACTCCCAATGCAGGGGGCCCGGGTTCGATCCCTGGTCAGGGAACTAGATCCCGCATGCCGCAACTAAAGATCCTGCATGCCGCAATGAAGATCCCGTGTACCACAACCAAGACCTGGTGCAGCCAAATAAATAAATAAAAATAATAAATATTTAAAAACTAAATAAATAAAAGATAAAGCACCAAACTGTTTGCAAGAAAGAATTCCAGGGACAGGAAGGGCTGAGTGGCCAGAGAGAGATGAAGCCTCTGGTTGGTACACAGAGGAACAGACTAAGAAGTTGGGAGACCATTGTTTTCCCCTAAACTGGCCCCTTCTGCATTGCTTGACTCAGGTAAAGGCCATTACTCTCCCAACTACTCTTAGTCACTGAGACTATGTACCTACCACATGTGACTCAGATGTCCCTACGTCCTTTTGCCTCCTGGAGCTCCCCTTTCTGTTAGCATCCGAACGACGTGGCTCAAATAGCTCCTTTATCTCAGGTATCCAGGCCCTCCCCAGCTTCCAGGAGCTTTTTTGGGGGGAAGCGGTTGAGGCAAAAGAAATCTTACATTTTTCCCATGTCATCGCTATCTTTTCCTCCACTCTTGTCCGTCTCCTGCAGCTTTTGTCCTCTCTTGTCTACATGCTAGCAGCCCCCTCCCCCAGTCTGCTATTCTCCCCAGGGCCAAATTTAGCCCAAATTCCACCGTTCAAAGTCCACCAGCATGTTGTTGCATATTACCTTTACAAAATGACCCCCATTACTCCTCACCATGAGCTGGTTTCCCAGCTCTTCCTTCTTTTTTTTTTTCTTTTTTCTTTTTGGCTGAACCTCTCAGCTTGCGGATCTTAGTTCCCAGACCAGGGATAGAACCCATGTCCCCTGCAATGGAAGCATGGAGTCCTAGCCACTGGACCACCAGGTGGTGGTCTCTCTTCCTTCTTTATGTCCCCCGTCCCTGGCAATGACAGTCATGTCTGTCCCCACCTGTTCCAGTCCTTACCAGGGGTGCATTCTCTCCCCAATTTCCTGTCGGCCCCTCTGCCCAAGGCTGACCCCGGTTCCTTGCACCGATCCTGTTGGACCTCCCTGGGAAGAGGAGGGCTTCTGGTTTTCCCTAGCTAGCTGCCCAACCCTTCTAACGCCCTGACCGCACTCTGAAATCTGCCAGAGCAAGGGAGGAGTGAAGCTGAAGTTAGTCCCACTGAATCCATGGTGGTGGTGTGTGTTGCTTAAACCCAGACCGTTTGATCTGCTACTCTGTACATTACCCCAGGCCTCTGTTGACCTAGCAGTGGTAGGCAGGGTAAGAAATCTGCATTTTGCATCTACATTTTAAAATTTGTTTACTTTAAATTAGTATATAATGTATGTTTATAAATTATTATAAGTAATTTGTATTTATTTATATTCTCTTTATTTAACCCCTTTTTGGTCCTCCCTTCTCCACGAAGATTCCAGCTCATTCAGGTTGTGCTTAGAAGAGCCAAGAAGGGGCTCTTCTCTGGTGTAAACACAGATTCTCTCATGAACCAGCAGCAGGAGTGGGGGGATCTTGGGAAGGTGGTGAACTGAGGATATCAGTCCCCCTTCCGGGAACCTGAGAATTTCTGTGTCCTTTCGCCAAGGTCTGTGGGTGCGTAGTTCTCTGGCCTCCTGCAATAACCACCTGTGGAGTCTCCTGCCCCATCCTCCCCCTAAAAATGGCCAAGCCAACCCGCCTCTGCTGCCAGCTGGCTCCCCACCCCACCAAAAGCCAGGCCCCCCGGTCTGGCTGAGTTCAGCCATCTTCTTTACTGCCATTCTCGTACCTCCCTGTCCCCCGCCTGCCTTGCCCACCCACCCTGCTTGGCTGCTTGTAAAACTCGCGATACTTTGAGACCCACGCATTAGTCCCATTTCCTGAAGGCGGAACTACCCTCCCCAGCTTCACAGCACCTCCTTCCGGGAGTCTATCATGTGGTTGCCACAACGTGCTCTGGCGCGAGTCGGGGGTACTGAGGTCTGCACCAGTAACAGGCTGCTAACCGAATAGTCTTTCCAGGTATCTGCCAAGTCCGCAAAGCCCGTAAGTCCCGTTACCAGCCCTGTCCCTTCTCACACCCCGGGCAGCTCTGCAGGAAGACCGCATTTTACAGACAAACTATGGAGCCTCCCTCACCCGCAGCGACCAGGTGTCAGCCCGCAGCTTCCAGCCAATGCAGCACGAGACCTTCCGATCGCCTTTTCCCGCCCAAAGTGATGACCAATCAAAAGCGAGTTCGCCCGTTAAGGAAACGGCCAATCGCCATTGGGGTCCTGGCCTGGGGTCCGCCCCCAAAGTGGTCGGAGCCAATGACAGTTGCGCGGCTGGCGAGCCAATCAGGACACAGCGTGTGGTGCGGCGGGTCGGCAGTTGGGCGCGTGGCGTCGGACTGAGAGGAAGTTGGATTGTAGTGAAGCCAGGTGGTGCCGCCATGGTACGGAGCGGAGGGGCCTGGGGGACGGGCCAGGAAGGGCGGCAGGACCGTGGGGGACGGGCCTGGATGGGCAGCAGGACCTTGGGGGACGGCCCTGGACCGACGGTGGGGCCTTGGGGGACGGCCCTGGACCGACGGTGGGGCCTTGGGGGACGGCCCTGGACCGACGGTGGGGCCTTGGGGAACGGGCCTGAACTGGCGGTGGGGCCTTGGGGGATGGGCCTGGACCTGCTGAGGGGCCCCGGGGACAGGCCTCGACGGGCGGAGGGGCCTGGGGGATGGGCCCAGGTGGCGCGGGAGTGTCCGGAATGTGCATGTCAGGGGCAGGCGCGGGGTCACTCTGCAGATGCAGTAAGCAGCCCCTGCCCTCGATCTTCCAGACTCTTCCTTCTCGAGGCAACGGTCCAGGGTTACTCTTGAGCTCTGTCATTTGTCTCAGCTGTGCTGTGAGCTCACGAGGGCACTTACAGAAATAGGCCTTTAAATAAGAGTGAGAGAAGACTGTATATGCTGAAAAAGTTGCTTCCTCCATTAGATAGGGTTGTGAGTTGTTTGGCCGCTCCACGTGGCATGCAGCATCTTGGTTCCCCCACCAGGGATTGAACCCGTGCCCCTTGCATTGAGAACTCAAGAGTCTTAACCACTGGACTGGAAGGGAATTCCCCCTCCCTTCCTCTCTTTTTTTTAAGCAAAACTAAGCAAACAGGAATAGGTAGGCTTATATCCCCCCTTTCTCGCGCCTTGTTTTTTCATTGTGCAAACAGTCCGGCTCCCTCCGTGTCAGCATGCAAAGACCTGCGTCCTTGTTTACTGCCATGTAGTATTCCAGGGTGTTGTTCTGCGTCTTCAGCCTGTTCTGAGTCGCTGGACATGTGGATGTTTTCCAGTCTTTTATGCATGGAGTTGCAATGAAGAATCTGTGCCTGCAGTTTCCACTGGTGTAGGTGTATATGGGATACCACAAGTGAATGGTATATAGTTTCAGATTCCGTTCCATCAGCAACACACATAGGAGAATTCCTGTTTTCCCACATCAGGGTAGGCTTCTGCCTTTAATTTGTTCATTTTTATGTCCTCAGGTCATAGGGATCTAGTTAATTGTTGAATTAATTACATTAATATTTTGCACACCAATGGAACTCAGCCAACACCTTTGTCATTGTGCACATCTAAAACCTTTATATGGAGAGAGGCTGGAATGACCCCTGACAGGGCTTTACCTGGCCTGGTTCACGTCTTGCTTGTTCCCAGCCTCTGTGTTAATTGAGGCTGATGTTAAATGAGGCTGATGTCATCCCAGCCTCTGTGTTCTCTTCTCATCACTGCGGTAGCTTCCAAACTCTATTAAGAGTGCTAGATAATAACTACATAATAACTCACATTAACGTCTGCATTATTCCTTTGCAAAAATTGGTTTTGAGGCTTCTCTTATTGGTTATTGAACAGCATGACATCAAGCTGCTCAAATTTTTTTTTTTTTGTAGAGGTGATTTATTACAAGTATAAAGAAAAGGTATCTGCTATTACCTGACAGGTAAAAGGAAGCTTCAGGATTAGAAGAAATTTGTGCATTTCATCATTTTTTAGGAGCTGTTATTTTTAGCAAAGCCTTTGTCTTAAGTAAGAAAAATACCATGGTTAATACTTTTAGAAGAGCTGTTCAGCCGTTGTTGGTTGGTATAACAGGGTCTTCTCAAGTTGAAATGCCTAAGTTCACAGTACTTAGTTTAACCAACTAAATTAGGAAACGTCTAGTGAGGGGGAGGTGGTGATGAATTGGTGTGAAGATAACCTAAACGAAATTACACTGATCTCTGGGAAAATGTTGTCCATTACAGATGCCTTTCCTTTGTGTTAGAACGGTTTGTGTCTCAAGGTGAACTTAATGGGAATTCCAGCAGTAGAAATTTTGTTTTAAATCCTACTTTATGCATCCTAGAGCCTCATCACAAAGTTGAGTACCTTTTGGAGAATCTACCCAGCCTCCTAAGGGTAAATTTTTTCTGGCTCAGTATTGCAGTTTGGTTGGAATCAGAATTAGACTATCAGCTATGATTTGGCCCCTTGTCTCTCAAGGATAAGACTAGAAGCTGAATTTCTAGGCTTCCAGACCATCACTCTTAAGGGCTAGGAGATTATAAATCTGGGATGTGATCGTAATTGTATGATGAGAAGATAATACCCGTGTTTAGAATTATCTGTCTCATGATGTGGCCATTTTGATGGCCTATTTTCTCTTCCTTCAGTTTATCTCCTTTTTTTTTTTTTTTTTTTTTGACCGCACCCCACACGGCTTGCGGGATCTTAGTTCCCCAACCAGGGATTGAACCTGTGTCCCCTGCAGTGGAAGTGCCGAGTCCTAACCTCTGGACCACCAGGGAATTCCCCAAGTTATCTCCTTTTGAATGAGCTTCAGTAGTGTGTGTAAGGAGTTTATCCATTTCATCAGTGTTGTTGAATTCATAATATTCATTTATCCCTTTAATATCCTAGTAGTTATAGCCTCTTTTTTGTTCCTGATACTGGTAATTTGTGTCTTCTCTTTTTCTGGGTCAATTTGGCCAGGGGCTTATCAATTTGATTGTTCAGCTCAAAGAACCAGGTTTTGGTTTCATTGACTTTTCTCTCTTTTTATTTTCCTGTTTTCTGTTTAGTTTATTTCTGCTAGTTATTATTTGCTTTTTTCTGCATAATTTGGATATTTGCTCTTTTTCTAGTTTCTTAAGGTGGAAGCTTAGGTCATTTAATTTGAAATTTTTGAACAAACTTTTGTGTCTAAGTTCATGAGGGATATTGGTCTGTGGTTTCCTTACAGTGAATATCTTTGTGTTTTTTTAAATTTATTTTTATTATTTATTTATTTATTTTTGACTGCGTTGGGTCTTGCTGCACACGGATTTTCTCTAGAAGCAGTGAGCGTGGGCTACTCTTTGTTGTGGTGCACGGGCTTCTCATTGTGGGGGCTTCTCATTGTGGTGGCTTCTCTTGTGGAGCACGGGCTCTAGGTATGCAGGCTTCAGTAGTTGTAGCATGGGGGCTCAGTAGTTGTGGCTGACGGGTTTACTTGCTCCGAGGCATGTGGAATCTTCCCAGACCAGGGCTTGAACCTGTGTTCCCTACATTGGTAGGCAGATTATTAACCACTGTGCCACCAGGGAAGTCCAGTGTCTTTGGTTTTTGTATCAGGGTAATGCTGGCCTCAGGGAATGAGTTGGGAAGTGTTTCTTTCTCTTCCATTTGCGAGAACAGTTTGCAGGGGGGAAGAAATTTTCCTCTTCTGGGTTCTTCTCATTGGTCTAATAATCTGATGACAGAAGACAGATTAACGTGAGAAAAACAAATTTAATTTTGTACATATGGAAGTCCTGTAAGTATAGGATCTAAGAATTGACCAAAGCAGGCTGTTTATATACCTTTTTAGACAAAGAATCAGTAATTTATGAAGATTTGAGGAAAGAAAGGGGTTTTTGCTTGGGCTAGCAAGTTAATGAAGAAGTAACAAAGTTTGTTTATGCAGCTTTCTCAGCCTTGAATTCCCTATCTCCAGGGATCATGATGCCTCCCCATGGGAGCTTTGTTTCCTGCTTTCAGGGGAGCAAAGGGTCAGAGTGTTCTTCTTGTACCAGCTGATTCTCAAGTAACTTTTTTTTTTTGTAAAATTTTGTTTATTCATTTATTTTTGGCTGCATTGGGTCTTCGTTGCTGCTCACAGGCTTTCTCTAGTTGCAGTGAGCAGGGCTACTCTTCATTGCGGTGCGTGGGCTTCTTATTGTGGTGGCTTCTCTTGTTGTGGAGCACGGGCTCTAGGTGCACGGCTTCAGTAGTTGTGGCATGCGGGCTCAGTAGTTGTGGCTCGTGGGCTCTAGAGTGCAGGCTCAGTAGTTGTGGCACACGGGCTTAGTTGCTCTGCGGCATGTGGGATCTTCCCAGACCGGGGCTTGAACCCGTGCTCCCTGCATTGGCAGGCAGATTCTTAACCACTGCACCACCAGGGAGGTCCCTCAAGTAACTTTAATTCAAAGTAATCAATATGCCACCAGTATATTTTGGGGTGGCCTGCCCTGAGCTCCATCAAGTTTTATAGGTCATTGATTTTATGCCTTTATACACATACATGTTACCCTCTGAGTCCTATTTTAGCTGCATCCCACAAATTTTGATATGTCATGTTTTCATTTTTATTCCATTCAAAATACTTTCTAATTTCCCTTGTTATTCGTTTCCAAATATTTGGGGATTTTTCAGATACCTTTGTGTTACTGGATTTGTAATTTAGTTCAAATATTTAGAAAACATATTTTGTATTATTTGAATATGTTGTGTTAATCAAGACCTTTATTAAGAAGTGCTTGGGGGAAAAGAAGAAAAAAAAGTGCGTGGGGAATTCTCTGGCAGTCCAGTGATTAGTACTCCACACTTCCACTGCAGAGGCACAGGTTTGATCCCTGGTCAGGAAACTAAGATTCTGCGTGCCGAGTAGCATGGCCAAAAAAAAAAAAAAAAAAGTGTTTGCAGTTTGTTGAGTTTTCGAAAATAGCAAGTTGTAAACTTTTAATACAAATTAAAAATGAGGTTCCTAAAAACTCAAGTTGCCCAGATATGAAACAATTTAAGAACCTTTAAATATATATTGAGAAAAGCCAGGCTTTAAGAAAAACCAGGTTTGTCATTATCCAAAAGAGATGTCTTTAAGTAAAAGCCCATGCTGCATAGATAATGCAGATGGTGCTAGTGATCTGGCCAAGCACTTAAGGTCTTCAGCTTCCATCTTTTGTTCATTTCTTTTTATTTATTTATTTATGGCTGTGTTGGGTCTTGGTTGCTCCGCGTGGACTTTCTCTAGTTGTGGCGAGCGGCGGCTGCTCTTCATTGAGGTGTGCAGGCTTCTCATTGCGGTGTCTTCTCTTGTGGAGCACAGGCTCTAGGCATGCAAGCTTCAGTAGTTGTGGCATGTGGGCTTCAGCAGTTGTGGCTCGCAGGCTCTAGAGCGCAGGCTTAGTAGTTTTGGCACATGAGCTTAGTTGCTCCGCAGCATGTGGGATCTTCCTGGATCAGGGATCGAACCCGTGTCCCCTTCATTGGCAGGCGGATTCTTAACCACAGCGCCACCAGGGAAGTCCCGTTTCATTTCTTATTGCTGCAATTTCATGTTCATTCTTGTTGGATGACTAAACCAGATGTCGGTAGAGATGGTTAGTGGGCTTTTACCCAGCCCACCCTGCTCACTCAGTTTATCCCAGTCTGCCTTCAAGTGCTGCTACACCACTTCACAACGATATATCAATACCTCCATTTCCCCCTTCTTGGCCTTTATGCTATTGAGTTGTTTTTTTTTAAATATACTTATTTATTTATTTATTTTTGGCTGTGTTGGGTCTTCGTTGCTGCGTGCAGGCTTTCTCTAGTTGTGACGAGTGGGGGCTTCTCTTCGTTGTGGTGCGTGGCCTTCTCATTGCGGTAGCTTCTCTTGTTTCGGGGCTCGGGCTCTAGGGGCGTGGGCTTCAGTAGTTGTGGCATGCGGGCTCAGTAGTTGTGGCTTGCGGGCTCTAGAGTGCAGGCTCGGTAGTTGTGGTGCACGGGCTTAGTTGCTCTGTGGCGTGTGGGATCCTCTTGGACCAGGGCTTGAACCCGTGTCCCCTGCATTGGCAGGCGGATTCTTGTTTTTTTTTTTTTTTTTTTTTGCGGTACGCGGGCCTCTCACTGTTGTGGCCTCTCCCGTTGCGGAGCACAGGCTCCGGACGCACAGGCTCAGTGGCCATGGCCCATGGGCCCAGCCGCTCCGCGGCATGTGGGATCTTCCTGGACCGGGGCACAAACCTGTGTCCCCTGCATCGGCTAGCGGACTCTCAACCACTGCGCCACCAGGGAAGTCCTATGCTATTGTTTGTTGTATGTTACTTCTATATGAGTTGTAAACCCCACAATAATAAATCTTTATTTTTGCTTTATTGTTCAATTATTTTTTTTTCAGTTTTTAACTTTATAGCATTACCTTAAACGTGTAAAGAGTTAATCTTATCACACTACACATGGCTGAATTTATTAAAGATAAAAATCACAAATGAGGGCTTCCCTGGTGGCGCAGTGGTTGAGAGTCCGCCTGCCGATGCAGGGGACACGGGTTCGTGCCCCAGTCCGGGAAGATCCCACATGCCGCGGAGCGTCTGGGCCCCGTGAGCCATGGCCGCTGAGCCTGCGCATCCGGAGCCTATGCTCCGCAACAGGAGAGGCCACAACAGTAAGAGGCCCACGTACCACAAAAAGAAAAAAAAAAAATCACAAATGAGTGACACAGTTACTTGCTACATATTCTTCCCATTACAACGGACAGTTTCATTAATCATACAGTGTATTTTATTATTAGAAGCTATAAAGGAGATCAAATCTCTAGTAATTTTTCTCCTTCTCTTTGATTAGTGTGTTGTTTCAGTGTGCAGATAAAATATAGTGTTAGTCACCAAGAGTCTCATGAGACTTTCGTGTTTCCAGTAAGAATATCTTTGTTTATTTGCAATGTAAAAATTCCCTATATCATTCTCTAGATCATGCATCATTTTCCATTTATTTGGTCATCAGATCAGGTAAAAAGTCTGTGTGCACCAATTTGCAGAAGTGGTCATCCAGAAGTAAGTGCTGGGCTCAATTATATTTTTAAAATATGGTATAAAGTCTTTTATATTTGCCCACATATTTAGCAGTTTTGCCATTCTTCAGTCCAATTTTGCAGTTACAATTTTCCATCTAGTATGATTTTCCTTCTTCCTGGAGAAATTCCTTTACCATTTTTTTTTTGTAGTGGTGACTACTACTCTCAGCTAATGATTAATTCTCTCAGCTTTTGAATGCCTGAAAACGTCTTCATTTTGCCTTTTATTTTAGTTCTGTTGAGGTATAATTGACAAAGTATTCACTGAAAGTGTATAATTTGACAAGGTTTAATATTTATTAACATCTTGATTATCCATGAAATCATCACCTCAATCAAGATAATGATCATATGCATCACCCCCCACAATTACCTGGTACCCCTTTGTAAATCCTCCCTTCTGCCTCACCCCCTTTCCCTCCCCCACTAATCCACATTTCTGTATTTTCTAGGATTTTATATGAATGGGATCATTGAGTTAATTTGTTGTTGTTTGGATTCTTTCACTCACTATAATTATTTTGAGATTCACCCATGTTGTTGCAACACAGTTCATTTTTATTGCTGAGTATCTCCTTTTTTGTGTGTGGTAAACTACACATGACAAAAGTTACCATTTTAACATGACAAAAGTTACCATTTAATTAGTAGCATTAAGTACATTTACATGCTGTATAACCATCAGCACTATTTCCAGAACTTTTTCATCATTCTCAAATGTTCTTAGTATATAATCTGCTGGGGAGTTTTTGTTTTTTAGTTTTTATACAATTTTTTAAAATAAATTTATTTATTGATTTACTTATGGCTGTGTTGGGTCTTCGTTGCTGTGCACGGGCTTTCTGTCATTGGGGTGAGCCGGGGCTACTCTTCGTTGAGGTGCGCGGGCTTCTCATTGTCATGGCTTCTCTTGTTGCGGAGCACGGGCTCTAGGCACATGGGCTCAGTAGTTGTGGCTCGCGGGCTCTAGAGCGCAGGCTCAGTGGTTGTAGTGCACTGGGCTGAGTTGTTCCGCGGCATGTGGGATCTTCCCAGACCAGGGCTTGAACCCATGTCCCCTGCATTGGCAGGCAGATTCTTAACCACTGTGCCACCAGGGAAAGCCCTTTTATACAATTTTTAAAGTACACTTTTCATTTATAGTTACTACAAACTATTTATAATCAGTTGTTAATCTCATCCAGTGTGTTTTTCATTTCAGACATTGTCTTTTTTTATCATTAGCAATTTGAGTTAGGTCTTTTTTATATCAAACATGTCTCTCCTTATCATGCTCATTTTTTCCTGTACTTTCCTGAGCATGTAGATATATAATAGTTATTTTAATGTCCTTGTTTACTAATTCTATCATCTGTCATTTCTGGGTCTGTTTTTATTGATTGCTTTTTCTCTTCATATGGTAATATTGTCCGACTTTTCTAGGTTTTATTTTTTAATTTTCTGGTGTATATGGTAAGTTTAGATTGGATACCAGACATGAATTTTACATTATTGGGTGTTAGATTTTTTTGGCTGTTCTTTCAACTGTTTCTAGGCTTTTGGGAGGTTGCTATTAGTATACCTGGGAACAATTTGATCCTTTTGAGGCTTGCTTTTCAGCTTTCTTAAGTGGATTCAGACCAGCCTTTAGGGTTGGCCTCACTTGGCCCCACTACTGAGGACTCCACCCAGTGCTCTGTGAGTTAGGATGTCTTTCTGCCATGGCAGGTGTGAGCTCAGGGGTCCCTCCCCACCTGTGCTGAGCAGCCCACAGTGGGGACTCGGGACCCCCCTGCTGATCTCCCTGAGCTCTCTCCATGCAGCTGTCTCTCCTCCAGATAGAAAGCCAGCACCAGGCTTTCTAGCTGCCTTGACCTCTCTCAACACAGGATTCTCTCTGCTCACCTCAGGGAGATCCCTGGGTTTCTCCTCTCTCAGCTGCAGCCTGGACGGTCCCCAGCAGCCTTCTGGGGCATCTGTAGGGCTTGCCTTGTTTCCGTGCTCTAAGGAATCACTTGCTGTCTTCTGCTGCCTATTGTCTAATGACTGAAAAGTGTTACTTCATGTTTTTTTTCTAAGCCATTGCTAATATCAGGTTGGTAAATACAGCCTTAGGTGGAAATAAAATGGCTTGACTGCTTATTTGTATAAATTTTTTTTAATTTATTTATTTTATTTTTGGCTGCATTGGGTCTTTGTTGCTGCATGCAGGCTTTTCTCTAGTTGTGGCGAGCGGGGGCTGCTCTTCGTTGCGGTGTGTGGGCTTCTCATTGCGGTGGCCTCTCTTGTTGCGGAGCACGGGCTCTAGGTGCACGGGCTTCAGTAGTTGTGGCACACGGGCTCAGTAGTTGTGGCTCACGGGCTCTAGAGCACAGGCTCAGTAGTTGTGGCGCACGGGCTTAGTTGCTCCGCGGCATGTGGGATCTTCCCAGACCAGGGCTTGAACCCGTGTCCCCTGCATTGGCAGGCGGATTCTTAACCACTACGCCACCAGGGAAGGCCTTGTAAAAATTTTTAACGTTTTTTATTGATTGCTGGGAAGATGTTTTATTTACTTGTTTGTTTATTTGTTTATTTGGTTATGCTGGGTCTTAGTTGTGGCAGGCAGGCTCCTTAGTGGCGGCTCGCCGGCTCCTTAGTTGTGGCAGGCGGGCTCCTTAGGTGTGGTATGCGAACTCTTAGTTGTGGCATGCATGTGGGTTCTAGTTCTCTGGCCAGGGATCAAACCCGGGCCCCCTGCATTGGGAGTGTGGAGTCTTAACTGCTGTGCCACCAGGGAAGTCTCGCTGGGAAGATGTTTATAATGGCTGTATGCCTTTTCACAGTTCAAGTGTGTCTCCATCCATGCTCAGACATAAAATGACCATTGGAAGCTCATGGGACAATAATGTCTGATAAGACGTTAAGAAACCAAAAGATTTTAGAGATATTAATTTAAGACGTTGGGTCTCATTTGCGTGCCACATAGTGACAACTGCCTTGAAGCTGAGGGGCCTCACGTGTATATTCTCGTTCCCAGCGTGAGTGCATCTCTATCCACGTGGGGCAGGCGGGGGTCCAGATCGGCAATGCCTGCTGGGAGCTCTACTGCCTTGAACATGGAATTCAGCCCGACGGCCAGATGCCAAGCGACAAAACCATCGGCGGTGGGGATGACTCGTTCAACACGTTCTTCAGTGAGACTGGGGCTGGCAAGCATGTGCCCAGAGCCGTGTTCGTGGACCTGGAGCCCACCGTGGTCGGTAGGTACCCTTAGACTTAGAAGGGGAAGCACAGAACCTTTGCTGGGTTCCTCCAGATCAGAAGCCCGAGGTAGTTTCCAAGGGGAGCTGCCAGGAGAGAGCACCTTTCAGTGGCGGCCACCCAGGAGAGAACAGAATGTCACCTTGGAGCCCGTGAGACCCAGGCCACAGAGGGCGCCCGGCAAAAGTCACGCTGATGTCTAGTATGTCAGGGCCATTTCAGCAACACCCCGGGTGTAGCTGTGGGTGTGAACAAAACATGCACGCGCAGAACCGCCTGTGCGGTGTGAGCATTCCCTCGCCTTTGGGAACTGGCCACACTGGCATTTGTTCCTCGGGTTGACTGGACCTTCCCGGAGCCATAAACAGCAGATGAGGCATGTGTATCACACGGAGACCTTTTCTGTGAGACGCTGACGCTGCTGGCCTGCAAGGCACAGCACGTGCCTGTACAATTGAAGGTTTCCCCAGACCTGGCCATCCCGGTGAGTCAGCGACCGTCCTTAGAGTCTCGGGCACGCTGTCCTCTCTGCAGATGAAGTGCGCACGGGGACCTACAGGCAGCTCTTCCACCCGGAGCAGCTGATCACCGGGAAGGAGGACGCGGCCAATAACTACGCCAGAGGCCATTACACCATCGGCAAGGAGATCGTCGATCTGGTCCTGGACCGGATTCGCAAACTGGTGAGAAGGGCCCTGGGAAGGCCTCCTGGACAGGAGGGGAGGCCCGGGATCTCCCCGGGACATCACTTTGGCAAAACCCAGCAGAACCATGAGTGCAGGGTCTTCCTTTCCGGTGTGGCCGCAGTGCGTCCACGTCTGTAACTGCTAAGTGTGATGCGTGTTCCCTGTGGATGGGTTGAACCCGTATAGTGAACCTGCAGAGGAAGAGTGTGCCGTGACCGGGGCCTGTGGGGGCCCGTGGGGGTGGTGGCACGGCTCATGCGGGCGTGGCCTCACGGCCTCTGCTCTCCCGCAGGCGGACCTGTGCACGGGCCTGCAGGGCTTCCTCATCTTCCACAGCTTCGGGGGCGGCACCGGCTCGGGCTTTGCGTCTCTGCTCATGGAGCGGCTCTCGGTGGACTATGGCAAGAAGTCCAAGCTGGAGTTCGCCATCTACCCAGCCCCCCAGGTGTCTACAGCTGTGGTGGAGCCCTACAACTCCATCCTGACCACGCACACGACCCTGGAGCACTCGGACTGTGCCTTCATGGTGGACAACGAGGCCATCTATGACATCTGCCGGCGCAACCTGGACATCGAGCGGCCCACGTACACCAACCTTAACCGTCTGATCGGGCAGATCGTGTCCTCCATCACGGCCTCCCTGCGCTTTGACGGCGCCCTCAACGTGGACCTGACGGAGTTCCAGACCAACCTGGTGCCCTACCCCCGCATCCACTTCCCCCTGGCCACGTACGCCCCAGTCATCTCGGCCGAGAAGGCCTACCATGAGCAGCTGTCCGTGGCCGAGATCACCAACGCCTGCTTCGAGCCGGCCAACCAGATGGTCAAGTGTGACCCTCGCCACGGCAAGTACATGGCCTGCTGCATGCTGTACAGGGGGGACGTGGTCCCCAAAGACGTCAATGCGGCCATCGCCACCATCAAGACGAAGCGCACCATCCAGTTTGTGGACTGGTGCCCGACTGGGTTCAAGGTAGGCTAGGCGGTAGCGCGTGTTTATCTTCCGCCTGCGGCAGATCCTGGGACGGGGTGCTGCCCCTTTGTGGAGGGTACCCTGATACAGGGAAGCCAGGCTGGGTCATGGATTAGTAAGTTGGGGGACAGTTCTCATTCCTTCACTGGTGTCTCTAGAACTTCCTTCCTGAGTCATCACGTGATACAGGTCTGTGAGTGTATTTTTTACAGAAATTATCTGGAGGAGTTCTTGGGTGGAAAACATAGATTGATTTAGAAATAAGGTGTTTTTTCTTATAGTAATTTTTCTTAGAATATAAATGTAGGAATTTTCTGGGCATTTTGGTAATTTATGGGGATATTTGAACTTGGGGCACTACTGTAAACTGACTGTTGTCTCTGAATTCCACTTGATTCCATCGGCATGTAAAAATTAACATCCAATTTAAGTGTCGTATGGAACGTTTGATTTACAGCACTGTCATGAATCCTTCTGTGGAAAAGTGGAGATTGGGGAGCCTATACAGTGTGTCCTGGGTTGTCCTTAGACCCATCTTGCTCCGACCTTCCACTGGACACAGGACAGAAACCTTGCTCCTTACTTTATTCCCAACCTTCCCTCTGGGAATGGAACTGTACTTCCCTGAGCCCTGCTCTTAGGGCCTCCGCTGGCTCAGACCCTCGCTGCTGCAGTGGGTTCTTACCTAGGAGTCTGGGTTTCTTCCTCTGGTCCAGGGCTCAGCACAGCTGGCCGACCCATCACCTGGTTTTGTTAATGGTTTCACGTGAGCACAGCCATCCCCGCTCATTGGCTTATTGTTGTGGCAGCTCTTGTGCTGCAAAGACAGGGTTGAGTATCTGTGACAGAGCCCCTGTGGCTCAGCAGCCTAGAACGTGTGCTGTAGCCCCCTTGACAGACCCTGTATCTCCTGCCAAAACCTCTGGTCATGTGATCCCTGGTCTGAAGCTTGGACTGCCTCTCCCTTGGTCCCAGTGCTGGGATCTCGTTCCCTCCCTCTTACTAAGCGTTCATGTGGGCCGCGTCCATGGCAGTGGTCACACAGCGTCAGGGACCTCTGACGGTGTGCTTGTCACTCTGCTATGTGTACACTGTTTGTTGGGAAAGCAGGGGGTGTGACCTGCCCTCGTGATTCTGCCACAGTTGTGTTCTCTGAATCTGCCTGGGTGGAAAAGGCTCAGCTACAGACATTAATCCCTATCTTGTTGAACCCTCTGGAGAAAATAACATATGAGGAATCCCAAGCAGTGTCCCTTCTTAGAGGGAAGATAGTCCTATCACCTGGGTACCTATCACATGTCACAGTTGCTGGGACACAGCCCCTCCAGCAGCTTGGGTGTGAGCCAGGGTGGCAGGCTCTGGGGCTCCTCTTTCCTTGTCTGGAAACCAGAACCCTGCTTTCCTGGCACCTTGCCTGGCACACAGCTGGGCCCAGAGTACAGGGTGGCCCCAGCCTCCCCGGGTCACCAGTGGGCACCTCCATGCCTTCTGTTTCCACAAACGCAGCCACCATTCCTGGATTGACGGAAGCTTCACGCAGTGCCTTCTCCCCTTCTTTGGCAGGTGGGCATCAATTACCAGCCCCCCACGGTGGTCCCAGGGGGAGACCTGGCCAAGGTGCAGCGGGCTGTGTGCATGCTGAGCAACACCACGGCCATCGCCGAGGCCTGGGCCCGCCTGGACCACAAGTTCGACCTCATGTATGCCAAGCGCGCCTTTGTGCACTGGTATGTGGGGGAGGGCATGGAGGAGGGCGAGTTCTCGGAGGCCCGGGAGGACCTGGCAGCGCTGGAGAAAGATTACGAAGAGGTGGGCGTGGACTCGGTGGAAGCGGAGGCCGAGGAAGGGGAAGAGTACTGAACGGGAGGGAGCGGCTAGTGGCCCCCTGTACCCCGCCAACTGTCATGTTACAGATATTTACCTACAGTTTCTGAATTAAACCTCTGTCTCTTGTGCTCACCTGGAACACGCTCATCTGTCCACAGGAGCAGGGAGGACCCCTCTGCTGGGCCATGTGGACGGCTGTCCAGCTGCTTGGGCTGCGCTGCTGGGGTGGGTGGACGTACATCTGTAAGGAGCCTCTGCTTGTGTGACGCGACCCAAGGGCAAAAAGTCAGTGTTTCCAATCCAAGGTTTTAAAACAAATAGTTCTAGGAAAACTGAGTTAGGTTTTTCAATTGAATTTGCCATTTTTCAGGCTTCTTTATTGACGGGACAAGTGGACTAAGGTATAAAAGCTTAGAATTGGAGTTTGAAAACCTGAGGTCCATGTAAACCTGTAAAACTGGGGCAAATGTGGAAGGTCAAGACATTTTGGGGGAAAGGGTTTTACTGGATTCTCTGTGGCATGCATGACCCACAGAGGGTTAAAAGCTCTAGGTCACAGCCCTTCTGTGCTCAAACCCCTGCTGCACCTGAGCGCCCTGGGAGGGCCTCAGTGAAAAGGCAGAAGACCTGGTAATATGCACATTTTCTCACAGGCTCAAAATAGAGGTCTGGGAGGTGGGGTCACTGGTTGAAGTCACTTGGTTGGTTCAGCTGAAGCATGACGAGGACCAGCACACAGAACTAATTCTAAATCTCTGTGCCTTAATATATTCAAAAGGTAACAGAAGACATCTTGAACAGACCCTCAGGTTTTCAAAGAGGTTTATTACCAACAGGAGGAGCAGCCTGTCTGAGAGGCTGGCGGCCTGCGGTGGGCCCGTGCAAATCCTCTTGCTCAGGTGTTGCTCCGCGTGGGGCTCTTCCCCGGCCCGCCCACCTTGGGCAGCCTGGTGGCGCTGGGCTGGCGGGGCATCCTCTGGCTGGATCCTTCCCGGACACCGCGTTCTGGCAGCGTCGGGCCTCCGCCAAGGGCACCGCTGCCTTTGTTTCTCCCTGAGCAGACACAGAACACAGGTGTTAGCAACCTGGCAGAAGCCACCTCGCAACACCTATTGTCTGTGTCCCGAGAGCAGTGCCAGGGGCAGCTCGGCGTGTCGACCCCCAGCAACTGCCCTCCCCGCCAGACATGGTGACGCAGAAAGCGTGTTAGTCAGGCTTCTGGATTTGGATCTTGGAAGCTCTTCCTCATACATTTTCCTCCCTCTCCCCTCAGTGTTCTACAAATATTCAGGTTCACTGGGTCCTATGACTGGGCTCCTGCTGAGGACGCGCCCTGTCCATGGGGCGGTCACGCTCAGGTGCAGAGCACAGCTCTGGCCGCTCCCCCACTGGTAACCTGCCAGATTTAGCCTGTTTTCTGCCCACAGCCAGGAAAGTCTGCAGTCATGCCTGGGCCAGTGCCTGTGGCATCAGCAACAGAGAGGACCCCGGGGGACAAGCGTGCCTGGGTCACAGTCCCTCCCCGCTGGGCCTGCCTCAACCTGGGCTCTCCTTCGGCCCGCAGCTCTGACCCCCAGCCTCCATCCCAGTTTAGTCCAACAGCCTGCAGTGGGGAACCGGGGGCTCTTGGACAGAAGACATGACAGTTTCCTAGGGGCTTAAGTTGTTTCTGCTCACCGGCTGTCACTTGGGCAAGGAGAGGGACCTGCATTTGAGACTCAAGTCCGTGCTCTAATCCTCACACCTAGCTTCTCCCCAGGACTCCTGCAGGGATAGGATGGCCCTTCTCAAGACACTTCCTGGGAAAGTTCTTCCTCAGAGAGCAGGAGGTCTGTGCTGCCTGGCACGGGGGGTGGGTTGCAGTGGCATCAGCTTGGAACCCTGAAAGCTTGGGTTTTCCTGGCGTTGCTTCTCCCCGAGAGCCCATGTGTACTCGATTTGACAGAAGTGTAGTAGTAACGGGTTCCCCAGTGCCGGATGGAGTAGACAGGAACATGTGGTAGGGTGAAGCTGGGCCAACTCTGTCCCAGTGACTCCCGGAGACAGAAGCAAAAACATCACCCCTCATCTCTGGTACAAATGCTAATCTTCTGGTCCCCACTGACTGACCCTGTGAGTACATGGGCCCCACCACTCTGCAGGGTTTCCCAATGTGCCAGTGCCCTGCTCAGGCCATGCTTCCCCCTCCCCACCAAGGCTGAGCCAGGCCAAATCAGGTCCGTGGAGCCCGTGGCTTAGCCCCCGGTGCCGGGTGCTCCCAAAGCACAGCTCAGGCGCAGCTCCACCGCAAGCAGCAGGGCGGGTCCCAGCTGCAGGCCTCACTTTGAAGCCAGCTTTGCTTTTGCTTGCACATGTGTGAGTTTCCTCTCCCCCTCAGTGTAATGACCAGGGCCCCTCTGGACACTCAAGGATGAGAGGAAACTAGAAAAGAGCAAGTAATGTTCATCTTTAAATCTGACGAGGCCGATAAACCCTGGAAGTAAGAAACCAATGTAACTTTGAGTCATAGAAGGTGTCAAAGAAAACTATTTTAAGGATGAAAATAGCCCATTTATCCAGCTCAGTGTGATTCTTAGAACCCTAAAGGAATCACATGCTTTGGGCATTCGTGGGGAGACCCACTCAGGCCTCATTTTACACGCGGCTGTGGAGGTCAAGAAGGTTTGCAGAGCCCAGTGGACCCAGCAAGGGGCATCTGGGAGCTCGTCAGGCCTGCTCCAGCTCCCTCCTGACAGGGTTATTAGGGTCCGATGGAATGCAGTGAGGACTGGGGCTGAGCCAAGGGTGACCACAAGCTGCGGTGGGGGTGGTGGGGACATGCTCCCAGGCCTGGTTCCTGTGGGGCCCTCTTAAGGGTCAAAGACAGATAAGGGTGTCTGTTAAAAACAGTCCGGTTTACCCTCCTACCCCTGAAACCAGCTGTGGCCACTCAGTGTTGGATGCTCCCTAATGAAGCAAATGCCCCAAATTCACCAGCCCATTGCTACCCTTGACTCAGGGGGGGGGCCCTGAAGTTGGAGAACCACCCAGACCCGGTAGGACCCACTCTGCCATTGACCTTTGGAGTGGCCCCTGGGATCCCTGATCACCCACTCTTAGAGCTCTGCCGCAGAGCTGGGCAGGAACGAGAATTATAGAAAGCCCCAGAGCGCTTTCTCCTGGGTGGTGGGCGCACCCCCTTATGGAGTCACAGACCAGATGGCTGCTGAGGCCAAATGTCAGTGACCGGCTGTGAGCCAACACTGAAGGCATGTTGTGTGCGGAGGGGTGGGGGGACGGGTGGGTTAGAAATGAGAGGTAAAGAATACACCACAGCCCTGCTATCTGCAAGGCCAGCTGGGGGGGTCTGGTGGCCAGGATGAGCGGGCGGCCAGGGGTGTGCAGAGCACACAGCAGGGGCTTGATCGGTGCTTCCAGAACAGATACAGACAGAACAATGCACAACACGGACTGCACGTGTGCGCTTTAACCCTTAACTCAGCCCACACTTCTGGGGAGGTGATCCCTACATGGACATGCCTGTGACTCCTCCAGGCACACGGCCCGATGCCGTGTTGGGGAGAAGCTCGGCGTGAGTGCTCTGCAGCTGTGCTGCCCCCAGAGATGGGCTGCGAGCCACCTGCGTGGTCTTTAGCTTTTTTAAGAGCCATGTTAAAAAGTAAAAGAAACAGGAAATTGACTTAAATGTTTCAATTAACCCAAACATCCAGTATGTCATTTTAGCGGGTAATCAGTATAAAAGTTATCCGTGAGGTGTCCATTCCTTTCTGGTGCCAACGCTCGGGTACCTGTCCTCATGGCTCCACACACCAGACTCCACCTTATGCTTTCTGGGTGGGACATCTTTTTATAGAATGTGTGGTTTCCCTAAACTTCAACAGCACACAACTGAACCTAACTCCACGTCCTTACGAAGACAAGCCTAACCCCCCTGAGCTCTCAGGACAGAAATGGTGAGCCTGACAGGCCCCACAGGGCACCTGGATGGCCAGGAACCCAGAGAGCGAAGCCCTTGAGTGGGGCTCCAGCCCTTGGTCTGGGTCAATCTCACTCCGATTCTGAGGGAAACCTAAGGCCAGCTGGCTCCAACGTTCCCAAACCCCCACCACCAGCCTAGACCACCAAGGTCCCCCATTGCTTACTCTGTGACAATGCTCCTTATTTTCTCTACCCAGATCCTGCCATTAACCAGGTGACCAGAGATCTGCGTGGAGAGATGCTTTGACATGCAGCCTCAGAGATCTGTCTCATTGGTGGCCTCTGCCTCTTGGCCTCAGTGTACTCCTGGCACGGCCCCTTATCTGCCCTCTACCTCCACTGGGCATCTCCCCAGGGCCTCAGTGCCCTTGTACCCTGGCTGGTGGCCGCCCAGCCCAGCAGGACCTATGGCCTGAGCACTCAAGGGGAAACGACCCTGTGGGGCCCAGTGCCCCATGCCTCTCCAGTCCCTGGCCCGGGGCTTCCTCCCCACCTCCCATCCCTCTATGCAGTGCTCCCAGCCCCGCACCCCAACACACCCTTGACTGCACCCTCTCCCTCCCTCCCCCCACACCCTAGCTCAGCCCCCTCCCAGGGGATGCAGCAGCGCACAGGACTCTGCAGCTGGTGCGAGGGCCCTGCCCCCAGCTTGTTTAACTCCTGCTACTCCAGCAAGGCTGGTGCTGTCCTTCGAGACTGGACGCCCGTCACTGTCGGTATGTCTAGCCACTGGACAGACAGCGTGTCCACCCTGCAGCCCCACTGTGCCCTCAGCACTGAGAGCAGGCCTGGCACTGAGCAAGGGAGGGAGTGGCAAAACCCCCCAGTGAGGGGATCTCTCTCCTTTAGTCCCCACGCTCCTCAGGCCCCCTGTCCAAGCTCCAGGCACTCCTGGAACAGCAAGGTGGGTGATGCAGGGAGGGGCACGTGGGAGGGTGCAGCTAGAGCTCCCATGGCATTTCACACTCTAACACACCAGCCTCATCGTGCCTGGCAGTGCCTGGAAGGCACCCCCAGCTCAGAAACCAGGCAGTTGAGGGGACCCATGGTCTGATCCTCCAGGCAACCAGTCCAGGTGGGTGATGGCATCTAAGAGGCCCAGGTGCCTGTCACACCTCAGGCTTTGCTCTCCACAGCATACCACGCTGTCCCTTCCCCGCCCCTTGGGTGTCCTCCTCTGGGCTGGGGGCAGCTCTACAGAGCGCAAGTCTCACCAGCAGAGTTAGCCTTTGGGGACGGGGTGTGGGCCTGTCCTGTGAGCGCTGCACTTGTCTCTAGTGAGCGGAGCTGTGAAATCACGCCCTCAGTCCCTAAGCTGCGGGGCAGGGATGGCTCACTGGGTCCTGCCCTTGCAGCTCAAAGCTGCTCTGGCTTTCTGGGGGCCACAGCAGTTTCCACGGAAACAGGAGAGAGTACCAACCCCCAGAGATAAACCAATAAACGCAACCTGCAAAAGGAGAGAACAGGCAGCAAGAGAACCGGAGGGAACCGGGGGGCCCCGGAGAAAGAGGCGAGTGCGAGGCAGCTGGGCCGTGGAGCAGAACTGGAGAGGCCGCAGGCTGCAGGGCCGAGGAAAAGGAGGGCCTTGCGGGGGGGGTACAGTTCTCGGCAGAGAGAAAGGAGGCTGCTGGAGGTCAGAGAGAGACACAAAGAGAGCAGACAGCGTGCATCAGTGAGGAGGCCTGCACTCCAGTGCCCAGGGCCTCTCAGGACGGGGTCACGGGCGCCCAGGGCCCAGGCATACCCACCCACAGGGCCCAGCTGCCCTCCGCCCCAACGTCAGCCCCTTCTCAGGATGTTTCTGGCTAAGGAGCCAGCCTGGAGGTTCTGCTGCATTTCAGAGGGTTTCTGGGATGGGGAGCAAAGTAACACCCGAAGCGGATTAGAGCTCCATCATGACACCCTGGTCACCAGCACCTGCTCATCCCCCAGCCATGACCCTCCAAACTGAGGAGGCCCCTCGGGCCTCTGTACCCTGCCAGCCATGGCTTCCAGGCTGCGCCCACTCACAGCCCAAGGATGGAAGCTTCGCTGTCCAGATTCCTGGGTAGGACCTGGGCCGGGTGGGGTGCCAACAAGGGCACGCAGGAAAGCCTCTGCCCGCCCTGCTCCCTGAGGACTTCCGCAGAGGCTATACAGGTCATGAGGACAGGAACCAAAGCTGCCTTGTTCCCATGTTTGCGGGATAAAAACGTTCAGAGTAGAGATGGGGAGGAACTGGGGTCGCAAAAGTCCCAGACGAGGTCTAGCCTGCCTGGGTCTCCCACCCTGTGTCCTCCCGATCTGGAAGTGCACCCTCAAAAGTGGCAGCAAAGTCGAAGCTAGGGACGGGAGCCCAAGGGGCCAGACCTTGGATGGGCCCAGCCTGTCCTGGGACAAGAGGAACAGAAAGGCCTGCACTCACGGCCAAGCCCGCGCGGTGCCAGGCGCTGCTCCCCTTCCGCCCCCGTCCCCCTCCCCGCCGCCCAGGCCCGGCTCTGACCTCGGGTCTCAGGCACGCTGGGCGTGGGCAGGGGCGCCGCCGCGGGGTCCTGGGGCTCGCTCGCCAGCCTCTGCCCGGCGCACATGGACTTGAGCATCTGGAAGACTGCGAGGGGCGCCACGTTTAGCTTCAGCAAGTCCACCAGGATCCTGGCGAGAACACACGCTGCGGCAGTGAGCCCTACTCGCCCGGTCCGGCCGTCCCCGGGGACCCCGACTCCCCCGGGACCCCGCCTCCGCCGGGCGCTCACTTGAACACGTCGGGGTCCATGGCGCCGCCCGCCGCCTGCGCCAGCTCGAACAGCTCCATCTCCTCGGCGCTCAGCACCTTCTTCCGCCGCAGCGCCAGCTTCTGCAGGGCCGCCTCCAGCCCCGGTGGCGGCCCCGGCCCGGGCCCCGCGCCCGGCGCCGCCATCTGCGGACCGCAGAGGGTGTGCGCCGCTGGGTCCGGTTCCCGCTCCGCCCGGCCCCGCCCGGTCCGGCCCGCCGCGCCCCCTACCGGCCCGCCGCGCGCCCCTCTCCCCGCAGCGCCCACGCCATCCGGCGCTCAGACCCGGGCCCGGGCGGCTGCAGGCGTGCGTAAGACCGGGCCCTTGGAGACGGAGCTTCCCCGCGCGCTAGCCGAGGTGGCGGCACCCAGTACAGCGCGGGCATTCTGTGGGCGCTCAATAAATGCCCATCGGGGCCAGAGCGTAACTGTTCCGCGCCGACTCCCCGGTAGGGAGCGCACCTCGAAGCCCTAACGCACCGACACGTCTTCGCGCACGCGCGCTCCTTACGGCGGATTTCCCCGCTGCGCACGCGCGTTCCGAGGCGGGCCTTCGCTTTGCGCACGCGCCTTTTACTGTGTCAGCCAGAGGAGGTGGCGGCACATTTCCTGCTAGGCCGGGGGAACGTGACGCCACGCGCAGCTTGATGACGACATTTCGGCGCCGGGTCGCTGAATGGCGGCCTCGGTCCTTAAAGCCGGAGGCGCTGTGGTTCCTTCAGGTGAATGGTGGGAATCGCGCGTGGTCCGGCCTCGCGTCCCGGCCTCGCGTCCCGGCGGCCACCTCGAACTTCCGCCGAAACCAGCTCTGTTCCCACGCGAGCCCCGGGCCTCGGGCCGGGCCGGCAGGGCGCCGAGGGCCGGACTGCGACCTCCCGTCGCCTTCCCGCGCACCTCGCACGCCCCACCTCGGTGGCCCCGCGGTTAACGTTCGCTGCGCGCGGTGGAGGAGGGAGAGTCTGGGACTCAGCGAGCGGTGTGGAGGGAGCGGGGTGGGTCTCGGCCCCGGCCCGACCCGATCCTTCCTCGCCTCCCCCGGTGTGGGCCGTCTTTGCGGAGCCTCAGTTTCCGCGTCTGTGACACGGGGGCCCCGGTGCTCCCTTCACGGGGCAGTAGTGAGCGGCAGGCGGAAGCACGCCCCGTTCGCAGCGCGGCCAGAGGGAGGCCCTGGCGAGATTGGCGTTGACGGGGCTGCAGCTCACGGGAGGGACCCCGAAAGCGGATCGGAAGCCGTTCCTGAAGGCAGCGGGTGTGGAGGTGGCGGGATGAAGCGGAGGCTGGGCACACAGCGCAGGCGGCGTGGCGGGGAGACGCTGCCCTCTCCCCAAGGAGAGGCGCTTGGGCGCCTCGGGCTCATTCCTTCAGCCGCTACCTCTGCAAACTTGCTCTAAGCAAGGAGCAGCATTTAATTCATCATCTCTAAAGCTTTGCCCTTAGCAAACAGTTCAGGGTTTTATGTCGCTTTGATCGTTTTGGAGTAGTGCAGTGTTCCCTGGACCACTTGGTTAAGGACTGAAACGTTTTATTTAAGTCATCCTTAAAACTGAAACCCATAGCTAGTTTAATTAGGAGTTGAACAGTCTCAGTGTTACTGAACTCAGACTCGGCTCCTCCCAGCTCAAAAGCCAATACTCCAGAGACAAGTGTTGGTACAAAGGAAAGGTTGCTTTACTCAGAAGGCCAGCAACCGGGTAGAAGGTGGACTGGTGTCCCAGAACGCACTCCAAAGATTCTGCTCAGCCGTGACAGTTTTTAAAGGGAAGAAGGGGAAAGAATCTCAGGATCGAGGCAGAAGGTCAAGCTCTGCGTCATTTTCCATTGGGTGTGGACTGGCTGACTCCTCATGAGCTTTCTTCAGATGTTATCTTGCCTGCGTGATCTCCTGCCGGATTGCACAGGGAGAAGCTGGGGGTAGAGAGCTAGTCATTCTTTAAGTACTTAATTTTTCATTCCTACTTCTTTTAATCTAGGGAAGGAATCAATAGGTTAAGCAAGGTATTGTGTGCATTCAGTAGAGCATATGTCAGGAGTTAGGTTAAGTGTTGCCTGGTGACCTCATTTCTATAAGGTTTGAGGCGAACAGAAATGGGCAAACAGGAACGGGGCAAAGGAGCTGCTTACAGATCCCCACTGTCTGACATCATTCCATTTCTGTGGGATTAGGGGCAAAGGCTCATCTTCTGTAACTTCTTCATGCTGACATAGCGCGCAGTATTCTTAGAGTGGAAGATGTCAACGTGAGTCTGTGGCATCTCTTTGCTGACAATTTTAGTTGCCTGCTTACTAAAAATTGGGCAGAGCAAGCTACAATTATTTTGATGCCCACAAAGATATAGATTATTATGAGCAATAACGTTAATCTCATTGTCTTGAGGCCAGTTTTTGGAATCGTGCTAGCCACAGATGGAGCAGCTTATGTCATGGCTACTGTCTGGTCATCATGCATTTGGCTTTTTCTCTCTGGTGGCAGTTATAGTATCTGTAAAACAACTCAGGAGTGTACATCAGACACTGAAAGATTCTGTGACTCTCTTGTCCTAATCGTTAGCTGCTTGAGCCTGCTCTTTTGTGACTCAGGGAGACCTGGGAAACTTCAGCTTTTCTACAAACAAGAGGCAGGGGACATGGAGGGGCCTTTGTACAGGGGTGGGGAGTGTGCAGGTTTCTGCTCGGTTTCATGGGAAGGTGTTCAGAATACCTCAGCTGCCCACCCAGCATCTCCATCCACATACACTGCCAGTTGCCGCATCAGCACCGTTCCTCAGGCCATGGGCAGAGCTGTGCCAGGAAAGCCATCAGCAGCTCATCAGTGGGACTTGCATACTCCCTCTCTGCTCAGTCCGAGTCTGGATATTTTCAGTTTCTGATTGGGGGCACAGAGAGGTAGGATTCTGGAGAGCTACCCCTGATTTTCTGGTGGCTGTTCAAAGCCTCCATTGGCAAAGCTGGCTCGTCCCCTCCCTTCCTTCTCAGAGAGCACAAGTAAGACAGAGGAGATGTGTCCACCTGTCTCTATGGGAGAGTAGTGAGGAGGTCTGTGGGTTTGAGTCTTGGCTCTGCCATTCCCCAGCTGGCGGAGGGCAAGTGATTTTTCTCTCTGCCTCCATTTCCTTATCTGTACTGACCTCGTAGGGTTGTTATGAGGATGTATTTTCTACTCTTGCTTAACAAACTTTGCAGCTTAAAGCTTCATCTGTTGGTTGTCTCATGGTTATGTGTCAGAAATGCAGACTCAGCTGGGTTCTCTGCTCAGGGTCTCTCAAAGCTGAGATCGACCTGTTGGCCAGCTTTGCTCTTATCTGGAGGCTCTTGGGAAGAATCTGCTTTCAAGCTTATTCAGGTTGCTGGCAGGATCCAGCTCTTTGCAGTGGTAGAACCAAGGTCCCCATTTCGTTGCTGGCTATGAGTCAGGACTGCCCTGTATCTTACGGTTCTCACACTTGAGACTTTAATTGTATCTGCAAAACCCCTTCACAGCAGCACCTAGAAGAGTGTTTGAATGACCAGAGACAGGAATCTTGGATGGCTGTCTTTAGAATCCTGCCTGCCTGCCACCGAGGATTAAATGAGAAATGTATGGAGAACCCTCAGAACCAGGCCTGGCATGTGGCAAGTGCCACACAAGCTTAACCAAGTGTTCCCAAGGGCTCCCTGCCACAGACCTGGCTCCGGGGCTGGACACTGTGGACGGCAGGCACGTAAGCAGCATTTCTGTAAAGCGTGGGCCTTGGCAGTGCAGTGGTGCTGAGCTGTGCAGATATTCTCCTGGCCTTGTGTGTCTTGTGTGGCAGAGGTTGAGGTTTTGTCTTTGTCTCTCTGCAGTGGTCCTCTAAGACGGCCCGTCTGGACCCTGCCCAGGAGGCTGCCATGGCATTCCCCCACCTGCAGCAGCCCAGCTTCCTACTGGTAAGTGTCAGCTGCCCGCCCGCGTGCCAGGGTGATGGTCGCTCTGCAGCGGAGGGACTTGAGGGTTTTGCCACTGACTTGAAGAACTGTCCAGTGGTGATGTTTTGGGGGGATGTGCTGGAAATAACACTGGACTCGGGTGAGAACCCTCAGGCTCGACTCTGCCCTCTGTTGGTACAGGACCTTGGGTTTATGCAGCTGCTGAGCCCTGGTTTTCTCATTTACAAGAGGAGTTGATTGAAATGCCGTTTCCTCAGTCTCCTGGGGTGTGGGGAGGAGCAAGGGAGAAGGATGTACACCCACATTTTCACGTCTTGTAAATCCTTACACGAAAGCGAGGTGTTTTAATGACCGTAACTGTCATTGGTGAAAAACGGAAGGAGGCTGCTGTGCTGGGGCACTAGGCCTGCACTTTTTATAAACCTGTATTTGGAAGGATGTTCTTCTTCAGTGCCCCTCTAGAGCCAGCAGATCCGACCCAGGCCTGCACAGCCGGGTGTCTGCCTCTGACCGAGACCCTGTGGACTCCATCCTCGTGTGGAGGTGGCCAGGGCCTTGGATACCCTGGGCAAAGCCTTTGTGGTTAGAAACCTGGCCTTTCCTCCTGATGTTCATCCATGTGCACAGGGCCTTCTTCCCTTTGTGGTCAGAAAAGACGAGAGCTTTCCTTCACCCCTGATCTGGGGTACATTTCCTTCTTGTCCTGAATGTTTTCTGGCTTCTCCGTCGCCAGAGTGTTGGCATTTGGCTGAAGCTGTCTGTGGTTTTTGGCCTGCTGCGTCTCTGAAGGTAACAGATAAAGGACGTCTTGGGTCAGAGGGCCAGTGACAACAAATGGTAGCTCACAATCACAGGGCTATAAATGGTGGGTGGTTAGCCCCCGGGGAAACTTCCCATTCACGTGCACACACTCGGTGAGTGCTCTGATCTGTGTGGGGTCCCCCCCTGGCTGCGGGCTGACCCAGGAGCCAACCCCCTGCTTGTGGATTGGATCCGGGTGGATTTTGTTCTCATGATGTGCAGCTCTCTGAGGTAGCTGGGGTGCCTGACAGAGGGAGCTGGGAGCCAGCCTGGAAAGTCCTGGCCTAGAGAGCACGGGACCTGGCCTCGCCTAGGGGTGTCCTGTAGGCCCTGGACACACGCACGACCTGATGTGTGAGGTGCTGGGCAGTCAGGCCAGTGCTGTGTCTCATTCCTGCCCATCACTTGGATTACTGTTTGTTTATTTGTTTTTAAAGATTTATTTATCATTTATTTATTTAATTTATTTTTGGCTGTGTCAGGTCTTAGTTGCAGCGTGCAGGATCTTCGTTGAGGCATGCGGGATCTTTTGTTGCAGTGTGCGGGCTTCTCTCTAATTGTGGCTTGCAGGTTTTCTCTTTAGTTGTGGCGCACAGGCTCCAGGGCGCGTGGTCTCTCTAGTTGAGGCGCACAAGCTCAGTAGTTGTGGAGCGCCGGCTTAGTTGCCCCACAGCATGTGGGATCTTAATTCCCTGACTAGGGATTGAACCCGCGTCCCCTGCATTGTACGGCAGATTCTTTACCACTGGACCACCAGGGAAGTCCCTGGATTTCTGTTTTGACTCGCACCAGAATATCAGCAAAAGCTGCAAAGCAAATGTGCTCGCTTTATTTTGGTTTTTTGTGTCTCCTAGGCTAGCCTGAAAGCCGACTCTATAAGTAAACCCTTTGCACAGCGGTGCCAAGACTTGGTTAAAGTCATCGAGGACTTTCCAGCAAAGGTACAGTTCTGCAGCGTCTCTTGGGGGCGTGTCTCACACACTCCTGGAAAAGCATTCTCGCAGCCCCTGCCTCCCACCTCTGAGCGCTGCTCTGCGGAGGCCTGACCCTGTATTGTGACTCTCACGTTTGTGACACATGTAAACATGTGACCACGACCACGTAGACCAGACTTTCTCAGCCGTGGGCCTTCTGTCCCACATGGGACACTTAGCAGTGTCTGGAGGCATTTTTAGTTGCCACATGGGGTGGTGCTGCCGGCCCCGAGTGAGTGGAGGCCAGGCGTGCTGGCATCCGTCCCCCAGGGCACAGCACAGCCTCCAGGACAAAGACGCGTCCACCCCCAAATGTCAGCAGTGCCAAGGTTGAGCCCTGCTGTAAGTACTGAAAGTATGTGTTTACACCACGCCCTGAATTGGCAGAGTAAGTGCGGGTCAGTTCAGGAGGCCCGCCTGGACCAGGAGTTGCCACCAGATGACAGGAAGGGCTTGCCCTGAGGAAGAACGGATGGTTCCACCCTTTTTAGTAAAGCTCTCTTCGGGTCAGAAGTTTCTGGCATTTTTATTTTTATTTATTTAATATATTGATTGATTTATTGGCTGCGTTGGGTTTTCATTTTGCGCCTGGGCTTTCTCTGGTTGCGGTGAGCGGGGGCTACTCTTTCTTTTGGTGCGCAGGCTTCTCATTGCGGTAGCTTCTCTTGTTGTGGAGCACAGGCTCTAGGCGTGCGGGCTTCACTAGTTGTGGCTCGCAGACTCTAGAGTGCAGGCTCAGTAGTTGTGGCGCATGGGCTTAGTTGCTCCGCGGCATGTGGGATCTTCTCGGACCAGGGCTCGAACCTGTGTCCCCTGCATTGGCAGGCGGATTCTTAACCACTGCGCCACCAGGGACATCCCCACTGTGGGGTCTTATCCTCCTCTTTCCCTGCCCGACCCTTCTGCTTGCTCCCTGCGGTAGTGGGGGGTGAGGGCGGGTGGAGGCCTGGAGGCAAGTGGCAAGAATCACCCAGAGCATTTTGAACCTAGTGGATCTGGAAATTTGAACTGCCCCCCCCACCCCCAGAATTTTTAAATAAACCTTTTAATCATACGCTGGCTTATGTAACGGGGTCAGACATGAAGCAGCCACGCAAGCACAACAAAAGGATCCACAGCTGCTCCTGTGGGCGCCACTGGTCCTGCTGGTCTCCGGGCCAGGGAGTGACGTCCTTGGCCCAGGGCCAGCAAGGGAGGCAGGCAGTGGTCCCCAGGAGCTTGCCCAAAATCTCCCTGTGCTGTTGCAGGAGCTGCACGCCATCTTCCCGTGGCTGGTCGAGAGCATTTTTGGCAGCTTGGACGGCGTCCTGGCTGGGTGGAACCTCCGCTGCTTGCAGGGCCGCGTGAGCCCTGTGGAGTACAGTATCGCCATGGAATTCCTAGACCCCGGGTAGGTTGGTCTGTTACCCCAGAGGGACTGGACTTTCTCTCACAGTGATCTTGTTTGCAGTCACTGTTAAGGAACAGTCAAAGCAAGATGGTTCACGGTTCATTTGCCCTGTTTTTGTTGTTCATATTCAGGGGCCCAATGATGAAGTTGGTTTATAAACTTCAAGCTGAAGACTATAAATTTGACTTTCCTGTCTCTTACCTGCCTGTAAGTAAGCTATGGTGGTGAGAGCCAGGCTTGGGGCCAGGTGCCCCACGCAGTGGCTGCAGTGCTGGTGGGTGGGCAGGGGCCTGCAGGGCTGTGACAGTGGCCAGAACGTCATGGTATCTGTTCAGGGCCCAGGAGCCATCACAGATTGGAACTTCAATGGTTTTTTTTTTTTTCAAAGGTCATCTGAACTCTGCCAGTGGGAGGGCCTGGTTGGCTCCTGGCTGAGTGGCAGGGCCACGTGACTGGTAGCTTTGTCTTTCTGAGTTTCCAGTCCTGTGGGGGCGAATTAAGGGGTGGCACACTCATGGGTATGAGAAACAAAGCAGACAGGATCCATCGAGCGCCTGGCTGGGTCAGAGATGCACACAGCTGCAGCCCCGCTGTGGTGGGTCTGTGTGAGGACGAAGGGACAGAGTCTGCGTGAAGCTTTTTTGCACAAGCACCGCGCAGAGGACAGCACTGTTCCCCAGGGGGCTCTGTGTGTTGGGCTCCTCTGCAGCCTTCCCAAGAGCCACCTCTGTCTGTCCACAGGACCCTGTGAAGGCGTCCATCCAGGAGCGCGTGCTCCCCGACAGCCCTCTGTACCACAACAAGGTCCAGCTCCCCGCAGCCGGGGGCCTTGGCCTGCACCTGGCCCTCAGTATCCTTTGTCGGCCCCGCAGTGGGGGAGGCCGGGCGGCCAACACAGAGCTGGGTGGGGGGCCCCGACAGCCCTGTCATTTGCCCCCTGACATGGCCCTCAGATCCATTCGAGTATTACATGTTCTTCTTTGCCTTGAGCCTCATCACTCAAAAGGTACAGAAGGGGTGCCTCTGAGCTGGGTTTGCTTTACTGAAGCCCCGGTGCAGGGAGGGGCTGAGGCCCAGGGCTTGTGTCCACACAAAGAAGGGCTGGGCCAGCCATCGGCCTGCCTTTCTCCATTTCTCCTCCCTTTCCTACCTCCTTTCCCCGGGTCCCCCTCTCTTCAGCCTTTGCCCCTCAGGCCACCCTCACTTAGTGAGGATGACAGGCTGGGGGCAGGCTTGATGGGCCATGTGGGGTGGGCTGGTGCCCTGAGTGGTGGTCAGGGAGGCTTCCTGTAGGAGGTGGCTACTGGTGTGGGCAGGGTGGGGGGATGGGGATGTGTGTGGGCTGGTCAGGACTGAGGGGTCTAGTCAGGCCCTTTGTGGTGGGGGCTTTTCTCCTGGCACCGCCCTGTGATTGCTGGGTCAGCAGCCTGGGGCGGTGCCCACAGCCATGCGCTCACAGGAGCTTTGCTTTCCAGCCGCCCCCCGGGGCCCTCCACATCCGCACTTCAGACTGCGCCTACTTCATCCTGGTGGACAGGTACCTGGCGTGGTTCCTGCCCACAGAAGGCAGCGTGCTCCCCCCTCTCTCCTCCAGCCCGGGGGGGCCCAGCCCCTCACCGGCTCCCAGGTGAGTGGCTGAGATGGCCTGAGCCCACCACTAGGTAAGGCCTGGCCCTTCCTGGTTGGAGGGCATTGCTCATGGGGACAGTGGTGCCACTCCTTGTCTGGAGCACTTGCTTTTTTTAGGCCTGAGATTCTGCAGCCCCAGCTGAGCACAGGCTGGAGGTCAGGGTGAGGGGGACGTCTCTGAAGCAGGCAGGTTCTGTGGCCCTGTGGACGGGGCCTGGCTCTGGTATGGGAATGGGCCGTGTTCTGCTTGTGGCCGCCCTCTCCACACGCGGCACCCAAGCCCCATGCCCAGCGGTGAGCAGGGTGGTGAGGGACTCAAAGCCGAGAGCTGATTGGCAGCGCTGGGCGATTGGTCCTGGAGAGGAGGGGCTTGTGGGCAGCGCTGAGCTGTGGCCAAGTGAGACTAGCAGGGACCTGTGGACTCGGGGACCAGGCCTTTGTTGAGCCGGGGCCTGTGGTAAAGAGCCGCTGGCACAGGCAGAGCAGGAGGGGAGCGTGAGGCCAGCCTGTCCAGGGGTGAGGAGCCTGTGCTCCTCTGGCCCTTGCCTCACTATCCCCCACTCCTTCCCTGGAGGCTGCAGCTCTTTCCTGTAGGTGCTGTCCCCCCACATCTGCTGGCACGTGCTGTGCCGTTACCCCAAACTCGTGTGGACAGAAGCTCCCAAGGAAAGGGGATGGCGAGGAGGAGTGCGGGGGAGGGGCTGCACAGGTGTTGCTGATGCTGCGGCCTGGGGAGTGGGGGCCAGGGATCTGGGGTCGGGGGAGGACCCAAGTGTGGCCTGGATTCACACCCCCTCAAAGGCAGACTTCAGCTGCTAGGCAGTTTTCTGGGCTGGATTTGATTTGTTTTCACAAAATAATTTCAGATTTTACACATTGCTACATATAACAAAGAACTTTCACAGGCCCTTCATGCCTGTTGATTTCCGAGTTGTTTTATTCTGTTTAATCTGTGTGTGTTTTTTCGTGGGCCATTTGAATAAGTTATAGACACGACGCCGTTACCTCTTAACATTTCAGGGTGTGTTTTCTGAAAGTGTGTGCATCTCTGTAACCGCGGCCATTCCATTCAAATCAGGAGGCAGTGTTGCTGCCAGGCCACCATCTCATCCCCAGACCCCACTTGGGTTTCACCAGCTGCCCCACTCATGGCTGTCACGCAGCTGGGTTCCGTGCAGGGTCATTTCCCGCACGCGGCTGTGTCTCTGTTGTCCAGAAGGTCTCACAGCCTTTCCTGACCTTGACAGCTGGTGTGTGCACAGTGGGTTCTCAGGTGTTTCCCATGATTAGGCCCAGGTTGGGCATCGTTGGTGGGGGCACCGCAGTGGCAGCCGTGGTGCCCATGAGCCCGCTTGCTGGGCTGAGGGTGATGCCAGGTTTTCCTCCTGTAAAGTTAACGAAGGTCTTTGGGCCTCAGTTAGTGAACGGGGGACTTAGTGGGAAGATCCACTGAGCCCCTGCTCTTGTCAGCAGTGTCGGCATCTCTCATGGTCTTCATTTCAGCCAGATCCATTGTGAACAGGGTGGTTGGCAAACAACGCTTTTCTGATCTCACCCGTCCTGCGGTGAGATCTGCAGTGGGCAGATGTGGATGGAAAATTCACTCTTCTGTTTGTTTATTCACACATAGCAACATGGACTTGAGGGTCGTTGGACACTTCCATGGGTTGTACTTGTCGCTGCTGTCCTGGGTTTGAGGCCCAGATTGCTGTGGCCACACCCGTGGGAGCCTGCCGACAGAGATCTGCTTCTGTGTCTCCCTCAGGACGCCAGCCGTGCCTTTTGCATCCTACGGCCTGCACCACACCAGCCTCCTGAAGCGACACATCTCTCATCAGACGTCTGTGAATGCAGACCCCACCTCCCACGAGATCTGGAGGTCGGAGACGCTACTCCAGGTGAGAGCCTGGGTGCCTTCTCTGCTTCTGTTTCAGATAAACTGCTCAGCACCGCCCACCCCAGGGTGCAAGGGCCTAAAGACTGCCCCTTGGTCTGGGGGTGGCTGTCAATTGTTAGTGTCTCTGCTGTGACTGATGAGAAAGAATTTGCCCACCTGTCTCACCTCTGTGTTACTGGCAGTGTTTTCACCCCGGGACCCCCTGTCCACAGAGTCCTATTTTATTGTGGTGACACGATGGCTGCCCAGCCTTTCAGTTTCCAGTGGCTTGGGTCACCCTCTCTGACCGCTACTGTGGTTTGGGAGGGGTGGATAGTAAGCCCTGCTGCAGCAGGTGTTTAGGGCACTGAATGGGGGGGCCTCCCCTTGCTCAGCAGGACCCCATCCCCTCCATGCCAGGGGGCCCCAGTGGGGACGGCAGTCCTGTGTGTGACCTTATGCGGCTCCAGCAGACCCCAGGCCTGTCTCGCCACCTTGGAGATATTCTGCTGTTCTGATGCTGGATTCCAGGGCTGAGTGGGTCACCACAAGCCTGGCTTGTTGAGAGCCTGGAGTGTGGATGAGATGGGGTTCTGATTTTATTTGGGAACTGAGGTAAAATACACATAATGTAAAATCTAAGTCTTAACCATTTTAAAGCATATAGTTGAGTAGCGCTAAGTATGTTTACATTGTTGTAATGGGTTTCCAGAACCTTCCTATCCTGTAAGACTGAAAGTCTATACCTGTCAAACAGCAGCTCCTCAGTCCCCCTCCCACCAGCTCCCACACCCACCATCCTGCTTTGTTTCTGTGAATCTGACTCTTCTCGTTGCCTCTGTCAGTGGAATCACATAGTATTTTTCTTTTTAATGACTCACTGGCTTCACTCAGCATAATGTCTTCAAGGCTCATCCACGTTGTAGTATGTGTCAGAATTTCCTTTTTAAAGGTGAGTTAAATTCTGCTGTGTGTGTGTAACTATGTTTTGTTTATCTGTCCATCTGATGGACACTTGGGCTGCTTCCATCTCTTGGCTGTGGTGAACATGAGTGTGCAGTTCTCTCTTTAAGACCCTGCTTTCCGTCCTCTTGATTATCTGTTCTGAAGTGGGATTACTGGGCTGTACGGTAATTCTGTTTAGTTTTTTGAGGACCTGCCATGCTGTTTTCCATGGTGGCTGCACCATTTTTCATCCCCACCAGCAGTGCACAAGGGGTCCAGTTTCCCCACACCCTCGGAACACTTGTTGTTTTCTGGGTTTCTGACTGTGGCCACCCTAATCGTCGTGACTGGTCTGCTCTGCCCTGGTGACGTGTTGCTAAGCAGCGTTTCACGGCCTTGTTGGCCACGTGTGTATCTTATTTGGAGAAACGTCTATTCAAGTCCTTTGCCCATTTCTGAATTGGGATCTACTTTGTTGTTGACTTCTAGGCATTCTCTATATAGTCTGGATGTTAATCCTTTTTCAGATACATGATTTGCAAATATTTTCCTCCATTCTGTGGGCTACTTTTTTACTACGTATGTTGTGTCTTTTGATGCACTAAAGCTTTTAATTTTCATGAAGTCCAGTTTTTTCCTTTGTTGCCCATGTTTTTGGACTTACATCTAAGAAATTACTGTCAAATCCATTGTTGTGAAGCATTCCCCCATGCTTTCTTTTAAGGTTCTACAGTTTTAGCTCTTATATTCTAGGTCTTTGATGCATTTTGAGTTGTTTCTTGTTTACGATGTAGAGTGAGGGTCTGACTGTGCTCATTTGCATGTGAGCACCCTGTTTTCTCAGCAGCACATGTTGAAGAGGCTGTTCTTTCCCTCATTGAATGGTCTTGATGGCCTTGTCAAAGACCTTTTGACCAGCTATGCTTTTTTGCAGGTTTTTGTTGAAATGTGGCTTCATCATTATTCTTTGGAGATGTACCAAAAAATGCAGTCCCCTCACGCCAAGGTATGTTGCTGCCATGGTTTCTCTTCCCACCTCCCGCGCTGGCCCTGGTCGGCCTGCTGCTGCTTGTCCTTGATTTCAGTTAGTTTCAAGGACTGGCTAGTGGGACCCAGCAACCTGCCATCTCACCTCCCTCAAGTGCTGAGCAGCAGGCAGGTTGTCTTCTGTGCTGGGCTTGCACCCTGGCGGCTGAGGCCCATCCTCTCTGGGCCTCCCCATGCTACTTGCAGAGCCCTCTCCGTGGCAGCAGGAACAGATGTGGTTGTGGTGCTCGTGTTCTGGGGTGTGGGAGCCGTGGGTGCCTTTGGGAGTCACAGCGCCTCCTGCTGTCCTGCTGCGGTGGCACCCAGCAGACTCTGCCCACCTTGGTGGCCCTGCTGCCCTCCACGTCCTCCAGAGCAGCGGCAGCAGCCCTCCTGGTGGTGGGTGGGGTCTGACGCCCTCCTGCATGTGGCCTGGGCTGTCTCCTCCTCCTCTCCTTTTCCTCCTTCCCTTGCTGGGCAGCTCACGTGTGTGCAGAGGCCTGGAGTCCCTGGCCCCCTCCCGGGGTTGTGGCCACAGGGCTGGTCGGGGTAGAACAGTTCTGTTGAGTTAGGGAGAGGTGCTCAGGTCCACAGCCTGCGCGCAGGACTGCAGTGTACCGCTTCCGTGCAGCAGTTTGCTCCTTAGACTTTGCTTTTGCCGCTGCCAGTCAGACTCCTCAAGGGCTTCCTTAGGAATTAAGAATCTGTGGGTCACATTGGAACAGTGGCCTGTGCCCTTCCCTCGGTGGTCCTGCTCCCCAGCCCAGGGTTCTGCCGCACGGAGGACTGGGACGCAGACCCAATACTCCTCTTAGAGCGCAGGGTGTCCCAGCCTCCGTCCTTGGCCCCGCACAGGAGGAGGAGGAGGAGAACGGGGGTGGGGCCGGGAATCCATCCTGGGCTTCTCACGTCGCAAAGTGCCCACCATGCCCCCGTCTGCTTCCAGAGTGCACTTGCTGCTGCACGTTCCTGCCGCTGCCCGGCGGGCAGGGCTGGCTCCCCTGCAGGGCACGCGGGGCTTGGTCTCGCAGAGGCTGCTTCGCGGTGTCACCTTCCTGTCTGCACGTCTGTGTCGGGAGCCCAGGGTAGCCCACCCGCTTCAGGTCTTAGCTGTAGCTCTGCCGGCCAGAGGGCCCTTCCGAGCTGCTGGTCACCTGGGGGAACACCAAGTCCATATGGGGAGGGGTCTTCCCGCTCCTCCCCATGGTCACAGGAGGGTGAGAGCTGCTCAGGTTGACTTGGGTCGGTGCGGGGGAGGGCACCATGAAGGCCCCACCAGGCGCCAAGAAACCTTCTGCCCTTTGCCACCTGTTGAGGCCGAAAAACAAAACCTGAGGAGGTGGGGTGTGTGGGAAACCAAGGCCCCTGCCGTCTGTCCAGGCCTGCCCCACACCACGTGGAAGTCCTTGCTGGCCCCACGTAACCCTGGGGTCAGTTTGCCGGGTTTTCTGGGTGCAGGAAGTGCAGCTCCTGGAGCTCCCTTGGTGTGGTTGTGGCCGGGCTGGGTGCAGGCGCATGCACGCTCCCTGCAGGGTGCTCTGGGCCCGGGCTGGGGCCTGAAGTGGGACCGTGGGCTCCCCATTTCCTTGCTGAGTGCGGCCGTGCCCCTTCCTGCCCCAGCCCTGCGTGTCTCTGGCTGTGCCCGTCTCCCCAGCGTCTGGCACGTTCCTCCAGGCCTCTTCTGTGTGAAGCATGGCGCTGGGGCAGGAGGCGGGCCCTCATGGGGCAGGACGTGTGCTGGGCCGGCTCTGGCTGTGCTTAGCTGCAGGGAGATAGGGTGGAGGTTCTGGTGTTGGGGGCGGACGGTGTGCCAGCTCAGCTGTTACCCCTGGCCTCAGGGTTCCAGCTGCCTCTGGGTGTGTGTGGCTTAGTGTCTGGGGGCTCCTGGTGAGGTAGAGGGAGGTAGAGGTTGGTCTTCCCAGAATTAGAACCAGTAAGTGTTAGCACCACGTTAACCATTTCCAGGATGTGGGGCCTGGTGGGCTGGGAACCAGCCCCGTGCACAAAACCTTTCAGGATGGGACTCTGATTGGGTCTTTAACACCTAGGAATTGATTCCATCATGTGCTGATAAATTTCTTTTCCGGACAACCCAGGAAGTCCAATAAATTACATATTTTTCTCTTCTGGGCAGAGGCCTCCATCTAGAACTGGCTTCTCAAGTTTCTTTACTGAGCCTGGGTCTTCGGGCCTTGGTGACCAGTAGCGTGTCCCAGGGAGGTGGATGGGCTGCTGACACGTGCTGCACCCAGTGCAATGGGGTCGGGCTGACCTCAGGGGCTGGAGGGGCCTCCCAGGTGACCTTGCGGTTCTGTCCTCCCTCTGCCTGGCAGCTGGAGGATCACGCCTGGAGGGGGTGGTTGGCGTCTCATTGGCCTGATGCTGCTGGGCTGTGATTGTTTGGATTGTCACTGACTTGTGCTTTTGTTTTTTGTTTTTCTTGTCCTTACTTCTGGGCTCTTTCTCACTATTTCTTTCTCTCCCCTCCTCCTCCCCCCGCCCTCTCCTCTCGGCTTCTCTGCTGTTGTCTCTCAGCTGGAGGTCCTGCACTACCGTCTCAGTGTCTGCAGCGCCCTCCACAGCCCTGCCCAACCCAGCCTCCAGGCCCTCCACGCCCACCAAGTACTGGCTGCTTTCGTTTTGTTCCCTTTCACCCCCGCCCCATGGTTTAACCCCAGAGCTCATGTCCTGCGCAGTAGCCAAGGTCTGGCTGGGGGCCGGCTGGGGTGACCAGAGACCAGTTCCAAGCACAGCCAGGCCCTTCGGCCTGGACCTGGGTTCAGGGTGTGCGGCCACATGGCTGGGAGTGATGCACAAGATCCCACTGGCTGTGGGGGAGGTCACCGAACCCACCTGGCCAAGCCCCAGGCCAACCAAGGTGTCGAGTCCTCGGGTGTCTTAGGGCTCCGTGCTTAGCCCCGGTTCGTGGGGGCAAAGTAGTGTGGCCTTTGCAGTACAGGCCTGGTGCTGGGGACTGACCAAGGATGTGGAGGCCCTGGGGCTCATGGGCAGTGACCTTGTGGGGACTGCCGTCTGCTTAGGCAGGAGTGACCAGGGATGGACTGTGGTCAGTGAGCTGGGTGTTTGGGGCCAATGGCATTGTGAAGTTTGCTGCTCCATGACACGACCGCTGGGAAGTCTGGGCAGAGACGTGTGTCTGGAGCTGTGCTCACGGCCAGGGATCTGTCCCCCTCGCCCTAGGTGGGGCCACACACCACTGAACTTGAATTTGAGCAGATGCAGCAGCTGCACTGAGGAGGGAGAGAATGTTCCAGAAGGGGTGCTGAGGGCGGGCCACATGCAGAAGTGGGTGCCACTCAGGCCTGGGCTGGGGAGGGCCTCACCTGGCAAAGAGCAGGGCCCCTGCCTTCACCTCCACAGCGGGAGGCCTGGCCCCATAAGTGTCCACATGCAGCTGTGACCAGGGGCTCCTGTGGGCATTTGGCTCAGGGAAGGGGGAGGCACTGGAAGAAAGCACTTTGACTGACAAATGTAGAGAGAAAGTAGCCCAGTGGTGTCCAGTGTGGTTGCTGGGCGTGGGGCAGGGAGTTGCCCCTGCAAACGTGGAGGGCAGGGGCGAGATGCGGTGGGGGTTTCAGTTCCTGGGAACGATAAAGGGGATAGCTCCCTAGGCAGAGTCACGGCCTGGCACAGAGGATGCTCTGTGGTTTTTTATTACTGTTAAAGTATCCCTTTTTTTTTTTTTCCAAAACGCTGCAAATCTACCATATAATGATCTAAAGATAGACACATGCAGAAGGACATTACCCCCGCCTCCCACCCCAGGCATAGCGGCCTTGGGGTGTGTTGCATGGGCCTGTGGAGGCATTTCCGTGCCAGGGAGGCCTGTGCAGACCGTGCCCTGGGCAGCGGGGGGTGGGAAGGGCTGCCGGTCAGTGCCCGGCTTCCTGCACGTAGGGCCGGGAGCCGCCTTCACCCCACTTGGCGTTGCTCACCTTGGGGTGAAGCTGCTAAGAGCACTTCCAACAAGTCTGTCAAGGCCCGAGGGGTGGGCGTGGGGAGCAGGCGGCCGGCCCCCAGTCTTCCCCCGTGTGTGGGGTGGTCTCAGAGACCCTCCTGGCCTTTGTGAACCAAAAGCTGAGCTCGCAGGACTGAGGGCGTTTGTCTCAGAGGCTCCATGAAGGGGGTTGAAGTGCAGGGAAGCACATGGCAGAGCTTCTGCCCCAGTGGCTGTCCCAGGGTGCCATGTGCGGTGCATCCATGGGGGGAGAGGCACAGCCCAGCACGAGGTACTGACGAGGGCCCTCCCCCCCAGGAGTCCTTCATGCCCACCGAGGAGCATGTGCTGGTGGTGCGGCTGCTGCTGAAGCACCTGCACGCCTTCGCCAACAGCCTGCGGCCCGAGCAGGCCTCGCCCTCTGCGCACTCCCACGCCGCCAGCCCCCTGGAGGAGTTCAAACGGTGGGTATGGGCTGTGGGCAGGGGGGCAGTCACCTCAAGCCCTCCTGGGACTGTCTCCTCACTGCCACCCTGGCCCAGAGGTGGGTGGGGGCCGCCTGGCTGCTTCTCAGGCTGGCCTAGGAGAGGCCCCATCTTGCTGCCCCCTCTTCCCCCTTCTTCCCCTGTGGCAGGAGAGCAGCAGGCTGCTCGGTGCTGCACCTCACCCCCACGCCACCCCACCCCGGCAGGGCAAGGGCCGTGGCCTGACTCCCAGGCCAACAGGGCCAGCAGAGCTGGCGATGCGTGGGCCGTGCTGAGCTGAGGTGCACACAGGAGCCACACTGGATCGGCCACGTGTGTTGTGTGTCCCTGGAATGTTCTCTAACTTCTCTGAACTTTCGAATTTCCTCTGAGGAATGGGGCTAAAAATAGGAGGCCTTGCCCCCAGGGGGTGCCAGGCTCCCCTGTGAGGTGATGCCCCCTCCCCCACAGGGCCGCCATCCCGAGGTTTGTCCAGCAGAAGCTCTACCTCTTTCTGCAGCACTGCTTTGGCCACTGGCCCCTGGACGCGTCGTTCAGAGCTGTGAGTGTTGTCCTACGGCCTTTGCCCTGCGTGTGCACATGAGGGAAGGGAGGCCTTGGGGGCCTCCTGTGCTGTTCCGCCAGCCGCGACCTTGAACCCAGCTGTCCACGCAGGGTGGGTTCCCAGCTTCACGCAGCTGCCCTCCGCTGCACTCGGGGGAAAGCCTGCTGGGTGACCTGTTCTGAGGGGCCAGGCATCTTGAGGGGGCTTGAACCCAGCTGTCCACGCAGGGTGGGTTCCCAGCTTCACGCAGCTGCCCTCCGCTGCACTCGGGGGAAAGCCTGCTGGGTGACCTGATCTGAGGGGCCAGGCATCTTGAGGGGGCACGGGCTCCCCCTGCGCCCCTGCTCACCTGAGTGCCAGCCACCTGCCCCAGCTGCACGTGTTTCCCCAGGTCCTGGAGATGTGGCTGAGCTACCTGCAGCCCTGGAGGTACGCGCCTGAGAAGCAGGCCCCAAGCAGCGACTGCCAGGCCCGGAGTGTGTCAGAGAGATGGTGAGCCCAGACCCGAGGTCCTGCAGGCAGGGGGCCCGGGCCACCCCCTTGTCCCCTGCTGGGACTTGTCCAGGTTCCAGGATTGCTCTCTTGGGGACAACGGGCGGCCTCTGTCCTTCTGTCTCTTTCCCACATCGACTCACATAAACCTCCCCATAGCCCTTCCTAGCCAGCCCTGCAGTGTGGCTGCCCCGCCCCCAGTGGCCTTGTTCCTGGGAATGGGCCTCGTCCGTGGAGGATTCTGTCCTTGGGGCCTCACCTTTGCCCACTTGTCCTGCCCCCTCGTGTCACCCCCGGCCCCTCTGCCACCATTCGTGATACCTGGGGGAGACCGGAAGCTGAAGAGAAGCCCTGATGTGCGTCTGCCCGTAGGGCGCCCTTCGTGCAAGAGAACCTGCTTGTGTACACCAAGCTCTTCCTCGGCTTCCTGAGCCGCGCACTGCGCACGGACCTTGTCAGCCCCAAGAACGCACTCATGGTGTTCCGCGTGGCCAAGGTCTTCGCGCAGCCAAACCTGGCTGAGATGATCCAGCGGGGTGAGGCCCCTGCCAGCCCTGTCACCTGTGCGCTCGCAGGGGTTGCGTGTGTGCCCCACAGGAGGGGAACGGAGCTCTGAGCCGCATCCCCTGGTGGCTCGTAGTGGCTTTGGGAGGCTGTGGGCTGCTGTTGGGCTCTCCTCATAGCTACTCCCTTGTGGAGATGGGTGGGGGTGGAGGGACTTCTGGGAGCTGGGCCTGCGCTGTGCGGTCACTGCCCTCGGGGACCTATGGTGGGACCCGATGTCCGTGCTCTTAGAGCCGCAGCCAGGCTCACATCCTGCCTTCCAGGCGAGCAGCTGTTTCTGGAGCCCGAGCTGGTCATCCCCCACCGCCAGCACAGGCTCTTCACGGTGCCCACGTTCACTGGCAGCTTCCTGTCGTCATGGCCACCAGCCATCACCGACGCCTCCTTCAAGGTGAAGAGCCACGTGTACAGCCTGGAGGGCCAGGACTGCAAGTACACCCCAATGTTCGGGCCCGAGATCCGGGCACTGGTGAGTAGTCGGGGCCCTCTGGGCTCTGGCATTTCACACCCCTTCCCTGTCTTGTTCAGTGGAGTCTAGTTTCTTTCTGATGATAGATGTACCCTCTTGGAAAGTGCACCTTAGTCCTTAAAACTCATTTTAAGTTTTCCATCGTGTGGAAGCCACCCCTGGGCTGTCGGTGCCATGAGGCGGCCCCGAGCCAGCTAACCACCCACCCACCCACCCACAGGTCTTGCGTCTGGCTCAGCTTATCACACAGGCCAAGCAGACGGCCAAGTCCCTCTCTGACCAGTATGGGGAGAGCACGGCCGCCCGTCCCTTCCTGTCGTGGCTGGGCTTCTACCCCGCGGACACCAATGGCTCCTACCCGGGCAATGACCTGGATGAGATGGGGCAGGACAGCGTCCGCAAGACGGACGAGTACCTGGAGAAGGCCCTGGAGTACCTGTGCCAAGTGTTCCGGGTACGTCCTTGGCCCTGCTCACCTCCCCCAGGTGTCACGTGCCTGGGCCCCTCGTTGCCGTTTGAGGCCCAGCGGGGGGGAAGGCCTCCCTCCACCTTGGAAGTGACGGCAGGCATCTCCCCGACAGCTCAGCGAGGCCCAGCTCGCCCAGCTCACACTCGCCCTGGGGACCACGCAGGATGAGAACGGGAAGAAGCAGCTCCCAGACTGCATCGTGGGGGAGGACGGACTCATCCTCACACCCCTGGGCCGGTATCAGGTGAGGCCCACATCCCGAAGGGTCGGGCTCTCCAGGGCCCTCTGGGCAGTGTGGCCATGGCTCCCGGGGGCTCACCTCCTGCTGCTTCCAGATCATCAACGGGCTTCGGCGCTTTGACATCGAGTACCAAGGAGACTCGGAGCTGCAGCCCATCCGGAGCTACGAGATTGCCAGCCTGGTCCGAGTGCTCTTCCGACTGTCCTCCGCCATCAACCGCAGGGTGAGTGTGGGAGGGAGGGCCACCCCCCCGCCCCGCCAGCCCGCGAGCGGCAGGTGAGAGTGGGCCCTGTCTGTGCTCTAGTTCGCAGGTCAGATGGCGGCCCTGTGTTCACGGGCCGACTTCCTCGGCAGCTTCTGTCGCTACCACCTCCTGGAGCCTGGGCTGTCGGACAGGCGCCTGCTGAGCCCCGTGGGGCGGGGGCATGCGGCCAGCCTTGCCCGGGGCCCCCGGCTCAGCCTGCGCTTCCTGGGCAGCTACCGGACGCTGCTGGCCCTGCTGCTGGCCTTCTTCGTGGCCTCTCTGTTCTGCATCGGGCCTCTGCTCTGTGCCCTGCTCCTCGTGCTGGGCTATGTCCTCTACGCCGTGGCCATGACACTGCTAACCGAGCAGGGCAAGCTGCACCAGCTCTGACTGCAGGCCGGCCACCACCCCCAGGCACCAGGGAGGCCACTCTGCACCCAACACCTGTCACCTTCGTGCTTCCAGGGGGCGTTTTCTTGCAGCCCTGGAACCATCTGAAGAGAACCTGAAAAGCGAGGGCAGGGCCAGGCAGAGAGGTAGCCACAAGGGGCGGGCAGCCTGCCGGCCCTGGGCCTCCCCGTTTCCTCAGCCAGAGGGCCTGCAGGGCGATGCCTTTTTCTTCCTCAGCGTGTGAAGCTCAGGAGTTGGGCCTCCCCGGATGGCCTGCGGCCTCTGCCTTTGCCGCCCTGGAGGTGGGCAGTGAGACCCCAACATGGGAACCCAGCCTCTGGCTCCAGAGAAGAATCAGGCCCTAAAAGAGAGCCCTAAGAAAATTAGACAATGGTTCTCTGTTTCATGATTTTAAACCTGATTTTGCTGCCGTGTTTGGCAAAGTTAGGGCCACTGTATTTTCCCAGTAGTTCCAAGTCTGGGCCATATGCCTGCTTTTGAGGAGAGACCCTCCGAGAACACAGATGCCCCCAGGCCACAGAGCAGGTCATCAGGGCTGTCACCACCTTGTTCCCTGTGGGTGGTCTACAACCAAAGATGGTCAAAAGCATCATTTGTATCTTCAGTCAAATCAAGCGCTCAAAGACACTGATTTTTTGGTAAGATTTAAATATCCAAAGTATATGACAAATGTGAGTTCACTGTCAGAAATCCTCACAGCATCTCACACGCGTTTCATTCTACAGATGACGCACCAGGGAGAACTTTTCAGCTGAGATTTTTAAAAGCCTTAGTCTTTGGTGTATTTTTTTAAGTTTTCAAACTGTAAGTATTGGGCTTTGTAGTTTGATGTAAACTCGGAGTAGTGGCATTTGGGGCCTGTGACCAGTAACCAAACCAAACTTGTAGCCGACCATGGATCTGAATAAACCTGTTCTTGGTCCTGAGTCTTGTGGTGCCTGGCCCCGCCCCCAGGGTGGCCTCCTACATGGGGTCCTCTGCACATTCAGGGGCTGCGGAGATGCCACTGGGCACCCAGCGTCCCTCACCATGGGATTCCCTTGGGCAGATGCAAACACGGACGTGGCTGTGATGGGACAGGGCAGCCACTGGCAGGTCTGAGATGCGAGAACACTGCCTACAACTCAGTGGGGCAGACACGGTCTTCATACTAAGAGCTAGGATCCTGGGACCTGTGTTGCAATTTCTGTGGCTTCTGCAGGGGTGCGTGTGACCGGGGAACCGAAATGCACTCACCAACCCACATGGCCTAGCCCGAGTGTTAAATGTCCCCCTTTCCCTGGGCCAGGCAACTGCTTTGGTCAAATTCTATGGAAATAGGAAGTAAGACAGTTTCTACAAGTTCACATTGATAGATTACGGGCTTTTGTTAACAAACTTTGTGAGATGATGGTCTGGGGTCTGCCATCCGTGGCACCGGTCCCTGATGACGCCTCTTCTTGGCCTCCCCTGATGGACATCCGCCTGCCTGTGAGGGTAGGACCTGCCCCCCCACAATCTCTCCAGGGTTCTGCTCGCCCCCAAGCCTCACTTCACCTACACACCCATTAACCATAGAACAGCCACCTACTGCGTGCCACCCTCAGCTGTGCTGGGACACGTGGGGGACCTCATGGTGCAAAGTCCAGAAGTCAAAGATCGAAGCAAACACTAAGGTCAAGGAGGGGCCAGCAGACTTACCTGGTGGCGCACTGGTTAAGAATCCGCCTGCCAATGCAGGGGACACAGGTTCAAGCCCTGGTCCGGGAAGATCCCATTTGCCGTGGAGCAACTAAGCCCATGTGCCCCAACTACTGAGCCTATGCTCTAGAGCTCGCAAGCCACAGCTACTGAAACCAGTGCGCCTAGAACCCGTACTTTGCAACAAGAGAAGCCACCGCAATGAGAAGCCCGCACACTGCGATGAAGAGTAGCCCCCACTCGCTGCAACTACAGAAAGCCCGCACGCAGCAACGAAGACCCAAAGCAGCCAAAAAAAAAAAAAAAAAAAAGGGGCCAGGGTGCCAGTGGTTGGGCCTGGGGCCTGGTTTTGGGGAGGGTGGTTTGGGGCCCATGGTGCTCAGTGGCTTGCGCCCAGGGAGCTGAGCGGATGAGGGCGATGGGGACCCCTACCTTCACGATGACCCCGAGTTAGTTTGCGGGGCTCTAGCTGCAGAGTAGAGAAAGGCATGGATGGAGCAGAGGCAGAAGTGTCACTGAGCCAGATGCTGAGATGCCGAGGTTCACAGCAGAGAAAAGAGGCTGCCTATCCAAGGGCCGAGGACGGGTATTTACAGGATGAGGCTGAGGCACAGGAGGTGGGGAAAGGTGATTGGAAATAAGAAAATGGTGAGGCAGCCGTTCTGTGAGGGACACAGGTTCTGAGGAGTAGTGCCTGGCCTGACGGCATAGGTGGAAACTAAGTCCCGTGACTAGTTTACAATTAAATTCTGGTTCCCTTCCTTCCCGGCTGCACCTACGTGGTCACGTTTGCCTCATCAATAAAGAGCAATGCAGGTCAGGTGCCTGGAGCCTCAGCTTCCCAATAAGCATCACATTCACGTGCCATTCTGAGTCATCTTCCGGGGCAAGATGGCCTGTACAGGTTACAGAGACAGAGACCCCCAGGTCACAGACGATTAAGGTGATGAACCCCAGCCCCTCTATACTTCCCCTTTAAAAACCACTAACTCAGAGGCCATGTTGCAGCGGGTCTGAGGCCTGCCCCCCACTCCCTTGCTCGGCACCCTGCAAACAACATCCTTAGTTTGCTGCAAAGCCCGCCGTCAGAGGTTGACTTGCTGCCCGCAGGCACATGAGCCCAGTGCTCGGTTTCAGTTGGAGGGTTGGTGGTCCTAACCACTCACCAGCTCAGCTCGAACTGGACACAGCTGATACCAAGTTCCTGAAGCAACAACTCAGGCAAAAGTCTTACCATTTAGGCTCCGTGCCACTCAGAGGATACGCAAATTTTCATAAAAACAATTCAAGCGATGCTGCAACTAGAGAAAGCCCGCACACAGCAACGAAGACCCAACGCAGCCAAAAAAATAAATTAATTAAATAAAATTTTAAAAAAGCAGCTGTTGTTAAAAAATTGAAGTGAACTTGGTCGGGGAAGGCAGATCATAGGTGGATTGGATCTAGCTGATGCCAATCCTCAGGGCCCTTGGTTTCAGAGCTGCAGCAGTGGAAAGGCGGCGGGGGGGGGGGGGGGGGGGGGGGCGCCCCGCCGCAGGGGTGGTACTGGGGGATGGGGCACATCTGGGGGGACACACCCGAGGAGAGGCTGCTGGCCCCGCTTCCGGAGGTCAGGCTGAAGATGGGGGTTCTCTCCGTGTTTCCCCTCACCTCACCGAAGCCTCTGGTGGTTTATGCCAACTGCCCAACCCCTCAACTCCCCCAACACCCCGACTTTCACCCTCTGGCCACCACCCCAACCGCTGCCAAAGGGTCAAACCTGGTTGCCTCTCAGAGCCCCGGCTCTGGCCTCCTGGCGGCATCTCCCAGCCCTGCAGCCCACGCTGGACTCACTGTCCTTCATGACCTGTTTCCCATGAGGCATCCAGTAACATCCAAGCGTCTGTGTCCTACAGAACGTCCTCCGGAAAGCTTGGGGTTTGTGTATCTGAAATCTCCAACAAGACCCGAGCTTGGGGCAGCCAGTCAAGAGGGGAGGGAGCTGCTGACTCAGCTGGCCCCACCACCCGGATGTGGCCTCTGACCTCCCCTTCCAGGAGGCCAGGGGTTTCTGCTGGGCTCTCAGGTGGTCTCTGAGGGTCTGCACCCCCTCCCTCCCCACCAGGGGACCCCCGCCCCCCCCAAGCCTCCCCTTCTCTCCACCTCCCAGGCTGGACTAAGAGCCCCCTCTGTACTCACCCGCCCTGGTCCACAAATAAAAGCAAAGAGATACTTCTTGTCACTTGTGTGATGCTGGGCACTTCAAGATGCTGAATAAATACTTGTGACTGATTCTCCGATGTGTATGTTTGCTCCTTGTGGACAATTATTGTACTTTTTCTCTCCAGCACTGAGCAAGCACATAGTAGCTGCTCAATAAATAACTTATTTTACCTATTATATACACATCCAGCTCCTCACATCTCAGGAATCAAAATATGAACTATTGGATAAATTAATTTGTACATGAGCAGAAAAGGATTAGGATAGGAAAAGGGGCTCTTCAGTCTAACGTTGAACAAAAACCAACGAGGAAACGTGTGGTCACTGTGTTGAAGGGACCTGTCCAACATTCAGATCACAGACGGATGTAAAAGAAAGGGCTAAAACTAGAACTGTCAAGAGAAAACACAGGAGTAAATATTCATAACTGTGAAGTACTAATGGTTCTTCAGATATGACACCAAAAGCGCAAGTGACAAAAATTCAGAGAAATGAAAATATGTACAACAATATACATGTTTTCCCATCATATTACTTTTTTTTTTTTTTTGCGGTACGCGGGCCTCTCACTGCCGTGGCCCCTCCTGTTGCAGAGCACATGCTCCGGACACACAGGCCCAGCGGCCATGGCCCACAGACCCAGCCGCTCCGAGGCATGTGGGATCCTCCTGGACTGGGGCATGAACCCGTGTCCCCTGCATTGGCAGGCAGACTCTCAACCACTGCGCCACCAGGGAAGCCCCATATTACTTATTTTTTTTTAAACCCTTTTCTGCACATTGCTTTCCCTGTTCATAAATTGGAAATGTAATAACACTTGCCTTGACAAATTTATTTCAAGGATGAAATGAGATAATGCACAGGAACTCTAGGCTCTTATGTGACTGCAAAGGAGTGGAGGGTGCCACATCACAGCCCTCAGCTGTGGCTGAAAAGATAGTCATCATTTCCCATGTGACACTTGTTTACTTAAATCAGCAGGTAATTCCAATTCTAAAAATAGAGAGTCAGCAGGTGAAAACGTTTTCTCCCTGTTAATTGAAGCACATCTTACGGTGCTGACAATTGGTGCAGCAGCAGGAGCCTCCTCTCGGACTGCACACCTGGCCCTTACTGTCACCGGAACAGTCAGCCTGTCCTTGACTTTGCCCTGGAGGGTTAGGATGGCCCAGGAGAGCAAAAATAGGATGAGCCCAGAAAATACTGTGTAGCAATAAAAAACAAAGGCAGGCAGGTCATGGAAGCAACCTAAATGCCCATCGACAGATGAATGGATAAAGAAGACGTGGTACGGGGCTTCCCTGGTGGCACAGTGGTTGAGAGTCTGCCTGCTAATGCAGGGGACACGGGTTTGAGCCCTGGTCTGGGAGGATCCCACATGCCATGGAGCAACTAGGCCCATGAGCCACAACTACTGAGCCTGTGTGTCTGGAGCCTGTGCTCTGCAACGAGAGGCCGCAATAGTGAGAGGCCCGTGCACCGCGATTAAGAGTGGCCCCTGCTTGCCACAACTAGGGAAGGCCCTCGCACAGAAACGAAGACCCAACACAGCAAAAATAAATAAATAATTTAATAAACTCCTACCCCCAACATCTAAAAAAAAAGAAAGAGAAGATGTGGTACATATATACAGTGGAATATTACTCAGCCATAAAAAGGAACGAAATTGGGTCATTTGTTGAGACGTGGATGGATCTACAGACTGTCATACAGAATGAAGTAAGTCAGAAAGAGAAAAACAAATATCGTATATTAACGCATATATGTGGAACCTAGAAAAACGGTACAGACGAACTGGTTTGCAGGGCAGAAACTGAGACACAGATGTAGAGAACAAATGTATGGACACCAAGTGGGGAAAGTGGCAGGGGGTGGGGGGGGGGGGGGGTGGGGAGTGTGATGAATTGGGCGATTGGGACTGACATGTATACACTGATGTGTATAAAATTGATGACTAATAAGAACCTGCTGTATAAAAAAATAAATAAAATTCAAAAAAATAAAAATAAAATGCTAAAAAAATAAATAAAAAACAAAGGCAGGAACTCATGAACTCCCTGGAATGTTCTCTAAGACCTGCTGTTAAAACATAAACCAGGGACTTCCCTGGTGACTCAGTGGTTAAGAATCCGCCTGCCAATGCAGGGGACACGGGTTCAATCCCTGATCTGGGAAGATCCCACATGCCGCGGAACAACTAAGCCCGTGTGCCACAACTACTGAGCCTGGACTCTAGAGCCCGCGAGCCACAACTACTGAGTCTGTGTGCCACAACTACTGAAGCCCGCGCGCCTAGAGCCCGGGGTCTGCAACAAGAGAAGCCACTGCAATGAGAAACCCGCGCACCGCAAAGAAGAGTAGCCCCTGCTCGCCGCAACTAGAGAAAGCTTGCACACAGCAACAAAGACCCAAAGCAGCCAAAAATAAATTTAAAAAAACCAAAAACATAAACCAAGTTGCAAAGCAATATGTTTGTTATGATCCCATTACACAGAAACAGTTGAAGGCCACTGCAGACAAATGAGTCCTACCCATAAGTGTACGAGTGTAAGTATGTAAACACAGAGAAGGCTCAGGCAGTGACCATGCCTCGCTCGTGACAGGGAGCAGGGTGGACTTGGATTTATCTGCATTGTTCAAATCATTTCTACCGAGGAGGATATACTTCTGTCCTTGACTCCATCACATTTGTCTGTTTCTCTGCATGTCTGGTATTTACTAGTGTAATTCAGACCTTGCAGATGATGTGTCATTGAGACTCTGGGTTCTGTTATCATTCTCTGAAGAGTGTTGAATTCTGTTCTCTAGACAGTTGAATTATGGGAAGATCGCCATGGACTTGTGGAGACTGGGCTTTAAGTTTTATTACAGCAAACGTATTTTGATTTTTTCCTTAGTCTTAGTGCAAATCCCTTATTTCTAAAACACAGTCTTTATCCCCAAAATGTGGCCCTTTTGGGCCAAAATGGAAAACTGAGGCGTTTACCAAGCTTCTCTATCAGTTTCCAAACTCGGTCTCCCCTGGAGTTAGGCCATTTCGGCCTCCAGCTCTGTCTTGCCCTGGGACCTTTGGAATCTTACCCCTACATGTGCATTTCAGGCCAGCCATGTACTTGAAGGGGGTTTTATGGCCCCAAACTTCCCAGCGCCCCTCAGTTTGCATCCTTCGCCCTCTCCAGCCGATAAGGCTGTGGCTTTGTGTTCGGGTCTGGCTGATCAGGAGCCCTCAGGAGAAAACAGCCATCTTTCAAGAGCTGCCTTCCTCCAGTTTCTGCCTGCTTTTTGCCCTTCTCCAGTGCTTTCAGACAGCTGTTTCATGTATTTTGTCCACATTTCATAAAACACGAGGGTTCTGCGATTATTGGAAGTGGAAATTCTACCTGATTTTTGAATCAAAATCTTACCATCTAAAGTCGTATCATCTTGTAATTGTATCATCTATTCAAAAAGTGAACTATTAAAACACAACCAGTGGGACTTTCCTGGCAGTCTAGCGGTTAAGACTTCTCCTTCCAATGCGGGGGGTGCGGGTTCAATCCCTGGTTGGGGAGCTAAAAGCCCACATGCCTCGGAGCCAAAAAACAAAAAACAGAGACAATATTGTAACAAATTCAACAAAGACTTTAAAAATAAATGGTCCACATCAAAAAATATTATAAAAAGCCAAAAAACCCCACAAGCAGTGAACAAAACTAAATATTAAGACCTGTAAAGGCAGACGATTCTCTGTGGTTTAAGTCAGAGGATGCCATCCAATTAAGTCAGGCGTATCACCCAGGCCCCGCCCCGCCGCACACCTTGTCCCGGGTACCCAAGCCCCGCCCCTCAGGCGCCCCGCCCTGCCCCGGCGCCCAAGCCCTGCCCCGGCCCCGCCCCGTAGCACGCAAAGCCCCCCTGCGGGGCGCGCCCGTTTCCATGGCGACGCCGAGCTGAGCATCGGTAGACGGGCCACCGAGTGGCCGTGCGTCCGCAGCGGAGGCGGCTACATGAGCGCGGCGGGGGTGGCGGCCGGGCTGCGGCCCCCCAGCTCGGGGATCCCGGGCTCCTGGGGCGCGTCGCGCCCGCGCCTGCCCGCGGTCCCTCCGTACCCCGGGCAGCATGGCGCGCCGGTCGGGCTCAGCGAGGCGCAGAAGCGATCGCTGGACCTGGAGAAGAGGCTGCAGTTCCTGCAGCAGCAGCACTCGGAGACGCTGGTCAAGCTCCACGAGAAGATCGAGCACCTGAAGCGGGAAAACAAGGGTGAGGCGGGCGGCGCCGCGGGCGTTGCCTCAGACGGCGCCCAGACGGCGCACGAAGGCTGAGGGAGGACGCAGGGCCGCAAGTCCCACCCCGGCCACTCGGGGCTCGGCTCCCCGCCCCAGCACCAAAGCCAGCTGCGGGGGGCGGGTCTGGCCGCGCCATTCCCGAAGGTAACCCGGCCCGCCTCTCCTCTCCAGGCAGGGTCAGGCGGCCTCCTTTGAAAAACTTGTAGAAGTGAAACACACCCCCAAATTACGCGTATCTAGCTTAATGAATTTTCACAAACTAAGCACACCCAGATCCGGGGCCCCAGAACGATCCCTGACACCTGGGTCATCCTGACTCGCCTCTGTCGCCCTGGAGCCCAGGCCCCGCATGGCAGAGACTGCTCTGTAGACGTCACGGATGGAGGAATGGGTTCCTGGAGAGGCTCTCACACAGGGGCTCTGGCTCAGGGAGCAGCCAGAGGCATCACCGACCCGAGGGTGCCAAGGCAAAGGCTTGGTCCATGGAGCAGGGTCTCTCGGGCTCAGCAAGGAGAAGTGGGCAGGGAAAGCAAAGCTTCTTTTCTCAGAGTAGCCATGAGGAGGGCCCGTGCTTGTCTTCAGATCTTCACTACAAGCTAATCATGAATCAGAAGCCGCAGAAGAAAGGTAAGACAGGCCCACAGGTGCCTGATGGGAAGCTACTGCCCTCAAGAGCAGGCCCCCCAGACGGCCTATGCCCACGCGAATTATCCCAGTGGGGAGGGGGCGTGGGCAGCCAGACCGCTCCCAGCCATGGTCTGGGTGACTTCATGCACCCAAGCACAGCAAGTGCCACTCTTGGGGACCCCAAAGCCTGAGTTCTGTGCAGCAGGGGCAGTGGACAGAGCAGCTGGGGGGCAGGGGGCTGCCCAGGTTCACCCCTCCCCAGCCCTGGCCTCACTATCCTGGTGAGCTTTCACTTGGACTGCTGCCCCAGGCTTCCCCAGCACAGCCCCAGCCCCAACCCCTGGTCCCTTTGGCCTTGGGGCAGGAAGCTCTGGGCACACTCCTTCCAGGGTCCTCCCTATCATCTCCACAGCAACCATGGGGGCATGTCATCACCTGTGGCCCACTCACCTTGCCTGTCCCCTAGCCCAGCCTGGGAACAACCAGGTCGCGTCTTGGGCTCCCCTCCCCTCTTACTTTTGGGACCAGGTCTGACATCGGGAGGTGGTCTGAGCGGTGAGTGGTGCCCGCCTGGAATGCCCCAGTCTGGGGTGTGCCCAGGGCTCTCTTCCTGGGAGATACGCAGAGGATGGGGTGGTGAGGGCCCTTCTCCAGTGGGGTGGCACAGCTCCAGCGAGCTGATGTGGGCACGTAGTGTCAGGGGTCCCCTGATGGGACCTCGAGAGAGGGCGTGCTCCCATTCAGGTCCCACTGCTTCTTCCGTCCCCAGCCCCATGGCCCTGGCTCCCTCTGGCACTGGCGGTGTCTGGGGCTGCCTCACCAGAGTGTGGGGGAGGGCTGGGACCTGCAGAGCCAGGAGGCGGGCACAGGTGGGCCTGGCCCTTCAGCCACAGCAGCCGTGCAGAAGCGCTGAGACCTGCAGGGATGGGAGCCTCGTTGCTGCCACCTTCTGCTGACCCCAAGCAGCCCCCACAGGCAGCATCTCCAGTTCCAGCTTTCAGTCCAACAAGTCCATCTCGAATACAGTGGTGTCAGGTGAGCACACCAGCACCTCTGTGCTCAGGGTGGGGGAAGAGCAGGTACAGACCTCAGGGCCCCCGGGCCTGAAACGGCAAGTGGGGTGCTGAGCCGAATGCTGAAAGCCCACAGTGGTCCTCCGTGGGGCAGACCTCAGGGGAGCGCCTCTGCCAGTCCCCATGGGCTTGGGGGTTAAGGGGTAGCTGAGGGACCAAGGAGGGTCCCCAGGTGCCCTGTGAGCTGAAACCTCCAGGAGGGAGCTGAGGCCAGCGGACAGGTTAGTGGGTCGGCTGGAGGGAGGCCTGAGGACAGGCCACAAAAGCAGGACAGGCTTGGCTGCCAAGGCAAGATGGTCAGTGTGGGGCATGAGTCAGGCAGAGCGTGTGACAGAGGAGCCCCGAGTGGTCTTCATTGCTGCTCACTGTGTCCCTTAGAGCAGACAGGACGTGGGTGGGCTGGCCCTCCTACAGAGGCTGGATTTGTGGCATTTTTGCTGAGTGAGGGGCCTCATCCCGGGAGAGCAGACCTGCACAGGCTGGGCCACCCAGACCTTTCCTTCCGTTTCATTTTGCCCGAAATGGGGTTCAAAGTCAGGGAACAGCTGCTGGCTACCCCACCCCGGCCTTTACTGAGGCCTGTGAGGAGACTGCCCCACAGGGTGTGTGGGGCTCTCCGCACTTCAGCTGCTCGGGGAGCCACCTCCACCACTGCGTCCGCTTCAGAGCATTCAGGCACCCACACGCTTCACCCTACTCCCGCATCTGTGCCTCCCAGCGGCCCTCAGAGGGAGGCCATTACCATCTCCCCTTTACAAAGAGGAAACTGATGCAGGGGTGGGGCCCCTTGGGTGCATACAGCTGACTGATGCCCAGTGACTGGCCCTGTCTGAGTCTGACCCTCAGCTAACTCGCAAGGCAAGGCCAGGTCCCAGCGCACCTCCTCTAAGAAGCAAGACTCGAAAGCTGACGTTCCCCAGAAGTTGGACCTGGAGGAGGAGCCATTGGTTGCTGCCCTGCTTCACAGCAGCAGGGTGGACAAAGCCCTCGGGGCACAGGGGCTGGCCAAGTAAGGCTCCGTGAGCCCCACGGGACAGGGTTGCATTCAGCAGGTTCACACCCTGGAACCAGCCAATTGCTTTGCCCTTCCAAACGGGCAGGTCTTCAGAGGGAAGCAAGCTCGTGAAAGCCGGGCTTGCCCATCTGGTGGACCCTGCCTTCTCCTCTCCCCTGGGGGTCCTGCACGGTCCCTGTGCTGACCTGAGCCCGCAAGAGGGGCCAGCAGCAGCCCCTAAAGCATTCTCTCAAAGCACAGAAACAAAGTAACTTGGCCTCCACATTAGCTTGCTTTTTGCCAAGAGAACCCTGAGTCAGGTTTGGGCTCCACCCTGGGAGCTGTGCTGGCCTCTGGAAGGCACAGGGCCAGCAGACCAGAGCAGGACCAGTCCCTGGTGACACCCGAGTTCCTGGGACTTCCTGGGAAGCAGCAGTGAGCCTGGACTTTGCATCCGAAGAAGGGACCCTGTTGTCCCCTGGGTAGTGCCACCAGCAGGCCAGGCTCCTGCTTCTCTGCAGTCTTTAGGCTCCCCCCTCCACCAGCACCCTGGGTTTGTGGTCAGGACTGAGGGCAGCCAGGCAGCTCAAACCACATCTGACTCTTCAGTGTACCTTGAGGGGGGAGGAAGTGATGGGCCCGGGTCATAGCCAGCCCCAGAGACCCACCCCCGCCACCTGGTGCCTGGAGCACCCTGGTAGGCGGAAGGGAGCCAGGGCCCCAGGAGGCCGTGGAGATGACCCTCTTACTCACGCTGGAGCAGGTGCTGCCCCGAGAGGGGGTGTGAGAGATCACCTCCGGTAGGCCGCCTCTGGTCTGCTCTAATGGCTGTTTCAGAGACAAAGTGGAGAGCTCTAATCCAGCAGCCACCTCGGTGGCCGGCAGCCTGCACAAGGGCAAGCAGGTGCCAGGGGTGCCCCCCGCGATGAGACTGCCCCTGCACCTGTGCAAGCCCGCCACACTCCAGCAGTGCGAAGTGGTCATCCGCCAGCTGTGGAATGCCAACCTCCTGCAGGCCCAAGAGGTGAGGCTCGGCTGCAGGGTGCCCCGGGGCCCCCGCAGCCCCACCCACCGTGCCTCTTCTCCCTGCCTTCCAGCTGCAACACCTCAAGTCCCTCCTAGAAAGGAGCCAGAGACACAGGGCTGCCCTCGAGGAGGCCAGGCCCGGTTCTCCCAAGTAAGTGCCCCATGCGGCCCACTGGGTCACAACGGGGCCTGCTTGTCTGGGGCTCACGGCTGACTCGTCCCTCTCCAGGGACCAGGAGGCTCTGCACCCGGGGGCCATGCTGCTCCCCAAGGTCGCCACCAGGGGCGTCTCTAAGAAATGGTGAGTCTTACTGGCACAGGAGGTAGGCAGCCTCTGAGCCCAGGGGTCACAGGGCCGGGGAGGGCGTCCGCAGTGACCCCCCCACCCCTGTCCCCCAGCCTGATCCTGAGCCGGGCGCCCATGGCGGAGTGCGCCATCCTGCCCGCACTGAAGCGGAGCCTCAAGAGCAACTTTGCCGAGCGGCAGAGACGGCTGCAGGCAGTGCAGAGCCGGTGGCTGCACTACTCGGTGCTCTGAGTGCCAGACCCATGACCACTCACCCTCAGGTAGCACTTCCAAAGAATCCCAGTACGTTTACGCCAGCCTAACTTCCAGACCAGCCAAACCCACGGCAGATAAAGTACGTGGTTTCAGGGCTGAAGAACTGTTTCTTTCTTTGCTTGGTATTTCTGCACTTCCACACACGTGTGCATTATGAAATAAGCATGAGCCTACCTGTCGAAGACTGGAAATAAAGCTCGTTTCTCCCTGTTGTGAGTCTTGTTCCTCACTGGCCATCAGGCACTGCTGCCCTGAGCGCCCCTAGCTCTGCTCCCTGCCATGGGCAGGGCCTGCTGGGCAGTCACCCTGCTTGCTAGGGCCTTGCGGCTGCCCTGTAAGAAAACAAGCTCCGGGACAGCCTGCACACTCTTCCTGGAGTGCAGGGGGCTGCCTTCCCGGCATGTAGGCAAGACACTGTCCTGTGTCCACTGACGAACACAGCTAGTGAGCGGCCCCACCCAGCCTGCCTTCCTCCACGGACGGCTAGAGCCATGGCCACGGGAGAAGGTCCTCTCCTGTACACTGGGCCCCACCCTGCAATGGCCTCACACCACCCCCTCAATCGCCAGAACAGCAGCTTCAGCGCAGACCCTTGCCTGGCAGGACAGTCCTCCTGGCCCAACCGGCCATGTCCTCAGTGCCGATCTCTGCCGCTTCTGCTTTGGGCAGCAGGGAACCTGGGGGTGAACCAGGACAGGCACGTCTGGGCATCGGTGGCCATCCCCGAGGTGGGGGACCTGGCTCAGCCCTGACAGTGCCCTTCACTGGATGGAGGGCCCCTGACTTGCAGAGAGGGGGGACACAGTGACAAATTCATGACAAACACAGGAATAATAAATTTATTATAAGAACCACAGAAGACACGGTAATGCACATACAAAAGGGGGGAACCTCTCATCGCCAGAGGGCCGGCTGGCACCCCGTCAGGAGCCCTCAACTGTCTGGAGGGTTCTTAAGACGCTGGGTCCCAAGGACAACATCCTAACCCGAGTGGGCCTAAGTGCCTAACCAGTGGGCACGGCGCCAGGAACAAGATCCACCCAGACACCCCTGCTCCCGGGTGCCTCCACAGTGCTGAGCAGACTCCCAGGGCTAGAATGAGAAGGATCATGAGGTATGAGGCCCGGCCGGTGGCCGGGGACCCACAGCCATAAACAGACCTTCCCTCGAGCTGCAGTCAGCGCCCCCGGATCCTGGAGCTTCCCTGTGGCGTGCCCCACATGCCAACGGTGGCACGATCTCAACCCAAAACCGTGATCAAGGAATTCTGCATGTTTTAAGGGTTTCCTATGTCCTGCACGTTCCCCTGTGGAAACGGTAGAAGAGCTTTCTGGCGCACACGCAAGAGGCTCACACAGGACCCTGAGTTCCCGAGGAAGGACACGGGCCCTGCAGAGGCTGCGGGGATAGTAGCCTGAGGAGCACAGGGCCGGGGGCATGCCTGGCTCCTGGAGGAAGCAGCCAGCTGCCTGTCCCAGTCCCGTCCAAGTGTGGGAAATGTTTGGCAGGTCCCCAAGGCAGAAGATAAAAGCAGGAAAGTTAACCTAAGCCCAAGCTCTCTAAGGAAGCCAGCATCTAGAAATGTCCGACACAGGGCCCCGACGAGGCTGCCGGCTGCCCCACGGTCCCTGGAGGGCAGGCAGCCGGAGATGCAGTGGCGGTGGCGGCTAGGCGGCTGAGAGGCAGGCCTGGTGGATGCTCTGGGCCCAGGTGTTGAGCAGGGCCGTGACCGAGTGCTTGTCAGGGAGCTGCAGCAGCCGCGAGGTCATGCACCGGTGCACCGACTGCAGGAAAGGGTTGGCGTCTGCAGCAGAGCGGCCGGCCATGAGCGCTGTGTTCTCTGCCAGGACCCTGGCCCGCCCCACCCAGCCTAGGGACCAGGGGTGCCAGCTCCGCGTGCCAGTGGAGAGCTGGAACAAAATGGTCTGGAGCCTCAGGGCGGCCTCAGGGCCCTTGTCCTGGTCCTCTACATGCCAGCTCTGAGCCTCGGGGGGACTGTCTCCCATCACCGAGGTTCTCTCTGGGCCTGTCACCCAGATGGGTTCCCATGAGCCCAAGCTCCCATGTGTGCCCCCCGGTCAGCCTTGAGAAGGCCCACAGGAGCCACTGGGCCTGCTCACCCCTCATCCCCGGAACACGGCTGCCCCAGAGCTGCAGGGACACCATGGGGTCAGAGACACTTCTCTTTCCATGTGACTGAGGGGCAATCTGCTCCTGCCCACCAAGGAGGAAGGGGAAGAGGGGGCCTCAGCAGGGCAGGGGCACGTGGAGGAAAGCCTTGTGGCCCGTCCTCTCAGTCACCCACCGTACTGCCACTGCCGGTCGATCCACAGTGGGCTCTGGGCAGGGTAGTCGGCAGGCACGCTGAGCTCCAGCGGTGGCACGCTGGGGAGGTCCTTGTCATCTGCAACACACAAGGCCGCACCTGTGACCAGGCTTGCCCCTCCTCATAGCCCTGCTCCCCAACAGCACCCTCCAGGCCCCAGAGGTTCTGGTGAGGCTGCTGCAGAGCCGAGGCCCCCGACTCCCGAGCTTCTCCGTCTCCCCAGGGCCTCAGGTGAGCAGAGTCGCAGCTGGACAGGAGGGAGGGGGCTTCCCTGCACGTGGGAGAGAGGTGAGAGTGTGCAGGCTCAGGGCCCAGCCCCCAGTGCGAGTCCTGGGCCAGGAGCGTGTGGGGACCAAGGAGGACAGCGGGCAGGCTCCAGAGAGGGCCCGGGGCTTGGGGATGAGCAGGTGGTCCTGGGCAGTGGCAGAGCCTGAGGCTGCCAGTCACGGTTCATTCTTTTTTTTTTTTTTTTTTTTTTTTTGCGGTACTTGGGCCTCTCACTGTTGTGGCCTCTTCCGTTGCGGAGCACAGGCTCCGGACGCGCAGCCTCAGCAGCCATGGCTCACAGGCCGAGCCGCTCTGCGGCATGTGGGATCTTCCCGGACCAGGGCTCGAACCCGTGTCCCCTGCATTGGCAGGCAGACTCTCAACCACTGTGCCACAAGGGAAGCCCCCACGGTTCATTCTTGATCCACCCCACCCCCGGCACTCACCCAGCTTGCATATCAGGTGGACGGTGCCGTTGTTACTGCAGTGAGAAGGGTCCAAGTTCACCAGGAACTTGGGGTCTAGCCGGGCCACCTCCCCCTGGAGCACATTGGGGATGCTCTGCCGTTCGTCCTCTTCAAACCTACGCTTCCGGGTGCAAACCACCGGGGCCCTGGGGGAGGCAGCCGTGTTGACCATGCTGGCCAGGCCATGGCCCAGGACCCACCGCCCACCAAGCCCTGGGCAGTACGCACGTGATGGGGGGGCCATGTATGGCCGTCATGGCAGGCACGAACGTGCGGTACAGGGAATGGTTGAAGACAGGTGAGCGAATATTGGCCAGGACGGCATCCAGGAGTGGCTGGCACAGGTACTGCTGCTTGGTTGGCGGCACCGGGGGAGGTGGGGGCGTGGGCTGGGACAGGACAGCAGGGTCAGCAGCCCACTCTTGGGGCGGCTTTCCAGACCCCAGGTCCTCATCCTCACTCACAGCCAGACCTCCTGGCTCCCCCACCACCTCCACCCCTGCAGACAAGGATGGCTGATCCTGGACACACTCTACTCCCCCTGGGCCTGGCCTTGGGCATGAGAACCCTCACACCTGTGGGGGAAGGAAGCACCCATGGGCCCGCACCCAGAGGCTGATTTCTCCCATGTTCTCACCCCACCCACACTGCAGACCTGACCTGGAAGAGGACTCCTGAGCAGGGTCCCCAAACTGAGCAGCACGGTCCCCTGCCCACCTCTGACTGCAGGCTCCTTCTAGCTCGTGGTTCCGAGTCACTGTGGGGTGAGCCCTGACCTCCCCAGAGATGCCTGCGACCCTACCAACACCACCAGGCCGCAGCACCCCACGCACCACTGCCATGTCATTCTTGAGTTTCTCCAGGGCGATCTCACACTTCTGCAGCGTTTTCAGAGGGCACCTATAGGGGAGAAGATGTGGCTGACTCTCCACGTGGGAGGACAGGGGAGCCGGCAACTCTCATGTTCTCATCTCAACCACTCACCGTCTGGCCTCCTCTGGATGGAGCGAGACCTGAGGCCTGGGCCACCAGGACCCTCCCCAGGAACCCCAGCCAGCCCACCCGCTGTTCCCAGACCCAGAGTCTAAGGCAAGATGGCCCCGCACCCAGGAGCTGCTGGTCCTGGCTGGCAGAACAAGGCACGCACGTGATGGATCAAGGGGAAAGACAGAGGCCAGGCCCCTGCCCCCCATCCCGATGACCCCAATGAGGGCCTGGAGGGCCGTCCACCGCCAACAGGCCCACTCCTCAGTGCCCAGCATTCTGCCCAGATGAGCAGAACAGGGAGGACGTTCTGGAAGGGGAGCCTGGCCTGAGCCAAGGCCTGGGGAGAGGGCAGGAATCCCAAGGCCAGTCCATGCACAGGAGGTGGCGCTGGCTGAGCTCTGGTGCTCAGCAGCCCCACGGCCAGTGGGCAAGGGAAAGGACATGAGTGCGTGTCCTCTGCCTTCCAAGTGCTTCTCAGACGCCGTCCCAGTTCCCTCCCACAGCCAGCGCTTTCGAGCTCAGCTGCCCCTTTTGCAGATGGGGTAACTAAGAAACAGTCACTTGCCCAAGGCCACCAGCAAATCAGGGGCAGGGCTGCAGGTCAGACTGAAGCCCATCAAGGCCAGTAGCCCAGTAAGGCAGGGCTCTGAGGGCCACAGGGTAGGCCAGCCAAGCAGCTGGGGACCCTCTGTGAGGTGTGGGCGCAGCACCACCTCCCCCCATGGGCCTAGGGGCAAAGCTCACCGCTTGGAGGGGTCTGTCAGTATGTCCAGAAGGCTCTTCATCTTACTCAGGTCCTTTTTTCTGTCTGGGGCAGAAGGAGGCACTCAGACAAGGGCCTGGGCGTCTGCAGGCCCTGCCCCCGGCCCGCCCGCCCGGCCCCCACCTTCGTTCTTGTCGATCTTGTTGATCATACGGCGCAGGGGCTCGATGTACTTGGACAGCTGCTTCAGCTTGTCCAGGTACTGCTGCTCCTCGGCCTGGCTCGAGCCCGCGGGGCTCATGACGGAGCTGGGGTTCACTGCGGGACACGGCCCAGTGAGCACGGCCCCAGCCCACGAAGGGTCGTCAGCCCCTCACCTCGCAGGGCCCCGGACTGTGCCCGCCTTGGGTCCGACTTACCAGGCGTGTTCAAAGGTCCTGGGGAGGGGACGCTGAAGTTCTGCGGGGTGCGCGCCGTCACCGGACTCTGGGAGGGCTGCGGCGAAGGGCTGGGCAGGAAGCTGCTGGGGGACGGGGCAGGGCCGGAGCTGTGCAGAGCGAAAGGGAGCGCGGCCATGAGCCTGGGCCTGCAAGCCAAGTGGGGAGGGGCACGGGCCAGGCCTACCTGACGTTGGAGTTGGGCTGTGAGCTGGGTGGGCCGGGCTGCGGGGACGGCTGGGGGGGAGGGGGCATCGACTGCGGGGTCTGCACCTGCTGGCCCGGCGACGGTGACGACAGCATGGTGAGGCCACTCTGGCTGACCTGGAGGGGGAGGGGCTCAGCCTGCTCACCCGCCCCACGCCCCCCCCCCCACTCCCCACTCACAAGCCCCTTCTCTCTCGCAGCCTCGCCATACACCCTGGTCTTTCTCTGATGCCCCGCCTCTCAAATACAAACACGGGCACACGCCCCCACCTGTGGGTGCCCACGCAAACACACAGTGACCAAGACGCTGGCAGAAGGGCCGGGCTGGGTGGCCCTCTGCTCCTGGCGGGGGCTTCTGGGCTGCGATGGGACACCCTCAGGTCCCTGCCTCGTGAGTGTGGGAGCCTGTGGGCATGGGAGGGCAGTGAGGGCTGCGCTCTATGACAGGCAGGACCGTCCCACAAACCTCAACAAGACCCCTCAGGCCACAGGCAGCCCCAGCTCTGACAGCACCAAGGTCAAGCCCAGCTGCAGGGCAGTGGGGACGCCTCCATCTTGTTCTGTGTCCCACCTGTGCCTGCCTGACGGGAGCAAAGCCTCCCCTTGTCACCCCTGCCAGCACACCTGGCCTGGGGTTCTGTGGTCTGGCAGCCGAGCAGCCCCTGTGGGACCAGCAGACCCCACTGGGAGAGGGGAGAGGGGAGCGGCTTGGCATCGTGCTCCCTTCTCTGCACGGCAGGCTCTCCCTGCAGTCCTCGTCAGGGCGGACACAGCGGGGTCCCCATCCCGCTGTCATCACTAGGACAATGCCATATTCATCCGAGAACGCAGAGGGAGGAAATCACACACCCAGGACTAAGATCGACAGTGTGTGGAAGTAACTACTTTCCACCCGAGAGGCACAAGATGCCAGTTCTGGCAGCGCGGACGGCTCGGGGAGACAGCTGCCCGCCAGCCCTGTGCCCAGCAGCCCCGGAATGAGCCCTGCAGAGCAGCCTTGCCCAGAGCCTGCGGACAGTGCACAAAGGCCCAGCCGCTTGCCACAGGGGGCCACCCCAAAGGCCCTGTCAGCTTCACTCAGAGCTTCCCCCACACCCCAGCAACCTCCTGTGCACTGAGCATCACCTCCGGAGCCTGCTTCCTGGAGCCCAGCTCACACCCCACCCTCCATTCCCAGCCTGCCCAATTCTGCAGACTGACTCTAGCCTGCCCCCCTCACTCTGCACACCGAGGCTGGACATGGCACTGGAGCAGGGCCTGCATCTGTTCACAATGTGATGATGAAACTAAATGAAAACCACCCAGCCAGGTTCTGAAAGGAGGCAGGGTGATCCATGGGAAACAAAACATCTACCCCAGGAGGATGAGCTGATCTGTGAGGCTAGGGCAGTGCTGACGTCCACGCAGTCTGCCAGGGCAGGGCTCCAAGGCAGGAGAAAGGTCTGCGGGGAGACCCCTGGCATCACAGGTATGTCCCACACTCACCAACAGGTCGCATGCAGCAGACACTGCAAGCCAGGGGTGACCCAGACAGTAGCAGATGCCAACATGACCCCAGCAATAGCTGTGGGTGCGAGGCAGCCCTCATGCAGAGCTGGGAGTGGACAGTCCTGCAGCCACACCAACAAAAGAACTTCCAGGGTGTGGGCCAGGAAGCCGTTCTCCTGTTGTCTGTCGAAACTTGAGCACTGCCTGAAGAGCCCACCACCCACCCTACCAGATGCTAAGTGGGATGTCAGTGCGTGGAGCACGCTTTGTGCTGGGCTCCCCTGCCTGCACCCGGGGTGTGGCTGATAGCACCCAAAGGCCACGGCTGGCCGGCACCACCCTGTACTTTGGAGTGCCCAGCTGTGAGCCCCGTGGCAGCTCAACAGTGCTCCTTCCAGAGCAAGAGAGGCCCAGAAGCACTCAGGTGGTGTGAAAGAGACACTATTTCTTCCCAGAAGAAACAAAGTCATCAGGAATGAAAAGCTTGACTCTGATCTCTGCGGACTGTTTTTCTGGTCACAGAGCTCCCGAGGTGGAAAGCTGGTTTTCTCTTGACCACAGATCCTAACGAGACACACCAGACGTCTACAGTATTGGACGAGCCAGGCCACGACTCCTCCTCCCAACACACATCCGCCCAGGGAGGCCCCGAGTGGCCATGGTGGAGGGCCCAGTGGGAGAGGAGGGGGCGCAGGGTGTGCTCAGCCCATTCCACACACTGTTCCACACACACACATCAGGGAAGGGGGTCTGTAACGTAAGAATGACAGCTAAGCTTCCGAATGCTGGAAGAACAGGAAGCAGGAAGACCAAAGCACAGGGGCTGCTGGGAAATGGAGACGCATCCTGTCCTGGTTTTCACCTGCCATCATGGGGTGTGGCTCTCGCGCTGAGTCCTAGTCCAGCGCCCCGCTGGACAGGGATGTGACGGGGACATCTCTCTCATCTACACAAGTTAATGTCAGAGTCAGGCATACAGAACAGTGTTCACTGATTTTCCTGAAACACCCAAATCCCAAACTCCAGCCTGGGCTGTGAGCCCCACCACCCATCAGGCCCCAGCACCACCAAGCGCACAGTGAGGCCCCCCTCCTCTGCTCTGAGAGGGCAGACTTGAGAGACCAGGCCTGGGGGCCGCCACCTGGGCCCCCATCCCAGCACCTCTTTCACACACTGCAACACTGGACCCCGTGTTCTGAGGTCAAATGCGTGGGCCCCGCACGTATGTGTCGACCTCCTGGCAGGTGACCAGCTGGTACGATCGAGAGCCTCAAAATGCCCCCGTGAGTCACTCTGGGAAATGTCAGCAAACGGTCCAGGACCTGCCATGCACCACGGCTAACAGCAAAAAACCAGAAGTAACCTCAGGATCCGAGAACAAGACAATAATTAAGGACAGCAGGATACGTTCATAAGAGGAACAGCACACAGCCACGGAAGGCAACACTGACCAAGGGACTCTAATTACAGGACAACCTTTTACTTCTATTGTAACGTGAAAAAGAAAGAAGCCACACACAAAATCCTAGAGAACCGGAAAGAAAAGAAGCCAAGCAGGCTCTCCCGCTTGAAATGCTTCCCTTGCTTATACTCCCCTCAACCTCTCCCACCTTCTACAGCCACCACCTGTTTTCTAGTTTTAGGGTCAGAGTATCTGTAGCCTTGTCTTGTCCACTGTTGCCACCGAGGTTGCAAAAAAAAGGCTGTGAATCCAGAGATTCTCCCTCAGGGGTCTCCTTGCACCCTGGGAACCCCACTGCTGCTAGATCCTCACAGTAAGGCAGCCAACTGGCCCCCAGGGACCTGCACAAGCACCCCACACATACCTGCGCCAGACCTGGGAACCCACAGTGCGGCCCCGCAGGCAGGGTGAGGCCTCATTTCCACTCTGCCCAAGGCTGGCCTCTCACTCAGGATGGGGTGGACACCCCTCCCATAAACCCTGAAGGTACATCCTCAGAAAACCAAACCCGCTCGCAGGTATGAGTGGTGGCGCCTCCTCCCCACCCAGCTACCCGAGTCCCCACCTGGGGAGAAGAGCCCACGCCTGCCTCAGCCCTGCCGGCTGTCAGCCCTCCGTGCTCCACGAGGGGGCAGAAGGTTACAAATCAAGGTTACCCTCAAGGTGATCAAGCCCACGGCCAAGCCCAACGCGGGCTGGACTGGGACCTCCAGCAGAAGCAAAGGCATGTGACTACCAGGAAGGGAAGCACAGCCAAGGGGTTGGCATGGGGAATGGAGCGCATCCCCCTCGGCCACTGCAGGAGAGTGATGGGCGCCCAGGAAGCTGCAGGGAGTCCACCTACCCAAGCGAGAAGCCTACGAACCAGCAGGTGGGGCCTGGACCATTGGAAGACGGCAACTCTTCGGCTGCTCGCTTCCCAAACACCAAGAACTGGGGTGAAAAGGGAAGTTCTGCTTCAGGATGGAAGCTGCCAGGTCAGAGGGCCAAGCCTCCCACTCTCCTACCAGACCTGAGAGGCAGCAAGGGCAGCGGCTTCCACCGGCTGGGCAGTCACTCCATGCCGCTGCTGCCATCCCAACTCTGACCACACTCCGCACAGGACACCGAGAGCAGAGAGCCCCAGGAGGCCTGGGGACAAGGCTGGGACACACAGGGTGGTGGCAGAGGACGCCAACATTGTCATACAAGGCCTCCAGCCCTGCCCCAGCTACAGACATGATGTCCGTGGTTTGTTGCACATAATACCACAGGTGGGCAAGCTGGTGATGTGGCGCAGTGACCAAGAGTTACCTCCAAACGCCACAGTTCCCCTCAGCGGTGTGTTTCCCACGGACTCCAGCCATGTGGCGGGGACCAGGAAGGACCATTTCTGAGCCTCCCACCAATGCTAAGGGAACACACGGCATCCCAGCAGTGCTTACCACACGGTCCAGTGCCCCAGACAGGGAGCTCAACGGACTCGGGGAGTGAGCAGGGCAGGAGCTGGCAGGGACACTCAGCACGGCAGCCCAGTGCCGCACAGCACCGGGGTGGCCGGGTCGCCCCTGGGGTCTCACCACATCGGCTCTGTCTAAAGCCAACACTCTTCTGAGCCAGACTATCAGTGTTGCCACTGCTGGGTGGAGACAGGAGGAACCAAGGCCGGGGACTGGACATAGGTGAGGGGGGCGTCTATGGAGAAGTCATGAGGCCCAGCCTCCCACCCCAGACACCAAGGAGGCTGTGGCCTCTACTAGGCAAGGCCGGAAGGTCTCCTCCGTCCCATCGACATCTGATTTGCGGAGGGTGGGCATGGTGGACCTGGGCCACATGTGCCACACGTGCCACACAGGGGTGAGCCCTGCAAGTCAGCAGGGCAAGGGGCCATGGCACAAGTCTGTGCTGACCACCAGAGCCACATGCCACCGTCCTCGTGCTCTTCCCAGTTTCTAGAGAGCTACTATCCCCCCAGCCCCATGCTCAGGGCTGAGGTAAGAAGAGATCGTGATGCTCTCACCAATGCCCTCTTGGAGGAGAAGGGAAGAGGGAAGATGTGGGGCATCACGGGAGGTGGGAACAGCCTGTGCCCTGTGAAGCCGGGGGCCCAGACACGGCCGGGCGGGGCTTCCACCCAAGGTCCCCAGGGACAGGCCCTGATCCAACCAGGACCCTCACCATAGCGCGGGGGACATGCACTGGCCGGCGCCTCCAGAGCCTTGGCTCTGGGCCCTCACCTGGACTCCGGGACCCACTATCTGGGAGGCCTGAGCCGTCGGCACTGCTGTCTGCGGTGGCACCTGGGGCTGCACCTGCGGCACCTGGGGCTGCACCTGCGGCTGCTGCACCACCATCGGAGCCCGGACCTGAGGAGGAAGGGAGCAGCAATCTGGAGCCACCAGGGCACAGGGCAGAGCACCTCCACGTCTGTCTGTGGGAGCCGGAGTCTCTAAGCTCTCCTTGAGAAGGGGGATGGGCTTGCCACCACTTCCCTGGCTGATATCCCGCTACTGGCTGTCCCTTATCCCACGGCTCATCAAAAGTGTCCACGCCAGCCTGGCTCTGAGTCAGCACAACTGAGTCCTGTCTCTCCTGGCGAGACGCCTGCCCCAATGGGACACCACCACACAGCCGTCACCACCAGCTACCGCAGCAAGCAGAGCACGCTGATGGTCTACGAGAACCCCACTCTGAGCCCTGACTCCTCAAAGGAAACCAGGTGACAGGTGTGACCCTCCTCAAGACCCTCCCCAGATCTCCAGCCTGCACCTGTGGGGCTTACTATTCAGCCACTACTCGATTCAGGTGTGGCCCATATCCCCACTTCACCCAATGAACAGCAAATAGAAAAGGCCACAAAAACCAAGGAAGTGAGTTGAAAAAACATTTAAATGGCCCCTTGACACAGCTACCCTTGACTCAGTACAATATTTTGTCTTTCATGTAAATGTCACTGATTGGTTCTGCTTTTACACAGATGCGTAAGACTGAAAATAACAGTATTTTACATCAATACACCCCTCAAAAATACGGTCATGATCTCTGCTCAGAACAGAACTGAGTGGTCAGCAGACCACCGTGGACGCCTGGGGAGGTGGTACACTGCCCCCCCCCAACAGTGAGAAGATGGATGTTGCCATCCATCTAATCATCCACAATCTTACAATGCCTGTGGCTACCACCGAATCAGCCATGCTGCTCGGAAGACAAGGTGCCACACGGGAGCAGGGGTGTCGCACACTGGATGCAGCAGCTGGCGGAATGCACGCACCCTTGCTGATCTGGATGTGTGGGCCGGCAGGGGCCAGGGCCACCTGAGTCCTGGTGCTGGAAGAAGAGGACCTTCCATCTACAGCCAGGGCGCCCCAGAGACCGCCTACAGCACAGGAGACGCCAGAAGAGCCCCGGCTGTGCGAGCCCTGGGTACTCACGAGTTTCAGCTGCGGCTGGGCATACAGCATCTGTCCGGGGAGGGCCGGAGCCTGCGACACCAAAGGCTGTGTCTGTGACTGAGGCGGGAGCTGCGATGGCTGGTTCTGGGCCACTGGCGGCTGGGGCTGTGGTGGTGGCTGGTGGTGCTGCGGGTGATGCAGCTGCTGCAGCTGCTGGGGCAGGGCCTGTGAGGGGGGAGGCTGTGGCTGCTGCATTGGGGGCTGCTGTATTGGCGGCTGGGCCTGCAAAGCCTGCTGCTGCTGCTGCTGCTGCTGTTGCTGTTGCTGCAGCTGCAGCTGTGCCATCCGTTGTAGTTGTTGCTGCTGCTGCTGCTGCATCTGGGGTGGAACAAGCAGCACCCATCACCTCTCCGGCCTTGGAATCCTGTGTTGGGAAGTCTGCCCAGGATGCTCTCCCGGGAGACAGAGGGACACCGAGGGCACCAAGCGTGCACCTGTGCCGTGGTCACCAGATGCTGGCCCATCTCTAGGCCTGAGAGGACAAAGGAAGGGTCCAGGGAAGGGTCTGGAGGGCTTGGTAAGGGGTCACATATAGGCGCAGACCCAGAGAAGCCGGGCAAGGTTCAGCTGACCGCAGATCTCCAAAGCCTCTCCAGGGATGCCTGTTTGGTCCCTAGAGTGGTCACAGGACCAGGCTCAGGATGAGGAGGAAAAGTGAGGCTGGGGCTTTCCTGGTGGCGCAGCGGTTGAGAGTCCGCCTGCCAAAGCAGGGGACACAGGTTTGTGCCCCGGTCCGGGAAGATCCCACATGCTGCGGAGCGGCTGGGCCCGTGAGCCATGGCCGCTGAGCCTGCGTGTCCGGAGCCTGTGCTCCGCAACGGGAGAGGCCACAACAGTGAGAGGCCCGCGTACCGCAAAAAAAAAAAAAAAAAGCGGGACTGAAGAGTCACTGTCAGCCCTGGGAGAGGGGCTTCCAAGATCCAGGAGGGGCCTCGGGAAAAGCAGGCATAAGCCAAGGCCTGGAGCAGGTGGGAAAGAGCAGGGGGTCCTTCAGGGCTTACCTCCCTTAACCCACAACAGGCCTGACAAAAGACGCTTAACCCATCAGGGCGTTGACTGCAGAGCATGTGCGTGAGAAAAGGTTTTCTTGTAAGCAGGGCTCCTAATGTGACATGGCCACCCCTGCGGGACACTAGGCAGGGCTCGATTAGTGCCGCGTCCAGACACTGGAACACTCAGGGACAGGTCAGGAGGCCTGCGTGTGCTCAGAGGACACACACCCACGGGGTGGTCCAGGCCGTGCTACGAGTGGAGGGTAGCCTCACTCTGGCCTGGGCAGACTCTCACATGAACTGCCTGCACCAGGAGCCACCTGATCCATCCCCCGGCACACAGTAGGCCCACTCATTCTCGTCCCAGGCTCGGGGGCCCTGGAGAAGGCCAGGGTCCAGAACGATGGCGTCTAGTACCTGCTGCTGGTTCTGATGATGCAACTTGATCAGATGCTGCTGCTGCTGCTGCTGCTGGAGCTGCTGCTGCTGCACCACAGCCTGAAACTGCTGCTGCATGGCACTCTGCTGCACCTGGAACTGCTGCTGCTGCTGCTGCTGCAGCGCCGCCTGCTGCTGTGCCTGGAACTGCTGCTGCTGCTGCTGCAGCGCCACCTGCTGGAGCTGCAGCTGGGCTGGAGACAGACGGGTCGGGGAACTCGCACTGGGTGCAGCGGGGAAGGCGCCGCCCCCGCCAGTGCGGGAGGGACAGGGGTGACGATGACAGGACGGAACTTACTATAGAGTGAATCACAGTAGTAATGAACAGGAAAGAACAGGCCAGCCAAGAGGCCTGGGACCCAGCAACTAGTAATCTGCTTCCCGTCTCAATGGAACCACCTGCTCTGGACACTTCGTATCAACAGAATCTCACAACTGGGATCTTTTGTGACTGGCTCCTTCCCCTCAGCATCCCGTTTACAAGGTTCACCCACACTGTGGCACGGATCAGTATTCCCTTTCTTTTTGTTGCCGAATAATACTCCACTATATGGATTTCCCACATTTTGTGTTGTCCATCAGCTGATGGACATCTGGGTTGTTTCCACTTTTTGGTAGTTATAAATAATGCTGATACAAACAATCATTCAGGAACTTCCCTGGTGGTCCAGTGGTTAAGACTCCATGCTTCCACTGCAGAGGGCATGGGTTCAATCCGGGCTCAGGGAAATAAGATGCCACCAGCCACGCAGCGTGGCCAAAAAATTAAAAACAAATCAATAAAAAAAACAATCATTCACAAGATTTTCAGTGATCCGGTCTCTTTGGATGATGAAAATGTTTTAAAATTGATGCTGTGAGTGCACCGACCACCCCTGCACAGTACACTTCGAGTGGGTGAATATGAGTACATGAACTATATTTCAATAAAGATGAAAAGGAGGAACACAGAGACACTATGCCCAGTTTTCCCCAATAGTAGCACTTTGTATAACGCCATAACACAATCAGAATGTGTGCCCATTTGCCTGAGTGTGTAGTTTAAATTCTATACAATTTTCTCACCTGGCAAGATTCAGCCACCATGGAGGTCAAGACCTGGCACAGTTCCAACACCACAGGAGCCCTTGTGGTGCCACACCTCACCAGCTACTAAGGTGACCTCCATTTCTAATGACTCTGCCATTTTTAAACCACACAGAAGGACTGGCTCTCTCCTTCAGCACAATTTCTGAAGAGCGTCAGGGTGGGGAGTACATCCATGCAGGACCCATTGTGAGCACATTTCCCACCCACAGGCTTAGACGAAGCTGCTCACTACATCCTTCAACTCCTCTCTAAATTCATTATTTTTGTCTGGTTAACTCAGTAACTGGGAGGGGAAATTGCCCAACACACCTTTTATTTTCAAGTCTTTTTGCATCTTCTATTTCAGGTGTGTTTCCTGTAAGGATTAAAGAGCTGTACCCTCTCCTTACGTTTCCATTCAGTCTCAGCAGGAAAGCCTATCCCTTCACTTTTACTGTGATTACTTATGGTTTTCAACTTATTTGTATCTGTCTTTCCCCTTCTAAGTTTCCTCTTTTTTTGAGCTTTACTGAGGTATAATGGACATTTTTTTCTCCTCTTCTGAATTCTGTTTTGTTGGAGGACTGGGTTGATTTTTGTTCGTTTGGATTTTTGTTTGTTGTTTCTGTCTCATTCCATTTTTTCCTATGGATTTGGAATTTACAAACTATTTCTACTGTTTTAGCAACGACTTTTACAATTTTATCATGCATATTTAATTTAACAAAGTATAAAGTTTATCCACATTTAAACCTCTTTCCCAAATATGAGGACCTTAGAATCCTCTCTAAACATTTTTTTAAAGTAGGTTTTACATGCACACAATAGACCTGATATCCTTGATATTTGCCCTTCCTGACTCCATTTGGTATGGTCCCTGTTTATCTTATGCCCACACAGCAGACTTATATTAAGAGGCAGGATAGAATAAAGGCCAGGGGTACAGCCTCGGACCCAGACACCTGGACTCAAATCCCAACTCTGTCACTGCTCTGTGTCTCAGTTTCCTCAGCTATACTACATACCCCTACATTGGACTCAGAATTAAATAATCTACTACAGACCCAAACAGTGCTCAGAACCTGTAGAGGGTAGCTCTAAGGATTATTTTACAGAGGTAATTTTTGTTTACACCAAGGATTCCCAGCCTTGCCCCTCCTGACACCTTGGGCCAGACAACACCGTGCTGTGGGGGCTGCCCTGTACACGGAAGATGCTCAGCAGCATCTCTGGCCTCTGCCCACTGGATGCCAGCAGCAGCATCCCCCCCCGCCCCGCCACCAGCTGTAACAGCCAAACTGTCTCCACATATTGCCAAACACTCACCAGGGTGCAAAATCGCTTAGAATCACTACCTTAGATTTGTGCGTGTTTATGCCCTTATATGGAAAATGTTTCTTCTCCCATTTACACCTGGCATCTTGGGAAGGATGGTCTGAGAGGTAAGAGGAAATGGTGAGGGGAAAAAGAAGTATGCCCTTAAAAACTTTTAGTGAAGGTCTCCTCGGCTTTGTTGGCAGCTCTGTGCTCAGGGCTCTAACAACCTCTACTGTCTTCTTGACTCCATCACCGAGTCTGCTGAGTCTGCTTCTCGCTCCTTGACAGAAATGGCTGTTTCTGAGACAGTCTTCTGGCCTTTGGTGTCCTGCTGTTTCACAACAGGTTGGGGCATGGATGCCTTATTTAACCTGTGTGGTCCACTGGGCTTTCATCGGCCATCGTCTCCTCACACCCTCTGTGCTTCCATCTGCACTTAGATGCCCGTCAGACTTCCTGATTTCATGCTCCACGTTTCTCACCCTCCTGTTCCTGAGGCCTCTTCTCTAGGCTACGTTCTAGGTAACGTCTTCAAATGTAGCTTCTAGTTCAAACTCTTTCTTCAGCTGTATCTAATCTGTTTATTCATCCACACTTTCCTCTTTCGATGACTTTACTTCTCGTCTCTACAAGTTCTACTTGGTTATTTTTCAAATCTATTTGGTCACTCCTGATACAGTATCACAGTGTCCGTTCATTTGGAAGTCCAACCTTTATTTTTTTAAGCACCCCAAGGCCATATCTAACAATGGCTATGTCCTGGGGCATCTCCACATCTGGTGATTGTTTCTGCTCCTCCTTGAGGTGTGTCTGCTTCCTTCCATGCCTGCTGATTTTGTGTGCTCAATGACTGACCCTGATCTGCAATTCTCACAGGCCTAAACTGGGAGCACCCTCCTCCAATCTGCCCCGGGTTCTGGCGGAGCTGGGGGTTGCCAAGGGCCCTGGCACATCCTGGACGGAGGGATCCCAGGATTGCTTTCCCCCACCTTGCAGCGTGCCAAGGCACAGCAGGGCAAAGAGCTGCCCCTACCTTCTGCCAGCCCAACAATCCAAAACACAGTCTACACAGAAGGAGAGAGGGCTCCTCAGCAACAGCCAGAAATACGGCTTATTTTTAAAGTAGGTTCTACAAACACATGATATAAAATTCATCAAGGAAACAAAAAAGTATAGTTTAAAAGTATCCTGTACCTCAGCCCCAGCCTTATCCACAGTCAGCAGTGTGTGTTTCCTGTGACTAACCCAGGTCACCTGGAGATGCACAGCAGGCTCTGGGCTGCCCTTTGCGAGTCCTCTGACCCAGGACCTACACTCTGGGGGCGTGGAACTAAGGTCCGAAGCAGGCTTCATCACACAGTGGCGTTTGGAGGTGTCAGAAAAGGGCAGCAACTACCCATCAAGCACTACACTTATTTCAGGTAGACCAGGCCACCAGAGGTCACAGGGTGGGTCTCTGTAGAGGCAGCAGCAGCACATGAGAGTAGAGACCACTTTAACTTCCACTGGTGCCACACAGGAGACCAAGCCCCTCGGAAGCTGAAGACAGGATGTGGGCCAAGGTTGGACTAGGGAGGGTGCAAGACAGCCCACCAAAGCGTCACTGCTGAACTGACAGTCTCAGGAGTCAGACTGCAAAACATTCTAAACTCATACAGCTTAAAACTATTTTTTATTATAAAATCTAAGTTTGTGATAAAAAAGAAATTCAACCAGCGCACCCGAGTATAACATGAAAAGGAGCATCCTTCTGAAAGCCGCCCTGCCTGTGTGTGTGTGTGTGTGTGTGTGAGAGAGAGAGAGAGAGAGAGAGAGAGAGAGAGAGAGAGAGAGAGAAAGACAAGTGTGCTGACAAGAGGGGACCTGGGAGCTCGAGATGAAGAACCAACCACTGAGCCAAGCGTCAGACGGCAAGACGTCAATAAGGAAGAGAAATGAAGCTCTGGGAGGAAGGGGGTGTCTGGGGGCAGAAGGTGCCAGTGCAGGAGTGGGTGGGACAGAGGATGCATGTGGCCTCTGAGAAGGGCAAGGTGACCCGGACACAGGGAACCCAACAAAGAACAGGGTGCTCAAGGCCGTGGCTGCCCTCATCACAGGGTTCCTGAGAGGGATGCGAGACAGAATACATGGGAACACCACAACATGCACACAAGCATTCACAGCAGCTTTAGTTTAACAGCCCAAACTGAAACAACCCATGTGTCCTTCAAGGGTGAGCGGATAAGTGAATTGTGCGTGGCCCAGCAGTCCAGGGAATATTACTCAGCAGCGAACAGGAAGGAATTACCAACACCACCTGGAGGCTCCCAAGGGCGTCAGGCCGAGTGAAAAAAAGCCAGTCTCAACAAGTCAAATATTGCATGATTCTATTTATGTAACATTCGCAAAATGACACAATTACTAAGGCGGAGAACAGATCAGCAGCTGCCGGGCTTTGGGTTGGAGGGAGGGTGTGATTATTAGGAGGCACCAGGACAGCCTGTTGGTGGTGACGGTTCCACGTGCTAACTCCATTCCATATGTGATAAGACCTCACAGAACCACACACATGCACGCCCATGCGCAAGAGTGCATGCAAAGACTGGTCACATGTGAATAAAGTCTGCCTGAGTTGACAGCACTGTCGTGGTTTTGGTGATGTACTAGGATGTTTTCGTTGGGGAAGCTGGGGGAAGGGCACATGGGAGCTCTGTGCTATTCTCCAACTTCCTGTGACTCTTCAACTATTTCAAAAATAAAAAGTTACATAAGGGGAAAAAAGTACTGAAGCACTTAGCAGTATTAGATAAAAGTCTACAAGCATAAATGTCCATCAAGAGGGTCCTGGGGGACTTCCCTGGTGATGCAGTAGTTACGAATCCACCTGCCAATGCAGGGGACATGGGTTTGAGCCCCGGTCTGGGAAGATCCCACATGCCACGGAGCAACTAGGCCTGTGCGCCACAACTACTGAGCCTGCGATCTAGAGCCCGCGAGCCACAACCGCTGAGCCCGCGTGCCACAACTACTGAAGCCCACGCACCTAGAGCCCGTGCTCCACAACAAGAGAAGCCACCGCAGTGAGAAGCCCGTACACCGCAACAAAGAGTAGCCCCCGCTTGTCGCAACTAGAGAAAGCCTGTGCACAGCAATGAAGACCCAACACACCCAAAAATAAATAAATATTTTTTTAAAAAAAAGAGGGTCCTGGGACAGAGGCAGCCGGCGCTGCAACCCTGCTCCTGGCCCAAGCAGTTGTGCGGAGGATCAGGCGCCTCCTTCGGGAGGGGAATCAGGATGCGAGCCACAGCCTGGGCGGCCTGGGGCCAGGGCAACGCTGGAAGGGACAGATGGGGCTTTGCGGCTGAGGACACCCTGAGACGGAGCTGTTTCTATCTTGACTACAAAGCACAGCCCCTTGGATGGAGTCCCAGGCCACCCCATCCTCCTCCAAGTCCTCCCTCAGCCTGGGCAAGAGGGCCTCGGTGTCCCTCGCCCTCTGGGAGGCAAAGCAGGCTGGAGCTTCCCCAGCTCCTCTCGCCCCCTCACCACCCCCACCCCCGGCTGGGAAGAGAACGCGCCGCCTGTGGAGAGCGCGGCAGGTTCTCTGAGAAGCGTGGTACTCACTCTGCGGAGCGGCCGTGGACACGACGGCCATGCCATGGGGGGCCATCCCCGAGGTGCCAGGAGGTGGCTGCCCCGAGAGTGGCATCGGCTGCCCCATGGCCCCCAGGCCGCCCATCCCGCCCAGGGGCTGGCCGGGGCCCCGAGCAGGTAGGCCAATGCCGGCTGCTCCCGCGGCGGGCCCGCCAGTCAGGCTCTGCAGCGCATTCATAGGGTCTGCGGGGCACAGGGTGCAGCGTCTCAGGGCAGTGTCCGCCAAACCGGGCCAGGCTCCGTGGGCCATAAGGCCTTCCCGGGCACACGCTTCCTCCCACCTCCAGGCTCGACACCCTCAGTGTCCCAAATGGTGAGCGGCCGGAGTCCCAGGAGTCCCCCAAGCCCCAGCCCAGCTGCATACCACACCCCAGGGGCTGGGACACCTCCTAGGCAGGGAGCACAGCCCACACCCTAGCCTAGCCTATGCCAGGTCCTGACAGACTCCAAGGGACGAGCAAGCCCTCGGTGGCAGGCGGTGGCCCCACCCCTCCTGGCCATAGGCCCCTCCTGCTGGGTGAGACACAGCTGGGAATCCAGAGAAAACAAGGGTCAAGGGCTCTTCACAGTAAGCCGAGCCTGGGGCCAGAGAAAAGGGGGCAGGAGTAGATGTCCCAGGGAGGTTACAAGTCCCCTTGTGCACCAGAAGCCCATCTTTGCTAAGTCTGGGCAGGACCCCACTGAGGAGCAGTTCTCAGGAAAGACCCCTGAGAACAAGGGTGTGTGGGAGGGGTCCGCAGATGCTCGCCAGCTGAGTGAGTAATGGCCAGGGCCTGGGGCAGGAGCCAGAGGCTCTTGTTATAACAGCAAAGAGCCACCTGCAGGCAGGTGTGGCCTGGCCGGCTCACCCTGCCACAGAACCGAATAAACACACACATTCTCCTGGCCAAGCACTCTTGATACCCACCCCCACCACCACCCCCCAGCCCTGGCTGGCCAACAATCGCTGCACAAGCCAAGGGACCCCAGGCAGGTGCAGCCAGCTCGGCCAAGGCAAGCCTGGGCATGCGGCATGTGCCGCCGACAGTAAGACAAACAGCCCGCCAGGGTGGCTCCCCGCCCGGCAGTCGGAGTTTAGTTGGCCACTGGGATCTGCTAAACCCCTTCACTGGCAGCTCACTCAGCGAGACCTGGGCTAAATCAACAGGGTTCCCATGAGATAAAACCTTGAAATTAAAAAATAAAAAAGAATGACAATTCTTAACTTACAAAGAAACTTTGTAACTTAAGAAAGTGAATTCATAGTTATTCTCTAAATGCTACTACAGATTATTATGCTGAGCACAGCATTATACCATACTAGTTCTCTCCCAGAGAGCTCAAAATTTTAGATAATATTCAATAATCGTGTGAGTTTTCATCATTTTTTTTTTGCGGGAGGAATGGGATGGGGTGGTATCGTCCAACTCCACGGTCACCAGGAGGAGGGTGCCTGGTGGGCCAGGAGCTGGCAGTTCTCAGGAACCCGAGGTTGTCTCTCCAGGAACTTCCTCCTCCGGTAACAGCTTAACCCCAGGCACACGCAGCACCCACCATCCCATTCCTGCTACTCTGTAGCCAAGGTTGGGAAAAACTTTAATTCCAAAAGGAGAAACTCTTACCACTGACAGAAGCTTGTGATTTCTTGTTATCTATATATAAAAGAAAAAAAAAAAAAAGAAACCAAAGTAAACAAAGTTTTTCTGTAACCATATATTTCCACGCTAAGTCAGTGCTGAAGGCATTCGCCCAGAGATCATTTGCTAACACTGAACTGACCCTGCCTAGAAACTAGACAAAACATACCTCAGAGTTTCAGAGTGTGTGTGTGTGTGTGTGTGTGTGTGTGTGTGAACATGTGTGAATACATGTATGTGTCCCACCCCTGGCAGCACTGACACACAAGGAGGCCAGGAGCGAGAGGGTGCAGAACCACCCCACGGTCAACCTGGGCCCTGGAGAACAGCCCCCAGGTGGAGGCTGGTGCTGGGTCTCCTCTAGTTCCCTCCTTCCCAGGCCAGGGCTCTTAGCACAGGTCCCAAGCCACAAACAAGAGCGCTTCAGGGATCTACGTTGGGCCCACAACACCTCCATTTTCAGCCCACTCTGGTTAGGGAGGCAGCATCCCCATTTTCTGGATGAGGAAACTGAGTCTGTCCAAGGCTGGTTAGAAGCTGGATCCAGCCAGCCCCAGGACGGGCAGGGAACTGCCACAACAGTTCCACCCTCTGCCGGGGGTGAGGCAGTTGTGGGCACCCCCGCCAAAGGGCTTTGTGCACTGCCGTGCCAGGGCCAGCTCCCAAATGGGCCAGCCAGCCCGAAAGGCCGAGCCCTTGCCAGTACAGACGGGGTCGTGGCCAGGCTGCTCATGCCCCAGGCTTCTAGTGGCGGCTCCTCTTGTTCCAAACACCATGGGCCCTTCCCAAACACAGCAAAGAAAGTGAAATCAAGTGAGGTTCATCTTGCTAGCCAGTCTGGTAAAAAGTTAGTGTGGAAAGAAGCAATGGCCCTGCAAGGACTCTGGGGTCCCCAATGTCTCCCTCTGAGATGAGTGACGCTGACGCCACAGCTGTCTCAACAGCCACAGGGAGCAGCCACGCCATGGACAGGCTACGTGGGAGGAACCTGCCTCCTGTGGTCACCCCACTGCAGGCCGGCAGGAGGCGCTGTGGCTGTAACCACGCCCCACCCCCCACCGCCCCCCACCCACCGCGCAGCGGCCAGCGGCCCTGAGCGGCCCTGGAGAAGAGGAACTGGGATGCTGTGGGGCTGGGCCCTCACCAGGGCAGGGAGTGCAGGGTGGCGCTGAGAAAGCTGGCCCCAGAAGCTTCCAGCCTGACGGGAACACAGTTAGGTCCAGCCTCCATGGGTCAAAAAAACCAGGCATCAGGGAAGGAAGTGTCTATTCCAGGGTGGACTTTGCTTATTCAGGAACTGCCTAGAGATCAAAGCAGCAGTCCTTCAAAAAGGGAGATTAAGCAGACAAGCAAAAAGAGCAGTCCAGCCCAGACCACTTGGACACTAACATCTCCATTAGGCCACAATCAGCACGTTTCAGGCTGAGGCTCTGGGAGGATGGGAAACATGGAATCAAATGCGAAGCCATGAAGAACTTCCCAGAAAGCAGGCGCTGTCCACAGACATCCTGCCTCAGGCACTGGGGCCGCGACTGGCCGGGCTCTCATGGCGACCACAACCACCCAGAGATGTGATGTTTTACTTACGGATGTCTCGAAAATGGATAATGAGCCTGGCCACGAGAGAAAGGTATTCATCCTAAAAGCAAAAACAGGAAGCAGTTTAATCCCAGACGCAGAAGTGAGGCCGAGTGACGCCCCTTCCCGCCCTGGCCCTGCTGCGTTCCTCCTGAAGGCAGGGATGGCAGCCGTCCCCGTCTGTCTGTCCCTGTCTGTCTGTCTTCGCCAGCTTGGCTCGGCCTCCTCTGGAATCCATCCCTCTGGGAAAGGCCGGCAGAGCTCGGCTACCACAGAACAACAAAAGGCACAAAGAAACAGAAAACCAAGAAGGTACCAAGACACTAGAAGACGCTGCTCCCCCGCCCTGCTGTAAACCCTGGCGAGGGTCACGGAGGGGGGCTCAGGCACCCGTCTTTCTGCAGAGGGGCTGGCCCGGGGTCACAGGGCATCTCAGAAGTAGACACAGGAGGGCCGCTTTTGTCTTTGCTCCATTTGTACCAAAGTACTTTCGCTTTTCACACCGGCCTGTTGCTTTTCCACTGCTGACGTCATATTTGCATGCAAATCTGGCTGGGCGCCCTGGCTGTGCTTTCCCCAGCTCCCACTGATCTGAATTCACTGCACGGCCCAGGGAGAGGGCACAGTGCCGCTCAAGGAAGCAGGTGAAGGCCACTGCCCAGGGCCCTCTTGGTTCTCGCTGTGTTTCTGGAGCCTCCCAGCAGGGCCTGCCTTCCACCATTTGTCCTCTTTGTAACCAAGGACACTCACTCCAGGGGTTCCAGGGAAATCACTACTGTGAGTTTGTCTTGGGGTCAAAGAAGGGATGTTCGTAACTAAAATCTTATTTCAGAGAAGCTGGACCATCTTTCTGGCAAGGCAGGCAGAAAGGGCAGAGCTTTCACCCCTCCTGCTCACTTGACCCCCGCCTAAGTCACCATGACACTGAGTCCACTCAACAGCAGCCAGAGGAGACGACCCCCGCAGCCCAGGACCCATCACAGGGGACAACCCGTGAGCCTGGGACAGACAGTGAACCTGCCGTCATGAGAACACCTCCAAGGGAAACACATGAAGGGGGCCTCAGACGAATGTTAACAACATAAGCACACTTTGTAACCCCCATCAGCCCTCATTGATCTCAAACTTCACCCACCACTGTTTTCTCAGCCATGGAATCAGCAGAGGAAAACGTGGGGGAAAGGCCCAGGGAGGCCACAGGGCAGGTACCAAAGGACAGGACACATGGGAGATGTGTTCAACACTCCCTCTCCCAATGCCCCCCACAAATTTCTGGGAGGAAAAGATCCCACCGATCACCTGACCAGGCTGGTCCTTGAAGGACAACAGGGTGGTGAGTGGGGCACAAGGAAAGTGGGGGCTAAAGGAAGCTCCGAAATGAGGTGGCCAAGGACGGGGAGCTTGCCAGGTCAAGAGCTGACATCTCAGTAAGGCCTTGGCCATCTTTTGGGTTGGAGAAATCTTAAAAGAATTTGTTGAGCTTTTTCTACTTCCATAAAAGGTGAAGCAAGAGGAAGCAGGTTTAAAAAGCAACCAGATCATTAAAAAGTCCACAAACAACAAATGCTGGAGAGTTTGGAGAAAAGGGAACTCTCCAACACTGTTAGTGGGAATGTAAACTGATGCAGCCACTATGGCAAACAGTATGGAGGTTCCTCAAAAAACTAAAAATAGAATTACCATATGATCCTGCAATCCCACTCTTGGGCATATATCCGGAGAAAACTCTAATTCAAAAATATACGTGCACCCCTATGTTCACATCAGCACTATTTACAACAGCCAAGACATGGAAGCACCTAAGTGTCCACTGACAGATGAATGGATAAAGAGGATGTAGTATGTATATATACAATGGAATATTACTCAGTCATAAAAAAGAATGAAATAATACCATTTGCAGCAACATGGATGGACCCAGAGATTGTTATACTAAGCGAAGTAAGTCAGACAAATACCATATGGTATTACTTATATGTGGAATCTAAAATATGATAAATGAACTTATCTATGAAACAGAAACAGACTCATGGACATAGAGAACAGAGTTGTGGTTGCCGGGGGTGGGGGGTGCTAGGGGAGGGATGGACCAGGAGTTTGGGGTTAGCAGATGCAAACTATTATATACAGAATGGATAAACAACAAGGTATAGCACAGGGATCTATATTCAATATCCTGTGATAAACCATAATAGAAAATATACATACGTATAACTGAATCACTTTGCCGTAAGGAAAAAACACAACATTGTAAATCAACTATACTTCAGTTATAAAACAAAACAAAACAAAACCAGCAACCAGATATTTTACTCCGACACAAGATACAGTAAATGGGGCTCAGGAGCATGTCCCCGAAGCCCCTGGCACAGAACCAGGACCGAGTGCTTGGAGCCAGGTGGGCACAAGGCACCCAGGGTCTGCGCCCACTGAGGCTGCCCACAGCCCAGTGCAGCAGAGGCTCTGGGGACCAGACCAGCATGAGGAGGCCTGAAGGGGACAGAGGGGAGCAGCAACCACCTGACAGGAGAAGCGGGCACAGGGAGTGGTCAGTCACACTGCCACCAAGGGGCGCTCCTGTGGGTAAATACATCACCCAGCACGTTGAGGGTAGAGTGCTTCAGGCCTGCTGATTTGATCCTCCTCTGACTCCCCAGGGCACCTGCCCTACTCTATGTCTAGATTGGCTTCCCTGGGCGTGAGAGTTCCCAGCCTCCATGCAGACAGAGAGGTTATGACCCCTCTTCTGCTCCAAGGCACCCCCGCTCCAGGACAGTCCCAGAAATGGGCCGAGGAGCATGTACCTCCCTTATCTTCACTCCACCTTTATCATCTCCCCCTCCTGACAGCAAAAATACAAGCATCCAGGCTGGGTACGGCCAGAGCACAGCAGTGACAGCTCACACGCTGCACTGACTCCGGGCCAGGCACAGCTCTGAATGCTTTACAAATAATTAACACACTTAATTCTTCCAACTGCCCAGTGAGGCAGGTACTACTAGCGGGCTGGTTTGCAGGTGAGAAGACAGAAATGTGGGAAAAAAGCTTCCTGCAGTTTATACACTTTGTCTAACCTGTACAAGTCTTGTATGAGGGCCTGACAGCAAAGGTGGAGGACGAATCCCCTCATGGATGTGGAGGGAGCAACAGGAAGGACACACATGCTCCAGGTAAGATGCCACAGGCCACACACTAGATGCTACACTGTTATACCTTTTGTATAAGACTCGGGGAATCTGAACATGTATATTTGCTTTATACCTGCAAAAAGAAATGCTGCAGATCAACAATTAAATCCCCAGAGGTATTAGGAAGTGGCCTGGAAATGAAACTTCCCACCTTGTTATACAGCTTTCACATTGGAAGTATGTAATCTTTTACCAAATTGAAGACAAAGCCAAATCAAAAGAAAAAAGTACAGGGACTTCCCTGGTGGTAGAGTGGTTAAGAATCCGCCTGCCAATGCAGGGGACACGGGTTCGAGCCCTGGTCTGGGAAGATCCCACATGCCGCGGAGCAACTAAGCCCGTGCGCCACAACAACTGAGCCTAGAGCCCACAAGCCTCAACTACTGAAGCCTGCGTGCCTAGAGCCCATGCTCCGCAATGAGAAGCCACTGCAATGAGAAGCCCGCGCGCTGCAACGAAGAGTAGCCCCGGCTCACCACAACTAGAGAAAGCCCGCGTGCAGCAACAAAGACCCAACGCAGCCAAAAATTTAAAAAAAAAAGTACAATTCCTAAAAATGCAAAACCAACCAAACATATGAGCTGATATCAAGTTGGTGTCAGAATCATAGGGAAAAGAGTTCCTTTGATTGATCATTTTAAAAAACAAAAAGCAAACAAAACAAAAAAAACATATGTCCGTAGGGGAAGCGGTACATTCTAAGTACACACAGAGCTGTAAAGAAATCTTAAACTTCATTCCACATTTTGTTATTTGCTACTAACATTAGTGCTAATATTGGTCTGTTTATTCTGAAAGTATTTTAGAGTAATTATGCCAATGACATTAGAAGACAAGATATTCACAAAAGAGAGCAGATACATGTTTAAAATAAAAGTAAAACCCTGTAATTGGAAATATCAATGTGAAATTATGGGGTTTTGAGGTTGTTGTTTCAAAAACATATGACTCCCTAGCTCTGTTCACAAAAAAGCGCAGAAGCTGTGAGCAGCCCCATGCCCACACTGCAAGCCCCAAGTACCATTTCACCCTTGAAAAGGAACAGGGCTCCTTAGAGCAACAGCTGATTCTGGGCCAAGATGCAAGCAAGCTACAAAAGACTAAGGGGTTGTGACAGGGGCCCCAAGGGGTCAGGAATGTGCCTGTGAGCAGCCACTGGGGACACATCAAAATGAACGGCTGCAAGGCCTGAAACTCGCTTGATGCAGAGCCATGCTCACAACACCACTCACAGGAAGAGAAGCAGCCTCACCCCACCCCCAGGCCCCGGCACTTGCCCCTGGGTACGAAGGGCAGCAATTCCACAAGACAGTCAGTACTCCTGACGGTCCCGAACAGGCTGTGTTTCAAGCAACCAAGTAGCACTGGTGGATGAAAGAAAACCTTTCCTGGCAAGACAATTCCATCTAATAAATGTGGAAGAAAAGCCAGAATTCAGGACAAGTACCAGTTTGCAACGCCCAGTTAAACGATGGAATCATCAGCTGACAAGTGGATGGGAAACTTCATAAAAGAGTCAGACTGTCACTCTCCCAACTCCTGATCAACTGTGGCCTTGTGGGAAAATCAAGACACCCAGAAATATATACAATATATACAAATATAAGGCACCACCTCTAATGCCTTCTTGCTAACAAGACCCCTGCATACTGTGCTCTTTTGATCGAACACCTGGTTCACAAGAAATAAGGGGCAGGCAAGAGGGTTCACCAGAAATAAGGGGCAGGCAAGAGGGAGCCAGGCCACAGGGAATACTGTTGGTGGGAACACCCATGGTAAACACTCTGTTACTGAGGACTCAAAGGAAGAAAAGGAGCTGGTCAGAAAGCTCATGTCATCTTAGAGAATACAGATGTCATCAGGAACAGAATGCTGGGAAAAAGGTGAATGTTAAAAGTGTTTCTGGTGAGGGCTCAGGGGAAAGAGGAACGTGTGATTGGAAACAAGAGCACAGAGAACCCCTGTCATACAGTGTCCAAAAGTCTAGCTGAATCGTACCCTAGTTGAGAGGAAGGCAGACCTTGTAAGCAATGAACCTGGATATTTGGCTGAGTAGACTTCCAAACGAAGTGTGGATGGTCTGGCCTGCTTTCTTCTTTTTTTTAAAAAAATTATTTATTTATTTATTTTTGGCTGCGTTGGGTCTTCGTTGCTGCACACAAGCTTTCTCTAGTTGTGGCGAGCAGGGGCTACTCTTTGTTGCAGTGCACGGGCTTCTCATTGCAGTGGCTTCTCTTTTTTTGCAGAGCACGGGCCCTAGAGCACGCGGGCTTCAGTAGCTGTGGCATGTGGGCTCAGTAGTTGTGGTGCACAAGCTCAGTAGTTGTGGCGCACGGGCTTAGTTGCTCCGCGGCATGTGGGATTTTCCCGGACCAGGGCTCGAACCTGTGTCCCCTGCACTGGCAGGCGGATTCTTAACCACTGCGCCACCAGAGAAGTCCTGGCCTGCTTTCTTCTTGTTGCTTACAGTGAAATTGGGAGTAAAGAAAGAAACTGAGGGAAGAACCGTTAAGCATAAAGGAACCTGGACTTGGTTTCGGAAATTCCCAGGCTATTCAGATTACAAAGAAACACTAAAATTAGGAGATTGACTGTAGGAATGTGTGCTCTGGAGAGAAGGCTGAGGGTGTGGTTGCACAGACTATGCTAGTGCCAAAGAGATCAGGCGTGTGATGAATCCTCTCAGTCGTCTCACAGATGCCAGGAATAGGGATGAAATTACAGGGATGAAACATCTGTGGGGAAACCTTCTGTCTGATGGCATGAATATGTCACATATTCACGGTTTAGAGCGTCATACCAGCAGAAATACTGCCAGTTTAGACTAAAAGGGAGAGACTGGATGAAATTTTAAAAGGGTGTCAGACTCCCAAAGTCAACAGGCAGGAAACAGGCTGGTAAAACTACTGGCTACAAATATGACCACCGGGGAGAGCCTTGGGCCAAGAGGCCAAAGCCATGAGTCCAGAGACTGTAGCCTCCAAGTCTGTGGGAATTTGTCCAGCAGCTACAGGAAACTAATACACTGCCTCTATATAGATTGGCCTATTCTGGGCATTTTATACAAATGCATCATACAATACGTGCTCCCTTGTGACTATTTCACTACACTTATCGTGATGGTTTCAAGGTTCATCTGTGTTGTACCATGTATCAATACTTCAGTCCATTATACGGCCAGATAACAGTCCATTATACAGACACACCACATTTTCTTTATCCACTCATCAGCTGATAAACATTTGGGTGTTCCAACTTTCTGGCTATTATGAGTGATGCTATGAGTATTTCTGCCCAAGTTCTGTGCATATATGGTTACTCTGTTTAATTTCTGAGGAATCACCACACTGTTTTCCACAGTGGCTGCTCCACTATACATTCCTTCCAGCAACGTATGAGGTGCCAATATCTCACCAATACTTATCATCTTTTTTTATTATAGCCATCATGAGTGTGACGTTGTATCTCACTGTGGTTTGGATTCGCCTTTCCCTAAGCACTAGTGATATTGAGCATCCTTTCATGTGCTTCTTGACCATTTGTACTGGGCTGGCCAAAATAGTTCCTTTGGTTTTTTTTTTTTTTTTTTTGCGGTATGCGGGCTTCTCACTGTTGTGGCCTCTCTCGTTGTGGAGCACAGGCTCCGGACGCGCAGGCTCAGCGGCCATGGCTCACGGGCCTAGCCGCTCCGCGGCACGTGGGATCTTCCCAGACCGGGGCACAAACCCGTGTCCCCTGCATCGGCAGGTGGACTCTCAACCACTGCGCCACCAGGGAAGCCCTTTGGTTTTTAAGTAAAAATAAAGACACATTTTTTACTTTCACCAAGAACTTTATTGAACAATGTATTCACCACTTTGTCCCACTACCTTCTGCCATTTTTCAGGCAACTTCAAAATTCCATCTTCCCAAAACTTTTTATTTATTTAAAAAAATTTTTTTTGGCTGCATTGGGTCTTCATTGCTGCACACGGGTTTTCTCTAGTTGCGGCAAGTGGGGGTTACTCTTTGTTGAGCGGGCTTCTCATTGCAGTGGCTTCTCTTGTTGCGGAGCACAGGCTCGAGGCACATGGGCCTCAGTAGTTGTGGCAGGAGGGCTCAGTAGTTGCAGCAGGCAGGCTCTAGGGCGCGCAGGCTTCAGTGGTTGTGGCACGCAGACTCAGCAGTTTGGCACGCGGGCTCTAGAGCGCAGGCTCAGTAGTTGTGGCACATTTACTTAGTTGCTCTGTGGCATGTGGGGTCTTCCCAGACCAGAGATCAAACCCATGTCCCCTGCATTGGCAGGAGGATTCTTAACCACTGCACCACCAGGGAAGTCCCTCAAAACTTTTTAACTTTTTGAGCAAAGAACTTTTCTAGGTGTCTTTTACAGTCTTCCAGGGAATTGACATTGTTTCCATTAAGAGAGTTTTGTAAAGACTGAAATAAATGTAAATCCAAAGGTGCAAATGTCTGGTGAATACGGCGGATGAATCAGAACTTCCCAGCCAAGGTGTAACAGTTTTTGCCTGGTCATCAAAGAAACATGAGGTCTGGCGTTATCGTGATGGAAGATTATGCGTTTTCTGTTGACTAATTCTGGACGCTTTTCATTGAGTGCTGCTTTCAGTTGGTCTAATCGGGAGCAGTACTTGTTGGAATTAATCGTTTGGTTTTCCAGAAGTAGCTCATAATAGAGAACTCCCTTCCAATCCCACCATATACACAACATCACCTTCTTTGGATGAAGACCAGCCTTTGGTGTGGTTGGTGGTGGTTCATTTCGCTTGCCCCACTGATCTCTTCCATTCTACATTATTGTACAGTATCCACTTTTCATCCCGAAGCAATTTGTTTTAAAAACAAAATGTTTGGGCTTCCCTGGTGGCGCAGTGGTTGAGAGTCCGCCTGCCGATGCAGGGGACACGGGTTCATGCCCCGGTCTGGGAAGATCCCATGTGCCGCGGAGCGGCTGGGCCCGTGAGCCATGGCCGCTGAGCCTGCGCATCCGGAGCCTGTGCTCCGCAATGGGAGAGGCCACAGCAGTGAGAGGCACGCGTACCACCAAAAAAAAAAGAACAAAAACAAAAACAAAAAAAAACACCAAAAAACAAAAAAAATGTTTTCACTACGTTTAAATGGAGAATCACATGTGGAAATATGGTCAAGAAGGGTTTTTTTTGCTAAACTTACGTGGAACCGAAACATCAAAGCGATTAACATAACCAAGCTGATGCAAATGATTTTCAACGCTTGATTTGGATATTTTGAGTATGTCAGCTATCTCCTGCATGGTATAACATTGATTGTTCTCAATTAATGTCTCAGTTTGATCGCTATCAACTTCAACTGGTCTACCCGACCGTGGAGCATCGTCCAGCAGGAAATTCCCAGCACGAAACTTCACAAACCACTTTTGACACGTTTGATCAGTCACAGCACCTTCTCCATACACTGCACAAATCTTTTTTTGCATTTCAGTTGCATTTTTACCTTTCTTGAAGTAATAAAGCATAATAAAACAATTTAAAAAATGTTCTTTTTCTTCCATCTTCAATATTAAAATGGCTACACAAAAATTCTCCAATTTTGTTAATTTTTTTTTAAATGCACACTGATATGACAGCTGTCACAATACAATCTAACAAAATTGTTTTGAAGGAAGTTAAAGACAACTAAGCGCTACTAGAGCCATCTTACGGGAAAAAAACGAATGAACTTTTTTAGCCAACCCAATATATCTTCTCTGGAGAAATGTCTATTCAAGTTCTTTGCCCATTTTTGAATTAGGTTGTTTGGTTTCTTTTGTTGTTGTTTTTGAGTTGCAGTTCTTTATATAATCTGATACCAGTCCCTCATCAGATATCATCAGATATTTGATTTGCAAATATTTTCTCCCATTCCATAGGCTGTCATTTTACTCTCTTGATGGTATCCTTTGATGCACAATAGTGTTTAATTTTGATGAAGTCAAATTAATCTATGTTTTCTTTTGTTGCTTGTGCTTTTGGTGTCACATGTAAGAAACCATTGCCTAATCTGAGGTCACAAAGATTCATGCCTATATTTTCTTCTAAAAATTTTAGTTTTAGAACTTTCCTGGTAGTGCAGTGGTTAAGAATCCGCCTGTAAAAGCAGGGGACACAGCTTCAAGCCCTGGTCCCACAGGAAGATCCCACATGCCGCGGAGCAACTAAGCCCGTGCGCCACAACTACTGAGCCTGTGCTCTAGAGCCCGCGAGCCACAACTACGAGCCTACACACCTAGAGCCCATGCTCTGCAATGAGAAACCTCTGCAATGAGAAGCCCGCGCACCTCAACGAAGAGGAGCCCCAGCTCACTGCAACTAGAGAAAGCCTGTGCACAGCAATGAAGACCCAATGCAGCCAAAAATAAATAAAAAATAAAAGTTTAACAGTTTTAGCTCTTAGGTCTTTGATCCATTTTGAGTTAATGCTGGTATATGGTATGAGACTGGGGTCCCACCTCAATATCATACATGTGATAATCCAGCAGATGTCCCAGCACCATTTGTTCTTTTCCAAGATTGTTTTGGCTATGCTGGGTCCCTTGAGTTTCCTTAGAATCATTTTGTCAGTTTCTACAAAGTCTGTTAGAAACTTTTCCTCATACTTGAAAAATGTATCAATTCCCAGAGCAGGTGCTCCAGAGCCAGTGTTCTCAGCAACATGGGACCTTTGGTAAATATTGTGTTGTGATTCACGTATTTTAAAATTTTACCCTTATACATTATAAAATATTTTAAACATACAAAAATTAAATAATAAAACAAATGACAGTGGGTTCCTTACCCAGTTTAAATTAAAAAATAAGATCGAAAGAAAGCAAGCTAGCTCCCCATGCTACCGCTGATTTGCCCCACACCTTGTGTTCTTCACAGCTGAACTGGAGAAAGTCACGAGGACTACACGGAGTGTCTGTACTCTCTCAGCTCCTCAGTACATGCTAGTGAAAATGGAGCAACTGAAAACCAAAGAAGTAGAATTTCCAAAGAGGCCTCCGAGCAAGCACGCCGACGCCGGGTAGTGGAGGAGGAGGCCTGGCTGTCACCCCGCAAACAGCAGAGGGCAGGAGCACAGCCCTGGACCTGTCAAAACTGGCCACACCCAGGCCTATCTAGCAGGTCCCAGCAGTTTTTCAGAAAATACTAGTCTTTTCATGCGGCACAAGTGTGCTTTTCTCCTCCAATAGCTGTCCCTGATTAAACAAAGATAGCAGAAGATGTATTCGGTTTCATTCAAAAGGCCAACCCTGGGCTTGCGAGGTCCGTAAAAAGGGCTGAAGGTTGGAGAGTGTCTCCTTCATCAGACGTGCACGGCCTCTTCCCGCTCTCCCCAGGCTGTGCTCTTGCCCTGTTATTCCAGCAGCTGCTTGTGCCCCTCAGCCCTCCTCTAATTAGCCTCCAGGTCACTTCCCAGTTCTGATGTTCTCGGCCTCCTGGTCCCTGGGTTTCACCTTGGCCCCCACCGTGGGGACTCAGCGTTTACAGCTGTAAACCAGAGACATGCACTACTTCTGCATAATACTATACAACGTGCAAAACAGTTGATGTGTGTTTAACATATAAGCTTAATTTAAAAACAACCAAGTGATAAGTACATGTTCAGCAATGCACCCAGCTGTAATAAGCCTCTCTAGGCACTGCAGCTGTGGGTGCCGACGCAGAGGTCCCGGGATCCCTGGCTGTGCTCTCATCCAGCAGATGCCATACCTTCATGAATCTGCAGAGTGCTTAGAGCTGCTATTATTATACCACCCACCACCCCCAGGGAAAGTGGTTTCTGCCTTGAGGCAGAGAGCAGTCCCACCTGCAGGAATTCAGATGTTAAGAATTAAAGTGGGTGTTTGGGTGTCTTTTGCTTTGCTAGATGGGGGGAAGTAGCACAAGTAGCAAAGAGGGTAGGCTCCTACCCCACACCCCCAGGATGTGTGACCTCCTGGGCAAGTTACCTGGCATCTGTGTGCCTGAGCCTCCTCATCTGCATCCTGGGGAGAGCAGCACTGTACCTGCTTCATGGGCCTTACAAGGCGACATCACATCACTTTAGAGGGAGCAATGGGGCCTGGCCGTTAGACCCAGGGCCAGCCCCTGACAGAATGGGAAGAGCTTTAACTCTGGGTGCTAACACCACACTGGAAGCATGCACCAACCAGGCAATCTGGAGCTGGTGGTCTTTTAGACAAGAGTGCTCAAGGTCTTCCTTGCCCGGGCTGTATACCAGGCAGCCTGAGGTGCCCATGGATGACCTGGTTTCCTTTAGGGTGGACACCTCTGGACCCACCTGCTTGCCAGGATTCCAAGAGAAGGTTAGCCCCTTTTCCATGACCTCCTCTGCCTCCCGGACCCTCCTGGAGTCTAAAAACAGAAATCACTCTTCTGTATCCTTTTCTTTGCTCTGGGTCCCACCTTTTACATTCTTTCACAGTCATTCTAATGGGGTCTCAGGCAGGAGGGGCAAGTAACAAGCGTGCCGGCTGCCACCTGACTGGAGAGTCCCTCTGGAGCCCTACCCTGGAGGAAAGGTCTCACCGCATGACAGGGCCCAAGGCTCCATGTGGGGCTTGAGCAGGACTAATAAACTGGACATCGGACAGCAGTGTCCAAGCAGAAAGTCTGTCTCTAAAAATGACATAGGAAACTTCCCAGACCTCTCTATAAATACCTCTCTTCCAAACAGTCAGGGCCTCCTCTTGAAGTTAGGGATTTAGAACCAGCCTGACCAAAGGAGATGCAACTGAAATTGCTAAGGTGTGGTGTGGGCTGCAGTAAGGAGAGGTGAGGACAGTGACGGGGGCTGTTGTGCTGCCAGTCGCCCCCTCGGGATGGAAGACTTATTCCCCAGCTGCTGGGAGGGTCTCTGGGGTGGCCAGTCTCCAAGATGGCAGCTAACAACCGCTGGCCTCCTTGGATGCACAGGCCACAGCGCACAGAGAAGGTGGAGGCGACTCCCTCCCCAGACTCCACACTGGCCTTAGGACTTGCTGTGACCCAGAGATGTTCTAGGACTTCAGGGGACTGACAGCTTCCACGTCCCCTGCCTTGGAAGCCAGCCACTGTGCCGTAACGAAGCCCGGGCTATGCTGCTGGAGACACCAGGTGGCTGCCAGCTGAATGTGGCTGCGCCGAGGTCACCAGTGAGACCAGAAGAATGGCCAGCCAGGCAGTTCCAATCATCCCAATCCTGACCCACAGAATCAGGACAGATACCAACTATTGCTCTAGGCCACTACATTTTGCGGTAGTTCCTTATAAAGCAATAGACAACAAATACTGGACCAACAAGTTGTGCATTTCGAAAGTTGAAATAATTCAATAAGCCCTCACCAAGGTTCTTATCTCCCAAATATCTTCAAATAATGTATCTAATAATAATGAGTTCTTACAATCTAGCAATAAAAAGACCAACAACTCAATTTTAAAATGGGCAAAGGATTTGAATAAGCATTTCTCCAAAGAAAATATACAAATGACCAATAAACACAGTAAGTCATCTGGGAATGCAAATCAAAACCACAATTAGATACCACTTCACACTCATTATGATGGCTATAATAAAAAAAAAAAAACAGTAACAAGTATTGATGAGGAATGGAGAAACTGGAACCTCATACACTCCTAGTGGGAATGTAAAATGGTGCAGCTGCTTTGAAAACAGTCTGGCAATTCCTCAAAAGGTTAAATACAGAGTTACCATCTGATTCAGCAGTTCCTTTCCTAGGTATACAGGAAAGAGAAATGGAAACATATGTCCCCAGGAAAGTTTGCAAACAAATGTTCATAGCAGCATTATTATAACAGCCAAAAAGTGGAAACGCTCCAGATGTCCATAAACTGGTGATGGATAAATAAAATATGGTACATCCATACAATGGAATATTATTTGGCAATAAAAAGGAATAAAGTACATGCTACAACATGGTTCATGGGTGAACATTAAAACTATTATGCTAAGTGAAAGAAGCCAGTCACAGAAACATATATTTTATGATGCATTTATATGAAAAGTACAAAACAAGCAAATCTATAGCAACAGAAAGCAGGTAAGTGGTTGCCTAGGACTGAGGGTTGAGGGAAAATGGCGAGTGCTGGCTAACGGATATAGAGATTCTTTAGAAAATGCTCTAGGGAGTACCCTGGGGGCCTAAGTGGTTAGGATTCCGGGCTTTCACTGTCATGGCCCATGTTCAATCCCTGGTCGGGGAACTGAGATCCCATAAACTGCAAGGTGTGGCCAAAGAAAAAAAAAAAGAAAAAGGAAAATGCTCTAAAATGGATTGTGGTGATGGCTGCACAACTCTGTGAAGATCCTAAAAGACCAACCACTGAACTGTACACTTTAAATTGGTGAATTGTACAGTATATGAATTAGAGCTCAATAAAGTTGCTATAAAAAAAGAATATAACACTTACCATTTTCTATGTCCACAGCACGAGCCTGCCCACCTCAGTGCACGGGCTTCTGCTGCTCGTCCTCCACCTACTTGTGCTCACAAACACATGCTGGTGTGCTCTGACCTCCAAGCCCAGGCTGTACACATGGTTTCTGTTTTGGAAGCTGCACTCTCCGGCCAATCATCTCTACCTTTCCATTTCAGAAAATGTTTACCTCATCTAAACACTCAAACCAGGCTAAGTTTCCCCAACGGACCTCTGTACGTCTTGACAGTTGGTTTACCTAAACCTGGATCCAACCATATATAGCATCTGCTTTTGATTCTTTCTTTTCTCTTCTTTTTTTAAAAAAAATTTATCTATTTATGTATTTCTTTTTGGCTGCATTGGGTTTTCGTTGCTGCGTGCGGGCTTTCTCTAGTTGCAGTGAGTGGGGGCTACTCTTCGTTGCAATGCGTGGGCTTCTCATTGTGGTGGCTTATCTTGTTGCAGAGCACAGCCTCTAGATGCACGGGCTTCAGCAGTTGCAGCACACAGGCTCAGTAGTTGCGGTGTGCAGGCTCAAGAGCGCAGGCTCAGTAGTTGTGTCGCACAGGCTTAGTTGCTCCACGGCATGTGGGATCTTCCCGGACCAGGGTTCAAACCCGTGTCCCCTGCATTTGCAGGCGGATTCTTAACCACTGCGTCACCAGGGAAGTCCCTGTTTCTGATTCTTGACACACAGTAGGTCTTAGAGCTCCAGCACCACGCTCGGGCATCAGGTGCTCAGCAGAGCTGGTGCAGCAGACACAGCCCGCCCTGCACGAGCCAGGTAACCCAGACAAGCCGCTTGCTTCTTTGTGCCTGTTCTGTTTCATTTCTACGAGCAGCTCTACCCCAAGGCAGATAACAAGAGGTGGTCACGTGAAGCCCCTGGTGATGCCCAGTTCACGCGAGAGCTCACACAGGAAACCCGCCCCAACCACTCCACCTGTGAAGTTCCCAAGCATCGTCCTCACCAAAACCTCGCCCTCCACGAGCATCACCTGCATCATTTAACAAAAAGGGACAGGAACCCTTCTGGGCCCACCTGTCAGGGCCCTGACCCACAGGAGGGCTGAGCCTGAGGACAGAGAGGTTCTTACTCAGAGCACCGTCCACAGGAACCACCGGGGCCCGAGGGAGCGCCCTACAGGATTCACGGGAGCTGACCACGAATGGGGGTGCCAACAGCAAGGTCTGGGGTCAGAGGCTGCGCCTGCATCCTGGATGCCCACCCAATCCCCTCCCGCACCTATACCACAAACACAGGATCTTCCCACAGAATGCCACCCAACAGTGAGCAGCCACCCCGTCCCCATGGCCTGGCACCCTGCCCTCCAGCAGCATCCCCACTGGGAGCCACCCCCCAGGGCCTTACCCGAGTCTTGGCCTTCAGAAACACGTGGCTCTCCATGTCCTTGCTGGATTTACTGTGGGCCACACCAGCCTTCCTCATGGCATCCTCTCTGGAACACAGAGGAGGAGAGATGTTGACACAGGCTCCCTGGCCAGCAGGCCCACGGATGTGGCCTGGCCCACCAGCCTGGTTGAGGCCCAGGAGAGGCACGAAGGGGGGGGGCTCTCAGCACAGCGATGAAAGGCAGCTGAGCAAAGGAGAAGGCGGGCAGCGCCACGAGAAGGAAGGAACAGGAAAGGCGGTCACCATGAAACAAAGCAGCCACCCCGCTTGAGCGGGCAGAGGGGCCAGGCCCAGAGGCTCCTCACAACCAGCACATTAAACAACAGGGCGTCCAGCTGGCCTCCATTTCCTGCCCTCTACGTGACCTGAGCCCCCACCCAACTCTGGCGTCAAGAGCAGTGGGACCCTTGCTCTGGAAGCCTCCTCTGCTGGAAAAAAGGGGCCATGCCAGTCACCTCTCAGTTCCTCCCAAGGCAAAGGCCCCTGTGTCAGACATGCAGCTCCTCCCAGTGGGACCAAGGAGATGAGCCCGACCTCAACAACTTCCAGCTGGGGGCAGGAGACCACACAAATGCCAACACATGCATGGCAAGAGACGGAATGTGACCCCAGGTTTTCATCACATGATGCTCTGCTGCACATGGCTAAGCCCGAGCTCCTCTGGATGGTAGCACACATTCCCCCCCCCCCCCCCCCCCCCCAGACGAAGGGAAGGATAGGTGCGCATTTGTTAGAAAGGAAGGAGCACATCAGGCTCAGGTCCACAAGCCTGGCCCCTCTGCTCACAGCCCGCCTTCTTCTCCACAGGATGGGTCTCCCGACCTGTCTTCCCAGCGCTGGGCTCACTGATAAAGACCCCCCCTCTCCCAAGGGAATCCAACAAGCCTAGTCCAGCCGGTGCTGGAAGGCTTTCTGATGGCTCCAAACACACACACACCCTGGGTACTGAAAGAGTGTGCACATGGGCTGCAGGATCACATTCGTGATCCCGAGAGAAACCCCAGACAAGAGGCTAAATGCTGAGATGGATAAATCTGTACTAACGTATAAAGAAAGATAAAATGCTGCTGACTACCACACTGCCAGATTCCACACGTGAGGCCAGAGTCCCCACCTCCCGCCTGCTTCCCTGAGCCTGCACCAGGGCCAGGAGGCAGCAACGGGTTCCCGCTGGAGAAGCATCCAGAGTAGAGCAAATGCTCGCACGAGGGGATGTGTGACCAGGATCAAAGAGAGGCAAAAGGAAGGATGCAGGAGGACAAGGCGAGACCCTGACAGGCCAGGGGGACCTGGCGCTCAGGGGCTGAGGCCAGCGGAGCAGGCATCCCACGTGCGAACGTGGGTTCTGAGCCCTCGAGCAGCTCCGACAAGTGACTGAGCAGACCTGTCTTCAAGGGGGGGTCTCCCCAGCACCCCCATCCCTCCTCCAACAGCCATATGAGGCTAACCCTACCACAGAGGCTTGCCCGAAGCTGAGGGCCACAGAGCCGCGGACCACTGGGGCAACCCCAAGGACAGCGGTAGACACATGAGGGGGCCGTGACGGCTGGCAGCTGGCTGAGAAGAGGCCCCAGGAGCCAGGTGAAGCGCAGAGTGGCCAAGAGGGGCGCAGACAGCCCTGCGTCACGAGCAGACGACCTGGGGGCTTGGCCAGGCACCTGGCTGGTGACAAATGGTCCTCCGAGCTGCTGGCAACAACTCTGAAGGGGGCAGGCTTGCAGGCCCCCCGCGGACACTGCATCTTGCCTGCAGCAGAGACCCTGGCACGTCCGCAGAGACAAGACAGACCTGTGCTTCGTGGTGGAGGGACCTTTCCAGGCCCAAAGACACCAGATCGCCTGGAGCAGGAGCCCTGGCCTGTCGTGGTCAGGGCAACGCCACAGACGATGGGGACGCACGGGCACCGGCTGTTAGTGACTCAAGAGCCTGAAGGGCATCAACTACACAGGAGGCCAGAAACAGGTGTCTGTGGACAAGAATGGAACACAAGCAGCAGGCAGCGGGGCCTGGGTAACCACCCAGTTCTGCCTGGTGGTCTCAGCGTGCTCGTGCTCATCGTGCTCAGGGAAGGGGTCTCATGGCAGGGGCGGGGGGAAGGCTCTGCCAGGAGCACCAGCCACGTCCCCACTGCGCCCGCAGCGCCGCCCGAACAGGAGAACTGACAGGCACCCTGAACACTGTTCTCAGTTCTGCAAACCATACTGTTAAAAATGTTCTTGCTCTTGGGACTTCCCTGGCAGTCCAGTGGTTAAGACTCTGTACTTCCACTGCAGGGGGCACGGGTTTGATCCCCCGTCAGGGAACTAAGATCCCACATACCGTGCGGCACGGCCAAAAATTAAAAACAAAACAAAAACAAAAAACAAAAAACGTTCTTGCTGCTGTTTTCAGTCTGCAGATCATACTCCATAAAATAGAAGATGAGACAAAAAAGGAAGCAGGCAGTTCTGCTGTTCTAATCCTCCGCTTTCCCCCAAGGAAAGGGCCTGTCCTGTCATTTTCGGCCACCTCAGCATTTTGTCAGAGGCGCCATCCATCCGGGCTCTGACCACGACGTACTGCATCTCACGCGCCTGCACAGGTGCCGGCTCCCTCCTTCGCACTCAGGACCCATGGGCTCCTGGGCCTCCGCCCCCAGATAACAGGCTTCTGCTGGCAACTGTCAATAAATGACTGTCAATAAACACAGTCAAACTAGCACAACTGGGGCAGAGGGAGAGCCTCAGAAGCCTGGAGGGAGGAACGTGAGCACGTGGTCTGCCCCACAGGCGAGACCCCGGCCACAGGTCCAGTACCTTGGCGGCTGTCAGGGAGGCATCAGTACCATGAGAGACAGAAGGGCTGTCTGCAGGCCACGGCCTGGGCGGACCAGCCCTGACAAGATGATTGGGGGCTGAGAGCACGCAGCCCTCACTGAGACCCAGGCTCCACAAGGCACCTGGGGGTGGGAGAGGGTTGGGGGGTCTGCCCCTGCTCCACAGCCACCCGTCTGCCAGGCAGAGCTCCACTGGTCTCTGGTCCAGACCTGACCCACCACCTGGGCCCCGTGAGTCCCCCACCTGGAGCCCAGACCCCACCTGTGGTGACACACCAAGAAAACACCCAGGGCTTCCCTGGTGGCACAGTGGTTGAGAGTCCGCCTGCCGATGCAGGGGACACGGGTTCGTGCCCCGGTCTGGGAAGATCCCACATGCCGCAGAGCGGCTGGGCCCATGAGCCATGGCCGCTGAGCCTGCGCGTCCGGAGCCTGTGCTCCGCAACGGGAGACACCATAGCAGTGAGAGGCCCGCGTACCGCAAAAAAAAAGAAAAAGAAAACATCCAACAGCCTGAGCTCTGTGCCCCACAATGGTCCAGACGGGATGCCCGGGAGCCTTCTCTTCGCTTCCGGATTCTGAACGCCATTCCCTGCAGTTCAATCCTCACCGCATGTCACACTGCACCCGTGGCCATCCCTGTGGTGGCCTCTGTCTCCAGGCCCCACCCCATCCCCACCCCCTCGTCAGCTCCCCAAGCCTCTGCCCAAGTCCATGTCCCGCCTGCCTCAAGGGCCTTCCTCCTCAGCAGCAAGGCAGGCAGCCCGTCCAGCGAGGAGGCCCCTCCCCTCCCTCACCCACTCTGCTCGTTCTCCCAGGGCGGCTCTCTCCCTAGCCCTGCCCGCTGGGCCCTCCGACCTCGTACTTACGCAGCACCCCTATTCTCTGCCTCACGGAAACCCTGTGGTCACTCTGACCACACCCACGGCACCTCCTGTGGAAATCGCTGGCTTCCTGTCTGTCCCACGAACACCTGGAGAACAGACCATGGCATCCACCTCTGCGTGCTGCAGGCGGTCATCTGTGTCAATTTTTTATAACATGAGGGATGGCGCAACCATGTACTTTGACGGACACGACATGCAGAACCCAGAACTGCTGTGACAGGCTCAGGGGACACCAAGCCTGGCACAGGCACGTCCCAGTGGTAGAGGCCAGGGGGCTTGGGGAAAGGCCTGTGCTGGGCAGATGGACCTGGCAGGAAGCAGAGAAGGGAGGGCCTGGTCTCCGATCACTTGTACAGAACACACAGACCGGGGATCAAGTTCCACCCTGACCACTGTCCAGCTCTGGTCCTGGAGGCACTCCACCCCCAGGCACATCCTCTCCATAAAGGATGCTCAGAAGGGACTGAGGCTAGGATGAAGGGCGCTAGGACAGGTCCAGCCTCAGCACACCTGCTCCTCCTCACCTCCGCCCTGTCTCCAAAGTGGGAAACTCAATTTGTCGACTGGAGTCCAGTCCTCATCCCCGACACTGGAATCTGCAGAGGAAAGGCAAACACCCAGCCCACTGTGTGTCCCTGGGCAGGTGCGCCTGGACGTAAGCTCGACGTGCACTCAGGCTTCCATCTGCCCTCACTGCCCACCACACCCACCCTGCCAGTGATCCCCGAGGGAGGCGCCACCTTGAGGTGCCTGTGTGTCCTCTCCTACAGAGGGAGGACAGTGACAATGCCACCTCACGGGGTTGTCCTGAGGATTACAGCAGTAACATCATCAGGCACACTGGCACGGGAAGCACCAGGGTGTTAAGGAAATCAGTCGGAGAACAGTCTCGCCTGACTCTCCCACCTATGTTCCCTTCTCTCCTTACCCCACCCTCCTCAATGCTGCCTCCCCGGTCCAACAGAAGCTGAGTTCCTGGGAGCCCAAGTTCCTTGGCTCTGTGCCAGTGTCTAAACTCCTGGCCTCAGGCAGACGGGATGCCCTCCACCCACCCAAAGACTTTCATTCTGCCCAGAGGCATCTTCCCCTGATTTGAAAACCATGACACCCGTCAACCAACTGACCTCTCATGGATGTAAGTTTTTGCCAGCCCTGCCCCACCCTCGAGGAGAAGCTTCCTGGTGAAGTACCACCTGTGTGTGCAGTCTGTTCACCAAACTGGGACAGGAGCCTGCAGCTGGTGTGTGCAACCCTTCAACCAGTGTAAGATCCCAAACCACAAAAGTACTGGAAGACAACAGGAGGACAGTTACATACCCAACATCAGGAGGAGGAAGGCTTTCCTAAGCACATCGCCCAAAGTAAACGCCAAAAAGGGGAAAAGATTTTACCAGATGGAAAACAGATTCCTCACACATTTTTATCACCCACCAACCAGAGAGATAAGAAAAAGGTATCTGAACCTCAGCACCTCAAGCCCTGCCCTGACATCTGAGGAGGGGTGCTGAGGGCAGCCCCCACCCCACTCTCAGCCAGGGCCTGTGTGTCTGAGCTCCCCACACTTGTGGCACAGCCCTAGGTGATGTTTGTTTGGTAAAGCACAGCTCAGGTCAGCACAAGAGAGAAAACTGTCCCACCCTCCCTAAATGCCAGTTGGGCCCATGCATTCCACAGATGTGGCCAGCCCAAAGCTTCTGTACCTGCCCAGCACCAAGGAATCCTGGGAGCCTGCCTCCAGACGAGATAGGAGGGGAAGACAGACCAGAGGAAAACAAATCACCACAATGGCCCTGAGAGGGAAACACAACTCTGACAAATTCTCACTACATCTATGGGTTTCATATTTTCAAGTGAGAAAGGACCTATATTTCCTTTGGTTGGTCCCCCAAAATATTATACTCTCTGAGGCACCAAATTTTTTAAAAATCAGGAATTTATTTGGAGAGGAGGATGATAAAGGATCAGTCAGAATAAAAGAATACAGGTTCCAGGACTTCCCTGGTGACGCAGTGGTTAAGAATCCGCCAGGAAGATCCAGGAAGATCCCACATGCCGCAGAGCAATGAAGCCCATGTGCCATAACTACTGAGGCTGTGCTCTAGAGCCCGCGAGCCACAACTACTAAGCCCGCGTGCCACAACTACTGAAGCCCACGTGCCTAGAGCCCGTACTCCGCAACAAGAGAAGCCACCGCAATGAGAAGCCCACGCACTACAACGAAGAGTAGTCCCCACTCGCCACAACTAGAGAAAGCCCGCATGTAGCAACGAAGACTTAACACAGCCAAAAATAAATTAATTAATAAAAAAAAAAGTATAGGTTCCAATGTAAGGTCTGGCTCTCCAAAAAGAGGAAACCCATCTGCAGAAGACACATGATGGGTGAGGTGCTAGCTTAAGTCATAATCCAAATACGCTCCCTGCAATAATTTCATTTTAAAAATAAAATTAAATGAGATATGAACCTCCAGGTTGGAAAGGGGGACTGAATCTGAGTGTCTAATTTCCAGTTGCCTTCACAGTGCCCCGATATGAGAGTGAGCAGCCAACCAAGGGCTCCCAGACACCTAACATGGCAGATAAAGACCCTGCAAGAAACTCAGCAGGAAGAAAACAGAAACTATCTCAATATCCAACTAGATAAGACATAGCATCCATTTAACAAGAACAAGATGCTATAAACCCAGAAAAGTCAGATTACAACAACAACAAAAAAGTTCTTACAAATAAAAGCCTATTAGATGTTAGCAGCAAAGGGTCAGAGATAAAATTGAAGAAATCTCCCACAGAGCAGAGCTAGAAGACAAAGAGATGGAAAACAGGAGATAAAAGATAAAATAAAAAGAAGGTAGGAGATTGGTTCAAGATGGTGGAGTAGAAGGACTTGCGCTTATTCCCTCTTGCAAGAGCACCAGAATCACAACTAACTGCTGAACGATCATCGACAGGAAGACACTGCAACTCACCAAAAAAGATACCACACGTCCAAAGACAAAGGAGAAGCCACAATGAGATGGTAGTAGGGGCGCAATCACAATAAAATCAAATCCCATGACTGTTGGGTGGGTAACTCACAAACTGGAGAACACTTATATCACAAAAGCCCACCCACTGGAGTGAAGGTTCTGAGCCCCACATCAGGCTTCCCAACCTGGGGGTCCGGCAACGGGAGGAGGAATTCCTAGAGAATCAGACTTTGAAGGCTAGCAGGATTTGATTGCAGGACTTCAACAGGACTGGGGGAAACAGAGACTCCACTCTTGGAGGACACACACAAAGTAGTGTGCGCATCAGGACCCAGGGGAAGGAGCAGTGACGCCATAGGAGACTGAACCAGACCTACCTGCTAGTGTTGGAGGGTCTCCTGCAGAGGCGGGGGATGGCTGTGGCTCACTGTGAGGACAAGGACACTGGCAGCAGAAGTTCTGGGAAGTGCTCCTTGGCGTGAGTCCTCCCAGAGCCCACCACTGGTCCCACCAGAGAGCTGGGTAGGCTCCAGTGTTGGGTCGCCTCAGGCCAAACAACCAACAGGGAGGGAAACCAGCCCCACCCATCAGCAGACAAGCGGATTAAAGTTTTACTGAGCTCTGCCCACCAGAGCAACACCCAACTCTACTCACCACCAGTCCCTCCCATCAAGAAACTTGCACAAGCCTCTTAGATAGCCTCATCCACCAGAAGGCAGACAGCAGAGGCAAGAAGAACTACAATCCTGCAGCCTGTGCAACAAAAACCACATTCACAGAAAGACAGACAAGATGAAAAGGCAGAGCACTATGTACCAGATGAAGGAACAAGATAAAACCCCAGAAAAACAACTAAATGGAGATAGGCAACCTTCCAGAAAAAGAATTCAGAGTAATGATAGTGAAGATGATCCAGGACCTCAGAAAAAGAATGGAGGCAAAGATCAAGAAGATACAAGAAATGTTTAACAGAGACCTAGAAGAATTAAAGAACACCTAGAAGAATTAAAGAACAAACAAACAGAGATGAACAATACAATAACTGAAATGAAAAATACACTAGAAGGAATCAATAGCAGAATAACTGACGCAGAAGAACAGACAAGTGACCTGGAAGACAGAATGGTGGAATTCACTGCCACAGAACAGAATAAAGAAAAAAGAATGAAAAGAAATGAAGACAGCTTAAGAGACCTCTGGGAAAACATTAAACACAACAACATTCACAATATAGGGGGTCCCAGAAGGAGAAAAGAAAGAGAAAGGACCCGAGAAAATATTTGAAGAGATTATAGTCGAAAGCTTCCCTAACATGGGAAAGGAAATGGCCACCCAAGTCCAGGAAGTACACAGAGTCCTAGGCAGGATAAATCCAAGGAAAAACATGCCGAGACACACAGTAATCAAACTGACAAAAATTGAAGACAAAGAAAAATTATTGAAAGCAACAAGGGAAAAACAAAAAATAACATACAAGGGAACTCCCATAAGGTTAACAGCTAATTTCTCAGCAGAAACTCTACAAGCCAGAAGGGAGTGGCATGATATATTTAAAGTGATGAAAGGGAAGAAACTACAACCAAGATTACTCTACCTGGCAAGGATCTCATTCAGATTCGATGGAGAAATCAAAAGCTTTACAGACAAGCAAAAGCTAAGAGAATTCAGTACCACCAAACCAGCTCTACAACAAATGCTAAAGAAACTTCTCTAAGTTGGAAACACAAGAGAAGAAAAGGACCTACAAAAACAAACCCATAACAATTAAGAAAATGGTAATAGGAACATATATCAATAATTACTTTAAATGTGAATGGATTAAATGCTCCAATCAAAAGATACAGGTTCACTGAATGGACACAAAAACAAGACCCATATATATGCTGTCTACAAGAGAACCACGTCAGACCTAGGGACAGATACAGACTGAAAGTGAGGGGATGGAAAAAGATATTCCATGCAAATGGAAATCAAAAGAAAGCTGGAGTAGCAATACTCATATCAGATAAAACAGACTTTAAAATAAAGAATGTTATAAGAGACAAGGAAGGACACTACATAATGATCAAGGGATCAATCCAAGAAGAAGATATAACAATTATAAATATATATGCACCCAACACAGGAGCACCTCAATACGTAAGGCAACTGCTAACAGCTATAAAAGAGGAAATCGACAGTAACACAATAATAGTGGGGGCCTCTTAACACCTCACTTACACCAATGGACAGATCATCCATACAGAAAATTAATAAGGAAACACAAGCTTTAAATGACACAATAGGCCAGATAGATTTAATTGATATTTATAGGACATACCATCCAAAAACAGCAGATTATACTTTCTTCTCAAGTGCACATGGAACATTCTCCAGGATAGGTCACATCTTGGGCCACAAATCAAGCCTCGGTAAATTTAAGAAAATTGAAATATCAAGCATCTTTTCCAACCACAACATTATGAGATTAGAAATCAATTACAGGGAAGAAAATGTAAAAAATACAAACATATGGAGGTTAAACAATACGTTACTAAATAACCAAGAGATCACTGAAGAAATCAAAGAGGAAATAAAAAAATACCTAGAGACAAATTACAATGAAAACACAATGATCCGAAACCTATGGGAGGCAGCAAAAGCAGTTCTAAAAGGGAAGTTTATAGCAATACAAGCCTACCTCAAGAAACAAGAAAAATCTCAAACAATCTAACCTTAACCTAAAGGAACTAGAGAAAGAAGAACAAACAAAACCCAAAGTTAGTAGAAGGAAAGAAATCATAAAGATCAAAGCAGAAATAAATGAAATAGAAACAAAGAAAACAATAGCAAAGATCAATAAAACTACAAGCTGGTTCTTTGAGAAGATAAACAAAATTGATAAACCATTAGCTAGACTCATCAAGAGGGAGAGGACTCAAATCAATAAAATTAGAAATGAAAAAGGAGGAGTTGCAACAGACACTGCAGAAATACAAAGCATCCTAAGAGACTACAAGCAACTCTATGCCAATAAAATGGGCAACCTGGAAGAAATGGACAAATTCTTAGAAAGGTATAACCTTCCAAGACTGAATCAGGAAGAAACAGAAAATATGAGCAGACCAATCACAAGTAATGAAATTGAAACTGTGATTAAAAATCTTCCAACAAACAGAAGTCCAGGACCATATGGCTTCACAGGTGAATTCTATCAAACATTTAGAGAAGAGCTAACACCCATCCTTCTCAAACTCTTCCAAAAAATTGCAGAGGAAGGAACACTCCCAAACTCATTCTATGAGGTCACCATCACCTTAATACCCAAACCAGATAAAGATCCTACAAATAAAGAAAATTACCAACCAATATCACTGATGACTATAAATGCAAAAATCCTCAACAAAATACTAGCAAACAGAGTCCAACAACACATTAAAAAGATCAGACACCATGATCAAATGGGATTCATCCCAGGGATGCAAGGATTCTTCAATATATGCAAATCAATCAATGTGATACACCATATTAACAAACTGAAGAATAAAAACCATATGATCATCTCAATAGATGCAGAAGAAGCTCTTGACAAAATTCAACCCCCGATTTATGATAAAAACTCTCCAGAATGGGCTTCCCTGGTGGCGCAGTGGTTGAGACTCCACCTGCCGATGCAGCAGACATGGGTTCGTGCCCCGGTCTGGGAAGATCCCACATGCCGCGGAGCGGCTAGGCCCGTGAGCCATGGCTGCTGAGCCTGCATGTCCAGAGCCTGTGCTCTGCAACGGGAGAGGCCACAACAGTGAGAGGCTCACGTAACGCAAAAAAAAAAAAAAAAAAACTCTCCAGAAAGTGGGCATAAAGGGAACCTACCTCAACATAATAAAGGCCATATATGACAAACCCACAGCAAACGTCATTCTCAATGGTGAAAAACTGAAAGCATTTCCTCTAAGATCAGGAATAAGACAAGGACATCCACTCTCACCACTATTATTCAACATAGTTTTGGAAGTCCTAGCCACAGCAATCAGAGAAGAAAAAGAAATAAAAGGAATACAAATTGGAAAAGAAGTAAAACTGTCACTCTTTGCAGATGACATGATACTATATAGAATCCTAAAGATGCCACCAGAAAACTACTAGAGCTAATCAATGAATTTGGTAAAGTTGCAGGATACAAAATTAATGCACAGAAATCTCTTGCATTCCTATACACTAACGATGAAAAATCTGAAGGAGAAATTAAGAAAACACTCCCATTTACCACTGCAACAAAAAGAATAAAATACCTAGGAATAAACCTACCTAAGGAGACAAAAGACCTGTATGCAGAAAACTATAAGACACTGATGAAATTAAAGATGATACAAACAGATGGAGAGATATACCATGTTCTTGGATTGGAAGAATCAATATTGACTATACTACTCAAAGCAATCTACAGATTCAATGCAATCCCTATCCCTATCAAATTACCAATGGCATTTTTTTTACAGAACTAGAACAAAAAATCTTAAAATTTGTATGGAGACACAAAAGACCCCGAATATCCAAAGCAGTCTTGAGGGAAAAAAAATGGAGCTGAAGGAATCAGACTCCCTGACTTCAGACTATACTACAAAGCTACAGTAATCAAGACAATATGGTACCGGCACAAAAACAGAAATATAGATCAATAGAACAGGATAGAAAGCCCAGAGATAAACCCACGCACCTATGGTCAACTAATCTATGACAAAGGAGGCAAGGATATACAATGGGGAAAAGACATTCTCTTCAATAAGTGGTGCTGGGAAAACTGGAGAGCTACATGTAAAAGAATGAAATTAGAACACGCCCTAACACCATAGACAAAAATAAACTCAAAATGGATTAAAGACCTAAATGTAAGACCGGACACTATAAAACTCTTAGAGGAAAACATAGGAAGCACACCCTTTGACATAAATCACAGCAAGACCTTTTTTGATCCACCTCCTAGAGTAATGGAAATAAAAACAAAAATAAACAAATGGGACCTACTGAAACTTAAAAGCTTTTACACAGCAAAGGAAAACATAAACAAGACGAAAAGACAACCCTCAGAATGGGAGAAAATATTTGCAAGTGAACCAACGGACAACGGATTAATCTCTAAAATATATAAACAGCTCATGCAGCTCAATATTAAAAAAACAAACAACCCAATCAAAAAATGGGCAGAAGACCTAAACAGACATTTCTCCAAAGACATACAGATGGCGAAGAAGCACATGAAAACCTGCTCAAAATCACTAATTATTAGAGAAATGCAAATCAAAACTACAATGAGGTATCACCTCACACCAGTTAGAATGGGCATCATCAGAATATCTACAAACAACAAATGCTGGAGAGGATGTGGAGAAAAGGGAAACCTCTTGCACTGTTGGTGGGAATGTAAGTTGATACAGCCACTATGGAGAACAGTATGGAGGTTCCTTAAAAAACTAAAAATAGAACTACCATATGACCCAGCAATCCCACTACTGGGCATATACCCAGAGAAAACCATAATTCAAAAAGACACATGCACCCCAATGTTCATTGCAGCACTATTTACAATAGCCAGGTCATGGAAGCAACCTAAATGCCCATCAACAGACGAATGGATAAAAAAGATGTGGTACTTATATACAATGGAATATTAGCCATAAAAAGGAACGAAACTGGGTCATTTGTAGAGACGTGGATGGATCTAGAGACTGTCATACAGAGTGAAGTAAGTCAGAAAGAGAAAAACAAATATCGTATATTAATGCATATACGTGGAACCTGGAAAAATGGTACAGATGAACCGGTTTACAGGGCAGAAATAGAGACACAGATGTAGAGAACAAACGTATGGATACCAAGGGGGGAAAGTGGCGGGGGTGGTGGTGGTGGTGTGATGAATTGGGAGATTGGGATTGACATATATACGCTAATACGTATAAAATGGATAACTAATAAGAACCTGCCGTATAAAAAAATAAATTAAATAAAATTCAAAAAAAAAAAAAAGAGGGTTAAAGGGCCAGCTTTAAAGACATGGGGGGAGAGTGAATACAGGGCATGGAGGAAACGGGACTCCCTGGAAAATGACTGAAGGGACTTCAAGGCAAGTCGCCCTAAAGCTCACCTGAGAGGAGAAGCAACAGGCCACCCCTGGAGGCAAGAAAGCAGCAGGAGAGGCTTCTCAATCCTTGAGGAAGCACCTCCGCCCTAGAAGTCCACATGCATCCAAACTGACATGGCCTCCCTGGAGCCCCTTTCCTGGAAGCTGGTAGAACAAGGCAGTGAACCAAAAAGAAGAAAACCCAGGATACAGGAAGCAAGAACCCCAACACTGGAGCCCTGCAGGAGACAAGCCCTGAGAGGGCCTCACCCTTGAGGCCTCCAGAAGGAAGGTGCAGAAGGACAGACAGCCCAGCAGTACCAAGCTTGTGATAACTGCACTGAGAGGTGACTGAAGACAGAGGAAGACTCAGCCGCAGGCACACAGAACTCTAGGCACATTTCTAAGAAGGCACGTTTTTCCCAGGGAGTAAAAACCATCACAGTCTGCCACTGTGTTCGGCTGTGAACGTCTGTCCATGTGGCCCTAAACACTAGCGCTCATTACCCATTTACCCAGAAGCTGAAACACTGGTGGACAAGGGAGAGGCAGAGATAACAGCTGCGTTCCCAGAGAAAGTCAACAGATAATCAGAAACTCATCACCGTGATGACCCGTGCGTGCATGTGACTTAGAACCACGGACGCTGGCCAGAAAAGAAAGCCCCGGCCAGAAAAGAAAGCCCCGAGTCAAGGGGAGGACACAGTGAGTCGGGACCACCGCAGTCTCTTGTAAGTTGTTATCAGTCCTTGACTTTTAAAATTTATGCACAAATATTAGTTTGATAAAAATCAAATGACAGGGACTTCCCTGGTGGCGCAGTAGTTAAGAATCTGCCTGCCAATGCAGGGGACACGGGTTCGAGCCCTGGTCTGGGAAGATCCCACATGCCGCGGAGCAACTAAGCCCGCAAGCCACAGCTACTGAAGCCTGCGCACCTAAAGCCCATGCTCCGCAACAAGAGAAGCCACTGCAATGAGAAGCCCACGCATCTCAAAGAAAAGTAGCCCCTAGAGAAAGCCTGCGTACAGCAATGAAGACCCAACACAGCCAAAAAAATAAAATTAAAATAAATAAATTTAAAAAAAAAATCAAATGACAAAATGCACCTAAAGATTGTGCCACTGACTCTGCCATAAAGAAATATTCAAGGAACGCCAGCTATGAAGAAAGGCCTCCTTCGCCTTTCTATGCCTTCCCAACTCAGTCCACGCAGAGACAGGAAGCTCCGCTCCATCAGCAGTGCCCCCACCCACCTGCCCCAGCATTCTGCAGTTCTCCCAGGACCCCTTGGCCAGAGTGTGGTCAGAGGCACCGACCCAAGAGGGGCCATCGCACACCGCCCCCCACGGGACACGCAGCTTCCCCGGGGCTCAGACAGCCGACAGGGGGTCTTCTCTCGAGCCTGCCCCAGCACCCAGGTGGCTTCAGCTCGGAGTGAGGAAATGATGAGACACAGATGGTTTAGTCACCAACTGCAACCAGAGCAAACTACCTGTCCTTAACTCAGGGAGCCTGCTTCACCTCACTGCAGCTGGAAGCCTGTTTGCCAAACTACATCCCAGACTATGAGCCCTTCCTGTTCTCTTTCTCTTCACTTTCTTATCGGTTTAAGCTCTCCAATTTCTGCTTGCAAGATTTCTCAACCCTCGACAAATTAGATCAATGAAAGAACAACACCTAAAGACGCTACCGCTGCTCTTAAAGCATATGTCATTATTTGAGCTACAGAAGCTACACAAGTTTCATCATTTTCTCCATTCTGCGGGTTTGACCACAACAGAACCAGGATGCTGGAAAGACCTCTTGATCCATCCAGGCAGTGGCCTCTGGGCTCCAGGCCTTGGACCACTGTGGCTCCCCAGGTTCCAGCCCTGAGCGTGTCCCACTCACCACTGGGCAACCACGTGGTTAAGGACAGACTCTACCAACCCAAGAGCTTATTAAAATGCTTATCTCACGTGACTTTGTAAAATATTTCGGGGGAGGAAAGCCCTATCTTCCAGAGGTCTGCACTCGAGTCCCAGCAGTGAAAATCATACGGTATCTGGGAAGTGACTGAAGACAGTCCAGGACGGGGTGGAAAGGGATGGGTGAAACACTGGCTATATGATGCTAACTCTCTAGCTAAGTAGCTAGGAGACCATACTTCCATTATCCCTACTTCTGTGAAGGAAAAGTCCATAACAGAACTTTTAACAAGATAGGAAATAAAAGAGTTATCTCAAGCACACAGGATGACTGTGCAGAGATGCCTGAAGGAGGCTCACTCCCAAGAGTGCCCTGCAGTGGGGCCCTCTGGGCCATCACACGGGGAGCAACCATGCACTCCGAGTCTCCCTCAGCCTAGAGAGCTTGGGCCTCAGAAAGTGGGAACTGATAAGTCTCACAAAACCTGTTCCCATAACCAGAGGTCGGTCCAGTCCCTCCCCACCCAGACAGAGCCAGACTATGTGGAAGAGTCCTATCTGCCAGAAGACTTGTTGTGTCCAGTCTCATGTGAACCTGGGCCATGGGCACACAAGTCCCAGCCAGAGTCCCCCCAGGGGATGAACCTTGGCGGTGAGAAAGCCACCACTCAAACCTGAACTCAGAGTCTAATTCCACTTAAGAAACATGGGTCTGTGTGTGTGTTGGCATATTTAAAATACATACACATCAAGTCATATGCCCAAAGAAACAGGACTGGAGGAAAGAGATCAAAATGTCAGCAACAGCCATCTCTGAGCAGAGAGATCACAGAAAATACCCTCCTGTTTTGAAATCATCTGCAACATTATCTGAAGAGGATGAAGTACCGCACCCACCAGCCCGGAACACACTGACTGAAACAGGAGGTGGAGACGTGCTGGCGCTGCCGGGACTGGCTTCCCTGCACCCACATCCTCTCCCTCCGCTCCACCCACATGCCCCTTGGGGCCCCAGCGAGGCACTCCTGCAGCTGACGCTCTTCCAGGTCTGCTCCCTGCTTCTCCCACAGGCAGCTGGACTTCTCTCCTCCAGAGGGTTGACACTCCACACACCCTGCGCTTCGTCACATTGCACTCACCTCTCAGAAATTAGCACAGGATCAGGGCTCGCCTCCCTCACACCGTCACCAATTCTGCAGCTTCCTTCCTGACAGATCTGTCCCTCCTAAGCCATCCCTTCCATTCCTACTGTCTCTGCACCCGGTGGGTCAATCTGAGTGCGCATTAACAATTAACAAAGTGATTGTTATGAAGGCAGCTTCCTTGACAACATTGGGTGTTGGCAAAGATGTCTAACAAGGGCAACCTCCCCACGTGGCTGGTGGGAATGTCAACTGGTATCACCTGGGAAAATCATTTTCCAGACGGTGCTGAAGCTGAAGGCCACCCCTGCACCTAGCCCTGGGGTCAGAGCCCAGAGAGCGAGTACTGTACTCACAGGAGACAGGACCCAAAGCGGCCCTGGTGCAGTGTTCACACAGCCAACAACTGGAACTAACCCCAATGTCTGTCAAACACACAACAGGACAGTACCGGGGGTGGGGGTGGGGGGCGCGGTCATGCAGTGGAATATCGGCATAAATAAGAACCTGCTGCCTACGAGGACAAACGTCACACACGTCACTCTGAACGGAAGAGTCCAGACCCAGGGTTGCAGAGCTTGGGATTCCAGTGACAGGAAATTCTGGAACAAACGTCTCCATGGCCCGGAAGTCAGGAGAGTGGGGCAGGGGCTGCACCGGCTGAAGCACAGGGTGCTGGGCCTGTTCAGGATGTAGTCTGGGCAGCTGGTGGGCATTTTCACGGTGACACGTGTCCTCGGGCCGCTCACTGCATGGGTGGGCTTTACTTCAATACAAAGAAACACTATGGGAGCCTGGTGAGGGCCCTTGAGCCTGGCCCCAGGACCTGCCCCAGCCCCACCCTCAGGTTTGGACTCCAATGGTCTGGGGTCTGAATTCCAACCCTGAACCCCTGGCAGGGATTTCCCGCTGCACAGTCTCAGGCCTGAATCCTCCCTGGCATGACTCACGGCAACCCGATGGGTGTGAAGGGCCTGCGGTGGCCCAAAAGGGCCTCGCAGGGCAAAGCTGGCATTCTCTCCACTTTATATCAGGGGCTCCAGCCCACACCCAGCAGCCAGATCACTTCCTCACACAGCACCTCTGATGAGGATGGAAAGGAAGTCGGAAAGAGGGAGAGAACAGGAGACAGCGGGGATGGGAATGAGCCATTTCTGAAGCAACAAGCACTGCCCCCACACCCCCAGGAGCCTGCACTGGAAGGAGCAAGGGGTGCACAGGCTTCAGAGAGCAGAAGTCCCCACGCAGGGCCTTCTGCCCCTCCCCGCCTTGCCACCCCTCTCCCGGACTGGATGCCAAGTGGCTGGGCACAAAGGCTGACCTGCAGCCAGGCCACACCTCAGCCCTGGTCCCTACCTGCCCCCACCCTACCGCCTGAGTCCCAGGCAGAGCTGGAGGAAACCATGTCCAGGGGAGGAAGCCAGACAGCACCCAGCTGCTACTCGCCAAGCCTGAGCACAGAGCCATGTGAGAGAACCGGTGAACGGAGGGAGAGCACGCCAGAGCGCTCTGCTCTGTCCCTGCAACTCTGTATGTCTGAAAAAACGGTCTCGGAAAAAAAAACTCAAAGTAAGGTCAAATGTCTCCTCCAAGGACTCACTGTCCCAAATAAGTTACTCCTCCTTGGATACTTAACTCATTCAATCAGGAACGGTTACTAACAGGCCCCGCCTAGGTTAGCAAGAGACTCCTTATATTTTTTTTTGGCCACTGCAGCTTGAGGGATCTTAGTTCCCAGACCAGGGATTGAACCTGTGCCCTCAGCAGGGAAAGCTCAGAGTCATAACCACTGGACCGCCAGAGAAGTCCCAAGAGATACCTTATTAAAGTGGAGGGGAACATCCCTCCCTCATGGGGTTGTGGTTTCGAGATAATTATGCCTGGGCTCCTAACGCATCCTCCTCTGTCTCCGGGATCAGGTACTCATTCGCTTATCTGTTAAACAGAACCATCTAGTAACACCCTGAACTCCCCTGTCTTTACATGAATGTCTCAATCAAAAAAAAAAAAAGGCTCAGCACTACTTTCCACAACGCTCCCTGCAATTACCCTGCATCCCTCACCTAAGACAAGGCACCATGCTAGGAGCTCACTGGGATGCAGAAGTGTACGACCAGGTCCTGCACTCAACAAATTTATAATACTGTTGGCAAGGCAAAAAAATAATAATGAGTGTAAAAAGAGCAAAAAAGAGTTCATCTGTTCAGTTCATGCCAGGATGCATCCAACAAGGGCTCTACAAACTCAAGAGGAATTAGGGACCACTGTGGGCTGAGCCATCAGGGTCATGAGGAGGGAATGAGGCCAAGACCAGACCTCTGACAGGGCAGAGAAAGAACGACAGAGGGCAAGCCAGCCGTGTTTGCAGCCAGAGGGCCTGACGTGCAGCAGGAGTGTCTGGCTGGGGCTCTCCCACCAGCACAGAGGGAGGGTCAGCTAGAAAGGTAATTTCAGATGGAAAGCAGAATGCTTCTTAGCAGGGGTGGAAAGAACGGCTGTGCTGGCACCTGGCCCAGGCGACGGAGGACACCCACCGTGACACAAAGCACATGGCGACTTCCCACCTTATGGCAGCTGCCTGTGACCACGGCTCACCTCCTCCTCATCTGTAGACAGGGTCTACCTCTCCTTCAAAAGATTTCTGATTATGAAAGAAATACACGTTTACTGTTAACAAGCGACACACATACATATATATACTAAAAATTACAAAGAAAATTAAAATCACTCAGATAACCAGCCAAAGATGTCTATTTAACGAACTCAGCCTGTACCCCATGTTCCACGGCTCCTGAGGATGCCAGTTTGCCAGCATCCCTGCATGCGCAGTGCTATGACTTTCTCCAACTCTGAGGTGAAGGCCCATCAGGTTGGCTCACCGTCACTCTTGGAGAGGCAGGAATCAACTCTGATTCAGAAACTCTTGTAGTGTCCCTGCCACGAGGGGTTCAGACTGGGGGAAACAAGGGTTCAAACAATTCAGATGGAAACCGGTAACAGAGCATGGGTAAAGAGAGGGGCATGGTGGGTGGCTGGGTGTCCTGGGAGGGAGAGTGGGATAGGACTGCAAATGCTCAGCCACGGGAAGGACAGGTCTCTCAGGCAGGGGAACAAGCAGGAGGCAGGGCGACCAGGTCAAGAACGGGGCTCCTGTGAGGATCTGGGGCAGCCTGGCACGGTGGGGGAAGCAGGCAGGTGCAGACCCTGGAGGAGGGATCCTGGCTCAGAGCTGAATCCACAGGCTGCCATGCACACATTCTGGGCATCAAAGTGACTGGAGAAAGAGGATGGAGTCCATGAAGCAAGAGTTGACAACTTGAAGCTGAGTGGTGAACGCACAGGCATGGGGTCTTTAAACTACTCGGTCCTATGATCCATATTGAATTTTTTAAAATCCAGCAGAATTCCTTTAGAAATCAACCCTCTAGGTACATAACCAATATCACTGCCCTGAGGAATGCTTTTCAGGGGCAGGTACCCCTTGCCCTTCATGACCAGGGCAGGAAGATAATCACGTGGTCACGGTCCTTCCCACCCCAGAATGCCCACCATGGGTCCTGAACCAGCCATAGCCACCAGGTCAGGAATGGCAGTAACAGCTGGAAGACTTCTGACCAGGAATGGACGTAAGGGATGCAGCTGGTAGGGGGGTAGGGTCACCTATGAAAGGACGCTGGTGTGGCTGGGGACTGGCTGCAGCCTGTGCAGAGGCCAAAGATCAGCTGGGGCTTGCGGTGCTGTGCCAGCAGTGTTGTGCCAACTGCAGCAGAGGGGCCTGCCACCCTTTGGGGCCCAGTGACCCATGGGGAGTTGCTAAAACTGCCAACAGGATGCCTACCGGCAGCAGCTCCTCCAATGGGCTCTCTCAGTGCACATGGCTTGGGTTAACTTCCAGGGCCATCTCCCCGCTTCCCCAAAAGAGGCGTGACCACTCTTTCAGGTGAAAAAGTGGTTCGCCTCGCCAGTCCTGCTACGGTTCAGCAAGCACTCCTCTGTGACACGCATCCATGCCTCAGTTTCCTCACCCTACACAGGAGTAACAAGTGCACCCGCCCACTCTCAGGGCCAGCACAGAGACGGTGGGTGAGCCAACACAACAACTCCTGCAGCAGGGTGCACAGCACACCCCCCACGTTTCAGCTGCTGTTGTCGCTGCTGTTGAGAAAACCCTGGATGACGGAGGGCTCCCATCCCCTCATGTCACTGTCACTCCTGGCCTGGGGCAGTAGAGACAAGGGTCAGGACTCTGAAGTCAGTGTCTCACCAATCACTTTCTAGTTTCTTCGCTGGGACTTGTGGTGACCAGACAGGGCCCCTGGCCTCGGGGCACAGACATTCTGGAGCTGGGCTGTACACGGACATCAGCCCAGTCACGCGGATGACAACTGGGCTATGAAGAAAGCGGTGGGCTCAGCAGCTTCCCTGCTGGAGAACAAGGGCCAGAGTCACACCAGGGAGGCACAGGGCTGTTCGGAGGCCTGCGTGGGCTAAGCCACAGAAAAAGGTCGGCCAAGACTCAGTGGCTTCTGCCCGTGGGAGGGACCACAAGCCACAGGCAGGATCCGGACATGCAAGTTTCAGGACACTCCCTGTCCTTCTGAAGACCTCTCCAGACCCTTGGAAGTTGCTGTTTCGTTGTCTGTTCTCTTCTGCTTTTTTGCTTTGTTTTATTTTGTTTCTGGCTAAATAGCACTCGACTTTCTCCTTCTGGTCTAGGCTGAAATTTCCACACCTCCTAGGTTCCTGACCTGGAGCTCACACCTCCCTAGGGGTCCTTGGCAGAAGAGGCAGCTGACCGGTCCGCCCTCACTCTGCTCCACACTCCCTCAGCCCTTCGTGGCCCCTGACTGGAACCCTGATCAGGGCTGCCCTCCCCAACTGTGTCCTCCCCTTGCAATCTGTTCAGCCCAGCAGACATTTACTCCACGCCTTAAGATGCAATCTGCTGTACTGAGGGGTGGGAGGTACAAAAGTCTCAAGACTAAGATGGGAAGAGATGATCAAGGTGGTCCTTTTATGTATTCACCATTCACCAACCCCATGGCATACGAGGCGCTGCTCACTTCTCACACACACTTGTTCTCCAGGAGCTGACAGACCAGACACGCGTGCTCAACACTAACCCAACAACCCAGGAGGCAGGCCCAAGGCCCACAATGACCAGCTCGGGGGCTCTAAGGGGGGCTGCTCCTGTGGTCCTGCAGGGAAAGTGGATGTTCCACAAAAAGCCCATCTGAACCCACCAAGAGTTTCACAACTACCCTCCCCAGAGGCTCCCGTGTCATCAATCCCCTAACCAGACTCAAAGGTTCCACCTTCACTCCCCAAGGCTCCTTCTCCTGCCAGGGCCTGGGGAGGGGGCATCAGGGGACGCATCACTGAGTCCCGAGCCCTCTGCTAGAGCGCGAGTGGAGGTCTCTTCCTTTTCCCTCCCACCACCCCTGTGAGACAGACTGGACTCCTGCCTTTGCATGGATGAGGGAGATGACCCAGAAAGGTGACGTATGCAAGGTCACTCAGCTCACACGTGGAGAAAGTGGGTGTTCCCAAGCTTCACAATGGCTGCTGGCGCAGGTAATGAAGGCCACTGTCATTGAGAAGGTGGCACACACAACACCCAGGAAAATATCTACTCTTGCACTCTTCAGCAAGTGGTTTATACGCCAGGTGCCATGCTTCATAGGATTGGAGTCTTACAGGAAACTCAAAGGGGCTGAGATACAAGATATCAGGGGGTGACCCACTTTAGGCAGGGTGGGCAGAAAAAGATCTTGAGTATTTAATATTTAAGCAGACATGTCAATGAGGAAAAGGAACTAGTCATGAATACAGTGAGGGGAAGTCTACCCATTGTGGAATATCTTAAATACTCGATAACAAATTGTTTAAAGGGAGAGAACAAAGAAAGAATTTGGAATGCTCAAGAAGCTGAAAGACCAGAGAGGGTGGAACGGGGTGGGGGTATGAGAGCAGGTGGCTAGGCCAGGCTGGGGTGGGGGTGGGGGGGACATCTGGAGCTCTGTTCGGACTCTGAGGACAGTCACTGATGGGTTGTCAGCAGGGCAGTGATGAGTGAGTGGAGGCAGAAGTCCGGGGAGGCCCAGAGGAGGCAGAGGCAGTGCAGGGCTAAGAAGAGGCTGCACTAGAGTCCCTTCAAGGGCCCTCCTAACCAGCCCCAACTCCAAACTGCTTTTCCTCAGTGGAAGCCAGGAGCCGTTTATTCAGCCTATTCTCTCAGGAGCTACTCAAGAGCGAGGTGAGGACAGGGAGCCCCCTCCCACTGAAACTTCCCAGGTCTTCGCTTGGCTTCCCTCATTCAACTGTAAATTACCTCGGTTCAAAACATTTCCCAAGGGATGTCCCTGGAAGTCCAGTGGTTAAGACTCCGTGCTTCCAATGCAGGGGGGCACGGGTTTGATCCCTGGTCTGGGAACTAAGATCCCCCACATGCCGTGTGGTGCGGCCAAAAAAAAAAAATTTCCCAAGTCGGCCAACTTTAAACAACAGCATAAACACTGGAGAAAGTCAGAATTAACATGTCAGGTATCCTGACCTTCTTTTTTAATGCTGTGAACACAATAAATCAAGGCACCAAGAATCACGGCTTTCAAAGTGAAACCTGGAGAGAAAAGAGACAAATCTGAGAACTGAGAACACCCACATGATGTCAGGCAGAAAGCCTCTGAAACTGCTCATCCCAGTGGTGGCAGGCGGAAGGGCTCCCTAAAGTGCCCAGGCCTTAACCCCGGGAACACGCCAACAGTAGATGCAGAAGGGCCTTTCCAGATGTAATTAAGGTTATAGACTTGAAAGTAGGGACATCATCCTGGATTATCCAGGTGGGCTCAATCTAATCTGAGCCTTTAGTAGAGAATTATTTTCTCTGGTTGAAGGCAGAGAAATGGGGCAGAAGAGCCCACCCTTGCTGGAGGGGGCCACATAGGAAGTGTGACAGAGAATGGAGGCAGCCTCTGGGAACAAAGACTGACCTTGGAAAGGTTAACAGCCAGTTAGGAACGATTTCGCCTCAGTCTTCCAACGCCATGGAACTGAACTTAGCCAACAACCTGAATTAGCTTGAAAGCAAATTCTACCCCAGAGCCTCCAGGAAGAAATGCACCTGCCAATATCTTGATTTCGGCCCTGTAAGAGCCCGAGGAGAAGATTCAGCTGAGCCCACTTAGACCTCTGATCTACAGAACCTGTCAGATAATACACCTGTGTTGTTTTTAAGCAACACAGTTTGTTGGCAGCAACAGAAGAGTAATAGCAGCAATCTGGCAAAAAAAAAAAAAAGAACCCAGTTTCTCTAGAAGCAGAAGGAGGCTGAATCAAGAAGTACTCAGTTGGTCCTCTTCAATGGCCCCCCCAGCCCTCTGACACTCCCCCACCTGCCCCATTTCCTTTGGCGGCAACTCATTCTTCCCGTCCTTAAATTCCGGGCTCCCTCAAAGAGGACTCTCTGCCCTGGGGGCCTTTCTTACAAGAGCCCTTAAGTAGGTCAATCCTCAAGATTTCATCGATTGGTAACTCCAACATTCACTGATTCTGCAATATCGGCACATCTGTCCCCAGACAATTCCACCGCAGGGCCCGGAGCCTAGCTCTCCAGTCCCCACTGCCTGCCCTGGACTGAGAGCTTCCCTGCCTTCCGCCCCACTTCCTTCCTTGCACACTGCTGCACCCCACCCCCTCCATCCAGTTAGTCATCAAGGACCATCTGCGCTCGCTTTCTCTGGAATCATCTTCTTTCAGTTTCTACCACTGCCTAATGCAGGCCTTTAGAATCTCTTGCCTGACTAGGTCATTCCACAACCATTTTACGGAGCGATGTGACACACAGTGCTCTAGCAGGGGGAATACAGGCATGAAAAACGACAGGTCCCCAGACCCCAACAGCTCAAAACTCTCATAATGGGCCTCACTGGTCTCTCTCCTCTGTTCTTGATCCATCTTCGGGGACTCAGGGGATCTTCCCAACTCTGGCATCTCACCACCTCAAAGCAGGCCCCATGACAAATAGAGGCTCATCTCCCCAGCACAGCACTCCCACAGCTAACGGGTCAGCCCCCGCTGGCCCTCCTTGCACGATCATCTTCTCAAACCCCAGAACTCAGCCTAGCACGAGGTCCTCCACGCGGTGGGCACTCACGCTCCCCACTCCTCAGCTTGCAGTGATGGCCCTTCACACTCCTACTTATCATTCTGGGACTCAGTTTATTCGCCGCCTACTCCCCAACTGCTCAAGCAAACCGTCAATTCCAGTAGGAGAAAGCCTGCCCTGTAACTGCGCCTTGGCGGCGGCGGCGCGTCCCCCAAGGTCAGGGGCTGATCCCCGCCAGCACAGCCCGCCGGTCCGGCAAGCCCGGTAGAAGACAGTAAACCAACAAGCAGCCGGTGCGGAGGAGCGGAAGCTCCGCGCGCGAAGCCCAGGGCGCCCGGCAGCCCCTGCATCGATGGTCTCAGCAGCTGAGACTGAAGAGGAGGCACCAACCCCAGCTCTTCACTCCCACTCCCGACCGAAGGTCGCTTCCTGACAGCCTCTTCCTGCCACCCTCCGGCGAAGTCCACGGGGGGGAGGGGGGTCACCCGTAGATTCTCGCCCCCACCGCCCCTTCTGCCCACCCCCTCCGCCCTCGCCCCGAGGCGCTTTCTCCGAGGAGGAATCGCAAAGCGCCCAGACCTGCAGAAACCGCCACTGGCGGCCCCGGCCTCCTCCGTCCGCAGTGGGACGCAGAGCTGGGGAAAGGTTGCCTCCCAAGCACACAAATGACGAATGAGAAAGCTCAGGACGATGACTCAGAAGCCGGGGCTCGCCGGCTGGCAGAGTTCGGCCCAGGAACGCTAACCCGCGACCGCGGCGGCCGAGAGCGGAGGGGACAGAGGGGAGGGCCACGCCCCGGTACCCCGCGATCCGGCGCCCGGAATCCCCCGGTCCGGCCGCGCCTCCCCCTCCGCGAGGAGGGCTGAGAAGAAGGATGAGGAGCGGAAGGCTGAGGGGAAGGCCGGGGGTCGCGCCGCCGCCGCCTCGGCCCCTACTCACATTTGGCTGACCAGCTTCTGCCGGAAGGCGGCGCTCCGCCAGTCGGTCTCCTGCCCCGAAACGTCCATGCCGGTGCCCCGCTCCCACCGCCTGCGCCCCGCTCGGCAGCCGCCGCCTCAACTGCAGCGCCAGGCCCAAACCCGGAAGCCGTCGGCTGCGTCTCGGCCGCGCCGGAAGCGGAACGGGGATTGTGGGAACTGGGGCGCGAGCGGGGGCCTGTGGGAAATGGAGTCCGCGGGCGCCCGGGAGCCCCACCCCCACCGCGCTCCCAGCCGCCCGAGGCTGACGGCAGCTGCACCTCGTCGAGTGCCTAGCCTGTGGCCCTACTGTGGGCTGGCCCTGCAAGTCCAGGGGATCCACACCCCTCGGGGAGACCGCGCGCGGCCACCCGCTACCTGAGCGGATGCCGTGGAGAGATTATCAGAGATTTATCAGACACCTGCTGTGCCCCTGCTGTGCCCGCACGATCCGGGCCCTACTTCCCTGAGCCTGCCTTCCAGCGCCGCATCCCAAGAGGGACCAGACGATGCTTCTCTCCGTTAGACTTTTGGAATCTCATATCCCACCAATGGCTATATTTTGTAGGGGTTGGAGATGTGAGGAACCCAAACCACACTGTTAATTTTTAGACACAGGCTTTCCTGTTTGGCCCAACAGGAGAACACCTTCCAGATGCTCGCTGACAGTGCACAAACTTGCTGAGTGGAGGAGGCAGGGGAGTTGGAGGCAGGCGGGAATGGACAGGGGTTGAAGCCTGAGGATACTTTTAGGAGGATAAAAGTTCTGCCAGACTGAACCTATGCGGCCTTTCTGTGGCCCTGCGGAGGGAAGACAGGTGACAAAAATCCTAAGCCCAATTTAGGTCCCCAAGTGGTAAAGAGACAGTCACCAAGATGGGCCTCACAGAAAGTGAACTGGCACCTACTGACGCCTAATAAGTGCCTGGCCCAGGAGGGGCTGTGTCCACCCCGTGTCCCTGAGCCCCAGGCAGGAGTAGGGGGTGGGGGGGAGGGATTGGGAGAGGAGGGAGTGAGCAGGTTCCCCAAAGGGGCCCGTCTTGCCCTCAGGTTTCAGGTTTTGCATTGATAGGAGAGCTGTTCACAGCTTCAAACTTTTTTGCTCTCATTCTTTCTAAAATAATTTTTAAAAATTCTGTCCTGGGAATTCCCTGGCTATCCAGTGGTTGGGACTACGTGCTTTCACTGCCAGGGCCTGGGTTCGATCCCTGGTCGGGGAACTAGAATCCCACAAGCCACGTGGCCACCAAAAAAAAAAAAAAAAATCTGTCCCTAGGGTAATCAACTTGTCCTGGTTTGCCCAGGACTATCCTGGGTTTAGCTCCGAAAGTCCGTGTCTTGACGACCCCCAGGCTGACCAGAATGGTTCATCACCTTGTCTCTATCCCTCTTGCACATTTAAAAAAACTGAGATCTAATGCACATACCATATAATTCACCCTTTTAAAATGTACAATTCAGTGTTTTTTGCTATATTCACATATTCATAAGGTTGTGCAACCATCACCACTGTCATGAACATTCTTCCACTGTCATGAACTTTTTTAAGTTGACCTATAAATGTTTCTCTGTGAATCACTGGAAAGGTGTAACTGCGGTGTGTCCTATATTGTATTTGGACTTCAGATGCATTTTGTTATTTAAATCCTCAACCCTGCAGATTCCATTTACCAATTTATGGAAAACTTTGGTCTTATAACTCCATTGGCAAAGCCAGTCCTCACTGTCAAATCCTTAGACCCTTGGGGCTTTTGGAAGAAGAGGATGGACATCACATCCAACTCAAGTGAGCTTGTTATGTTAATGGGGACCCCAGGACATCTCTCCCTATTCTGCATGCTGGTTCTTTTTCTTTCTTTTTTTTTTTTTTTTTTGGTTGCGCGGGGTCTTAGTTGTGGCAGGCAGGCTCCTTTGTTGTGGCTCCAGGGCTCTTCATTTGTAACATGCGAACTCCTAGTTGCAGCATGCATGTGGGACCTAGTTCCCTGACCAGGGATCGAACCCAGGTCCCCTGCATTGGGAGCACGGAGTCTTATCCACTGCGCCACCAGGGAAGTCCCTGCACTCTGGTTCTAGGAAGGTGGAGAGAGCATGGCACATAGATTCACAGACAGACTGACAGACAGAGGCCCTGTTAGGATGTGATTTCTTTTATGTTATGATTCCTACTCATCGTGTATGAAACCTATAGGATTTAAGGTATGTTAAGCTAAGTTTAGTAGTTCAAAATGGAGTCACAGTGGCCAATGTGAATTTCCATATTAGTTGTTTTGAAACATCACTAAAGAACTGGGAGTGTCTGTGATAAACTGAGAGTGTTACTTTAGATAAGAAAGCTGTTGGGCAACGTATGTCACTGGAACAGAAGGAGCAACTGATAAAGGCGAGATCCCCTCCCCTGGGCATAACTGTTGCTCCTTAAAAAGAGACCACCAAGCTGAGTAACTCAGAGTGTTCCAGATGGAGGCTGCCAGAGAGCTACTTCCCACTCTGCTTATCCAGAGACCCATTGCTGGACTGGAGACCCTGCTTGTGCAGAGACACCTCCTTCCTGACTTCTCCTCAGAGTGGTTTGTGACCCTCTTTTCCCTACTTCAACTAACCTGTGTCGTGTGCTAATTGTGTGCAATAAACTAAGTGGTTCATGAATTAAATATTGGCTATGGATATTGTATGTCTCCAATCCAGTGATTCCTTCCTGTCCTTACTGTTGGGCCCTGAGACAAACAGGTCCAGAATGTTGTCAAGAATTTGTCATCGGGATAAACTTAAGTGCTACCCCCTTTGGTGTTTGCTCCAGTCTTCTATTTCTACTCATCCCTTCCTCTGGGACCCAGAGGTGGTGATACCTTGGTTAGAGTTTGGATGGTGACTAGGGATCACCATCCCTAGGGAAAGAGAGGTAGAGACAGCTACAGACCTCTTGGCCTTGGGGAAAGAGGGAGGCCACAAGAAGGTCGATCCTGAAATGGACCTGCATGGTTTAGACCCTGGGGAGGAAATGATGGAGGAAGCTGAAGCTGGCCAGAGGTGTGACTGTATCCCACACCACTTGGGGTGGGCTCCTGGCTGGGCTAAATCTCTGTTCTGCTGGTTCCTGAGGCTACCTTGCCATAGCTGGACCCTGTCACTGGCCACACATTTGGTGGACACCATCCTGGGCCCTGCAGGGAGCAGGAGCTGGAAGCTTCGCAGGTGGAGGAATAGTCCCCCTAGAGAGCCTTGCACACCCTCTCAGAGGCTCTGGCTCTCTCCTTCCAGCCTCACATAGGGACCCCTCTGATACCCCTCCTCATTTAGTGCTCAGTCCCTGGAAGGTGCTGACCTGCCCCTCTTGAAACCGCACACCTCAGATGGGATTTGAACCCAGCCAAAACTCAGATTGGGACTCAAACCCACTGTCTTTTAATTGATACCGCACACCTGGTCTCAGGATTTATCAAAGCTCAGGTTCCTTATGTCTCAGTGCAGAAGGAATTCAGCAAGAGGCAAAGTGATAGGTGAGAAGTGGATTTATTTAGAGAGATACACATTCCATAGGCAGAATGTGGTCCATCTCAAAAGGTGAGGGCAGCCCCAAAATATGCGGTGGTTAGCTTTTATGGGCTGGGTAATTTCAAAGGCTAATGAGTAGGAGGATTATTTCAACTATCTTGAAGAAGGAGCAGAGGTTTCCAGGAAGTTGGCTTTTTATGGTCAGCCTCGGAACAGTCATGGCGCCTGTGGGTGTGTCATTTAGATGCTAATGTATTACAATGAGCGTATAATGAGGCTCAAGGTCCTGGAAGTGAATCTTCCACCATCTTAGACCTCATCGGTTCTAACCAGTTTTTGTCCTGTCCTCAATGGCTATGTCATTTTTTTTTTAAAGGTTGTGCCCTGCCCGCTTCCCTCCTGTTTCACTATCATCCCAGCACCTGCTAGATGTAACCCCTCTTCTGTGTTTGGCCTGGAGCCTGCAATCATTTATGAGTGTGGTGTTGGGGGGCAGTTATTGCTTCTAAAAGCAACACACAGTAGAAACTTTAGAAAGGACCAAACATTATAAATCCCATCACTGAGGCAGCCAATGTTCATATTTAGGTAAATTTCCCCCCTACCCCACCATTAGTTTAAAAAATAAAACAAGTCATGAGCTGGATGCCATCTGGATCCTGTATTTAAACCTACATCATAGCAGAAGCATTGTCTCAAGTATTAACAACTCTTTATTAACCAGAATTTTAATTATAATTTAGAGTATAGAACTACATCATGGGCAAATCTATATACAGACAACTGTAATGGGTGTAAAATACACACAATTTTAACTGCAAGATCATATGCCAAGGGCTTCCCTGGTGGCACAGTTGTTAAGAATCCACCTGTCAATGCAGGGGACACAGGTTCGAACCCTGGTCCGGGAAGATCCCGCATGCCATGGAGCAACTAAGCCTGTGCACCACAGCTACTGAGCCTGTGCTCTACAGCCCACGAGCCACAACTGCTGAAGCCCGGGCACCTGGAGCCCGAGGAGAAGCCCGCGCACCGCAACAAAGAGTAGCCCCTGCTCACTGCAACTAGAGAAAGCCCACGCGCAGCAACGAAGACCCAAAGCAGCCAAAAATAAACAAATAAAATAAATAAATTAAAAAGAAGAAAAAAGATCATATGCCAATCTGAAATAGGAGGGAAGGGGGCAGGGCACAGCCTTTAAAAGAATGACATAGGGGGCTTCCCTGGTGGTGCAGTGGTTGAAAGTCTGCCTGCCAATGCAGGGGACGTGGATTCGTGCCCCGGTCCAGCAGGATCCCGCATGCTGTGGAGCAGCTGGGCCCGTAAGCGATGACCGCTGAGCCTGCGCGTCCGGTGGGGGCGGGGGGGGGGGGGGATGACATAGCCATTGAGGACAGGACAAAAACTGGTTGGAACCAACGAGGCCCAAGATGGTGGAAGATTTGACTTCCAGTGGACCTTGAGCCGAATTATACTCTCATTGTAATACGTTAGCATCTAAATGACATACCCAGAGGCACCTTGACAGTTCTGAGGCGGACCTTCAAAGGCCACAAAGTGGGCTGTTGCCCACTTCCTGGAAATCTCCGCCCCTTCTTCAAGATAGCTGGTATAATCCTCCCACTCCTTAGTCTATGAAGTTACCCAGCCCATAAAAACTAACCACCCAGGGGCTTCCCTGGTGGCACAGTGGTTGAGAATCCACCTGCCAATGCAGGGGACACGGGTTCAAGCCCTGGTCCTGGAAGATCCCACATGTTGCGGAGCAACTAAGCCCGTGTGCCACAACTACTGAGTCTGTGCTCTAGAGCCTGTGAGCCACAACTACTGAGCCCACATGCCACAACTACTGAAGTCCGCGCACCTAGAGCCCGTGCATGCTCCGCAATGAGAAGCCACCACAGTGAGAAGCCCGCGCACTGCAACGAAGAGTAGCCCCCGCTAGAGAAGCCCCACAGCTAGAGAAAGCCCCAACACAGCCAAAAATAAGATAAATAAATTTATTAAAAAATAAAACTAACCACCCCATATTTCAGGGCCTTTCACCTTCTGAGATGGCCCACACTCTGCCTGTGGAGTGTGTATCGCTCTAAATAAATCCACTTCTTACCTATCACTTTTTGTCTCTCACTGAATTCTTTCTGTGATAAGACATAAAGAACCTGAGCTTCCAAAAAAAAGACTTGGGGGCGGGGCGGGGGGTGGCGCCAGACTTCCCTGGTGGTCCAATGGTTAAGGCTCCATTCTTCCACTGCAGGGGCAAGGGTTCGATCCCTGGTCCCTGGTCAGGGAACTAAGATCTCACAAGCTGTGCTGCATGGCCAAAAAAAAAAAAAAAAAAGAGTCATTGCTACTTCACAGCCCCTAGATTACCTGCTGCAGGTCATCCCACAGGACCGATGCAGCCCGGTTTATTTATGGACAGATGTTGCAGGAGAAGGGGGTGTGAGAGAATGGTCATGTTCCAGGAATCGGGCAAGTCCCTGGGACTGGCCGCCAAGTGAGGATGCTTGGCTTCGTGAAGGAAAGAATTCAGGAGTGAGCCACAGTAAAGTGAAAGCGAGTTTATTTAGAGAGGTATACATTCCATAGACAGAATGCGTCCCTCTCAGAAAGTGAGAGTGGCTCTGGGCTGTGGGAGTGGTTAGTTTTTAGGGCTGGGTAATTTCAAAGGCTAAGCAGGAGGATTATTTCAATTCTTTGGGGGAAGGGGCGGGGATTTCCAGGAATTAGACCACTGCCCACTTTTTGGCCTTTTATGGTCGGCCTGGGAGCTGTCCTGGCCCTGGTGGCTGTATCAGTTAGCTAATGTATTATATTGAGCATATAATGAGGCTCAAGGTTCACTGGAAGACACACTTTCCACTGTTTTGGACCTAGTTGGTTCTAACCAGTTTATATCCTCGATGGCTGTGTCATTCTTTTAAAGGTTGTGCCCTGCCCCCTTCCCTACTGTCTCACATCCACTTTGGTTCTGCTTTTTCACAATTGAAGATATGCCACAGTGGGTATCCTCCACTACGCTGTCTCACTTCCATCTGGAGTATTTCTCCAATGTAGATACCCAGAAGTGGCATTGTTGGCTTGCAGAGAGCCACTGTACATTTATTTAAATGTTAATAGCTACTACCAATTGTTCTAGGTATCAGTTATCTAGTGCGGCTGCATAAGAAATCACACCACAGCCAAGTAGCTAAAAACAACAATAATAAACATTCATTATCTTCCACCCTTTCTGTGGGGAATTCAGGAGAGGTTGAGCCGGGTGCTGGCTCAGTCTCTCTTGAGGTTCCAGGCAGATGTTGGACTCCTTCCAAGGACCACAGTCCTCTGACAGCCTGGCTGGGGTGGAGGATCTGCTCCCAAGGCAGCTTGCTCCTAGCTGGCAAGGTGGTGCTGATTTTGACAGAGGTCTCGGGTCCATGCAGGCCTCTCCTCAGGGCTGCTTGAGTGTCTTCATGACATGGTGGCTCATGGCCCGCAGACAGAGCAAGACACAGGTGCAATGCCTTTTATAGTCACACACGTTTCCTTCTGTCTCATTCTGTCCCTTAGAACCAGTCACTAAGTCCAGCCCGCATTCAAGGGGAGGAAGGAAGATTGGGTTTTACCTTTTGGAGGGAGGAGAGTCAAAGATTTTGCACGCATCTTTTTTTTTTTTTTTTTTTTTTTGAGGTACGCGGGCCTCTCACTGTTGTGGCTTCTCCCGTTGTGGAGCACAGGCTCCGGACACGCAGGCTCAGCGGCCATGGCTCATGGGCCCAGCCGCTCCGCGGCATGTGGGATCTTCCCGGACCGGGGCACAAACCCATGTCCCCTGCATCGGCAGGCGGACTCTCAACCACTGCGCCACCAGGGAAGCCCTGCAGGCATGTTTTTAAACCACTACTAAGCTACAAATTGGCTGTTCTAACTTACATTTCCATCAGCAATGTATGTACTTTCCCACCCTCACCAACTGCTGCTTCATCTCCCCCTACTTTATATTTCGCCATGTTGATGTTGACAAAGACTCTCCTTGAGCAAACTTTAGTCAGCTCCTTTGAGTGCTCTTGACTAGGCCTCCGCTGTGGCACCTGTCCCGTTCTTGGCCTGCCTAGCCCAGCCTAGGCAAACCATTCTACCCAATCAGTTCAGGGAGAATCCCCCCCACCCCTGAAATCTGATCAAGTTCCTCGTCCCCGACTCTGGATAACCCCATTGGGCCAGTGTAGTAAGAATCCCCCACCCTTGATGTCTCAAGTTAATAATTTTTGGGGGGCTCCCCACCACACGGCATGCGGGATCTTAGTTCCTGGACCACGGATCGAACCTGTGCCCCCTGCAGTGGAAGCGCGGAGTCTTAACCACTGGACCGCCAGGGAAGTCCCTCATGTTAGTAAGTTTACATCCAACGACCCCCTCAGCCTGCTCCTTTGCTTTACATCCCCAGCTATCTTTGCTGTATCCAGAGCTGAGCCTGAGCTCTCCCCTACTGACAACCCCTGATTGCAATAGTCTTCCTGAATAGTCTTTCTTACGGTTTTAACAAAAGTCAGAATAATATTTTCTTTAACAGTGTAGGAAAATGTGGTGTAGCATTTGCATTTCCTGAGTATTAATGTGATTGAACTCTACTTCCTTTGTTTACACCCTCTGGGACTTCCTCTTCTGTGAGTTTGCAGTAAAGATCCTTTACCATTTTTCTGGTTGGTTGCCTTTCTAATTATTGATTTTTAAAAGTTTTTTATTAAAAAAAAATCCCTTATACATTTTGAATAATAATCTTTTGTAGGTTATGTTGCAAATACATTCATTGATATATGTTGTCATTTGCATTTTTTTACTTTCACTGATACTCATGATTCTCTCAGGTATTAAGTTATGTATTTGTCCCTCCTTTTATTTTTATTTTTTTGGCAGTGCCACACAGCATGTGGGATCTTAGTTGCCCAACCAGGAACTGAGCCCGTGACCCCCGAATTGGAAGTGTCGAATCTTAACCACTGGACCACCAGGGAAGTCCCTGTTTTTGTCCTGTTTTGAGTGTTAACTGTTCATGTTCATTTCCATTTAATTAATGGAATCAATATCGTTTATTGTTTTGTATGAAAAAAAACTTTTATTTTTTGGCTGCACCAGGCAGCTTGTAGGATCTTAGTTCCACAACCAGGGACTGAACCCTGGCCCTGGCAGTGAAAGTGCCAAGTCCTAACCACTGGACCGCCAGGGAGTTCCCTGTATGAACTTTTTATATACCATTTGCCACTTGCTGCCAATTTCCTCAATTGTTTTTTGTTTGTTTAGGATGGCTGTGATCAAACTGTTGTGCAGGCAAATGCATTGGTCTTTCCTTTAAGATGTTTCTGTTGTGTTGAGACTTCAAATCTTCCTTTATCTATACCAGCCCTTTTATTTTTAAAAATAAATTTATTTATTTATTTTAAACAACAGTGTTCCACTTTTTTTAAAATTAATTAATTAATTAATTTTTGGCTGTGTTGGGTCTTTGTTGCTGCACCCAGGCTTTCTCTAGTTGCAGTGGGCTGGGCTACTCTTTTTTTTTTTTTAATTTTTTTTAAAAAATAAATTTATTATTTATTTATTTATTTTTGGCTGCATTGGGTCTTCATTTCTGTGCCTGGGCTATCTCAAGTTGCGGTGAGTGGGGGCTACTCTTTGTTGCGGTGGGTGGGCTTCTCACTGGGGTGGCTTCTCTTGTTGCGGAGCACGGGCTCTAGGCGTGCAGGCTTCAGTAGTTGTGGCTCACGGGCTCTAGAGCACAGGCTCAGTTGTTGTGGCGCACGGTCTTAGTTGCTCTGTGGCATGTGGGATCTTCCTGGACCAGGGACTGAACCCGTGTCCCCTGCATTGGCAGGCGGATTCTCAACCACTGTGCCACCAGGGAAGTCCCTATATCAGCCCTTTAACCAGTCTCTCTGCTTCTGATTTCTCTCTACTCCAATTCCCTCAACTTGTATTTACTTAGCACCTACTGAGCACCAGGCCAGCCCTGCTCTCTGTGCAGTGCAGGAATACAGACATGAAGGAGCAGATAAAGCTTGTACCCTCAGGGAATGGAGGATTTGCTAGGAAGCAAACACATCCCTGGCAGGACACCCCACTTCTGAGGCCTCCCCCACCTTGCCACTCCTCTCCTTGTGAACGTTACTGTAGGGGAACCACAGACTTGATCCAGGTGGATTTTGAGATGATGGTCCCTCCAGCTTAGAGAAAACTGGGGCATGTCCTCTCCCCTGAGTCCTGGCCAGTGGCTCCCCTTGCTCCTGACCTCCTCCCCTCACTCATCCTCATGCTCCCCACCTGCCAGCTCCTCTCTCCTACCCTGGAGGTGTCCTCCTTCAGTCTCTCCCCTCACACTGTTGTCCCATCTGTCCTCTAAGAGGTTGGGCCTCTGAAGCCTGTCTTCCTGTCCTCAACTCCTTTCACACCTCAGTCACTGCAGGCTGGCTTCTGCCACCCCGAGGAAAGGCCTCCCCTACCCCTGGCCCCATTGGGCGTTTGAGATGACTCCTCCCCTGTCCCCTTTGGGTGCCCCAGAACACCACTGTGCTCTGCACTCAGCCCACCCTCCTTTTCCCCACACCTGTTCTGACTCGCTGTATCACCTCCAGAAGTGCATGACTCCCCCAGAAAGGCCCTCAGCTGGACATCTGCAGCCTCCTTACTGTCCTGGGGCCATGGTGGGTCTTGTCTTTCCCTAAACCTATACGCTCAGCCAGGACAGTGCTTCTCTTTCACTTACTTTCTCCCTCTTCCACGTTCGCTCACCGTTCTTTTTAACCTCGAGCCATCCCCAGCCACATGCTCCTCCACAGCTCCCCACCCTCCGGAGGCGGCCATCACCCATGAGCCTCGGAGGATGGGGTCCTCTGGGGGTGAGGCGGAGAAAAATGAACGCAAGAGCCGCCGGTTGTAGTGGTGGGACCCGGCTGCGGGCTGGGGAGCGGATTTACTCCACAACCTCGATAAACAGGAAAACACCTGTTCACACTGGCGGCGTTTTATGTCCCTGCCAGCATCCAGCAGGGGTCGGGCGACTCAGGGGACCACGAGGAAGGGACCGAGGGGAGGAAAGAGGAAATGGATTTACAGTGCCCCACCCTCGCCAGAACGCATTCCTTCACGTCCTCCTTCCCGTCCTCATTCTTTTTGCGTTCTGCCGCGCCCGGCGCCGGGGTCGGGAAGCGAGCGGAGACTCGGCCTCCAGGGAGTCTAGCCTCCGCCCGGGCCCCGCCCTCCGCTCCGCCCCCACCTCCGCCGGGCCCACGCCCTCTGCCCCGCCCCTGCCAGAGCCACGCCCTCCTCTCCGCCCCGCCTCGCCTCCGCCCGCGTTCGTCCGGCGCCTGCGCAGTGAGGCCACGTGATGCCCGAGGCCCCGCCTCGCGCGCCCCGCCCCGCCTCCACGAGTGCGGCCTCAGCGTGCGGCGGCGGCAGGTGAGCTGCAAGCGCGGGCCGGCGGGGATCTCGGCGCGGGGCCGGGGCCGGGCTCGGGCCGGGCGCGCGGGGCGCGAGCGCGTGAGGACGCGGGCGGGGGCGCGGGCCGGGCGCGGACGGGGCCGGGGTGGGGGCGGCGGCCTGAGGCGAGCCGGCGGCCTGACGTGGCGGGGGCGGCGGGCGGGACCCCCGGGCGCGGCGGGTTCGGAGCTGAGGGGCCGCGGGGACGCCGGCGTCCGGGCCTCGGGTGGGCCTGTCGCCCCCGCGGGTCCGCGCGCGTCCTTCGGAGCCGCGGCCCCTGCGCTGCGCCGGCGGCCCTGCAACAGGCGGCCGGTCGGGCGTAGTCCCCCTGGCGCGACCTTGGACCCCGGCATGCCAGCCTCGGCCCCTCAGCCGGCCCAGGTTCGGCTCCCGCTTGCTGCACGGATGGTCCTGGACGGCCCCCGACAGCCCCGGCGGCCGCGCTGTCAGTGCGACGCCTCGGCCCGGAGCGCCGGCCGCTGGTCTGCCCACTCCCACACCGGCTCCGAGCCCAGCGCTTTCCGCCCGGGCGCGTCCCTACCCCGCTCCGGCCTCCGCGCCGCGATGGTCCAGAACGCATCCCATCTGCACCCGACGCGGGCCGTCCCCTGGGAAGTGGGACCCCCTTTCCCTTTGTTGCAGACCTTGCTTCGTGCTGCCAGGGACTGGGCTTCGTGGAGGGCAGACGCTGGGGCCCTGCAGAGGACTGAGGGTGCCTACTCAGTAAATTGTGTTGAGTTGAACATTGTTCAGAGATGCTTCCGACTCTGTCATCCATGAATTCATGAAAATTCATTTTACGTCCTTCAGTTTGTATCTACTTGGGACATAAAACCTCCTTCCTGCTCCCTCCAAAGCTCTGAACTGAAAAGCACTGAACGCAGGGCCTTGCTTGCCGTGACTAGAATCGGGGACGTTATGGGGCCGAGGGTAGTTAATCTAGGGAAGGGCTTCATCATAGAGGAACCTGGGTAAAATGAATAGGAGGTCGAGGGTGCCAGAGAGTGAGCCCGCAAGAACATTTTATTTCAGAAAAACAGGCATGGGAAGGGAATCGCAAAAGATGTGCAGCATTCCACTTAATATTTTATTCTTTGAAATTTTATGAATTAGCAAAACGAAGTTACACTGTGAAATGGTGTTTTTCATCTAAGTCAGCAAAGATAAAAAAAAAAAACAACGCTATTGGTGTGCTAGACAGTGGTTGCAATCCGGTTCTCATACTTTGCTGGTGGAGAATAAATTGGTACAACCTCTACGGAAGGCAATTTGGCAATATCTATTGAAATGTCAACTGCACATTCAAATTAAGATGATCTAGCAGTTCTATATCTAGTAAATGTTCCTCATTTAACTGCTATATATATGGCAGATCTCAGTGACTTTCAGTGCAAAACTGTTGGCAACAGCAAACAATTGAAGGAAACCCAAATGTCTCTCTGAAAAGTATTGGTTAAATAAAATACGGTTATACATACAATGGACTGTGGGTGGGACACGAGGTTATCATGTGTAAAAGCTAATAAAAAGGGGGAAATTTTGTTCTACAGCTCTGCCTGCAAATGCATAGGTGCTACCTGGAGGGGTGACAGGAAAGTTGAATAGCTTCCTCTGGGAGAGGATCTGGTTAGGGGGCATAAGTGGGAGGGAAATTTAAGTTTCATAATACAGTATACCTTTCTGTTTTATAGTAGAGTCTATTTTTCCTTTTTTCTTTCAAGGGTCCAGTAGGGGATTGAAAAAGAAGCACATTTGGGGAGGGGATAGTGGAGGAACGTGAGGTGGGGAAGGGAGATGTGGCAAGTGGTCCGCTGGCTGGCAGTGCTGTGGCCTGGAGAGTTCACAGCTCAACCCCACAGGTCGGTGTAGGACTGGCTGCCCCCAGTCACTTGTGGTTGGCTTGGAGTGCTTGGTCAAAATGTGTTTGCAGTAGCTGGTTTTACTCATGGGGTTTCTGAGGCTCCTGTTCAAATCAGTTTGCATTTTTTTGAACATATTGACTCAATTATTAGAAGTTAAGCTTGAATTTAAAAGACAATGCAGACAATCTTGAATGTACCAAATTTACTTGAAGTTACAGTGCTTGACTCAAAATCTCGGTAAAAGAAGGTAGGGCCTGGAACCCTCCCCTGTACCACCACCTAGGCCTGTTGTCTTTTTTATTCATCCATTCCTGTTGCGGGGGGTGGGGGGGAACCAGTGTTCTTTCCCAATAGAAGAGAGGAAGAGCCCTTGAGAACCTCATCTGTGCTCGTGCTTTGTTTTCATCCTTTAGGAAATTTGAGAATGCCCCGAGGGGCTGGGTGCTTGTAGTCCCCTTTTCTCAGCTGAGGGGCTTGACACTCAGGTTCACCACACTGAGTCCACCGTGGGGCTGGGTTTCCTGCCTGGGTTGGTCTGTCTCTAGAACCCTTTTGTTTCATGGTGATGCTGAAGCAGATAAATGGAAAGGAGAATCTTGGCAATGAAGAGACACAGGTCAGGAGAAAGAAGGCACCAAGTTTGGACAGCAGTGGGAGGGGAGAGGGAATTAGAGGTTTGAGACCACGGGGAAAGCACAGGTGAGCAGGAGGGAGGGACCCGAAAAGCTGGCCAGCCCTGCACAGGCTGCGCTGCCTCCCAGGCTCATTCCTCGCCCCTGTGTCTTGGCAGCTGACAGCCGCGGTGCTGAGGTTGGGAGCGCGGTGGTCAGGATGGCGGAGGAGCAGGAGTTCGCCCAGCTCTGCAAGTTGCCGGCACAGCCCTCCCACCCGCACTGTGTCAGCAACACCTACCGGAGCGCACAGCACTCTCAGGCGCTGCTCCGGGGGCTGCTGGCTCTGCGGAACAGCGGCATCCTCTTTGACGTGGTCCTGGTGGTGGAAGGGAGGCACATCGAGGCCCATCGCATCCTGCTGGCTGCGTCCTGCGATTACTTCAGGTGAGTCTGCATAGTAAGGTAGCAGGGATGCTGGCTGCACCAGGTGGACGCCTTGGCACCCCGGGCTTCTCCCGCTTCTCGCTGTGCAGGCGTAGGGGGCTCGGGGTCTGTTTTTCTCTCAGCTGCCCCATCTCTGGGGCATGTGCTCCCTTTTTTTTTCTTTTAAAGGCGGTATGCTTGGTTTTACTTATAATATTGTATTTTCTAGAATGAATTTTCTACTATAAGTACAGTATCTTGGTGTGAAACAGATTTTCTTTCTACTTTACTCTGGCTACCCATCATCTCATTTAAAAAAATTTCAAACCTATGGAAACATTGAAAAGAATAGTATCACAAACACCTGGACACCAGTTGTTACCATTTTGCCGCATTTGCTTTCACTGCCTTTGTAACACACGCCTTTTTTAAAAGACGTTATGATGCTTTATGCCTTAGACTTTTCAGCCCCACCCAGTGTTCTTGTAAAACCGTCAGGAAGCCCATACGGGCCCAGGGACCTCTGTGGGGGCCGAGGCAGGTGGTCAGTACCGTATGCATGTCGTCCACACCAGCTACGTGATGTGGAGTCACTCCGTTCGCACCCTCACCTGGCCATCCACCTCTTGCTCTCACCTCCTCATCCCTTGGGCCTCGGCCTCCCACCCTCCCTGTGGGTTTTCTGTCCCCTGAGTTTCTCATGACCTCCTACGTGACGCCAGCCCAGCCCTGAGCACATTGGGCAGAGCTGGTGCCACCATCCCACTTGAGACCTGAGACCCTCTATTCTGTCTCCCATTGTTTGGTTCTTTTGTCTTCAAGGCTCATTTGTAGTTCTTATCTTTTAACTTTAGGAACTAATGAGCAAAATATTTCTTTATGGTTAAGTGCTTCTTGTTCTCCAGAAGGAGTTTATGGAGAGGGTGACCTAGTGGTTAGTGGTGCCTTAGAGCAAACATGTCCAGGGACAACAGTGTCCCTTCAGTTCATCAGGATTCAGCTTTTACAAGCTTTGAGAAGACAGGGCAGTGGGCAGGGCAGAGTTGTGGGAGGCCTTAGGGCCCAGAAGTTCAAGCACTGGAGTCCTCCTGGCTTAGGGCCTCCTGGACACACCGTCGAAGCCCTTCAGGTGGAGCTTCTCTCCCCACGCAGGCCATCCTGTCACTGTCACAGTCATGGTCCTCTTCCTAAAGGACAGTTACTGGTGCCACCTCTCCCTTCTTGGTGGAAACACTCTGTGTCTCCCCACATCCTCCAGGAGCGATTCCTGGCCCTTTGGCAGCCACTTCCAGCGGGTCTGTCCTGGGAGGTGTTCCCCTCTCAGGCCCGGTCACTGTGCAGGATGACACCCCCTCCCACTGGGACCAGGGAGAACCCAGACTCATCTCTGGTATGTGCATATGCAGTGATGATTCCCAAGCTTTAGTGGGTTTATTTCCTTATTATTCATTTCAGTTACTGACTCAGGTTGAAATGATAAAGGGTTTTTCCCAGTGAGGCTGCTGAAGATACCTGATGTGGGCAGGGGTGGAAGGAAGGGCTTTGGAGGGCAGTGGGCCCATGGCTGGGCCCTGTAGGGGACGCCCTGTGGGGTGTCTGCCAGGTGCTGAGCGGTGTCCAGCCAACACACGGAAAGCTGTAGTTCCTTATGAATCAGAGTGTGTGAAATGCTCAGTGAGACCTGGGCATGTGGAGCAGTAGACGCCCGCCTGCTGGGCCTTGTTCGTGGAAGGACAGTTGGTTCCGTGTTAGGAAACCTCTCTTCCAGTGCGAGGCCCTAATCAGCCTGAGGCGACCTGGCGTGTGGCCATCCACAGACAGGTCAGCAGGCATGTGGTCACATCCAGCATCCACTGCCACAGCTGAAACGCTGCTGGAATTGGAAATCGTGGAAAGCACCACTTTATCCCTGCCCTCCCACCTCACCCCCGTGGTAACCATTTATAAACGTTCCTTATCAACCACACTATTTTCCCTTGCAAATCCTAGTTCATAATACTCAAACCTCAAAGCTCTGATACTCAAAGTTGTTTTGTTTTCTAATATGTTGCTAAAACTTGTCAAGTGTCCTCTGGAAGTCTCCCGGAGCTGGTTTTTCTGTTTTTGTTTTGTTTTGTTAAAATATTTATTTATTTACGCATGCATGCATGCATGCATGCTGTGCTGGATCTTAGTTGTGGCAGGCGGGATCTTAGTTGACACACGTGGGATCTAGTTCCCTAACCAGGGCTCGAACCCGGGCTCCCTGCATTGGGAGCGTGGAGTCTCACCCACTGGACCACCAGGGAAGTCCCTCCCAGAGCTCTTTTGTTTGTGGATAGCTGTCCAATCTGTCCAGTCGTTGATCTTTGAGGGGGGAGGCAGAAGTTGGATTCTCCTACATTGCCAGCTTTTTAAAAGTCTAAGTTTGGCAGAAATTCATTAAACCACGAAACCCACCCTGAACTGATATGAGGGTACTTTTATATGTGTCCTACTTAGCATGGGTCTGTACATTTTGGTTTGGAAATATTGAGGTGTTTGGATTTGATTTAGACCCTATGGGGGGTAGCGTGACATCATATGTGGCACAGATAAGGGTTTCTCCAGGTGAAACGTTCTGAATTCTGAAACACACTTGACCTCAAAGGTTTGGAAGAGGGGCTGGGGGCTGGTACAAGCTGGCACAGGAAATGTTCTCCCCACCTCATATCCGAGGCAGCTCACTGGCACCTTGTGACATCTGGTTATGACATCCTGGCAGTAGAGGTGGCCCGGGTTCTCTTTGTGGTCTGTGCTATCTGTGTCCGTCTGCTGGGGACTTGGTGAACATCCTTTAAAAAAAAAAAAAAACACTGTAGAATTTACCATCGTAACCATTTTTAAGTGTACAGATCAGTAATGTTCTTTTTTAAAAAATATTTATTTATTTATTTGTTTGTTTTTGGCTGCACTGGGTCGTTGTTGCTGCTTGCAGGCTTTCTCTAGTTGCGGTGAGTGAGGGCTCCTCTTTGTGGCGGTGTGCGGGCTTCTCATTGCTGTGGCTTCCCTTGCTGCAGAGCATGGGCTCTAGACGCGCGGGCTTCAGTAGTTGTGGCACGCGGGCTTTAGAGCGCAGACTCAGTAGTTGTGGCTCATGGGCTTAGTTGCTCCGTGGCATGTGGGATCTTCCCAGACCAGGGCTCAAACCCGTGTTCCCTGCATTGGCAGGCGGATTCTTAACCACTGCGCCACCAGAGAATTCCCTGGATCACATTCTGTAGTTCTGTTTTTCATTTTTTGAGGAACCCCATACTGTTCCACAGCAGCTGTGCTAATTTACATGCCCATCACCGATGCACAGAGGTTCCAGTTTCTTTAAATTGATAAGACAGAGTCTAACAGAAAATGGGCAAAGCATCTGGACTGTTTGGAAAAGAATATAAAAACAGCTGTTAAACCTGTGAAGAGAGCCTCTGTCCCATTGTTTACAAGATTTCTCCCTTGCCTCCTGGCAGTTGGAGCAGCATCTTCCTCTGGTTCTGGGGGTGTGGGGGACAGGCTCCCCGCACACTGGTGGCGCTACCTGACAGGCCGTGGGCAGTGCCATCCAAGTGCGTGTGTATGAAACTCTTTGACCCAGCAGTTGCTTTCCTGAAATTAATCCTGGCGTTCACATGAGCAACAGCTCGTGGGCGCAAAACCATCCACTGGGAGAAATAACAGGAGATTAGAAGTAACCCAGGTGGACCCCGGCAGGAACGGTTAAATCAGTTGTGATCACCTTTACAGAGAGGGGCAGCGCTGTGTGTACGGATGATCGGGGCTGTTTCCAAGGTGTCCTGTGAAGTCGAAACCAGGTGGGGATTAAGGCGCGGCCACTGCCTCTGGGGATAGTGCCACCCTTGGAGGGGGGCTGGTGACCAGAGCACCCTTTCGTGTAATTTAGGTCTTGAGAGAGAGAGGGAGGGGGAGGGAGAGTACGTGTGAGTGTGTGAGTGTGTGTGTGTGTGTGTGTGTGTGTGTGAGAGATATAAAATGTGACAATAGCCACTCTGTCACCTCCGTGTTGCTGTCATATTTCAGCCCAGATTCCTCCCCTGACTGCCAGCCTCCTCCCTCCAAACACCTAACTGACACCCCTGCTGAGATGCCCTGGGGCACCCACAGTGTTGGAGCCACAATGGAACTCCCACTGCCCTCTCTTACTCCGGTCCCGCCAGGTGTCTTCCTGCCCAGCCTGGGTTCCTCCTGTGCTCTCCTGGGTTCCCTCCATCGCTTGTTCTCTCCTCTCGGCCCCAGGGTGGTCTCTACTCCAGCTCCCCAGCCGTGTGGCCTCCCCAGCCCTGCAGGAGCCTCCCTGCCTCTGCTCCAGCTTCTCCACTCTGGCCAAGGAGCCCAAGATCTGAAGTTCCTCTGCTCAGGCCTGTGTATGACTCGCCGAGAGCACCTCATTTGCCTTGGTTTTGGTCCAGACCCTACCCTGCCCCGGGGGTAGCAGGACCTGGCCCAGGCTCACCTCCTGCCTCTTCTTCCTCGCCCTGCCTGCCTGCCTGCAAGCTCTTCCTGGCCCTGGGCCCTGGGTGCCTGCCACCTCCACTTCCTCATCGTGGGCCCTTCTGCCATCGCTCTCCAGCCACTCTTCTCCCGCCCTGGGCACTCCTCGGTCAGATGCCCTGTTGTGGTCCTTGACAGTGATTCCACCACCGGAAGTGCCCTGTGTCTTCGTGTCTGTCCTCTGGCATTAACTCCATGCACATAGGGATCCTGCCACTTCACTTCACTGTTGTCGCATTGGCTCTGTGCACGGTTCCTGGTGTTTAGTGGCTGCTGGGTACGGAGCTGCTGAGCGGAGGACGTTTACTATTTGTTTCCCATTCATTTATCCTTTCACCGCGTGCCCTGGGCTGCGGCTGTGGCCCAGGAATTGCATGGGTGGATGCAGCAGAAAGCACGCTGGACGTGGTCCTGCCCGCAGAGGCTCACGTGCAGCTGCTGGGGCACATTAGATGGATATTTCCAGAACAGCTGCCAAGCTTGGTCAGGAACTGTGGGCGCTTCTGGGTGCCCCTCCTCTGCGGCCTGGCGTCCTAATGGGTGTAACCCTGCCATCTCCTTTCTTCCCTTTGCAGAGGCATGTTTGCTGGGGGGCTGAAGGAGATGGAGCAGGAAGAAGTCCTGATCCACGGCGTGTCCTACAATGCCATGTGCCAAATCCTGCATTTCATTTACACGTCCGAGCTGGAACTCAGCCTGAGCAACGTCCAGGAGACGCTGGTCGCCGCCTGCCAGCTTCAGGTGAGGCTCCTGGTCTGAGGCAGGCAGAGCCAGGCCCAGACGGGTCCCGGGTGCCCGCCAGGCAGTGGTGTGAGGGTGGGCGGTGAGCCCTTTGCTCTCGAGAGTGTCGGCAGGCTCCTCGTTTGGCTCAGAAGACAGCTTTTCCCTCGTGTCCTGAAACTGGAACGAAGTCTTATGCCGAGTTCCTTATCCTGACCTTTTATGAGGTCAGAGCACGTCTGGGGCAGTAGGAAAAGCAGCCTGTTTGGGGGTGTCTGGAGGCTCCCCACATGGCGGGGCCCTAATAGCCCTGTGCCTTTACTCTCAGTGGCGGGTGGGCAGGTGGAGCTGAGCCAGGGCGGCCTTCATGCAGAAGTTCCTTCTTTTACTCAGAGAGCTCCTCTGTCCCCATGTCCTGTCCCCTCATTGCTGCTCTGGGGACCACACCTCCAGTAGCCAGCCGCCCCCAGAACCTCTCCCCCTGTGCTCGCTGTCGGCGTCACCCCCCCTCCCCAGCACACCGCACACTGCCTTGCTCCCTGCACCGTGTATCCCACAGCCACTCTGCTAGTGCCAGGCTCTCCTCTATGTCCACCTTCGTCCTCTGGGTCCATGTCTGGACGAGTCATCCTTGTGAACGTGACCGTGTTCTCTGTTTCCCTGCCCTCGCCTCTGTCCCGGCCTCCTTCTCTCCGTTTCTTCTTCCCAGCTGGGCTCTGCCTTCTGCTGCATCCGTCGCTGGCTCAGAGACCTGCTGCCTCCCCTCAGACCTCAAGGCAGAGCCATGGCTGGTGCTTGGGGCAGCCCGGCTTGGTTTTGTTTTATTTTTAACATACCGGGCTTCTATGCAGTGTTGTTGTTTGTTTTTGTTTTTGTTTTGTGGTACGCGGGCCTCTTACTGTTGTGGCCTCTCCCGTTGCGGAGCACAGGCTCCAGATGCGCAGGCTCAGCAGCCATGGCTCATGGGCCCAACCGCTCCGTGGCATGTGGGATCTTCCCGGACCGGGCCACGAACCCGTGTCCCCTGAATCGGCAGGCGGACTCTCAACCACTGTGCCACCAGGGAAGCCCAGTTTGTTTGTTTGTTATAAATTTATTTATTTTTGGCTGCATTAGGTCTTCCTTGCTGCGCGCGGGCTTTCTCTAGTTGTGGCGAGTGGAGGCTACTCTTTGTTGCAGTGTGCAGGCTTCTCACTGCGGTGGCTTCCCTTGTTGCGGAGCACGGGCTCTAGGCACACGAGCTTCAGTAGTTGTGGCCCGTGGGCTCAATAGTTGTGGCTCCTGGGCTCTAGAGCGCAGGCTCAGTAGTTGTGGCTCATGGACTTAGTTGCTCCACGGCATCCAGGGCTTGAACCCATGTCCGCTGCATTGGCAGGCGGATTCTTTTTTTTCTTCTTTTTTGGCGGTACACAGGCCTCTCACTGTTGTGGCCTCTCGCGTTGCAGAGCACAGGCTCCGGACGCACAGGCTTAGCGGCCATGGCTCACGGGCCCAGCCGCTCCGCGGCACATGGGATCTTCCCGGACTGGGGCACGAAAATGTGTCCCCTGCATCAGCAGGCGGACTCTCAACCACTGTGCCACCAGGGAAGCCGCAGCAGGCGGATTCTTAACCATAGAGCCACCAGGGAAGCCCCGCAATGTTGTTTTTAAAGCAAGTTTTACTTGGTGTAACAGTTCCGAGTCCACAGGCCCACCAGGTCATGTTTGTTCATGTAGCCAGTGGCTGTTGGTGGCCTGTCTCCCATGTGCTGTGCCCTTCGTGGTATCCCCAGGGACGTGGATCTGAGTGTCGGTGAGACTGTATCCACTGGGTCACCCCGAGCAAATGAGTTCCCTTCTCTGGGCCGCTCGTGGGCCTCCTGCATGGGGCAGGCTGGGCGATTCCTTGGTGAGATTCCCTGCCAGAGGTCCCTGCGCTGAGACAAGGATGAGGGACCTTGACCTTGCCAGGGAGGGCAAGACAGTCCCTGGTTCTCAGGAGCTGCTCCTCAGGCCCACTCAGGGCTGTCAGCCCTCACCTTCCACCCAGAACCTGGTGCTCAGCTCCTGGCCTCTGAGAGGTCAGAAGTAATATTTTAGGCAGAAGAGGCCAAGCAGAAGCACCTGCTCGGGAGGAAATGGATGGTCGAGTGAAGACCCTCAGGACCTAAGGAAGCAGCACGTTGGGGACGTTCCTGGTGGGGGAGACACACGCCTGGCACTTTGCAGGTTTCCATTCAGCCTTCAGCATGTCACCTGGCAAGCACCAAATGTCTAGAACCAGAAAAAATAAAAAGACTTTAAACATTTATTAATAAGCTTCAAATTCCAGCAGAATTAGTTTTCATGTAATGAATTTGTTGATGGTGCTGGATATGAGAGGTATTCCCATTTTGAGAAATTCTGAAATCCAGTTTTCCTGCAGAACTTAGCAGCCCCTGAGCAGCCTTTCCGGGCCCTTGCCTTGCCTCCTGGGTCCTTTGGTTACCTAATCGCAGGGTGTCCTTGCCCCACAGTGTGGTGGCTGTCCTGCTGCTTGCACTTCTCTGGAGATCCCGTGCTTTTGATCCAAAGGGAGCTGGCGTGTGTCAGGTGGTTCCTCGCCACGTCATCCCTGTTTTACAGACGAGGAGGCTGAGGCTCAGAGACCACCTCCAAGCCCAGACTTAAGCCCCGAAATGCTGTGAGCCCCGGGCGTGTCCAGTGTGGCGGGGAGTGGGGCCGGCGGAGCCTGTGAGCCCCACCCGCACCTCCGCGCTAGGTCCCGCACCCAGACGCTTTGCCTGGGCTTGAATGTATGTGTTCTGTTCACAGATCCCTGAGATCATCCACTTCTGCTGTGACTTCCTCACGCCCTGGGTGGATGAGGACAACATCCTTGACGTCTACCGGCTGGCCGAGCTCTTTGACCTGAGCCACCTGACCGAGCAGCTGGACGCCTACATCCTCAAGAACTTCGTGGCCTTCTCGCGGACTGACAAGTACCGCCAGCTGCCCCTGGAGAAGGTCTATGCCCTCCTGAGCAGCAACCGCCTGGAGGTGTCCTGCGAGACGGAGGTGTATGAGGGTGCCCTGCTCTACCACTACCCTCCGGAGCAGGTGCAGGCTGACCGGCTCCCGCTGCATGAGCCACCCAAGCTCCTGGAGACCGTGCGCTTCCCCCTCATGGAAGCCGAGGTCCTGCAGCGGCTGCACGACAAGCTGGACCCCAGCCCCCTGAGGGACACAGTGGCTGAAGCCCTCATGTACCACCGGAACGAGAGCCTGCAGCCCAGCCTGCAGGGCCCACAAACCGAGCTGCGCTCGGACTTCCAGTGCGTCGTGGGCTTCGGGGGCATCCACTCCACGCCGTCCACTGTCCTCAGCGACCAGGCCAAGTACCTGAACCCGCTGCTGGGGGAGTGGAAGCACTTCACCGCCTCCCTGGCGCCCCGCATGTCCAACCAGGGCATCGCCGTGCTCAACAACTTCGTGTACCTGATTGGAGGGGACAACAATGTCCAGGGCTTCCGCGCTGAGTCCCGCTGCTGGAGGTAGGGGCCCTCGGCCGGGCGGCTGCCCAGAGGGTGGCTTCTGCCAGGCATGTGCCACTGGCCAACGCAGTCATCCTCTTGAACAGGTCTGCGCCCGTTCTGTGGGCGCAGGTTGATGGGAAGAACATGGACGGTGGTGAGATGAGGAAGGGGGCCCGTGATCCCTCCTCCCGCTCTTGTCCCCCCTCCTCAGAAACCCCCTCGCCCCTCAGCACACCCCACCATCTTGTGGGTGAGGGGCTGGGATGGGGTGTTGTGGCAGGAAGGAGGGGACCAGGCCTGGGAGCATGGCCACCTTGCCTCTCTCTGCTCTCACACCCCTGGTCCCAGCTTCCCCTCACCTATCCACTTAGCTCTGCTCTCGTAACCGCACAGGCTCCTGGTGGAGGGTGGCTTCCTGTCGCCCTGCTCCCCTGAGTGCACAGTCCTCAGCCTGGGGGGCAGGGAAGGCCCACAGGCAGTGCTGAACCTCAGACCAAATTCCCCCCACCCCCCAGCCCCTAGGCCCTGTCATCAGCCGTGTGCTGGGTGTAAGGCCTCGGGAGGCCATGGTTTCTTTCAGTCTGCGAGGCTGGGATCCCATAAATCCATTTCATTGGTCAGAGCAAGGAAAGTGGGGCAAATCTCCACGGCCTCCACTTCCAGGAGGTTTCTAGGGCCCCCTCCCCTGTACTTTGGTTTGATCTTAAGGTCTGGTGCCTGGGGGAAGTTTCTGCCCCCCACAAGCTGAAAGATGGCACTGCAGAGAGAGAGGGGTTGCCAGCTGTGGCAGCGGTGAGCTGAAGCCAACTGCGTTCCTGTTCCTGCTCCGTCTTGGGGGTGGGGTCAGGCCTGGCCGTGCCCCTTGGATGGGAGCCTGGGGACCCCAAGCGAGGAGGAGACCCCCATCCGTCGACCTCCTCTGCTCTCCCCACCCCAGGAAGTGATCACTTTTGTCACACTGGTGAGACCCAGAGCTTGGCAGCTCTTTGTGGTCAAACGGGAGGGGGCCCAGTTCAGAAGGGAGGAAACCATGCCTTCATCGTCTCCCTGACCTGACGCGTACTCGGGGGGCGTGGGGGTGGTGGCAGTCCCCACCTGCCTGAACTGGCAGTCCCCAGTTCAGGCCTCCCTCCTGCCAGGCCTCGAAGGGCTGCCACTTCCAGCTGGAGGGCCAAGGCCAGATCTTCAAAGCAGACACTCTAGAGTCCTGTCATGAGCTGCTGACCTCTGTCTCTCAAACCCGGTCTGTTTCCCTTTTGTGAACATGTGCTGTGAGACCCACCAGAACTCTGGAAGGTGCTGGTGTCAGCCTCCGTGATTGACAACCACAGCCTCAGACTCCACTCGGAGGTTGGGTCACTGTTGGAGGCGGGGTCAGGGAGACCTGCCGGGCAGGCTGCGGTACGGAGCGGCTGGTGAGCTGTGGGGAGACCCGGGGTCTCATCTCTATGGAGTGAAAGTTTCATTCATCTCCTGGTGGACTCTTCACACTGCTAGGTGGATCTTAATTTGAGTTAAGAGTCTGGTTCTCTGCCCTTTCCTCTCAGTTCACCGCCCTTAGAATCTACAGGCTGTCAGAATATAAGAAAACAAGATTTTGCAGTAAATTAGCATTTGCGTTTTGAGGAGTTAGGGACTTAACAGGTTGTAGCGTGTGAAAAGGTAGCTCTCTCGGAGCACGTTGCCTCCGAGCTATGACACTTCTCTTTTCTTTCCTTGATTGCGTCTGTGTTGCCCACGTGACTAGGGCACCTTCCCACAGCTGCAGCTCTGCACCCCTACCCGGTGGTGGCCAGTCCATGTTGCCACATGCCCCGACCCTACATAGAGTGATAACTTGTTTTTGTCCTTAGGCATTTTCATGACTATTAATATTTTAGAGTATGTTTCAAAAAATGTTCCTAACTGTAATGGACTTCATCAATAATCATGGGAAGGCTTAAGTCATGGAAACACGTGAGAGCAATCACTAAGTTTAATAAGGCCTCAGAACATTCTCATGCCAACCCTAGGTTTCGCCTGTGAGTTTGCAGTAGGATGGTCCAGAGTCAGCATTAAAGTGACTGAAGGATTTGAATCCTTATATGCAATGGTTTAGTTTATTTCTATTAGGAAAAAAATATTACTTGAGGACTTATTCTGACAAAGTGGAAAATTAAACCAATAAAGAGGAAAATGTGGGATACAGAACATGGTGGAGAGATAAGAAATCAGCAAAACTGTGGTTATGTCTGAATTATTGATGTGGTGTCTGTATGTATGTGTTTGTGTGTGTGTTTCCTTAACTGACACCGCAAATCCAGATGAACCCAGCCCAGGGTGCTGTGAGGGCAGGAGGCCAGAGGAAGCATCTGGAGGGACTCGTCTCCCTGGTGAAAATGGGGCAGAAGAGACGCATGTGAAATGTGAACAAGCCTTGTGCACAGGAAGGCTGTGGTAGGCGCCTTCCTGCCCTGGGCTGCCTGTCCCAGCTGGACCTCCACCTGGCAGGGCCCGGTCACTCATTCTCAGGCGCCCTCCTGGCCCTGCTGTCTCCTTCTGTCACTTCTCCTCCCCGGCACCTGTCCTTATGTGGAGACTTGGCTACTCTGCTCCCTTTGGCCTGTTTCCCAACCTACAGTGGAAAGGGGGGCCCTGGGTGCCAGCGCCAAGAGCCATGGCTGGTCCACGTTGGGGGCAGTGATGTTTGTTGAGTGATTCCACCACTGGTGACCTCGCCCCTCCTTCCCTTCCCTGAGCGGACAGTGTGTGATCTGCCCTGAGCCAGGTGTGCCACCAGGTCTGGGAAGACAGACATGGACCACGGTCCTTTAAGGAACCCTTGTCACATGACTTGACCCTCGTGATCCCTCATGGTAGCTTTTCTAGGCAGGCAGCATAACCCCATGGGTGTGGAGCTGAGTGAACGTCGGGACAGTAAAACTGATGGCCAGATATGCCCAGACCTGGGTCTGCGTGGCCCAGGTGCCTGTCCTCTCTCTCTCTTGGCCCGTTTCCTGTATTCTCGGCTGGCAGGGAGGGGCTGTGGCGGGAAGAAGCGGCTGTCGAGTGCACTTAACTTGTTTTGGGGGTGAAAGCTGAAATGGGGGCGTCTGGCACAGGCCAAAGAAAACTGTCTGCTTCAGAGCTGGTCTTATGGTGGAGAATTAAACACTTACCAGAGAGAGGCTGTAAGTGTGCAGGGGCCATGCATGGAGTGAGGGGGCTCCAGAGGCCGACACTCAGCTGCCGGTGCCGGAGTTGGGGGCGGGGTTGGCAGGGAGCCAGGGGAAGAGTGGCCGCGGTAGGGGATGAGTGGGCTTGGGGCCTCGGGCTCACGGGCCCTGGCCCTCGAGGCTCTGTGGTCACCTGTGTCCACTCAAACAGCACACTGGCCTCATGCCCAGCAGGGTGCCAGGCCTGGGGCCTGGAGAGATGGGGCAGGGGCTGAGTCTGGGCTTTGAAGGGCCTCAGCTGCTGGGCTCAGGCATGTGAGGATTTGGGTGTGAGCAGGGGCTTGGCTGGTGAGCGAGGGGTGGGATGTAGGGAGCCCGGGGGTCCACGTGGGACCAGTGAGCAGCCAGCTGGAGGTGGCAACGGGCATTAGCAGTGTGAGGAGAGAACGTGGGGTGGCCGCGGGCTGTCCCGGAGTGGCTGAGAAGACCGGGCTGAAAAGTGAAGCCCTCTGGAGGCAGGAGAGGGCAGGGCTGGGGGGAGGAGCAGCTCCGTGCTGGGGGCACAGAGGAAGCTGTCGCATGGGGGTTAGACTCTTTTACGAAGGTTGATGGGGTGAGGTGAAGGCAGGGCTGTGACAGGGACAGTTGCGTCCCCTTGAAAGGGGCATGGAGGTGGCCCGACGTCAGGAGAGCGAGCTTTGGTGATGGTGCTGGGCTCAGCAGAGGTGGGCTTCTCTCCCCTCCCCTCTTCGCAGGCCTCTGTCCTGGAATCCCGCTGGGGAGGGCGGGAACTGCACACAGGAGATGCACAGGCAGTGGGGGACGGGGGTCAGGTGGGCTGTGATGGGAGCCTGGCGACCAGCCTGAGGGAGTGCTGGCGGGAGGCCTGGAGGCTGTTGTGCCCAGTCATCCAGTCGAGAGGCCATAATTGGGGGCGTTCCTGATTGAGAGCAGGGCCATGGGGATTTTGAGGTGAGACAGGTGAGATCGAGGTGGCTGTAGGAACAGCCATTGGGCAGCTTGGAGTGGACAGTGGAGGGTCTAGAAACCACCGTGAGGTCACACCTGGAGGGCCTGGCGCTGTGGGCGGAAACCCAGGAGGCTCCGAGCCCCACCCTCCAGGCTGGGGGAGGGGGTGCTAGGGGAGGGGCTGCTTGGTGACATGCTGTTCTCTCTCCCCACAAGGTACGACCCGAGGCACAACCGATGGTTCCAGATCCAGTCGCTGCAGCAGGAGCACGCCGACCTGTGTGTGTGTGTCGTGGGCAAGTACATCTACGCGGTGGCCGGCCGCGACTACCACAATGACCTGACCACTGTGGAGCGCTACGACCCTGCCACCAACTCCTGGGCCTACGTGGCCCCGCTCAAGAGGGAGGTAAGGAAACCCCTCCCATGGGGCCCTTCTTCGGCTGCATTGCTTCCTGGGCTGTGTGGAGGGAGTGGGAGGCACGGCCAGGGAGACTGGCCGATTATCAGAGCCCTCTTCCCTCCTTGGACTGTGCCCTAAGATTGGGGCGGGGGACTCCTGAGATTGAGCCAGCCGCCTCAGGAGAGACCTCCTTCCCCAAAATTCCACCCCCGTCTGGGTCTCGCCACCTTGGCCCGGGTAGCTGCTTTAACCCTGCAGTCAAATGTGGACAGAAGCCTTCCCCTTCTCTTCCTCAGCACAGCTGAGATGAGCTGGAACAAGTCCAGAGATGTCAAACCTGAGGGATGCAGGAGGCAGGGCCCAGTGGCCTCAGACCTCCCCCCAACCCCCCACCAAGGACGGGGCCTTCAAGAAGCCAGAAACACTTTAGAAGTTATATTTTACATGTTTGTTTGTTTTTTTAAATCATGTGTTTCCTACACAATACTTTGGTTTGTTCCAGCTTGAAGAGGTGAAAAATACGTTCATTGTGCAAAAGTGATGCTTTAAGGGGGGTATCTCTCTCACCTTATGGGCTTGTGGTGCTGAGACCCTGGTCCCCAAACCAGACATGAGACCCCAGGGCAAGAGGGGGCCTTGCTGGTCCCTGCTGCACCTCGGGTCCCAGTGCCTGTGAGCACCACTGGGCACCCTGACGCCCCCAGCGGAGAAGATGGCTCTCCTCCGGGCTCCGCTGCACCGGCCCCGAGGCCTTGGCAGGAGCTACTACCTCCCTGACCCTCTTTCCTCCCCTCCCCTCCTTTCCCCTCCTTACCTATCACCCTTTCCTGAGCCCCAGGGCCTTAGACTCCAACTTCGGGAGCCCAGGGGTCTCCCTGATGGGCCCAGCTCCTCTCCACAGTCCGCGAGGCTCCAAGGAAGGCCCGGGGCTCCCACCGCAGTTCCTCCCAGGCAGGGAAAGCCAGCCTGCCTCCTGCTCCTTGGCCTCTTTGGGGAGGAAGCCCCGCTGGAGGGCACTCCCTGCCTGTTCAGAAGAGAGCAGGTTTTTCTTGGGAAAGACCAGGGGTCCTTGAGACCTAGTGGGCGGTGGTGGACCCTGAGCTCTGTCCTGGAGGGGAGTGGGGGAGGGGCTCCAGGGGCTCTTTGGACGGCGGGGAGGCTGCACTTCTCAGCGTAGCCACAGAGGGGCAGCCTCAGCCTTCAGCCAGCTTCTCCCTGGTGTCCAGGTTCCTAACTTCCTTCATCCGTTCGTTCCTTCAGCAGCTATTTATTAAGCACCTTCTGGATACCAAGTCCTGGGGATCCAGTGGTGATAAAAAGTGACCAAGGTCCTCCCATGGTGTTTGCAACTTAGTGGGAGAGACCACTCTCAACCGCTGTGAACAGATGAGTAAAGGACCTTGAGAGCCGAGCTGAGTGGTGCTTAAGGAGGGGCTCCGGCAGGATGGACCTCGCTGGACTGTTTGGGGAGTGTCCATCTGAGGAGATGTCAGTGAGACCAGGTCCACGGAAGACAGGCAGCCATTGGGAGAGGCAGGAAGGACCTTCCAGGCCAGGAGGAAGAGGGGAAGCATGGGGAATGCATGTGAAGAGAGGGTGTTAGGGGAGCAGGGCCAGGGCACTTGGGTGATCGGGACAGAGGCGAGGGTGGTGTGGGCTGTGGTGGAGGCTGTGGGGGACGAGGGAGACAGGCAGATTCGACGTGTCGCTTGGAGGTAAACTGACCGGACTTGTTGATGGGTTAGGAATGAGAGGACATGGAGACTCCCAGGCCACCCGTGTGAGCAGCTGTGTGGTGGCTAGGCCGCTCTCTCAGAGCACAGGTGGGCTCGGGAGTGAACAGGAAAGGAGGGGCTCCATGTGGAAAGTGACAAACATGAGATGCTGGGGACATCCGGTTGAAAGCCAGGCTCGGGGATGTCAGCCTAGAGATGGAGATGGGCGGTGCTAGCCATGGGCGGGGTGATCAGCTCAGGAGCAGGGGCGGTGCCAGGCCAGAGGAGGAGCAGAGAGGCAGGGGGCCCATGGGTCTGGAGACGTGGGTGTGCAGCCACTGCAGAGGCCTTCAGGGTGTCTGCAGGGCCTGTAGCGGGGCGGACCCCTTCCTCCCTCCCTCCCTTCCTCCCTCCCTCCCTTCCTCCCTCCCTCCCTTCCTCCCTCCCTCCCACCTGTCTCTCAGGGTCCCACCCACGTGGCATCCTTAGGAACTGGTCACTGATGTGCCCCCAGTGGACTGAGAGCTCCCTGCCCCAGCAGCGGGCAGAGTCCTCCAGTCAGAGGTTCTCTTCTGCACGGCCCAGACCTGAGGGTGGCCATCCCATGCTTTTGGAGGAGAGGAAGGAGGTCTCGGCAGAAGCCCTTCTCTGCTCACTTAAAAACCTTCCCAGAGAACTTGCACCTTCAGAAAGGTAGAGTAGATGTGTCCTTCTTGGTTCCTCCTGCTCAGTACAACACAGAACTCTGGACGTTATGTGTAAAGACTCAAAAAGGTTGAAAGAAGATGGCAGACCAGCTAGGGATCTGGGGACCTGAGGATACCTTGATCTGAATGAAAATGAAAAGACAACATGTCAGAACTTCCCTGGTGGTCTAGTGGTTAAAAATCTACCTTTCCAATGCAGGGGACTCGGGTTTGATCTCTGGTCGGGGAACTAAGATCCCACATGCCGCGGGGCAACTAATCCCATGTACCTCAACTAGAGAGAAGCCTGGGCGCCGCAATGAAAGATCCCACATGCCACAACGAAGATCTTGCATGCTGCAACTGAGACCCAATGCAGGGCTTCCCTGGTGGCACAGTGGTTAAGAACCTGCCTGCCAATGCAGGGACATGGGTTTGAGCCCTAGTCTGGGAAGATCTCACATGCTGCAGAGCAACTAAGCCCATGTGCCACAACTACTGAGCCTGCGTGCCACAACTACTGAAGCCCATGCTCTGCAACAAGAGAAGCCACCACAGTGAGAAGCCCGCACACCACAACAAAGAGTAGCCCCCGCTCACCACAACTAGAGAAAGCCCGTGCTCAGCAACAAAGACCCAACGCAGACAAAAAAAAGACCCAGTGCAGCCAAATAAGTAAATAAATTTTTTTTTTTTTAAAAGAAAACGTCAAATTTTGTGGCACCCCAGCTACAGCTGTGCTGAGAGGGAAATTTGTAGCACTAAAAGCATACATTAAGGAAGGAAAAAAAAAATCTTAAATCAGTAATCTAAGCTCCTCAAGAATCTAGAAAAAGAAAAATAAGAGCAGAATGAAACCCAAAGCAAGCAGAAAAAAAGAAATAATAAACACCAGAGCAGAAATCAATGAAGTTAAAAGCAGAAAAACAGAGAAAGTCAGTGAAACAACTGGGTCTTCCACAAGATCAATAAAATTGACAAACTTCTAGGAAGCCCGACAAAGAAGAAAGAGAAGACAATTTAAAATATCAAGAATGAAATGGGAGCATTACTGCAAACCCTGCCAACGTCAAAAGGATAATAAGGGGATACTGTGAACAACTCTACGTGTGTAAATTCGACAACTTAGATGAAATGGACCAGTTCCTCAAAAAACACAACCTACTACGACTCACACAAGACTCAGTAATATATGAATAGGCCTATACTTGTTAAGGAAATGATTTGCAGGTCTAGATAGTTTAATTGGAGAATTTTACCAAACAGTTAAAGAAAAGTTAATACCAATTCTGCATGATTTTTTCCCCAGAAAATAGAAGAGGGGGAATACTTCCCAGTTCATCTTCTGAAGTTAATATTACCCTGATACCAAAACCAGATAAAACAGTCCCCCCGCAAAAGAACAAGTCTGTCATAGATACACACATATATGAATGTTCTTAACTAAATATTAGCAAATAGAAGCTCCTCTCCCTGCAAAAGAAATTCATGACCAAACGCTGGTTCCATATTTGAAATTCAGTCAGTGTAATTCACCGTCTTAAAAACCACATGATCATATCAGAGCAGAAATAGGATCTTATAATATTTTGCATCTATTCATGATCAAACTCTCACAAAGTAACAATAGAAAAAATAACAGAAGAATTACCTTGACACGATGAGGAGCATCTACAAAACTCCAACCACTACGTTATACTTACTGGTGAGGACTGAATGGAATGCTTTCTCCTAAGGTAAGGAACAGGACAGGGATGTCTGATCTCACCGGTCTTATCACAGTCCTGGAGGGTGTAGCCAGTGAAATAAGGCAAGAAAAGAAAACGCACACAGGTTGAAAAGGAAGAAATAAAACTGACTCTACAGATGACAAAATTGTCAAAAAATCTAAATGTACCCCCCCAAATTCTTGCATTAATAAGTGAGTTTAGTAAGATTGCAGGATATTATATAAACATATAAAAACCAACTGTATTTTTGTATACTAGTAATGAACATGTTGACACTGAAATTAAAAATACAACACCACTTACAGTTGCTCAGAAATGAAATGCTTAGGTATAAATCCAACAAAACATTTTTAGGATTTATATGCTGAAAAGTATAGGTGCTGATGAAAGAAATAAAAGAAGATGTAAGTAAATGGAGAAACATATCATGTTTATGAATTCCAAGACACAAAGATGTCAGTTCTTCCCAAATTGATATATGGTATACAGCACAGTTCCTATGAAAATCCTAGCAAGAGTTTTTGTAGATGTAGATGAGATTCTGGAATTTATATGGAAAGGCAAAGGATCTAGAATACTCCAAGTAACTTTCAAGAAGAATAAAGTGGGAAGACTCCATCTACCTGGTTTTAAGACTTACTACATATATACTTGATACAGTAATTATGACTGTGGTATTGGCAGAGGGATAGAACCGGAGATCAGTGGCACAGAATGAGAACTCAGAAATAGACCCACAGAAACATGCCCAGCTGAGTTTTGACAAAGATGCAAAAGCAGTTGAATGGAGGAAGGATTACCTTTCCACAAGTAGTACTGGAGCAACTGGACATCTATAGGCAAGAAAATGGACATTGACCCAAGTCTCACACCTTACACAAAAATTGGCTCAGAATGGTGCACGGACTTATGTAAAATACAAAACTCCACAGCATTTAGAGAAAGTAGAAGAAAATATTCGGGGTCTGGGGCTAGGCAGTGAGTACTTAGACTTGACCCCCAGAGCATGACTCATAAAGAGAAAAAATGATAAATTGGACTTCATCAAAATTGCAGAACTTTGCTCTGCAAAAGTCCGTTAGGAGGATGAGAGGAAGCTGCAGCATGAGAGAAAATGTTTGCAAACCAGTACCTGGGAGAGGACTAGGATCTAATATGTGTAAAGAACCCTCAAAACTCGTTGGGAAACACACACACGGGGACCCGCTGGAAAGAAGGCAGAAGTCGGGAGGAGATGCTTCAACGGGGAGGATGTAGACGTGCAGTTAGGGGATGCAGACTGGACGCCACAGCAGGGAGACTGTCGAGCGGCTGAAATGGCAAATGTGACAGTACTAGGTGCAGTTAACTTCCAACTGCCATGTGACCCAGCAGTCACCATCCTGGACGTTTACCCCAGAGAAACAAAAACTCTGAACACATACTTACAGCAGATTTATTGGTAATAGCCAGAAACTGGAGACCAGTCAGATGTCTTTCCATGGGCGAGAGGCTCACCAAACAGGCAGGTACACGGTGCAGAGCAGTCGCTTGGAGTCGGAGAGGAACTCTGGGTCTGCACATTGACGTGGGCGGCCTGTCACAGAGGTGACATACCACATGATCCCATTCAAGCCATACTCTGGAAGCGACAACGTGGGGAACAGGTGGTGGTTGCCAGGGACTGGAGGGTGGGGAGTGGATGTGACTGTAAAGAGGGAGACAGAAACGTCCTGAGTCTTGATGGAGCCGACGTCAGCACCCAGGCTGTGATGTTGTGCTGAGGCCCACAAGCTCTTCCCCCGGGGAGTCAGGGTGAAGGATGCGGGTGGTTGTATTTCTTACAATTACATGTGGATCTACACTTACCTCAAGATGAAAACTTTAGTTTAAAAAAAAACACCTCCCCAGATGCCCACCATTGGTGGGAGAAGACCTAGCCCCATGGTGTGTTTCCTGCCCACTGCTCTGTCCCCTGCCCTTTGCCCCATCCACCTCTCCAGCCCCTTGCTGTGCTACCCACAGCCTGGGTGTCAGTGACCGGCCCTGTAACACAGGCCCTGGGGCTTCCCGGTCCTGCAGGACATCTCTGCTGGCAGAGCACACGGGCACAGCAGGAGGCCCTTGTGGGCTGTGAGAGGGGGGCCTGGAGGCAGTGGGGCCGGCTGGGCAGAGAGGGTGTGCCTCCCGGGTGCAGTGGAAAGCAGGGGTGAGGTTGAGGACCAAAATCTAAAGTAGGGGGTGAGTTTTCTCCCATTACTGAAGACTGCTGTTTGTTTGATTTTGTACCTCACTTTTGTGCTCACCAGGTCATATCATTTGTTATTTGCAAACAAGCAGATTTTTTTTTAATTTTAATTTTTATTTATTTTTGGCTGCGTTGGGTCTTCGTTTCTGTGTGCAGCCTTTCTCTAGTTGAGGTGAGCTGGGGCTAGTCTTAATTGCAGTGTGTGGGCTTCTCATTGCAGTGGCTCCTCTTGTCGCGGAGCGCAGGCTCTAGGCGTGCAGGCTTCAGTTGTTGTGGCGTGTGGGTTCAGTAGTTGTGGCTCGCGGGCTCTAGAGCGCAGGCTCAGTAGTTGTGGTGCTCAGGCTTAGTTGCTCTGCGGCATGTGGGATCTTCCTGGACCACCTCAAACCCGTGTCCCCTGCATTGGCAGGCGGATTCTTAACCACTGTGCCCCCAGGGAAGCCCCAAACAAGCAGATATTGAAAGTGGAGTCAGGGGTGGGGGAAAGGTGGAGGCGACCAAGGGCCTCAGTGAAGACAAGGCTTTGATTTCCTTTGGGTCCCCGTGCAGCTGTCACCTTTAGGGGCAGGGGAAAGACAGAGATTCTGTTCTTACTCTTGTAGAAGCCCAGCGTCACCTCAGGGCCCTGAATCATCTTCCACTGGGAAGAGGTCGGGTGGGGGACAAGGATGGTGTGCCCAGCGAAGATCCAGTCAGACCGTGAGGAGGATGTCAGCAGGGCTGCACACACGCACGCGCACACACGTGCACACATGCACACCCCCGGTTCTCCCGGCCCACAGGTGTACGCCCACGCGGGTGCCACACTGGATGGGAAGATGTACATCACATGCGGCCGCCGGGGCGAGGACTACCTGAAGGAGACCCACTGCTATGACCCGGACAGCAACACCTGGCACACGCTGGCTGACGGGCCAGTGCGGCGGGCCTGGCATGGCATGGCCACCCTCCTGGACAAGCTGTACGTGGTCGGGGGCAGCAACAACGATGCGGGCTACAGGAGGGACGTGCACCAGGTGAGCGGCAGGGTGCCTACCTTCTGCTAGTCACCGATAAAAATTGCCGTAGGGGCAGGTTTCCCTTGTAACAGACTAATTTTTAGAGCAGTTTTAGGCTCACAGCCAAGTTGAGCAGGAAGATTTCCCGTGTGCCCCCGGCCCCCACACACCATGGCCTCCCCAGGCTCAGCATCCACCAGAGGGTGTCATTGTTATAACCGATGACCCTACACTGGCCCGGGGTCACTCCTGGTGATGCACATTCTGTGGGTTTAGACAGATGGCATGTATGCACCATTAGAGTATCACACGGAAGAGTTTCACTTGTCTTTATTATTATTAAAAACTTTAATTACATAAAGTTAATGTAACCACATTGCAGAGCTTTGAAAAAATGGAGACGGGTGAAGAAAAACTCCCATAACCTGGCCCTGTGCCACTAGCTTCAGCCCTCCTACCTGTGCATGGTTTCCACTTAATTGTCCTCAAAGAGCATCATCCCATTTGGTTTCTGGCTCAAGTTTGTTGTGGGCGTGTCTTCTAGTTTGATGACCACCCCACCCCCACCCCACCCAGTGGCTGTGCAGAATTCCACCAAACTGGTGACGTTTGGGTTGGTCAAGTTGTGGCTATTCTAGGTAACATTTCAAGTAATATTTGCTTTATAGAGCTTTTGGGTATTTTGGGGTATTTCCTGAGGTGAGAGCAGTGGTTCTCTTAAGTGTGGTCCCCGGGCCAGCAGCACCCACATCACACGAGAACTCATAAGAAATGCAGATTCTCTGGCCCCTCCCAGACCCACTGAGTTGGAAGTTCCTGGGTGGGATCCTCCAGTGTTGAGAACCATTGGGCTCTAGCGTTTTCATTTTCTATTGCAGCCGGGACAAATCACCACAAATTTAGCCACTTAAATCAACACAAGTGTGTTACACGCCTGTGGCTCTTACCAGACGGCAATCCAGGGGTCTTTCCTTTGTGGGGCCTGGGGAGGATCCACATCCTCCTCACTTAGGGTGTCGGTGGAGTTCAGTTCCCTGTGGTTGTAGGACTCAGGTCCCGATTCCTTGGCTGCTGTGGCCTGAAGCCCTTCTTGGCTTCTGAAAGACTCCACGTCCCCCGGGTCAGGCCCCTTCCTCTTCTAAGCCAGCAGCGGCAGCTTCCCCTCCCTTTTCAGCCCCCACCAGACTTTCCCTTCTGTTTCCAAGGGCTTGTGTGACTAGGTGGGTCCCCCCGAAAATCCAGGATAACCTCCCATCTCCATGTCCCCACCCTAATGAGTCTGTAGGGTCCTTCTTGCCATGTAAAGTAATACAAGTCCCAGAGATCTGAGCACAGGCTCCTTTGAAGGCCATTCCTCCTCCTGCGGCTGGTGAACCAGAGGGGATCATCATTGAGTCAGAGGGTAGTGTCCGAGTGGCTCTTGATAATTTTGCACGTTGCTGTGCTGGCTGGTCAGACAGGTGCACAGCAGGACAGCTTCACCACGCCTCCACCAGCCCCGGGCTTGTGCCTTTTCTTCCCCAGTGGCTGCTGGTTAACAGCTGACAATTTGTCCCTGATGTTTTATTTTGCATTTCTTGGATTACTGGTAGGCTGAACATTTTCCCATGTATTTGTTTACTGTTTGTAGTAATTTTGAAGAGAAGAGATTTTTTTTTTTTTTTGGCTGCACTGCATGGCTTGTGGGATCTTAGTTCCCTGACCAGGGATCAAACCCAGGCCCCAGCAGTGAAAGCACTGAGTCCCAACCACTGGACCGCCAGGGATCCCCCAAGAGAATGTTGATGGTCATCATGAGTTAGCAAGCACCTGTTTCCTTATTTTATCTGCACCTCCCCCATTGCTGGGTGTGCATGGGGTCTGAGTCTTCAGCTTCAGTGGCGGAGGGGAGTGAGCTGGCACCCCCAGACTAACTGGAAGACACCCACACGCCTGGGGCCACAGGCTGGCTGAGGGGCCAGAGCGTCAGCCTGGCCCGAGCCCTTCCTCTGGGGGGTGCGTTTGCCCACAGCCCCACTGCATCCCTCAGCCTCATATGTGAGCCTGGGGCCTTGCCTTGCAGGTGGCCTGCTACAGCTGCAAGTCCGGGCAGTGGTCATCCGTCTGCCCGCTCCCAGCAGGGCACGGTGAGCCTGGAATCGCTGTGCTAGACAACAGGATCTACGTGCTGGGTGGCCGCTCGCACAACCGGGGCAGCCGCACTGGCTATGTGCACATCTATGACGTGGAGAAGGACTGCTGGGAGGAGGGCCCACAGCTGGACAACTCCATCTCGGGCCTGGCGGCCTGCGTGCTCACCCTGCCGCGGTCCCTGCTCCTTGAGCCGCCCCGCGGGACGCCTGACCGCAGCCAGGCCGACCCGGACTTCGCCTCTGAGGTGATGAGTGTGTCTGACTGGGAGGAGTTCGACAACTCCAGTGAGGACTAGGGTCCCAGGCCAGGTCGGGGGTGCAGGGGGTGGTAGCTCCCAGCTTCCCCCACAGCACTTTGCCCTGGAGCACTTGACCCCAGGCTAGCAGCGGCCTTCCCTCCCGCCACCTCCCATCGGCAGGTATTTTTGGGGCCCTGCAGACCTGTGGCTGTGGATCACCCCACAGTGGGAAACCTTCGGGAAGGGCTCGGTCCCCTGAAGTTCACCGGGCTCTCTCCTCCTCAGCAGGGACGGGCTGTGCCACCACCAGCTGTCCTGGCCTCCCTGCTCCCTGGTTCTGGTTCCTACTGGGCCGAGAGGGCGCCCTTCTCCCAAGGGACCTGGGGACTGGCCCCTGGTGAGGGGGCCAGGGCACATCTTGTCCCTCTCGTCGGCAGGGAGGGGGCGTGCTGAGCCCATCGCCTGCCTAGCAGCTCCCAGGGCCGGAGGGGGAGAGAGATCCATCAGGTTGCCTGAGGCTGATTCTGTGATAAAATGATGCCCTCTAGCTGGGCTTTTCGGCCCCCATGTTGTTGATAAATGAAATAAATCATCTTACACGAGGTGTGCATTGCTTTCCTTTGGCCATGGCCTCACTTCCTTTCACAGCCTGTCCAAGGCTGCAGCCCTGGAAGCATGATTTCTGGGGGGCAGAGCTGTTGGGGGCGATGGGAGGCCGAGAGCCCACCCCCAGGCTAGAAGGGTGTCACCAGGACGCCCGCCGCAGTCTGGTGACAGCTGGTTGCCCACCCACTTGAGCATTTTCCCTGGTGAGGACCTCTTCTCTGAACTTTAGTCCAATCCCAGGTGGCCATCTCAGCCCCAAGTAAAGCCTAGCACCTAGGGAGGGAGAGAGAGATGCCTGGGCCTGCCCACCTCCTGCATCTGAGCATGTAGCGGGGAGGGGGCGCTGCATTTCCTCCAAGTGAGTCTCCAGGGCCATGCTCCAGCAGGTGGGACCTGTGGGCAGGCAGGGCTTCCAGCACCAACCTCACTTCTGCACAGCCCAGCCTCCATCTGAACACCCCCCCTCCTTTGGGGTCCTCGTACCACACCCCCTGCAGACCCCTAGGCCCGGGCATGGATCTGGAAAAACCCCCAGTGCTCTGTTCTCTGTTCTTTCCCGGCCACCTGGGACAGCTGGGTCTTTGTCCCTGTGCCTTGCCTAGAGCCTGCTGCCCTGGCGCCCTGCCATGGAAGAGGGGGGCAGAGGGACGGTGTGTGCTCCTTGGTGGGAGGAAGGGCATGGGGGGTGCAGGCAGCCAGCTGCTCTGGACTCCTTTGGGGGTACCCTAAAGATGGGTGTGGGGGCGAGGCAGTCGCGGTGTGTGTGACTGCTGTCTTGGGGTCCAGGTACCTCTGAGGAAACGTGCCCTACTCCCTAAGCCCACGTGACATCATGCACTTACTCTTCAGGTGGCAAGCCCAGGGTTGACTCTGATGGTCGCTTCCAGTGGGACAGGATGGCCACTTCTCCAGTGTCATCCTCCTGCTCCCAAGGGTGAGGTGTGGGAATGTGAGTTTGGAGTAGGAACCCAGCACTTCCTGTCTCTGCCAGCACCTTGCAGGCCAGGGCTGCAGTCCCTGCAGACCCCAGAGGTTCCTGGGAAGGAGAGCCAGAAATGTCTGCCTCCGCCCCCAAAATGTGTCCGAGGTTGCCAGTGCTATCTCCCCACCCAGACACCAAGGCACAGCTTTTGCAAGAGACCTCTGGTCTGCAGTGGAGGTGGGGAAAGGTCTGTGAGGCCCCACAGGGCATGGGGTGGGGTAGACATGAGCCCTGGAAGGGATCCTGAGAGCTGGGCAGCAGCCTAGCCCTGCCACTGTTCGGTCTAGCATTCACCCACCGCTAGCAGCCCACCAGCTCCTGCCCCTGGGCCCAGGCAGCCAGCTTGCCAGCTTGGCAGGCTTTCAGGCCCTGCATTCAAGCCTTTGCTTCACTCGTGGCTCATCCCTTTCTGTCTGCAAAATCCTCACCCTTCAAAGTTGGCCTCCCCCAGGAAGTCATCCCAGTCAGAACCGGTCGGCCCAGGCTCCTGGCTCCCACGGTCTGCATGCTGGTCAGTCATATGGGTGCCTATGAACCCCCAGCTTCCTCAGCCTGGTATTCACCTGGCACAGGCTGGGCAGACAGACGATCGTCCACTCCACCTGCACTCAGTCTCCTGATGGAGATGTGGTGGTTGATACAGACGTGGGCCCTGCCCTCAACACCTGAACTCACCATCAAGTGCAAGGTGGCTGCGACAGGACACAGGCGGGGGGCTGTGGGTCTGAGACGAGGCTGGTGACGGTCCTGTCCTGCGGGCACCAGACACAGGTGGTACACGGATGGGGTGGGTAGAGATTTGTGACATTCAGGCATTCAGGTGTTGCCCCCACAGAGGTGGGGTTGTGGGGCGGGAAGCAGCCCTGGAGAGAGATGAGGGAGTTGGAGATGCCTGTCCATGAACCCAGTCTAGCTAGGGCGATGCCTCTAAAGTCAGGAGCTGGGCAGACAGTGCAGCCACACAGACCTCTGCTGGCCTCCATTGCTGGCAGCCAACGGGGGTTCCATGGGAGGGGCCCGGGCACTGCTGAATTCAGGGCCATGGCCAGGCAGAGCTGCCCAGAAGTGGTTGGCCTTTTTACTTGTCCCAGAGAAGTGTTTGCATTCATGACCACATGGGTGCAACTTCCCTGCCACCCTCCCCAGCTGTGCCTCCGTCCTGCACCAGAATGGCTCAGGGAAGGGCCCTAACCTCCGAAGCTCCCTCCCATCCCGACTTCTGCCAGCCTGGTGATGCCCACAGCCTTGGGCCTTTCAGTGGCCCTTATTCCAGGCCCCCTCCGCCAGCCCCACCCTTCCAGATGGGGCCCCCGCATAACTGAGGCAGGATGCCACCTCCCCTCCTCAGCAGCTGCCCTCTCCCTGCCCAGGCCCTTCCACCAACTCTCAGGTCCTCAAAAGCCCAGCTCATCTTTTCGGGGACCTGTCTGCCCCCCTTTCTGTTCCATCCCCAGCCCTGCCCGTCCTGCCCACCCCATGGGCCTGGGGTTGAGTCTGACCCCTCTGTTTCCTGGGCCCAGGGTTCCTCTTCCTCCTGGTCCCCCTAGGCCCTCCTCACCCCCTTTCTCTGCTGCCCCTGCGCTGCTCTGTGCTGTCACCCCACCCCTCCCGAGGCAGGAGCTCCCACGACTCCAGCCCTGACTCCACCTTCTGGACTTTCTCCTTGGTGACTAGCGGCCTCCAGCCCATCGTCACACCTTGACAGGGGCTGCAGGCAGGGTCTCAGTCCTGGAGCTGTCCCCCCACCACCACCATACCGCCTCCCTCAGCCTCCGACACCTGCCTTTACCTCCATATTCTCTCAGAGCCCGCGCGGAGCCATTCTGCTCCCAACATCTCTCCAGTCTGTTTCTACGGGGGCCCCTTCACCCAGGCCTCTCTGGTCCAGACCGAGTCTACTCACAGGCCTCAAGCATCCGGCTCCGCCGTCGCTGCAGGCTTTGATTGCGCCCGGCGCTCGGGAGGCGCTGACCGCACAGCCGGACATAGAAGGGCCTCACGGGGGGAGCAGAAGCCGGCTTGCAGCCTTGACCTGGAGGTTCCGAGGCGCCGCTGGCCAGGGGGCTTTCGTGCGTCGCGCCTGGTCCCCACCCGCTTCCCGCCCCGGGCCTGGCCTCGCCGGGAGCGCGCAGGGGCCGCTTCTCTGGTGGGTGTCTGGGGAAGGGAGGGAAAGGCAACGCGACCGGTGATTCCTCCGGAGGGCCCCTTCCAAGTTCGCCCCCAAGTTTGCGCGCGGCCGCGTGGGGGCGGGGGCCGCGCGGAGGGGCGGTGGCGCGGCCGGAGGGTGGGGTCTGGCGCGCGGGGCGGGCGCTGCCGCCTGGCCGGCCGCGGCTGGCCCTGGATCAGGGAGCCGATGTGGAATTTCCTGCCCGGCCCGGCGCCCCTCCTGCCGCCCCCCGCCCGGCCGCGCACTCCGCTTCCGGCCGCTCTCGCTGCGGCCGCACCCGCGCCCGCGCCCGCCCCGCGCCTGCCCCGCGCCGCATGGAGGGCGCAGGGCCCCGGGGGGCCGGGCCGGCGCGGCGCCGGGGAGCCGGGGGGCCGCCGCCGCCGCTGCCGCCGCTGCTGCTGCTGTTCTGGCTGCTACCCGGCCCCGCGGCGCCGCAGGAGCTGAGCCCGCGCGGCCGCAACGTGTGCCGCGCGCCCGGGTAGGAGCCGGCCGGGCTGGGGGAGGGGGCCGGAGGGACACCCGGGGCCGGGGGGAGGGGGCGCCCAGGACCTCCCTGAGCCAAACGCGCGGGCCCCTCGGGCCGCCCTCGCTGACCCCGGCTCCGCTCCAGGCCGAGCCCGGGCGCCGGGCCACGACGGTGCGTCTGAGGATACCCTGGGCGAGAAGCGGCCGAGGGTAGAGCGGAGGGCAGCGGACGCCCAGAGGGCTGACACACGGGGTTCGAGATTTCAGACCCAGGAAAAGGGACCCTTGGGCCGGATTGTGAAGGCCGTAAGAAGACGGGAAGCTCATTCCAAGCCCATGGCATGGCATGTGCAAGGGCCCAGACACACGAGTGTGGCTCGAGCCGTGATGGAGGGAGGGTGAGCGTCCAGGAGAGATGGAGCGAGGCTCCTGAGAAGAGGGAGCCGCGGAGGTCTTGAGGCAGGCGAGTCGGAAGGACAGATTTGTGTCCTAGAAAGAGCGGGCGCGGGTGGGAAGAGGGTGGTTATGGAGGTGGGCGTCGAGGAGCCTGAGCTCAGAGTGGCCCAGAAGCGGGAATAGAGAGACAATGACGTGCGCCGGCATCGGGAGGATGGGGGACTCCCGGGTGGGGATACGGGGTGCAGAGGGGCGGCGCAGAGGTGGGCGCCACGAGGAGCCGGGCTGGGGAAGCCAGTGTGGGACAGGAGGGGACAGGCTCTGCCGGAGGGCACCGGGCTCAGGACCTTGCGCGGAGGTCGAAGAGCGCAAGCCAGGACCCAGGAGTGGGCGCAGGAGTCGGAGGACCCGGTCGGTCTGTCAGAGGCCACTGCGAGGTCAAGGGCATCTCCGCGCGGGGGCGAGGAGCCGGCGTGAGGGGGTGCCTTGGCGCGGGCCGGGGGCGCCAGGCAGGCGGGAAGCTGGAGAAGCATCACGGGCTCCTGGCGGGTGCGGTGGGGGCGCCCTGGGCCGCAGGGCCCAGGGAGGCCGCGTCCGGGGGCAGGCGGTCGCGGCAGACAAGGGGCTGTGAGGGGCCGCGCGGGGTTTCCGAGCTCGGATCCCGAGGCGCGCAGACCCCTCCCCGCTGCGAGCCCCGCCTCTGGGGCGGGGGCCGGCCTGGCCCGCCATCTGCTTCACATCGACGCCGCCGCCGCCGCCTCCCGGGCCTCCCGGGCCTCCCCGGCCCCAGGAATGCAGCGGCTGTGGCGGGCGGGGCCGCCTGGGGAGTGGGAGGGCGCGATCGTCGCCGGCCCTGTCCCTCCGCCTCGGCTCTCCTTCCCTGTGGGGGTCCGTGCCGGGGGTGGGGGGTGGGGGGATCCGATGGCAGGCCAGAGCTGTCCGGAGCCTCCTCCACTCCCCCTCTCCCCGAGATGTTCCATCAGGCGGCCTGTTCCAGTAGCCAAGAGCCTGGGTTGGGTTTCAGATCCTGGTGCCACCTCTCCCCATCTGAGTGGCCCCGGGCACAACGCTTAACCTTTCTGGGCCAGTCCATACTCCTGTCCAGTGGGGGGGGTGGTGGTAGAGGAGGGATGACTGTGATCCTGTGTGGAGCTGGTTAATGGGAAAGACGGCACTCCCCCATCCCCCCCAGGGTCTGGACCATCTCTTCATTACCTTCCCAAGGCTGGGCCTTGCCAGGTTCCCATTAGCGTTCCCTCCCTCCGGAGGCAGGAGGACTAGGGCAGGGAGCAGCTCTCAGTCAGTAAAATCCCATACACTTAATGTGTGCAGGCCTGTTGTTGGTGCAGGGATACAGCTGTCCTGTGTGGAGGAGATTTACAGCAAATCATCTGACATCTGGCAAGGGCTGGGGAGGAGGTGTTCAGTTGGGGAGACCCAGTGGGAAGTGATGAGTGAGAGAGGCCTGTGGGAGAGGAGGCAGAGCAGGGTGGCATCTGGGGCAGGGCCCTGAGTGCAGAGGGCCTGTTGGAAGCACAGGAAGGAGCCCTGGGGGCTGGGACAGGGATGGTGGAGGAGAGGCCACAGGGCGATGGGAACCCCCGTGGGCTTTGCACAGAAGAGGGGCAGGATGTGACCTGGGTTGGCTGTCAGGTGGCAGATGAACTGGGGCAGGAGGGCAGAAGGTGGGAGAGAACCAGGGAGGGTGAGGGTGGCTCTCACAAGGCTGGGCGGGGGACAAGTGGCCTGTCCCATCCTAGATCCAGTTTGGAAGGTAGAGCTGGCGTGTTTCTCAGTTGATCCACTCTGGGAGAGAGCAGAGTCCCCTTCCAGCCTCCCAGCCTGGAAGGACAGTCTTTACCCTGAGATGGAGAAGACTCGGGGTGGGAGGGGCTAGTGGGGAGGAGGGCCTCCCTCGAGGCCTCCGAGGCATTGTCAGTGTCTGGATGGGACCTAGGGAGCTTCCTCAGGGAGCTAGAGTGGACAGAGCAGGGGAGGGAGGCGGGGGGTGGGGCAGAAACCAGGGGAGGGGTGCCCAGGGGGGAAGGAGGAGAGTGGGGCAGGCATGGAGTCCCAGGGGGCGTGGAGGCAGAGGAGCTTCCTGTCTGGACTGGGGAGAGAATGGGACAGACACGCACAGTGAGCAGGCAGTGCTCTTGGGGAGCTTTGCTGAGGTGGCTTGGGCAGGTTCAAGATGAAGGTTTAAATCACCGCAGCTTCATTTGCAGTAACAGTGATCTATGGGGGGGCAGCCTGCAGCACAGCCTGCTTGCTGAGGGGCCTGGATTGACACCCCAGGGTCCTTCCCTAGTGTAGGAGCTACCCCTGCACTGGGCCATCTTTCTTGTCATCTCACTTTAATAAGATCTGAGAAAATGGGCCTGCCAACCTAGCCCAGCCTTTTCTGCCAGCCCGTCCCAGAAGGAAAAGTCCCACAGACTCATCCTCCACGTGGGCTCTGTCCTGCAGGGGAGCAGGGTTGTTAGCTCTGTTGGGTGGGGCCTGGGCACCAGCCATGCTGGGAGGACCAGGTGAACTCAGGGACTTCCTAGAGCCTGCTCAGCATGGGCTGGAGCTCACAGCACAGCCTCGGCTGAGCTCATAGTTTGTGCTGGACACATCTTGACTCTCTTAATCCTCCTGCCAAACCTATGGGCCCCATTCTACAGATTTAGCAGCTGGAGCTCAGAGAGGTAAAGTTCTGTGCCCAAGGTCACACAGCAAGTGGCAGACCCAGTCATCCAATCCAGCTTAGTGTGGCCCTAAAACCAGGCTCCCAACCTGATTACAGAGCCATGCAGCCAGGTCGTCCAGGATGGAAGGTGGTCAGTGTTCCTGGGCCATCCCAGCAGGCCATCTGGTGAGGCTGCCTGCAGGAGGGACCTCTACAGAGGCTCTCCATCTGGAGACCTGGGTTCATACTGGCAGAAGAGGCAGGAGGGTGATGGGCCCTCGGACCTGGGTCTCCCTACAGATGGCCATCTCGGAGCTGGGTGGGTGGGGACAATGGGGGCCAGAAAATCCAGGCCTGCTTAGAGTTCCTGTCTCTGGTTTCCAGTTTTATTTGTGGAAAATAAGGTGGCCCATTCCTTGAAGTTTGGGGTTTTATGGATCCTGTTCCCCAGGTCCCATATCTTTGGCCCAAAGGAGAATCCAGCCCTTTCTGGGAGAGGGGGCTCCCTTGGAGTCCGGGGGCCCCATCCAGGGTGTGGTGATCATTTCGAGCTGGGAACGGTTGGGGGGCATCTTCTGAGGGGTGTGATATGGGGCCGCTGCAGCCTTTCCCTTCTCAGGCCATCCCACCTCCACCCCAGGGTGCTCAGGCCCCTCCCACCTCCTCCCATCACCATATCCTGGTTCTAGATTCACATCCTTCCCAAGAGGCCCTCTCCTTTTCTCTGAAGTGTGAATGGTGGCTATGTGCCTTTAGCATTTGGCTGAAGTTCTAGGTCTGATGGGACCCTGCAGAACTGCAGCCTGAGTGTCTGTTCCTTCTCAGCCTCCTTTGCCCCACAGTGTGGGCACACCCCACCTCAGCCCTCATGGCCCTCACCAGTGGCCATGGCTTCACTTGGGCAGGGCCTCCAAACCTTTGTGCCTACACACCCCATAAGCCCAGGCCTTGGGAGGCTGCACCACCCTGATATGGGACACATAAATTTTTTACCTCCTACTGTACCTTGTAAAGCCAAATAAAATTAAACAAGATTTTATGAAAGTTCACGGAGAGGACATTCTAACGTTGCCTTCCTCCAGCCCAAGTCTCGCCCTGGTGCTCTGCAGCCCTCAGTTTTACTTTCCTTACTCAGATGGAGGACTCCCTGGGTGTACCTTGCCCCTCTCCAAGTGGACACCTCGCTGTGTCCACCACACTCAGAGACAACCCATCTGCCTTGGTGTTCCAGTTGGGCATCCAGATGTGCCCACCCGGCCCAGCCAGTCCTGGCACTGCCCAGGTCACGTCATATCTGGATCCCTGACACCCATCTGGCCAGAACCCCACCCCCAGGGATGCCCTAGACCTCCATGTCTGAGCAGGTCCTGGAGGCCCAGGGACCTTTGCCCCACCCCCACCTCACTGCTGCCCCTCTTGGGACATGTGGGGTCTCTTCTCTGGCCTAGTGGATGGGGGAAGAGGGCACAGATCAGGAGGAGTGGCGAGACCCCTTGTAGAGGGAACTGGGAAGTTCTTGGAGGTGGTCTGCCATCTGCCGCCTCCCAGTGTCCGCTCTAGAGGGCTGGAATTTGTGTCTTATTCGCTTCGAGTCTCCCAAACCTACAGCAGTGCCGGGCACACATGAGGGCCTTTATAACCACCTCCCTAGGGCAGGGTGGAGGTTACTGGGGGACCCAGCGAGGACTAGGAGTGGGTCCCGAGCTCAGGCGCCCTCTCTCTGCCTGCAGCTCCCAGGAGCTCACTTGCTGCGCCGGCTGGAGGCAGCAGGGGGACGAGTGTGGGATCGGTGAGTAGGGCACCCTGGGACTTGGGCAGGGGGCGGGGTCACGGAGAGGAGGGATAGTGTGGGGGCTGAACTCGGGACAACTTGGGCGCGTCTCGTCCGCAGCTGTGTGCGAAGGCAACTCCACGTGCTCGGAGAACGAGGTGTGCGTGCGGCCGGGCGAGTGCCGCTGCCGCCATGGCTACTTCGGTGCCAACTGCGACACCAGTGAGCGCGGATTGTGGCGGGCGGGGCAGTGGGGCAGGATCCCAGAGATGGGCGGGGCCTGAGTCGGGAGTGGGTCCCCGGGGGCGGGGGGCTGGACGCGGGCAGGTTCGGGCTGGGTCTGGGCCCCGTCGCGAGCACCTGGGCTTCCCACCCTCTCCGCTCGCTCTGCAGAGTGCCCGCGCCAGTTCTGGGGTCCCGACTGCAAGGAGCTGTGTGTCTGCCACCCACACGGGCAGTGCGAGGACGTGACGGGCCAGTGTACATGTCATGCGCGGCGCTGGGGCGCACGCTGCGAGCATGCGTGCCAATGCCAGCACGGCGCGTGCCACCCGCGGAGCGGCGCGTGTCGCTGCGAGCCTGGCTGGTGGGGCCCACAGTGCGCCAGCGCGTGCTACTGTAGCGCCACGTCGCGCTGCGACCCACAGACGGGCGCGTGCCTCTGCCACGCAGGCTGGTGGGGCCGCAGCTGCAACAACCAGTGTGCCTGCAACACGTCGCCGTGCGAGCAACAGAGCGGCCGCTGCCAGTGCCGCGAGCGCACGTTCGGCGCGCGCTGCGAGCGCTATTGCCAGTGCTTCCGCGGCCGCTGCCATCCGGTGGACGGCACGTGCGCGTGCGAGCCCGGTTACCGGGGCAAGTACTGCCGCGAGCCTTGCCCTGCCGGCTTCTACGGCCTGGGCTGCCGCCGCCGGTAAGCGCGGGCCCCGGCCAGGGAGGGAGAGGAGGGGCAGGCGCCGAGGGAGCCGGGGTGAGGCGGCCGGGACCCCGCCTAGCCTCCTGCCCCTTCCCCAGATGCGGCCAGTGCAAGGGCCAGCAGCCATGCACGGTGGCCGAGGGCCGTTGCCTGACGTGCGAGCCCGGCTGGAACGGCACCAAGTGCGACCAGCCGTGCGCCACCGGTTTCTACGGCGAGGGCTGCGGCCACCGCTGCCCGCCGTGTCGCGACGGGCACGCCTGCAACCACGTCACCGGCAAGTGCACGCGCTGCAACGCGGGCTGGATCGGTGACCGGTGAGCAACCCGTGTCCGCCTCAGACACACAGCCCCCAGCCGGCCTCCCCCGATTGCCCTCCACGGAGGGCTCTGTGGGCTTAAGGGTCGTTTGCCTGTTTCCGCTGACGCCTCCTCCCCGCGTTCCGAGGTGTGAGACCAAGTGCAGCAATGGCACCTACGGCGAGGACTGCGCGTTCGTGTGCGCCGACTGCGGCAGCGGCCACTGCGACTTCCAGTCGGGACGTTGCCTGTGCAGCCCGGGCGTCCACGGGCCCCAGTGAGTGCCCGGGGACCCAAGGGGTTTGAGGGGTCTGTATCCGGCACTGGGCTCCAGCCAGACCCCAGGTGCTGCTGCGTTGGCCGACCAGGCGGGACCCAGGCTTGGCCCCTCAGCCTTGGCCCCCATACTTCAGCTAGGGAGAGACAACAGGCTCTTTGGGGCAGCTTCCTGCCCTGGGTGGAGCCAGATCTCGAGCGGGATCTAGCAACCAGGTCAGCCTGTGGCCAGTGGGTTCCTTGAGGGCTGCAGGGCTGAGGTGACCCGGAGATGATGTGGAATGAGCAGGGACCTCCACGTACAGCCAAGGGTCTCGTCTGGCAGCCCCTTTTCCCCCCACAGAAGAGTCAGCCCCAGCAATGGGCACTGCGGCCAGTGTCCACGGCCCGTCCCCTAGACTCCGTCCCACTGGAGTGCACACATTTGTTGCCAAAACATTGATCGCTCAGGGTGTGCTGGAGGTGGGGGTGGGCTGCAGTCCCTAGAGAATGGAGAACCCGGGGCCGGGCCGGGGCTGGCTGGCCGCGGGGGCGAGGGCGGGAGGCGTAACCGAGGGCCGCTTGGCTCTCCCAGACCCCACGCCCCTCCCTGACCTCGCGCCCCCGCAGCTGTAACCTGACTTGCCCGCCCGGGCTCCACGGCGTGGACTGCGCCCAGGCCTGCAGCTGCCACGAGGACTCGTGCGACCCGGTTACCGGTGCCTGCCGCCTGGGTGAGTGGGTGAGGGCGACCCGGCGGGGGCGCGGGGGCTGCCGGCACCTCGCTGACCCTGTGACCCCCACAGAGACCAACCAGCGAAAGGGTGTGATGGGTGCGGGCGCGCTGCTCGCCCTGCTCCTCGGCCTGCTGCTCTCGCTGCTCGGCTGCTGCTGCGCCTGCCGCGGCAAGGACCCCGCGCGCGGGTGAGGCTTCCAGCTCCCTCCCTTCCCCGGTTCCGGCCGTGCGGGGACTGCAGCGCGGCGCGCCGTTCCCGGCCCCGCCCTGGGGGGCCCCACCCTTCGTTAGCTCAGGCCCCGCCCTCCTTGAGGTTCTGCTCCCTTGGGCCTCTCCCGGCCTTAGGCCCCGCCCCACCGCTCAGGCCTCTCCCTCCCTGTGGGTGGGCTCCCACGGGCTAGCCCCGCCCCTCTGGAACAGGCACGGCCCCGCCCCTTCGCTCAGCCCCCGCCCCCGCAGGGAGCTCTCGCTTGGGAGGAAGAAGGCGCCGCAGCGCCTATGCGGGCGCTTCAGCCGCATCAGCATGAAGTTGCCCCGGATCCCTCTCCGCAGGCAGAAGCTGCCCAAGGTCGTAGGTAAGGAGTCTCCGGGGAACACCCCCCGACGCAGGAGGCTGCTGGGAAATGGGTGTGACGGGGTCGGTGTAGGAACTGCGGGGCCTTGAGTGTCGATGTGGGGGCGTGGGCAGGTGCGACCAGGGGGAGGAAAGAAGGATTGCGGATGCAGGGGAGCCCTGGAGGAAGGCAGGGGTCCTACGTGTGCGGGCAGGTGTGGGCCCTGTCTCGGTGACTGTGAGTAACTGCATGTGTGGTGTGGTGGGGCAGTGTGGACTGGACATCCGCGGCCGGTAGGCCCCCGCAGTCTGCGGGAGTGAGTACACTGTCGGTCCTGATGCGAGCTGCAGGTGGACGCGGGCACCTGTGAGTGGGAATGCCCTGCCACAGGAAGACCCACCCCCGGCCCGGATCCCCAGCTGTGCCCTGGGTCTTTCCTGGAAAGTGGGCAGGCTGGTCCCTCGGCCCCCACCCTACCTCAGGACGGGGCTGGGTGCGGGGCGATGCTGCTTCTCTCCTTCTGCCTGCACTGACTCACACCGGGGTGGAGTCTCTCTGCGTCTTTCCCACTTGTTTCCAAAGATGAGGGGGATGGGGAGATGAAGTCTCCTGGGAGGTAAAGATGCAGACAGCTGAGAAAACCCCTGGGCCCACTCAGCAGAGTGGGATTTATGGGCACAGATGTGGGGGCTGGAACCCACATCCCATTTGTGAGAGGGGGACGGGCTGGCCAGCCTCTGGGATTCCCCCGTTGTGGGGTCTATGTCTGTGGAGGCCGTGCCTAGGGGTGCAGCCTGCTGAGACGGCTGAGGCAAAGGGTGGCTTCACCACTGCACATTTGCATTCAAAAACTGCTGCAAGACAGGGTCTGAAGCGTGGCTTGGAGGCCCTGATGGGCTCTCCCAGCTAGGTGCTCTCTTTTCCCAACTTTCGGCCCGACCTCACTCAGCTCCCTGGCCGTACACTAGCCTGTTGAATTGCCTGTCCCACCCACTATCTTGGGGTAGGGCTGGCTTGGGTCCCTCCATCATTTGTGGCAGGAGGGCTGGCGAGGGCACTGGCTGGGAGAGGCGGGGCCCCTGGCAGCTATGCCTCCCTCCTTCCCCAGTGGCCCATCACGACCTGGATAACACGCTCAACTGCAGCTTCCTGGAGCCACCCTCGGGGCTGGAGCAGCCCTCGCCATCATGGTCTTCCCGGGCCTCCTTCTCCTCCTTTGACACCACGGATGAAGGCCCCGTATACTGTGTACCCCACGAGGGTGAGTGCCCCTCTGCTTGGGGTGAGGATCCCTCTCGCTCTGACCCAGTGAAAGGTTCCAGCTGAAATTTCTGTGCTCTAAGAGACAGGCAGCATGGGGAGGAAGGGCTAGTGATGCTGTTAACTGGGGGTTGGATACACAGTTGAGGTTGCAGAGTGGGCTTCTTTGCTGCCCAGCACCAGACTGGGGTAGGGTCTGGGGAGGTAGCCACAGCCCAGGTTCACTTCTGGGGAGACCAGGCAGAGAAAATTCCGGGCCTGGGGAGGAGGTGGCAGAGGAGACAGGAAATGGGGTTTGCAGGATATGGGGACACACTTTCACCTGAAGCCTTGGCTCACAAACATCAAGAAGCAGCCTGAATAGCTGGGCTTCTGGCCTCTCTCTTCCCCAGACCACCCCCGTGAATGACTTTGGGCAGGTGACTAACCTCTGAGCCTTAGAAGGCCTTTCTCTTAAAGAAGGACTATGAATCGAGGGTCAAATGTGGTGATGGTGGCCCCCCAGGCTGGGGATGTGGTGGGGGAGGGGTGCGAGTCCAGGCCGAGTTGGGGCTGCAACCCAGGAATTAGCCCCACTACCCCAGCCCTCCACCTCCGGGGCTCTGAGCTAAGTTTGTGGTCAGTGCAGTGAATGTGCCAGGCATGTCTGGATGCCACGGCGACTGAGCGCCAGCTGGGGCGGGAAGAGGAGGGGAGGCGGGGCGCCAGCGAGGGTTTGCTCTTGGAGGCTGGGGGGCCAAGCTCTTTCCAGAGGAGGTGACCGCCCCGCTCGTCCCTTGTCAGAGGCGGCAACCGAGAGCCGGGACGCGGAGGTCCCCATCGCCCCAGCCACTGCCCCTAACGAGGCGCTGGCTTCGTCCCCTGCACCGGTGACTACGCCCGCGGAGGAGGCCACGCCCCTCCGCGCGTCCTCCGACAGCGAGCGGTCAGCGTCGAGCGGGGACGGGCCTGGCGGGGCGCTGTATGCGCGTGTGGCCCGGCGTGAGGCCCGGCCGGCCCGGGTCCGGGGCGAGGCCCGAGGCCTGTCGCTTTCGCCATCGCCCGAGCGCAGGAAGCCACCGCCGCCCGACCCCGCCACCAAGCCCAAGGTGTCCTGGATCCACGGCAAGCACGGTGCCGCCGCCGCGCGTGCGCCGTCGCCGCCACCCGCGGGCCCCGAGGCCGCTCCCAGCCCCAGCAAGAGGAAACGGACGCCCAGCGACACATCGGCGCGGCCGGACGAGCCCTGCAACCCTAGGGCCCGCGACCCGACGCCGCGACCCCCGGGGCTGGCAGAGGAGGGGCCGGCCCTCGCCGCACCCTCGCCGCCCCGGGCTCGAGCGCGGGGCCGTGGCCCTGGCCTCTCAGAGCCCACGGACGCTGGCGGTCCCCCGCGCAGCGCACCTGAGGCCGCCTCCATGCTGGCCGCCGAGCTGCGCGACAAGACTCGCAGCCTGGGCCGCGCCGAGGGGGCCGTGGGCACGCAGGGCCCCCGAGAGAAGCCGGCGCCGCCGCAGAAGGCCAAGCGCTCGGTGCCTCCCGCCTCGCCGGTCCGCGCGCCCCCCGCGCCCGAGGCCCCAGGGCCCGAGAAGGCGGCAGCGGGCGCACCCGGATCCGACACCCCCCGAAAGAAGACCCCCATCCAGAAGCCGCCTCGTAAGAAGAGCCGGGAGGTGGCGGGCGAGCCGGGCCGAGCGGGCGCGCCCACCCTGTAGTAGGTCGGCCCCGCCGTGCCTGCAGCTCCTCGGCTTAGCAGCGCTGCTTGTCACCCCGCGTCCCGTGCGCGCCCGGCGTCTCCCGCGGGGGCCCCAGCCCAGAGCAGCCTGGCGGGAGGCTGCGTCTCACTGGCTCAGGCCCAACGGCCCTCCTGGATGGGGTCCCGCGCTCGGGCAGGAAGCCCCATCCCAGTGGCTAAGGCCTGACAGACGCTTTGCTGGCCCCTCCCTTCCCATGGCCTGCCTGTGGAGGGCTCCCACCAGCCCGGGTCTCAAAGGCCAAGGGCAGGAGGGCTCTGCCTAAAGAACACCTCTTACTGGCCAAGAGTGCCTTGGCTGGGTCACCTTCTCACTGGCTGAGGCCAGAAGCACTTCCACCCTGGCAGTCTCTCTCTGGCCAGGGCCTGGCGCCTCTGGCTGGAGGTTCCCTTCTGTGACCCTAGCCAGAGGCTACTTCCACTGGCCGAGCCCCAGGGCATCTGGTTGACCGGAGCCTGGGGAGGAGGGCTGGTCTCTGCTCCTCAGGAGGCTTGGCTGTCTCCCCACCCACCCCAGCCCCACCCACGCTCTCCCAGCCCCAGCCTCCCCAGCCCTGGCCCCTCTGCTGTCGAGCTGGTTTTGATGGCCTCCCACCACCCCACATGCCTGGGAATCCGAGGGGCAACTCCAGTGGCCTGTGGAGATGTATTTATAGGCCCCCGGCAGGGCTGCTCCCACCCCATCCGGGTGCCCCAGGATGGGCTCCTCCCGGCAGGGGCTTGGCCAAAGCTTTCTTAATAAAGTGCCTTTTTTCTCCCCGTGCTCTGACTGCTTCCTATCTGCGGGCCTCTTGACGAGGATGTCCCCCCCAAAGAAACTGTGCCAGGATCCCTCGACCCAAGTGGAGCCTGGGAGCCCAGGTGTGGGTCTCCCAGGACTATGTTGGAAGTGGGTCATGTCCATCTGCCCATCCTTCACCTATTTATCAAGTTTATTGGCCACCCACCTCGGCCCACCCCATCCTGGACTGGCAACCTGGGATGAAGGGTGTGTAGGAGCAGATAGAGTGGCACCCTTGGCTACGAGGAAGGAGCCAGCGCATGGGGCTGCTTCTGCCCTGCACCTTCCCCACTGCCCACTGCTGTTATACTTGGGGCCTCGAGCTGTTTGGTGTGGCTGGGGCGGGTCAGAGGCTGGGGCCAGGGGGTAGTGGGCCACGGGCACAGCCTCCAGCCGGGCCGCATCTGGCACAAACAAGACAGTCTGGCACCACACAGAGCCCCGCTGTCCATCTCAATGGGCTCCCTGTCCTCAGCCGGAAACTCTCCCGGCCCGAGAGGTGGGGGGAGGGGGAGAGCCCGCCTGGCCCAGAGCCCTGGCTGGCCCTGCTGGCAGTGCCCCCCCTCCCCTGCTCCCCCGCCCAACCTCGGCCTGCTCCCACTCTGGCCTGGCCTTCTTTCTGTGGCCATTTGTCCTAATGTCTTCACTGCTTCTGGCCCTCAGATGGCCTCGCAAGTGACCTTCCTGAGCTCCAAAGCCTCACTTTTCTACCGTGTCCGCTGTCCCTCATCCATCTGGGCTCCTCCCATCTCGCTGCCTCTGCCTAGCAGGCCTCTTCCTCACCTTTTGCTGCCAGCTCTTTCGATCAGGAGATTCTGCCAAGATTCTCCATTTATCTCCCCATCCCCGCCCCATAGGCCCCAGCACGACCAGAGTCTGGCCAGTGCTGGCAGCTCAGGGATCTCACCTGGCAAGTCTCTTGCCCTCTGGCCAGATGCCACGTGGAGGTAAACGTCAGTGACATGTACAGGGGCTGAGCCACCTGAGTGGAGATGGCCTCATGGCACAGGCGGGACATCTGGCGTGGCTCCCGTGGCCGTAGTCCCTGCATCTGGCCTGGTCAGGCAGCACGTGGAAGGCAGGCTCCCTGTCCCCGGGGCACGCACCTTCCCTCGAGCCAGCTGGGCACCCTCCCAGCTGTGGCCCTGCGCCTGGCCAGCCTCATCCCTTCTGGCACCAGGCCATGCTGGCTGCCGGGGCTCAGAACACAGGCTTAACGTCAGCCAGGAGGGGCAGCTGCCCAGCTGGGCTCAGCAAGGGCAGGGCAGTGGCTGAGGAAGGTGGTAGAGGGCAGTGAGGTGGTTCGGGCCACAGTCTTGCCATGTACCCCCCACCCACCATGTGCCACCCTGCCGCTCCCCAACCCCTGAACCCCTGCTCCAGCTCGCCTGCTCCCTGGCCTGGATCAGCACTGTGTGGGGCGACCAGAGCTGTCGCATCGGCCAGGCCTTTCCTGAGGCCCCTCCGCCGCCTGCTCTGGGAGCCTCCAGGCATCCAAGACCCTGAGCTTCAGGAGCCCCTCTGTGTGGGTGCCTCACAGAGCAGGAGCACCTCCCGCACTTCTGGCAGCCAGCCCTGCCACCCTGGGGGCCAGATGCTGTGGCCTGGAGACCAGGCAGGACCTGGCCCAAGAAACCCCCCAGGATGATCCGGTAGCCGCCTGGAGAGGGAGCTGCTGGGACCCCCTCCCCACCCCCATAGGCCTGCAGCAGTGCTAGCTCCCAGGGCAGGCGCCACAAAAGGGAACCGCGGCTGCTGGAACCTCCGTTGCCATGGGGACGAGGACCACAGGACCCACATCTGGTAGCGATTGAGGAGGAAAAATTATGAGTCGTGGAAAACGCAAATATTTTTTGTAGCACAGAGCACAAAGGAGCGGGAGGAATGTGGGACTGGAGAAGGCCTGAGCCCTGCCGGCTTTCAGGCGGGGACAGAGAACATATCACACAGAGGCAGAGCTACACCTACACACACACACACACACACACACACACACACACACACACACACACA